>NC_091286.1:528619570-529227070 GCF_032444005.1 Ranitomeya imitator
AGCAAGTGAAATGCATGCTCAATTGGGTTTAGATCTGGAGATTGACTTGGCCATTGCAGAATGTTCCACTTTTTGGCACTCATGAACTCCTGGGTAGCTTTGGCTGTATGCTTGGGGTCATTGTCCATCTGTACTATGAAGCGCCGTCCAATCAACTTTGCAGCATTTGGCTGAATCTGGGCTGAAAGTATATCCCGGTACACTTCAGAATTCATCCGGCTACTCTTGTCTGCTCTTATGTCATCAATAAACACAAGTGACCCAGTGCCATTGAAAGCCATGCATGCCCATGCCATCACGTTGCCTCCACTATGTTTTACAGAGGATGTGGTGTGCCTTGGATCATGTGCCGTTCCCTTTCTTCTCCAAACTTTTCTTCCCATCATTCTGGTACAGGTTGATCTTTGTCTCATCTGTCCATAGAATACTTTTCCAGAACTCAGCTGGCTTCTTGAGGTGTTTTTCTGCAAATTTAACTCTGGCCTGTCTATTTTTGTTATTGATGAATGGTTTGCATCTAGATGTGAACCCTTTGTATTTACTGTCATGGAGTCTTCTCTTTACTGTTGACTTAGAGACAGATACATCTACTTCACTGAGAGTGTTCTGGACTTCAGTTGATGTTGTGAACGGGTTCTTCTTCACCAAATTAAGTATGCGGCGATCATCCACCACTGTTGTCATCCATGGACGCCCAGGCCTTTTTGAGTTCCCAAGCTCACCAGTCAATTCCTTTTTTCTCAGAATGTACCCAACTGTTGATTTTGCTACTCCAAGCATGTCTGCTATCTCTCTGATGGATTTTTTCTTTTTTTTCAGCCTCAGGATGTTCTGCTTCACCTCAATTGAGAGTTCCTTTGACCGCATGTTGTCTGCTCACAGCAACAGCTTCCAAATGCAAAACCACACACCTGGAATCCACCCCTGACCTTTTAACTACTTCATTGATTACAGGTTAACGAGGGAGACGCCTTCAGAGTTAATTGCAGCCCTTAGAGTCCATTGTCCAATTACTTTTGGTCCCTTGAAAAAGAGGACGCTATGCATTACAGGGCTATGATTCCTAAACCCTTTCTCCGATTTGGATGTGGAAACTATCATATTGCAGCTGGGAGTGTACACTTTCAGCCCATATTATATATATAATTGTATTTCTGAACATGTTTTTGTAAACAGCTAAAATAACAAAACTTGTGTCACTGTCCAAATATTTCTGGCCTTAACTGTATATAGATCTCAAATAGGGAACAAATTGAGGGCATCACTTTATTACTCAGGGTTAGTCACAGCTCTATGATCCCCTTCAACCCTAAGCATAAAGGGTCCACAGCACTGGTTCCACATTTTAGCGTCTTTACTTTCTATCGCCACATCATGAGATCCCATAAGTCAGATCCCCATTGATCCATCTTTAAACTCCAATAAAATGTTACCTTGTCTTTGGTTTGCCTGTGAGGCTGAATTTTAATTTGATGTTCATGAAATCTAACATACCCCTGATTATATAATGATAGCTATTAACGGTGACTACCACTAAAAAATAATGCATGAGTAAATCTTGATGACATGTTTAATATTGTCTGATACCAAGTGCTGTCAGCTTTTCTAGGAATTCATAAGAGATTGACGCAGGGAATGCGCATTAGGTGAAGCTAACCTCAATGAGGTAGAGAGATACTTAATATAAGCTGAGTAAATGAAATATCTGAATATCAGTACATGTTGGTGATAAATAGGTGGAGATATATTATAAAGTGCTGCCATGGCCTCCGTATGCAGTTACTGGCCATGATGGCACAGGGTTCCTGTGTACGGAATTTATTACTGCTCCCATCATTACTTATAGGAGAGGGGAGATAGCCAAGTTCTGTACTTATGGTAGCTATCTTGGAAGGTCTCACAGACAGTGAATGGAGGCTGTAGCATGCATGTTTAATACCTCCATTCACACAAGGAATTTTGGACCACCTCTGGGGTCTTATTGCTCAGACCACCCCAAACTTACCAGTTATCACCTATCCAGCAGATCAATACAATACAAATATCTCGCTGAGGATCTGTTTATACCAAGGAAGGTGACGGGCACAAGGGGGCATTCTTTGCGTCTGGAGGATAGAAGGCTTTTCCACCAACATAGAAGAGGATTCTTTACTGTTAGGGCAGTGAGAATCTGGAATTGCTTGCCTGAGGAGGTGGTGATGGCGAACTCAGTCGAGGGGTTCAAGAGAGGCCTGGATGTCTTCCTGGAGCAGAACAATATTGTATCATACAATTATTAGGTTCTGTAGAAGGACGTAGATCTGGGGATTTATTATGATGGAATATAGGCTGAACTGGATGGACAAATGTCTTTTTTTGGCCTTACTAACTATGTTACTATGTTACTAATACAGATTGATCGTAACTTTTCACAACAGGAATACCACTTTAACCTGTAAGCTCTCAGCTGTGTTGTTTCTCCATTATGGGTAGTTTTGTTACATCTGGATTTCTACTGTCGGCATTGTACACAATATGTACACAATAATAACACTTTATATAACCGAAATGCGGACTAACACCCCTTGGAAACCGCAAGAAGAGATCCAGATAGCATTACGATTAAAACCAATTTTTAATATGATATTTTAAAATTAGACATACAAATCTAAAAATATATACAGCTACCCCAACTAGGAGGGATTCTGAAACTAATAAAACATACATCAAAAAATGAAAATTAATAAGGAGCGTAGAAAACACTGAACCACAGTCAAGCTCAATATCAGATCCAAAGAAAACCCTATTCAGCACAAGGAAAGGAAAATGGCATACCATATATATCAAAGTCATGTGACCTAACGGCGCTCCAAACAATCCCAACTTATGCTGAAGGGAAGAAACCTTAGGCAGATTAAAGGAATAATATACAAGTTATTACCTGGTTATTCCAGTGTTGCTCCGAAACCCTGTGGGTAGTCAGATTCCCTCACCATCCCGACGCACGTTTCGCTTCCGCCTCTTCCAGGGGCGTCCCCAGAATAATAACATTGTATGCAATAAGCAAATGAGCTCCCACTAGTGGTGACTGCCAGAAATGTATTGTTCTATTCTGACTGTAAAAACCAGGGGATTTTGAGATCTGTTTCAGAAAAATACATTTCAAACCCTTATTATTACTATTATTATTGTATTAATCAACAAAAAAATAGCCTGAATAACTAATATTGATAAAAAGTGGTGGTTCCCTTTATTATTTGGAGCCAGATGGTTTATTTCATGTAACTTCAAAACAAGATCCTGAGCGAAGAAACAGCAGAGTCCAGGAATATTCAGACAGCGATTCTAAAGTTTCACCTTCTCAGCATTCATTGAATATTTATAGAATTCAGCCTGTAATGCAGACATCTCAAACACGGAGCCCCAGAACCACGGGTGGCTCCATCTCTCCATCTCTTATCACATTTTCAATATAAAACACAACAGTTTCAAGTAAAGCTTGGAAAGGATACTGCCTTTAATATTTATGTGTCTGCATCTACAGAAATGGGAAGTTGTTTTATGGACACATGTACTGTACACACATCTAAGGTCTATAAGCTTAGTGTAGCGCTGTCTCTCCTGCACGGTCCGTGTGGTCCTCAGGCGGCACACGGATGCCGCACGTGTGCCACACTGATGTGCTACGTGAGTACACGGACACACATAATTCCGGTACCGATTTATCCGGTACCAGAATTATCTGGACGTCTGAAAGAGGCCTAACAGATGTAAATCATTCAGCTGAGGTGAGGAAAACTAAATCTCCGAGCACTAAAAAATACTCGGAGGTCACCCGGGAAATCTCGAGTAACGAGTATATTCGCTCATCACTAGTTATATTATCTTTAAGGAAAAACGATGGAAGGTAGAGGAAAAGGGTGCTTTTTAAAAAAAAAAAAAAAAGGACAGGAGATAAGAGAGTGCTTAGTTTGTAAGTATTGACAAAAACCAATACGTTTCAAGGAGAACTTTTTGGTAAGTTATCAAAGAAAAGGAAAATATATTTCTGCAATAAATCAACTATAAATACAATCCCACTAGCTTCCCAACCAGTAAGATTAAGGTAGGGAATATAAGGTTCGAAGGATCTAACAGAGATCTTAGAGAGAAAAGGCCAGATTTTTTCCTAGCCCAATACAGAGTGGCTTACATGGTTGGGAAGCTGGGTTCACACTGAGTAGGTTTAATTAATTCTACCTCCAGGGCCCTCCAAGTTGAACCACGGAGTGCATAAAATGATTCAATTTGAATCCACCTATGGACATTATTAGAGATCCACCAGTCTTTGGAGGCTTCCAAGATTGCTGCTTTATGATATGCTATGCCAACAGACTAGGAGCCCAAAGTCCCCAAAGACGCTTTTCTCCTATGCACCATGATGCCTTTCTCCTGCGCTATTTCTACATCCATTTGGCCTGTATGATCTTATGCTGTGTGACTCCAGCCATTCACACTCCTTGTCACTCTCTGTTCTGAAGAAGCCGAAACGCCATTTTTTTTCAACAGAGTTGTTACTGCACGAAATAGATTATTTTTGCATTATTATCTGGAGTACCAAATTTCTTATACTCTATACCTCTATTTTTGAGCCCACTTACACCTCCAAAGCAGGTGGAATTGTGCATTATTATGAGACAGACTGTAAAGGACCAATAAACTGTTCTTGCACAGGCGTCCAATATTATGTATCTGCCCCTGGTTCCCTGCAATCACCACATTTCTCAAAAAGGTGCATGTTCTGCAAATAAATGAGGTGCAGGTCTTCATAAACATAATCATGTTGGATGCTTTAACTACAATTTACAGATTAAAAGGGGAGATTCCACTTGTTTTCCATTGGGACTGATATTTCTACTAGTTACTATAGATATGCAATCCTGGGAAAAGACAACGTCATCTTTGCATTATTCAAAAGTGTTTAATGTTACATATTTCTAAATTCTTTGCTGAATACAGTAATCCCTACAGTACAATGCAACACGTCCGTTTTATTGGTGTGTCCTGCCTTTTTTCTTTCTTAACTACAGAGATAGGGAGATAGAAATTGCTAATAGTGACCTTTGGAGCGACAATGTTCCCCACTTATTAGGACATTTTTGTTCTAACTTTTTATAATTAAATTTTCTGTTACATGTCTGACCCAATTCAGAAAATGAGGAAAGAACTACATTAAGTTCAGACTGATGGCAGCGTTTTAGGACAGCTTTTGTTCAGCCAGAAGGATTCCAACAATAGGCGATTTAAAATATGGAACCAAGAAAAGCAGCGCTACTGCTCGGCTCACAATCACTGTAGGGATACTTTACGTCCTATTAACTGAAAGCTATTATCTGATGCCAGTAAGACTCGGGCTACACCTACATGGCGAACTGGTCCACGATACCAGTTGTGTGATCAAGGTTGCATCAGTGCCACTACTACACTACTGCACAATACAACTGAATGGGGTCACATTGCAGACGTGTTTACTGCGACAGGCAAGTCACAAAAATCCACCGAGGTTTGTCGCAGTACCCACGAGCCCGCAATGTGACCCCATTCACTTATGTTGCACTGCAATGTAGCATTGGCACCGAGCAAATCTTGCTTCTTCAACAGATGTCACAGCCAAAGTTGACGTGTAGCCCTAGCCTACAAGTCACATTTCATATCGCCCATTTTTCATAAAGGCAACACTCTGTAGCCCAAGTGGCAGCATCATTATGAGCAGACAACAGACTGATATCGATTTCTATTAGAAAGGATTTGTAGCCAGATTTCACAATGTGAACTGTATACAATTTTATATGTTTTTCTTAGATCTAGTGAGGCTAGTGTAGTTACTATGATAAGTCAGAAAGGCTGTATATTTCTTTTTGAAAACGTACTCACTCTGCGCCCACTTGGCCTAATTAACATCTCCTCAGCGTATCTCCTCAGGGTACCTCCTCCTGCTGCTGAGGTCTCACTCTGCTCAGTAAATGCTGCAGCTTTCAATCAGGCTGAAAGACTGAATACTCTTATGACAGACTTTTCACCTGGAGTATCAGCCATTCTGACCAGGTCTAAGACATCCATTTAATGATGCAGTCAGTTTGTATTGTGAAATCTGATGACTGTTTCACTTTAATTTTTAGAAATAAAATGGACAAGCACAGTAGAAATGATCATTATATATAAATTCAAAGATATTGATACTGACATATAACATATACTGATGCATATAAAGGAAACAATAGTGGATCCTCCTATCAGATTGCATGTAAAAGTCAAGCAGGATTAGTTATAGGAAATCAGGGGACTCATTCAGTGTGCTGTTCTAGTATAGGGAACCGTCATAAGCCACTCAGCACTGATTTATTAGAAAAGACTACCTGGCATGGATGGAGGAGCTACAGCCCTGGAGATAGAATTAAAGCTGCACCTAATGTATAGGGGAGTAGATAGTGAGGCAATACTCCTTCATTCTCCCTATTTCTCATTACCTATTATCTTTTTTTTCTGCTTGTTTATTGCAATTATTTAGGTCCATAGCAATGCATCGTAAGAAAGTTCTTTACTGGTACAATATAATCTCACATGCATTTTACAATATGTTAGCCAATCAGGCAAAGCTCTTATTTTCAGTGATAAATGAAACAATTGGTGCTTTCAAATATTAAAAATCTGATACTGACCCATCCATTGTACGATTACACTACATGTTATTACTGTCAAAAGTTACATAAATGTAAAACAAATTCTGAGAACCAAAAACATGGCTGCATCCAAATTTTGCTATTGTGTTTCCGAGCCCAGAAACCTTGCAGATGAGAGAACCTGCCAATATCTTTAGACACTTGAGTCTCCAGGGCTTGGATTCGACTCAGAAGAACTAAACAGATGCCAGATGTTGTCGTAACTCAGTTATATCTATAACAGACGTCCACGTATATTTAGCGGAACTACTCCGCCCGCCATAGAGGTATGTTTCATGCTGCAGTGTAGACAGCCATCGAGGATGGGGGTTTGTTCACATAATAAACCCACTTCGAAAACCTTCTAGTGGCAAAGCAAAGTTATACTTATCAAGGTAGTGAATAAAAGAGCAAAATATACTGCACAAATAATGTTGTATTCTGTGAGATGAATAAAGGTACGTTTATACCTAATGACCGGGATCACATGTTTTTGATGTTGCGGGTTTTTTTTGTCTCTTTTGTGGTGTCTTATATTTTAAATACAACTACTTTGTTTTTTATACTTCCTAGTATTTGGCTTTGGATAAACTTTATTGATACAGTCGTACGCAGATTCGTAACTACTGAGGAACTGCACTGAAAATGAATATGCATTGTATACCTGCAGATTTTCCACATCTATGGCAATTTTATTGGGAAAATACACCCAGAAAACTCAGCGTACTGCCAAGAGAAATGTACATGTTGAGGGTGAAACACGCTCCGCAGGTCAGTTTACGCTATATATAAAAAGCACATAGGGCAGCAGATTTCTAGAAATCCCATCCGTCTTGCAGTATCAAAAAGTCATTGTGGAAACTTAACATAAATGTACCTTAACAAGTGCTGTGTGAACAATGCTGATGGCGAGCATCGATATCCTGCACTCTGCAGACTCCAAATGGGGTATAGATCTGCACTGTTACTGGAGATACTGCTGCTACAACCTCGGGGTGTTTGGGGCCCAAATCTATCACTGGATTCCATTAAATTCATATAGTATACAATGGATTCCATGTGAATCTGACTGAAAAGAAATGTGGCATGCTCCATATGTCATAAGACCAAATCTTAACTACAATCATTGCTTTCTGCATGAATACCTAGGTAGCACAGTGCTGTACCATAATAGCAAACCGTAGGGACTCCTTGCGTCTCTGCGCAGCCTCCGGACAGGTGCCCATTGCAGTGTCATCTTTTGCTGTAATATGTAAAATTCTGTTGGTGAACTAGAAAAACCTGCATGCTCTGAGTAACCAACATTAGAGTGCCCAATATACTACTTTCACACATGGAATTGTGGAGGCTCAGAAAAACTTTGGGTGCTAATAAAACTGTGGGAGCTAATCGCCGATAGCTGTTACTGTGCTGGCGCCGCCGATGCCATCTTAATGGAGACCTTTTTTTTACTCTAGCAAGATGGTTCTGGCGGAATCTGCACAGTAACAGCTATGGGATTCGCCATTTTCAAACTGTCTCTCTTTTAAAGGAAGTTATGGACACCATCAAAAATAATAAGTAAATGCACAATATGGATCCGATCATGCGGCAGCACAGGCACCTGCCTGCAGAGGGGGATTTAAAATAAATAAATATATATATATATATATATATATATATATACACTAGATGGTGGCCCGATTCTAACGCATCGGGTATTCTAGAATATGTATTTATGTATGTATATAGCAGCCACATAGTATATAGCACAGGCCACATAGTATATAGGAGCCATGTAGTATATAGCAGACAAATACTACGTGGCCTGTCCTATATACTATGTGGCTGCTATATACATACATATTGTAGAACACCCGATGCGTTAATACAGGCCACACAATATATAACAGTGGCCACGCAGTATACTGTAGATATATAATGTTCATTATGTAAATTAGGGGGCAGGTCACTGAGGGATTAGTGACCTGTCAGAAGCAACACTGGTGACTATCTAATGAGAGCACCACATGAAGACCCCCCCACCAGCGCCCCCCACAGGCCGCCCCGGGGCACGAGCATATCATTAACTCAAAACTTAAAATAAAGATTAAACAACAACCACAAGACGGATTTCATCAACAAATGTATCATTTTAATCAGTATAAAGGTGCCAACCTGACTCTGTGTGTAGGTTACTGTGCACAATCCTGCTGACAGGTTCCCTTTAGTCATCTGTGATTGACCAACTAGTGGTATACTGAGAGACAGGTATGTATCGCACAGACAGAAGTCTGCTGCGATCTGAATCCAGGACAGGTTGCTGGGTCTTGTTGCCCCACAAACCTGTAGATTTAAAAAGGGCTGGATTTAAGGGTTAACCAGAAAGTGATTGGTGGGATTGGTTAACCACATACCTCCCAGGGGTGTGTTCCTGTGATGTCAAGAAGGTCCTATATGTTTCCTGGTTGAACCACATGGGGAGAGATGGCTATGTGTTAGACTGGAGCTGGCTGGATCTCCTGGAAGTCCAGGAAGAACTGAGGGTCTGGACTACTGACATGACCTATATGAAGCCAGGCTGGGAAACCTGAGAATCTGTTAAGCAGGTAACTCAGAGCCTGAGGGATTGTGAACTGACGGGAGTCAGGTATTGAACTGTGCGAACATGACCACAACTGAAATGGACTATATGCTGGTCCTGTGATGTTCACATTGCCTACGGTGGTTTATGGAGGTGTAATAAACCAGGCATGGACTTATGTAAATGAGAAGCGGTTGCTGTTTGTTTAAATATTGCTGCCAAGTGAGTGTACGCCAACTGGCTTAGTGATCGCCACATCACACATCAGAAAGCAATTATGCCTCCATAGCTGTGATCTTTTTGTAAATATTTTGGTTTTATTTTAATTATAGACATAGCTATAAATGTACAGAAATATCGTAAAATGAAATTTTGTACACAATTTAGTCATATAAATTACAATGAGATATTGTTTTCCCCAGATACTTATATTTGTTATTTCTGTTACTATGCAGCCAGGAAGAATATCAATAATTCATTTACGGAACATGTTGTACACACTGGAAGGAGCTGAAAAATCCTGCATCATTTTTTGGCTACGAGAGATTGGTTTAGGATAATGTAGAAAATGATTCCTGACTTTTCCTAGATGTGTCCTTAGCAAAGAGGAAAAAAACCCTACTTCAGCAGAAAGCCGCCAGCCATGTCTGTGACAGCCATATCTCCTGCTTCAAGCTATCTGCAGCTCAAGATAATTCCTGCTGCCCCACAGTTTTCATGGTCCACTGGTTAGTCCTGCTGACTTTAGTAATGTTTCCTTTATGTAAAAACAAGGTTTTAAGAGAACTACATCACTACATAAGCCAAGGTATAAGTTCATGTAACTCATAGCTGGGTGACCACATCCCATCATTGACCCGTAGTGTGTATGGGGCGTCTTCAGACCATCACAAGCCTTTCTAATGATGACTTGATTAGAGAATTTTTTCAGTGTGCTGCTTTTATAATCATACAGTGCCTTGAAAGTATTCATACCCCCGTGAACTTTTCCACATTTTCTTTCACGTTACACTCCAAAACTGAAATGTATGTTATTGGGATTTTAGGTGATCTACAAACACAAAGTAGCAAGTATAAAGGAAATGATACATGGTTTTCCAAATATTTTAAAATATAAATCTGAAAACTGTGATGTGCATTTATATTCAGTTTCTTCTGAGTCAATACTCTGTAGAACCACCTTGCACTGCAATTACTACAGCAAGTACTTAATGGCATGTCTCTACCAGCTTTGCATAACCAGAGGCTGAAATTTTTGCCGATTCTTCTGTGCTCTAGTTCAGTGGTCCTCAACCTTTTTTGCACCAGGGACCGGCTTCAAGCAAGACCATTCTTCCATGGCCCGGCAGGGTGGGGAGGAGGTGTGACCGGGGCGGGGCTTTGGTCATATAGGGGCGGGGTTATGGATGAAGCTGTAGTTTAGTGCATAATTATCATTTAATTATGACATTTATGATGGTTCCACCTGTAAACCCCCATATATAGTATGAAAGCCCCACACATATAATCACCCATATATAGCATGATGGCCCCACACATATAATCCTGCATATATAGTATGATGGCCCCACATTTTTATTCCCCACATATATAATCCCCCATGAATAGCAAGATGGTCCCACATATAATCCCTCCATGTATAGCAAGATGGTCTCACGCATATAATCCCCCATGTATAGCAAGATGGTCCCACAAATAAAATCCCCCATATATAGTATGACGGTCCCATACATATAATCCCCCCATGTATAGTATGATGGCCCCACAAAGTACTGATTGAGATATATATATATATACTGTATATATATATATATATATACATATATACATATATATATATATATATATATATATATATACCGTATATACTCGAGTATAAGCCGACCCGAAAGTTGTGGTACCTAATTTTGCCACAGAAAACTGGGTAAGCTTATTGCCTCGAGTATAAGCTGGGTATATATTGTTCAATCATTCCTATCCCGGTATGTGTGGTTCCACCGTCCTGTCCAGCTCTGTGTGGCTCCCCCTATTGTATGCATGGCTCGGCTCCCCTCTCCCATCCTTCTATGCATGGCTCCCCTGTCCAATCTTGAATGCATGGCTGGGCTCCCCCGTCCTTCTCCATCATACTTACCCTCCTTGCACAGTTGCTGAACATCCCTGCATCTCTGTCCCGGCGCATCAGCTTCTTCCTGTGCCGAGCGGTCACGCAGTACCACTCATTAAGGTCATGAATATGCACTCCACGTCTATGGGAATGGAATCATGTCCATATTCATGACCTTAATGAGCGGTACCACGTGACCGCTCAGCACAGGAAGAAGCTGCTGTGCTGGGACAGAGATGCAGAGAGACTGAGATGCAGCGACGGAGGGTGAGTATTGATGTCTTCTGGAAGCCGGCGGCTGCAACTGTCACTGTGCTACTGCCGCCGGCTCCCCGTGTTTCGTAGCATTCAGATGATGAACTCTGAGTGCGTACATGTGCCCCAGTGATAATGAACCACCAGGGCAGGCACCTGTAGTGTGCCCTGAGCCATGGTTGGGGACCCCTGCTCTAGCTCAGTGAGATTGGATGGAAACATCTGTGAACAGCAATTTCCAAGTCTTTCCACGGGTTCTCAATAGGATTTAGGTCTGGCTTGTGACTGGGTCATTCAAACACATATGCTTTGATCTAAACCAATCAATTGTAGCTCTAGCAATATGTTTATGGTTGTTGTCCTGGAAGATGAACCTACATGCCAGTCTCAAGCCAATATTAGGTTTTCCCCAGGATTGCCCTGTATTTAGCTCCATCCATTTTCCCATCAGCTGTAATCAGCTTCCCTGTCACTGCTAAAGAAAAGCATTTCCACAGCATGATGTTACCACCATCATGTTTGACGGTGGGGATAGTGGTTTCACAGTGATGTGCAGTGTGAATTTTCCACCACGCATAGCATTTTGCATTTAGCCCAAAAAGTTCTACTTTGTTCTTTTCTAAACAGAGAACCTTCTTCCACATGCTAGCTATATCCCCCCACATGGCTTTTTGCAAACTGCAAAAAAAGGACGACTTATTGCTTGCTTTCAAAAATTGTTTTCTTCTTGCCACTCTTTCATAAAGGTTTGTGGCAGAATCCTATGTGCACAGAAACATCTATTTCAGATCATTTAGATTTGTGGAGTATATGACTAGTTGTCCTGTGGACAGATTCTCCCACCTGAACTGAGGATCGCTGCAGCTCCTCCAGAGTGACCACGGGCCACGCTTTATCCCTGACCTGTCTGGCTGGTCCTTGATTTTCATGATGCTGCTTGATCCTTAATGTTCTCAACCAAACCTCTGAAGCCTACACAGAACAGGTATAGTTATGCTGAGAATACAGGTGGTCTCAATTTACTACGTATTTGACTTCTGGAAGTAATTGGTGACTCAGAATTTTATTTAGGTGTATCAGACTACAATGGGCTGAAAACAAATGCACTTCACAATTTTCAGATTTACAATTTTAAAATATTTAGAAAACCATGTATCATTTTTTCAGAGATAGGAGAATACCTGCATGTTTGAGTCCAGGGGGAACAGCCGAACAGTTAGAAAAAAGCTTAGATTTGGGTACCAGTACACAGACCCGAACCTGGACCCCATTCACTTGAATGAGAGGCCTGAAGATCCAGTCTTTGCAACGATGTCATGTGCATGACAGCACGGCAAACACTACCTCTGATCGGCGGTAAAATCATTACTACCTGTCAGGCAGCCAACCACGGCTCCCATGCTGTCAAATGAGAGTTCAAGCCAGCAACTCTGATGGAGGTAAAACGGACTCTGATGGAGGTAAAACGATGGACGGAGGTAAAACGTTTTCCTCCGGTCACTGGCGTCGGCTGATGGGACTACTGCTCCCATCAGTCGACGCCTGCTGCTGCTAATGACAGCAAGAGCAGGTGGCAGCTGATGAAAGTAATCATCAGCAGCTACCTGCGCTCTAAATAAATAATAATTTTTAAAAAATGGAGTCAGTTACCCTGTATTTTTGATAGCTAGCCAGGCAAAATTGACAGTTGTGGGCTGCGACCCTCGGCTGTCAGCTTTAGCAAGGTTGGTTATCAAGAATAGTGGGGTCCCCGCGACGTTTTTTTAGAATAATATAAATAAATAATTTAAAAAAACGACATTGGGTCCTGTTCATTTTTTTACATCTTGGATTTCTTGGATTTTTCAAGTAATTACAGCACCATTATCAGATGCAATAGATCTATTTAATTACGTTTGCACTTTGCATTGTGACAACTGATAACAGATCTTCCTTATATACAACCACGCTGCAGATTCTGCACAGCAAGAGGCTGTGGTGTTGGCATTGCCTCTTTATTTTCAGGATCAATATTGGGTCGGACCCCCACATGCAATAAAGTGATGGTGTATTCTTGCAATATAATATTATTAGATATAATTTTCAAAATAATCATAAGAAATTAATACATTTAGTAACATGTGATACGTCAGTTCAAATTTCAATGACAAACATGCTGTGGTATATGGTGACTTCATACTGGACTCTAGTCGGAGCATAGAAAGAATTCTTCAGTGAAAATCCTGCCATCCAGGGGAGCACAAAAGTGAAATAAGTTTACCTGACAAAGCTGCTAATTCAGCAACTATACAACCCAATGGAGCAGAAAGTTGTCAGCGGACAAAGTCATTGGGAGGTAAGCGTGACAAGTGCATTCAGATTAAGCATTGAGGTTTTTTGGAAGCTGGATTAACAATGTACCAGCATGGACATTTGACCAGACTTGCATAGACATAGATATATACAAGAAAAAGATGGTTAATAACATGAAGGGATGAAACCGACCCAGACCTGGGTCAACACTGACAGGTCATATGCCAAATCTGAGATTCAGAACTTCAGATCATTATCGCAGGTTCTCCAAAGTAAGATTTAAAATATGTCATAAGTCAGGGATAAGACTACAAGCTTGCCAGCTTTAAAAAATGACAATGAAACACAAATTATTAATGTCAGCAATGTTTTTATGACTCGTATGTGACTGTATCTTCATGAAACAATTAAACGTAGAGAAAATAGCGAATCCTGCTGAGAATCATGGCAGCATAATATGAAGGGATTCCACAAAATACACCATGCGGTGGCTTCATCTGCCCACAGCTGGAAGTGTAAGTGCCAGTATTTATCCTGAACGACGACGTAGTGCAATTAATAAGCATTCATGGGTGATAATTGTCACAGAGGGATGACACAAGCCTTCTATGTGGAAGAAAAACAAAAAAAACAGCAAAATCATAAAACACAAGACGTGTTCACAAATAAACGCTGCACAATGCTCTGCAGCGCTGTTTCCATGACTTTTGGATATGGGTCGGACCCCCACTCCATCTTAAAACAACCATGACTACAGTAAACCTAGACATTGGAATAAATACACAAAAAAAACATTATTTTGGTTGTCAAAATGGAGACAGCTTTATTTAACCACTTAACGACTGCCGATAAGACTTTTAACGGCAGCAGTTAAGGGTACTTATTCCTCAATGCCGCTTCTTAATGGTGTTGAGAAATAAGGTTATAGCTCCCCAGAGTCGGAAAATCTACCCCCGGTATCCGAGACCATGGAGGACATGTATCGAGTCGTTTTTTTTACCCCAGTCACGTGATCACCATTATTCACTGAACGGCGATCACAAAAAAAAGTCATATTTTCCATTAACTTCCCTCTCCTCTGATATGATCTAGGACACCAGAGACGAGAGAAATACGGTCCCCCGATAAACCCGCCATCCCCAGACCGGTACCCGACAACACTAGATTTTTTCCTATCGGTTCATTTTTTGTCACTGTGAGATAATGTCTATCACAGTGATCAAAATAAAAAAATACTTAATCAAACCCCCCTTTGTCACCCCCTTAGTTAGATAAAAATAATAAACTATTTTTTTTTATTTTGTTTTCCATTCTTTGCAGTTAGGGTTGGGGCTAGGGTTAGGATTGGAGTTAGAGCTGTGGTTAGGGTGGGAGCTGGGGTTATGGTTGTGTTTTTGGGGTTAGGGTTGCGGTGTTGGGGTTAGGATTGTGGTGTTGGGGTTAGGGTTGGGGTTTTGGCGAGGGTTGTGCTGGAGTGAGGGTTGTCATTAGGGGTGTGTTAGGGTTGGAGTTAGAATTGGGGGCCTTCCACTGCTTAGGCACATCAGGGGTCTCCCAACGCATCATGGTGCATGCCATCGATTACAGCCAATTTTGTGTTCAAAAAGTCAAATGTGCTCCCTCCCTTCTGAGCCCTGCCACGCACCCAGTGGATTTCCCCCTACATATGGAGTATCGGCGTACTCAGGAGAAATTGCACCACAAAGTTTTTGGCCCATTATCTCCTTGTATCCTTATGAATATAAAAAAAAAGTTTGGGTCTAAAGGAATTTTTTTGTGAAAAAAAGTTAAATGTTAATTTTTTCCTTCCACGTTGCTTTAGTTCTCATGAAGCACCTTAAGAGTCAATACATTTCTAGAATGTGGTTTTACGCACCTTGAGGGGTGCAGTTTTTAGAATCGTGTCACTTTTGGGTATTTTCTGTCATATTGACCCCCCAAAGTAATTTCAAATGTGGGGTGGTACCTTAAAAAAATGGCTTTGTAAATTTTGTTGGAGAAATTGTTGGTCAACTTTTAACCCCTTTAACGTCTTAACAAAAAAAAAAATTCCCAAATTGTGCTGATGTAAACTAGACATGTGGGAAATGAAGGATTCCCCTTCCCTTGGGCTTAGAGGTTAATGATAATGTTAACTCTTTACAACCATGATAAAATTGGACCTGGTAAAAATATACAATGGATAATTAAACTAATATAATAAATGATTCCTTATTATACAAGCAATAATTAAAAAAAAAACATTTTATGACAGTGATTATAACAGGGTGGGGGATGTTTCCTCCAGTTCATCTGGTGAGAGAAAGAGGGAGAGAGACAGTTACCTCCTCTATATAAGCCCACCCTCCTCACAGTAACACACCAGGCACATACATACTGTGCTACTTTGTCTTAAAGCAACATCACTTGCTTAAAGTCTACACCGCTATATAAACAAAGCTGCAGGAGTTAAAGGTCCACTCCTCCCATAGTCATGTCCTCCTTTGCTTAGTGCTCCAGTGGTTTATTTTGTGTCTGTTCTTTTGGTTCCAGTCCATATCACAATAGAAAGCCTGAAATTACTTTAAAAGGGTCCGACTACAAGTACCCCACAATTATCAGAAGGAACGGACCACATTTTTCACAGGGTGGATGTGAGCGCTGCTCTGCAGGGAACTACAATACAGCCCTAATCAAGAGGTGCTATATAGTGAGAAAGTCTCTTCTTTCTAAGAATATATCTCAAGTTCTCTCATGGTACAGTATATTCAAGAAATACCCCAACACTGCACATCTTCTTAACATCTGAATCCTATAAGGGGTATGACCTATCACAGAAAAGTTCCATGAATTTTAGAATATACTCCTGAATCAAAGTCAGAAAAGAAGCATTAATATAACTGCATCTTTAACCCCTTAGTGACAGAGCCAAATTTTTGAAATCTGACCATTGTCACTTTATGTGGTAATAACTCTGCAACGCTTCAACAAATCCCAGTGATTTTGAGACTGTTTTTTCGTGACACATTATACTTTATGAAAATGGTAAATTTAGGTCAATATGTTTTGTGTTTATTTATAAAAAATATCAAAAATTTGAGAAAAATGTTAAAAAATTTGCAATTTTCAAAATTTGAATGATTATCCCTTTAATCCAGATAGTCATACCACAGCAAAACATTAATAAATAATATTTCCCACATGTCGGCTTTACATCAGCACCATTTGTAAAATGATATTTTATTTTTTTAGCATTTTAGGAGGTTTAAAATTGTAGCAGCAATTTTTCATTTTTTCAAGGAAATTTACTAAATTTATTTTTTAGGGACTCATCCATGTTTGAAGTGACTTTAGGGGTCTCATGTATTGGGAAACCCCCAAACGTGATACCATTTTAAAAACAGCACCCCCTGACATATAAAAAACTGCTGTCAGGTAATTTATTAACCCTTCAGGTGCTTTACAGGAATTAATGCAAAGTGGTATGACAAAAATGAAAATGTGCATTTTTACCACCTACATGCCTCTAACTTCTGAACAGATTACTACACCCGGCAGACTCTAAGGCCGCTATTTGGTCGTGAATTGCAATGGCAAACATCAGGACCACAAAATCATGATCTGAGGGCACCAATTGGGATAAAGAGGGAGCCCCCACACTCTGTTAACCATATATAATGATGTAGTCACTATTTACAGCAGCATCTAAGGGGTTAAACAGATTTGGACGGTGCAAACACTGATCGTGGCTGATGCAAAAAGTTGTCAGCTATAGTGCACAACCAACAGATGCCGGATTGATACCTGTATGGGGATGATATTCTCTTATATGTAAGGTCAGTTAAAAAGCGTATTGGCGGTCATTAAGGGGTTAAATGGGTGAAACTGTTCTTAGAACTGTTAGGACTATGTCACATAATGGCAATGGGCCACAGCAGTATGAAGAAAACGCCAGTGATCCCTAGCACAAAAAACAAACTGCAGAATACAGATGGTCTTCATTGATGCCCACAATAATTTATCTTCTAAATAAATATATTTTTGGACTGAATTTTACAGACCCAATTCCTAATTGTTCCTAATTGTCATATTATATTAGACATTGCAGTAAATGTCCTTTTTTTAACACCTCCTTGAAATATACGACAGTCTTGGTCCTGGGCGGCCTGGAGTAAGAAGCACAAAGTTAATCAAGAGACATCTCTCAGCTGCCATGCGTCAGCAATGTACTACAGTCATGGACTACAGGTACATTTATGATAAATTTGTTGGGTTACGTACAACAAACAGCCCTGCAAATAATCTCTGACCACTTTTCAACTAAATTCTAGATCTGATATAAAAACGCCAGAATTTTATTTTTTCATATACCTAGACTCTTTAATAAAAACACTCATATCAAAGTTTTATCCCCTTAAAGGGAACCTGCCACCTGAATTTGGCGGAACCGGTTTTGGGTCATATGGGTGGAGTTTTCGGGTGTTTGATTCACCCTTTCCTTACCCGCTGGCTGCATGCTGGCTGCAATATTGGATTGAAGTTCATTTTCTGTCCTTCGTAGTACACGCCTGCGCAAGGCAATCTTGCTTTGCGCAGGCGTGTACTACGGAGGACAGAGAATGAACTTCAATCCAATATTGTGGCCAGCATGCAGCCAGCGGGTAAGGAAAGGGTGAATCAAACACCCGAAAACTCCGCCCATATGACCCAAAACCAGTCCCGCCAAATTCAGGTGACAGGTTCCCTTTAGTATATTGCAGTCATCATATCATATGGCACTGTGTACCTCCAATTGCCCATTTTGTCTTCTGTCTTCTCAGTTAAAGGCTACTAGGGCAACCCCTTCTTGATCAAAATGTTGGGCCCAACTAAAATAATAAAGCTTTAGTTGATCTTGTGGGTATATACCTAGGGAGATCCTTTTTAGTGCACTGTCTTGCATTTTCAGATATATCTTTGCATTCTAAGTGATAATTGATAATTATACTGGGGTATGTGAATCTACCTTGCATGTTGTATTTTGGACAATTGATACGTATGCATGTCTTCACAAGCACATACCTCTCTTTACCACCAGGTTCTCTTGCTCTATTGTGGAACTTAACGTCATACATGTCCCATATTGTTCATGTGTCGGGGGTGTTGAATTATTGTCTTATTTCTATTATTTCTATACATGTTTTTAATGTTTTTAATTTTGCTACGTCTTTAGGTGTCTAAATAAAGATTATATTATATATATATATATATATATATATATATGTATATATATATATATATATATATATATATATATATATATATATATATATATATATATATATATATATATATATATATATATATATATACAGTAAATACACACTATTGTGTCAGGTGTGCACATCCTTATTCACTGTTCCCACCTTCGGACAAATCGAATATGGAGAGGAAATGCAGGCTACAGCTGATCTTGGACTTCCTCTTCATGCTCAATTTGACAGGAGGCAGAGACAGTGATGTTAGCGCTGATTGGGCACCAGCGTCACAACAACAGCATGGGAGCCCTGGAGAGTGCGAGTACAGACACCACGGGAAAGGCGCCAGCACGCGAGGTGAGTATAAACTTTATTATTTTATGGGGGCCAAAGAGGGTGGTATGATAAGAAGTTGTCCAAGTAGTGGACAACGTCATTAATTCTTATGTTTTCTATTAGGTGTATGACATCATGTCATTAAAACAAGACTAGCTAAATCTTTCTAAGCAATCATTCTATGGAAGTCTCTTTTCCCTACATGAGTCATCATTATAACTACAATCCTACATCACTGCAAAGTCCCTTGAAGCCTAGCTCCACCCTCTCCTACTTATGACCCAGCTACTCCGCTCCTCTCCCATGCCAGGGAGTTTGCAGTGAGGTTAAATTGTAGTTCTAATGATGACTCATGGAGGAAAACGAGACTTCCTATTTCTATAAAGAGCTTAGAAATATTCAGCTAGTAGTAATAGGCCTAATGGGAAAAAAAAACTGGGCAGATGGGCAGAAGGGCAAAATGAGCAATTGTAAGTGCTCAGTGATATATAATATGATCACTGCAGTATATTAAGAGGATAAAGACTCATTGGAGTAATTCTTTAAAGAGTCGATACTGACTTCCAATAGTGCCTGTCCTCCTCTTCTCTGAAAAGCCTATTTCCAATACCTAAATTTTGCGATATTTCAAACATTTTTACACCTTTCTTGGGGAGAGAACAAACCCTACATGTTTTCATTGTGATTGAAGCTTAATACAGTGCTTTAAATATTCAGCAGCAAATAATTTGCACAGCATTTTAGTGGGGGGGGGGGAACAAAAACAATGTCGATCGAGGTTAGAACCTTTAGATAGGCCAAAATAATAACAATAAGGTGAGCAATGGCATGACAATGCTAAGCTATTAACATAGTCCAGATGTACCACATACCCATATGGTCGGCAGGGTAATGAATACCCTGCTCCTAGATCATGTATATTGGTGATCACCTTGTATTATGCTCTGACGCAGCCAATCCTATCATGTACTTATACAAAGACATGCTATCATGTACTTATACCGAGATAAGTGTATAGAGCTGGGTTTGATGCTGAAATGGTCGGACAGCCTCCTTACCAAATGAGTTTGTTATTCACTCATTCACTGACTTTAATCCCATTCCACTCTGCAATCTGTTCGTTGCTGTATGTGCCAGTGTGAGGAATGCCATGAAATGGACGGGACAGATGGAGAAGGGTCCAGACTGCCTGCAAACATTTGCGTGCGCTTTATGGAAGACTGATTTGAAAAAGGTGGATCTGAGGCATAAATAAACCAAGGTCCTTTGAAAGTTATCCTTCACACCATGCAGAAACAAATCTGACCACACTACAGCATGGTAACAGTCCTAATATACGTAACACAGTTTAACCTGTTCTCGGCAGGCAGTCTTCACTTCCAGCACCAAAAGTGGCAGCCTGCAGAGGTTCAGCCAAACCGCTGATTGCATTTTCCATGCACTTTAAGCAAGACACCTTTGTCCCGATATTTAATCCCTGACCAATTTTGCGCTTGAGCAGAGATTGCCAGTTATATAAATGTGTCAGATGTTCCTAATATATGGCCATATGCCTATTCGGTTGAATCCACCAAGCTGGTTTATAGTGGGGCCCAGGCCAGACTGTAAATGTAATTTGCAAGAGTTACAGGAATTAACTATGTCCCCTTGTTTATTCCTCATAGTCAAACAGACTATTGAGGAGGAAACAGATCTGGTGATGTAACTCGGTGTTACTTGTTAATAACAAAATAAAAAAATATCATTATCACAGAAAATCCTTGTGTCTGGAATCTTAGAAAACGTACAAACTGTGACTGCGAGCCAGTCTTATCAATCCTTATTGCTTACGTAAAACTTGGAAACAGCAAATTGACTGAAACACGCAGATTCGCAGTGCACAAATTATGGAGGATTTATACGAATAAGTAATCAGCGAACAAGCATTCATAGGAACGCTCATGCCAGATTATCAGATTGTGTAACCATGCCGGCAACCATACCGTGAGTAAACAGTAAATATGCTGCAGATAACATGGCACTGTATTGGGACAGAATAAATGCATTATTGCTTTACTCATTTGCATTGGAGATCATTCTGTCCCAACCATTACTCAATGTGTAAATGTGCCCAGGGCGATAGCCGTGAGCGAGTGTCATGTGTATTTGTACTTGGTACAGTACCACGCCCCTTAACCCTTTAAATCGGGAAGCCAAACCAATTCTTCCAAACAATTGGTGAAGAGGGGACAAAAGTTTATGCAGTCCTCATCGCCCTTTACACAATACATTGGCTCCTTTCCCACAGTTACAGTTACCATTTTCTTCCCAGCAACAGGTATGACATCGAAACAGGGAAAAGGTTGGAATGTCTGCATTTTCCTAGGTGTAGGGTCATACGGGTCCACGTGTGTCACTTTGACCCTGATACCCTGTGTTCTTGCTTATATCAGTCCAAAAGGACTCTCGTACAGATGTTGCTCCCTGTTTCAGGGCTCTATTTTGTCTCAAGGTTCTCTTCTCACTGGACTCTACGTTTTCCGGGCTTATAAGCTTTCCTCTTGCAGAGGCCCCCAATTGCCTGTGATGTCCTGCTGCCTCTGTAACTAGTTCCTTTCCATGCTGCACCTTGTCCACCCTCTTACAAATGGAATGTAGACTACTACAGGCATATACAGGCATAGTCACACTTGGTAAAGTGAATGGAGAGGCCAAAATCAGCATATCCAAATATACTATTGGTTATGCATAAGGATTTTAAAGGATTTACATGGAAGCCACAAAAATTTGAGCTATAGACACAAGGAAATGCACAAAGAGGTAGAAACTTCTCCCTATTCATAATTTAAGGCTTTCAGGTTGTGGCCCAAAAGTATATAGTTGCAAATTCCAGTCCTTCCCATGTAAAGACTTACACTGCTGACATTACTCAATATACATTCATGGTATAGTTTTTCTGTGTGGAATCGAAACATATTGAACTCCTATTTTTCAACAGAATAGTAACTAACTGCAGACTTCTAAAACTGCTGGTAAGAGTGGACAATCACATGACCACAAGTATTTGATTTGCATATACAGTATGTGGATACATGTCAACTAGACATGTTGTGCTAACTAGACCGTGCCTCACTTAATACAAGCGAATTGAGCCAGTTTGAGTAAAGCTAGTTGGAAAGTGGCCGTGAGTATGCAAATCTCATACTTGTGGTCATGTAACCAAATGCTCCCTCTGGCAATACCAGAAAAGTCTGACTGCATGCAGTGCATATGCTTTAAGGATAAAGGAAAGATCAAGACAAGACAACACCGTGCCACAGCCTTCCACTTTCCAGTTTGCCAGGGACATGCACTCTGAAAGACCGATAGTTGAGGCCAGAAGCACGGTTGCGCTACTAGGTCAATCTGCGCACTCACCAATGATGCTAACATAGGTAGAATCGGAGCTCAGTAACATTAAAACTGGCCAGATCCAGAGATCAGCCAGCTTCAAAGCAGCACTGGCAAAGAGCTTGTATGCACACGCTACGTGCCTCGGAAACTAGCCACCTCTAATCAACTGCAAAGGTGTCCAGAAATATAGGCAACAAGCAGTTAAATATAGAACATATTTTAAGAATTAAATTGAAGAGTTGCTTGTATTTAGACCCCATTAAAGAATAATCTTTTAAATAACACTGTTAGCTAAATTCAGCCATAACAATAATAGGAAAAGTGAAAAAAGTGATAATCTAGACACAGTAGCATCTGTCAGTACCATATTTTAGGCAAGTAAACAGTGAACTCGTGACATCAATGTGTTGGAAGCAGCAAAAATGGCAAGTGCTAAAGCCTGAATGACTTTGACAAGGACCATATGATGATGGATAGATAACAGAGTCAGAGCATGTCAGAAACATCTCTGTTTCCTGTAATACAGTGATTTGGACCATCCAGAGTGGTAAAGGAAAGACAACCAGTGAATTAGCGATAGGGTCAAGGGCACCAAAGCCTTGCTGATGTGAGAAGAGAGTGTTAGCCTTTCTGACTCAGTTCCACAGAAGTGCTACTGTAGCCGAAATTGCTGAAAACAATAAAGTGGTCTTCTAAGATCTGTTTTTTTTAATCCTGTTGTTTGCCCACTGTTAAAAATAATAAAACAAGTTTTCCTGACACAATTTAGGACCAGGGCTGCCTCTCCACTCCTGCCCTCAGTCTTTGTTAAGAACCTGCAGCGTGGTCACAACTACAACGCACTTGACCCTTGTAGCCAATCACTAGGCTCTGCAGAGATGCACAAGTAGTCATCAGAAGGCTGCTGAGCCCAGTGATTGGCTGCAGTGGTCATGTGTGCTGTATTTGTGTCTCTTTAAGAGACCGGGAGCGAGCAAGCGCGCGACCTAAGCACACCGCCTGAGAACCTGCTGGCTGCATGCCAGGAAGCAGAGGAGGGAGGGGAAGCAGAGACTGCGTCATGACAGCGTGGAGCCAGTACAGAGCAGGAGTCCCGACGGGGACCCCGCGAATATACAGGAACTGGACCAAGTGTAACAACTTTATTATTGCTGTGTTTATTTACATACACAAAGCCTCTTCATTTATAACCCGTTGGCTTGATGTCACCTGACAATACAAAAGTGACATAAACCCCACAAATATGAAAATACACGGCACTCTGTGAGAGTATGAGAATAGGTGCCCAAGAAGGGTCTCCAGCCCGTTCAGTCAAATACATAGAAAAACTTGGCACTCAATAATTTCTTGAAGAAGAATAAAGTTGTTTATTTCACATCCAGACAAACAGATCAATTGCTGCTAAATGTTTTCGGTCCTGTGCAGACCTTCCTCAGAGCAAGTTTATCTGGAGCGCTGGATCTGCGTATATAAACTGATAGGTAATCCTTCTGATAAAGCGTATGGTGGCCAATTTTAAATGCGATATGTGGAGACTGTAACCTCAAGCATACTCTGCTGCTTGCCACGTTTTTCTACATATAAACCTCACAAATGTTGCCATCTTATGGATGCGCCATTTCTGGGGAGGCTGAGGGCTAATGTTGGTAGCTGGGGGGCAATATCTCTGACCCCTTCCCAGGCTATTAATATCAACCCACAGCTGTCTGTTTAGCCTTTGCTGGTTTGAATTTACAGGAGGACCCTGCTTAATTTTTTTTCTGACGTCCCCCTTACCCCCGGTAAATTCACCAGTAAAGTCTAAGCAAACAGCTGTGAGCTGTTATCAATAGACTGGGAACCTTATGGAATAGTGTTCCTTGTCCCAGATTATTAACAACTGCTCACAGCAGTTGGCTTTCCTTCTGTTGGTTATGAAAATTGTGTGGGGGTTCATGCCGTTTTTTTGTTTAATTATTTTACACAGGAGGTACACAGCTGCTTCTGAATACAACTCCCATCATTGTCTCCTGGTCCTGCTGAGAGAGTGAACAGGAGACAATGAGGAGAGCCGCCTTCATCAGCGGGCCGGCACCTGGGATCAGCACGAACTGTTCTGCTTTTCCCAGGCGCCAGTATGTATCGCAAGGCACATGGACAGCAAACGGATGTAAATTACGGACACATGGATGTCATATACGTACATACAGATGGCACGCGGACACAGACCTCAATGTTTTTTTCTGTACAGGAATCACCAGGACGAGTGAAGGAGGCCTAAGACAGTGTTTTTTAAAATAGAAGCTGTATGATTGTCGACTAATTAAATACACTGCCAGCTGTGATAAGGAAAAATATATAATGTAAAACTATTCAATTCATCAAAACACCCGTCTGTGGCTACCCTGTTATAACTTTGCATTACGCCTCACATTTTTACTATGAACTCTTATACCTGAAAATAAGAAAATTCCATTATAATTATCACCTTGAAATTAAACACCTAATCCTGTACTGTCCAGTGCTGAAGCTCAATGTGCAATAATTGAGCTGGAATTAAACTGAAACTCTATGTATGTAAATAAATAACAAGCAACAAAAGCCAAAGAAACAATATTATTTTCTGAGAAATAGCACAAATGATAAAAGATGTAATTATCATCATATAACCAGGGGTAACAAATATTCTTCATGCAAATAAACTACCAAAATGTTTGTTGATCATATTCTTTTGGGAGCATCCATTTTTTTCCTTTAAGATTTTTTTCTAGAGAACGTGTTTTCAATGTCAAAATAAATAATCTGTATGTGAATTTCTTCCAAATTATGGAAATCAAAATTCCAAGGACTCATTGTATATTTATCCTTGGTCCCTTTCATACGTCAGTGTTTTGGCCAGTAGTTTGCATCGGTATTTGTAAGCCAAAACTAGGAGTGGAGTCTTCAGAGACAAAAAGTATAATGGAAACACTTGTACTTTATTTTGGATCCACTTCAGATTTTGGCTTATATATATTGATGCAAACTCCTGGCCAAAATACTGTTGTGGGAAAGTAATTTGCCTGTAAAAAAAAACTATAAGACACAATTCACATATCTGTACTTCACTTACGTGTTCCATGTTTTCACAGATAGAACAGGTACCCACCAATTATATTCTACAGGGCTATTCATAAGCACCATAGACAGTAAGAGGGAACACTTATCTCACATTCCAGAGGAGTCTGGTTAGGTAAGTATTCCTTTTACTATTCTATATTTATTTGTCTAAAGTCTTTAAAGTTATAGGGAATGGCTTCTCAGGGGCAGCCACCGTTGAGTGGGGGCACCATATCTTTTATTAAAGCGTCAACCTCCACGGTTAGGCAGCAAATATCTTTTTAAGGGCCCGATCAGGGCCTTTATATGTCATTATTCATTTTTATATTTATTATAGTAGTGCACCTGGGTCATAAAACGGATTATTAATTTTTGTACCCATTGTATCTATGACCATGCCATACCCTTTTACCTTGTCATCCTTATCCCCATTTAGAGAGAGCTTCATAGTGTTGCTATTGAATCACACATGATTTATTCTATGAAAGTACTTCTGTAACTTGAATTCTTGTATATATATATATATATATATATATATAATGTGTGTGTATATATATATATATATATATATATATATATATATTTGTGTTATTTTAACCCCTTTCTGCCATCAGCCGGAATAGTACGTTTGATGGCAGTACCCCCTGCTTTGATGTGGGCTTCATACGCTAATTTAGTTATGGAGGCCCTGGAGGAGGACCTCATCTATGTATCCCACCACTTTCGACATGTTTTGACGTGGTGGAGGTACATAGATGATGTCTTCCTCCTATGGACGGGCACTGAGAATGAATTGGAGGAATTCTTTCATTACCTCAATACTATTGACAATACAATTAAATTCCTGGATGTACTTGCCAGCTTAAAGGAGGGACAGCTTAGTACTACACTCTTCACAAAAAACACAGATAGAAACAATCTATTATTATATGATAGCCAACACCCGCGGACTATGGTAAGGTCCATCCCACTAAGCCAATTACTTAGGGTGAGACGGATAGTGAAAGAGGAAGAGGATATAGACACAGTGGTGGATGTATTGGTTAAAAAATTCTTAGACAGGGGTTATCCTGTGCGTTTGTTGGAGTCAACAAGAAATAAGGTATTAAAGAAAAATAGGAGAGAACTTATCCAGAACAAGACAAGAAATAGGTGCGAAATTAAAAGAGTACCATTTGTGACTACGTATGGTGAGGAGAGCAAGGAAGTGGCTAGTGTTATTAGTAAACATTGGGGGATGTTGGGTAGTTGTCTACCTGGCGTTAAAGAATTACAATTACCACCGTTATATTCGTACAGGTGGAGTAAGAACATTAAAGATTATTTAATTAAGTCCGACATTGGTCCAAGAAAAAAGAGTATACAATTATCCTTAAAAGGCTCGGGTAGAACTGGCTGTTTCCCATGTTTAAATTATGTGAACTGTACCTATATGGTGAAGGGGGTCACATTTGAACATCCAATAACAAGGAAAGTGTATAGTATCAGACATTATTTGACATGCAGCTCGGACCATGTGGTGTATCTCTTAATGTGTCCATGCAAGTTGTGGTACGTCGGAGAGACGACGTGTGAGTTTAAGGTTCGAATGAACCAACATCGTTATTCCATTAGAAAGAGGAGGACCGACCTTCCGGTCCCCAAACATTTTGTTGAGTGCAATCATTCGGAGAAGGATCTTAAGTTCATAATAATAGATAGGGTACCCGTTGATAATAGGGGGGGTAATAGGGAGCTGATCCTCCGTAAAAAAGAACTCATGTGGATCTATAGGTTAAATACACTTAGGCCTATGGGTCTTAATGTAGATTTTAAATTGCATACTGTAATATAAGATGATGTTTCCATACTAAACCGTTGTAGTTAAAAATTCTGATATTGTTTTATATTTGGGAATACTTATTTTTTGAGTATGTTCCTAATTTTATTTTTTATATTTTTTGTCCAGGTACTGTTGCTGTTATTTATAATGGAAGAGCCTAATTGGAGAGACATGACATGTGGATGAACAGATTTATATTTTTCTAAAATTACTAACAATTATTAATTATTAAAAATTATATTATTTATTTAATATTCTAAAAAAAGTTTGATGTATCGTGCACATGGATAATGGGAGGCCAATAAATATTTCGATAATTATTACTCTGCTCGTACATGTTTTTTGTCATGGTTGATAGGGAGGCTAGAAGGGGCTAGTTGCAATATGTTTATTTGTGTATTACAGTATCATAACCACCTGTGTTCATATTAGCCAGGACTAGAGTGCTACTGCTATACAGGGGTCATGAATGGTGGCGCTCTTCCCGGAGGGGTGAAGCGCACCCTCTAGACACTGTATGAGTACCAGGTGAATGTCTGAATTAAGACATCCTCTGGTGGGTCAAAGCAGTATTATGCACTACTTATATGAGTCCAGATGGCATATAAGGAGGGGTATAGCCTCTGTGAACCATAAGGTGATATACGGATTAAGCCGGATACTGTATGAACAACTTTAGTGTATTTGTACAATGAACACAACACAATAAAAGGTGTAAACGCGCATGCGCTAGTTTATTATAGAGTTATGGATATAACTCATCAATCTTGATGATAATGCAGAGCGCTAGTGCGCATGACGCCAAATGTGAAGTAGCGTTCCGGATTGGTTTTCCATCCGACATGTGAGTGGGTGGTACGCAGAAGCACTATGGCATGCGCAGTAATTTAGTGGCATTTTGTGTTTCCCCAACCAAGATGGAGATGTCGAGCGCCAGTGCGCAAGATACACGTTAGCGTTTGTGATTGGCCTCCGATAGGACGTGTGATCGTGATGCATGTAGCAGCGCTCTGACATGCGCATTAGAAGCTAGGGTACGCTGACTACACGCTGTTTCCTCCATTGATGGATATGTCTCTCCAAAGGTATGATAGTAACATAACATAGTAACATAGTTAGTAAGGCCGAAAAAAGACATTTGTCCATCCAGTTCAGCCTATATTCCATCATAATAAATACCCAGATCTACGTCCTTCTACAGAACCTAATAATTGTATGATACAATATTGTTCTGCTCCAGGAAGACATCCAGGCCTCTCTTGAACCCCTCGACTGAGTTCGCCATCACCACCTCCTCAGGCAAGCAATTCCAGATTCTCACTGCCCTAACAGTAAAGAATCCTCTTCTATGTTGGTGGAAAAACCTTCTCTCCTCCAGACGCAAAGAATGCCCCCTTGTGCCCGTCACCTTCCTTGGTATAAACAGATCCTCAGCGAGATATTTGTATTGTCCCCTTATATACTTATACATGGTTATTAGATCGCCCCTCAGTCGTCTTTTTTCTAGACTAAATAATCCTAATTTCGCTAATCTATCTGGGTATTGTAGTTCTCCCATCCCCTTTATTAATTTTGTTGCCCTCCTTTGTACTCTCTCTAGTTCCATTATATCCTTCCTGAGCACCGGTGCCCAAAGCTGGACACAGTACTCCATGTGCGGTCTAACTAGGGATTTGTACAGAGGCAGTATAATGCTCTCATCATGTGTATCCAGACCTCTTTTAATGCACCCCATGATCCTGTTTGCCTTGGCAGCTGCTGCCTGGCACTGGCTGCTCCAGGTAAGTTTATCATTAACTAGGATCCCCAAGTCCTTCTCCATGTCAGATTTACCCAGTGGTTTCCCGTTCAGTGTGTAATGGTGATATTGATTCCCTCTTCCCATGTGTATAACCTTACATTTATCATTGTTAAACCTCATCTGCCACCTTTCAGCCCAAGTTTCCAACTTATCCAGATCCATCTGTAGCAGAATACTATCTTCTCTTGTATTAACTGCTTTACATAGTTTTGTATCATCTGCAAATATCGATATTTTACTGTGTAAACCTTCTACCAGATCATTAATGAATATGTTGAAGAGAACAGGTCCCAATACTGACCCCTGCGGTACCCCACTGGTCACAGCGACCCAGTTAGAGACTATACCATTTATAACCACCCTCTGCTTTCTATCACTAAGCCAGTTACTAACCCATTTACACACATTTTCCCCCAGACCAAGCATTCTCATTTTGTGTACCAACCTCTTGTGCGGCACGGTATCAAACGCTTTGGAAAAATCGAGATATACCACGTCCAATGACTCACCGTGGTCCAGTCTATAGCTTACCTCTTCATAAAAACTGATTAGATTGGTTTGACAGGAGCGATTTCTCATAAACCCATGCTGATATGGAGTTAAACAGTTATTCTCATTGAGATAATCCAGAATAACATCCCTCAGAAACCCTTCAAATATTTTACCAACAATAGAGGTTAGACTTACTGGCCTATAATTTCCAGGTTCACTTTTAGAGCCCTTTTTGAATATTGGCACCACATTTGCTATGCGCCAATCCTGCGGAACAGACCCTGTCTCTATAGAGTCCCTAAAAATAAGAAATAATGGTTTATCTATTACATTACTTAGTTCTCTTAGTACTCGTGGGTGTATGCCATCCGGACCCGGAGATTTATCTATTTTAATCTTATTTAGCCGGTTTCGCACCTCTTCTTGGGTTAGATTGGTGACCCTTAATATAGGGTTTTCATTGTTTCTTGGGATTTCACCTAGCATTTCATTTTCCACCGTGAATACCGTGGAGAAGAAGGTGTTTAATATGTTAGCTTTTTCCTCGTCATCTACAACCATTCTTTCCTCACTATTTTTTAAGGGGCCTACATTTTCAGTTTTTATTCTTTTACTATTGATATAGTTGAAGAGCAGTTTGGGATTAGTTTTACTCTCCTTAGCAATGTGCTTCTCTGTTTCCTTTTTGGCAGCTTTAATTAGTTTTTTAGATAAAGTATTTTTCTCCCTATAGTTTTTTAGAGCTTCAATGGTGCCATCCTGCTTTAATAGTGCAAATGCTTTCTTTTTACTGTTAATTGCCTGTCTTACTTCTTTGTTTAGCCACATTGGGTTTTTCCTATTTCTAGTCCTTTTATTCCCACAAGGTATAAACCGCTTACACTGCCTATTTAGGATGTTCTTAAACATTTCCCATTTATTATCTGTATTCTCATTTCTGAGGATATTGTCCCAGTCTACCAGATTAAGGGCATCTCTAAGCTGTTCAAACTTTGCCTTCCTAAAGTTCAATGTTTTTGTGACTCCCTGACAAGTCCCCCTAGTGAAAGACAGGTGAAACTGCACAATATTGTGGTCGCTATTTCCTAGATGCCCGACCACCTGCAGATTTGTTATTCTGTCAGGTCTATTAGATAGTATTAGGTCTAAAAGTGCTGCTCCTCTGGTTGGATTCTGCACCAATTGTGAAAGATAATTTTTCTTGGTTATTAGCAGAAACCTGTTGCCTTTATGGGTTTCACAGGTTTCTGTTTCCCAGTTAATATCCGGGTAGTTAAAGTCCCCCATAACCAGGACCTCATTATGGGTTGCAGCTTCATCTATCTGCTTTAGAAGTAGACTTTCCATGCTTTCTGTTATATTTGGGGGTTTGTAACAGACCCCAATGAGAATTTTGTTACCATTTTTCCCTCCATGAATTTCAACCCATATGGACTCGACATCCTCATTCCCTTCGCTAATATCCTCCCTTAAAGTGGACTTTAGACAAGACTTTACATAGAGACAAACCCCTCCTCCTCTCCGATTTTTACGATCCTTTCTAAACAGACTGTAACCCTGTAAGCTAACTGCCCAGTCATAGCTTTCATCTAACCATGTCTCGGTTATTCCCACTATGTCAAAGTTACCTGTAGATATTTCTGCTTCTAGTTCTTCCATCTTGTTTGTCAGGCTTCTGGCATTTGCGAGCATGCAGTTTAGAGGATTTTGTTTTGTTCCAATCTCCTCACTGTGGATTGTTTTAGAAATGTTCTTACCTCCCTTCTGAGTATGTTTTCCTGGGTCGTCTTTGTTCGAGTCTAATGTTTTTCTTCCCGTCCCCTCTTCTTCTAGTTTAACGCCCTCCTGATGAGTGTAGCGAGTCTTCTGGCGAATGTGTGTTTCCCAGGTTTGTTGAGGTGTAGTCCGTCTCTGGCGAGGAGTCCATCATACCAGTAATTCACACCGTGGTCCAGGAATCCAAATCCTTGTTGTCTGCACCATCGTCTTAGCCAGTTGTTTGCATCAAGGATCCTGTTCCATCTCCTGGTGCCATGCCCGTCTACTGGAAGGATAGAAGAAAAAACTACCTGTGCATCCAGTTCCTTTACTTTCTTCCCCAACTCTTCAAAGTCCTTGCAGATTGTCGGTAGGTCCTTCCTTGCCGTGTCATTGGTGCCAACATGTATCAGAAGAAATGGGTGGACGTCCTTGGAGCTGAAGAGCTTTGGTATCCTATCGGTCACATCCTTGATCATCGCACCTGGAAGGCAGCATACTTCTCTTGCAGTTATGTCCGGTCTGCAGATGGCTGCTTCGGTGCCTCTCAGTAGTGAGTCTCCCACCACCACCACTCTTCGTTGCTTCTTGGCTGTACTTTTTGCTGTCACTTGTTGCTGTGTGCTTTTTTCTTTTTTGCTTGCTGGTATTGCTTCATTCTTAGGTGTGCCATCTTCATCCTCTACAAAGATTTGATATCGGTTCTTCAGTTGTGTGGTTGGTGATTTCTCCATGGTCTTCTTGCTTCTTTTGGTCACATGCTTCCACTCATCTGCTTTTGGAGGTTCTCTGACACTTTTTGCACCTTCTGTGACCAGTAGAGATGCTTCTGTTCTGTCTAGAAAGTCTTCATTCTCTTTGATGAGTTTCAAAGTTGCTATTCTTTCTTCCAGACCCCGCACCTTTTCTTCTAAAAGGGCCACTAGTCTACACTTCTGACAGGTGAAATTTAATTCTTCTTCTGGTCGATCTGTGAACATGTAGCACATGCTGCAGCTCACCATGTAGGTTGTCACATCTGCCATGTTGCTCCTAGATCCTGCTGACTTGCTGTGTGTTTTCCTTCTTGTGTAATCTACTCAGCCAAGCTCTCTTGCAATAATGCCCTACAGGCAAAAATTACGGCGCGCGGTTTGGTGATGCTTTCGAAGCAGCTGGTCCCGGCTGTACCCAACGATCTTCTAGCTTAGGGAGACTTCGCTTCTCCCAGAAGGCACCTGGAATATGCAAATTAGCCTCCTGAAGCTTGAATCCCTGGTTTGGTTTGATAGTTTATAATAGATGGTCCCTGTATATAGGAATTGTCCTATGAGGTTTTTAATAGTACACAGCTGGCACTAATACATTTTATATTGTAATCATATGTATTCTAATGAGATTTATTGATTGGCTGCACTCAGGGGATGGTAGGGTTATGTCCCTATATATATGTGTTAAGAATGTTTGTTCACTGCTTGAGAAAGGCTCAGTTGGAGCCGAAACGTTGCATGGAGATGTGGGCTCAATAAACACCTGCATATCACCTTTAAGAATATGGAGTGCTGCCTGTTTTTGTGATCTATCTGGATTGGTAAATAACCATTGGACGGGTTGTTTGGGCTTTGCACCCGAAGATAAGTATAAGATTTGTGCTGTTCCATTTTTTTCTACTATATATATATATATATATATATATATATATATATATATATATGTATGTATATATATATATATATATATATATATATATATGTGTGTATATATATATATATATATATATATATATTTGTGTTATTTTAACCCCTTTCTGCCATCAGCCGGAATAGTACGTTTGATGGCAGTACCCCCTGCTTTGATGTGGGCTTCGGCGGTGAGCCCACATCAAAGCCAGGACATGTCAGCTGTTTTGAACAGCTGACATGTGCTCACAATAGGCGCGGGTGGAATCGCGATCAACCCGCGCATATTAACTAGTTAAATGCCGCTGTCAAATTCTGACAGCGACATTTAACAAGCGCTTCTGACCATCCGGCCGGAAATGCGCGCACAGGTGACCCCTATCACATGATAGGGGGTCAAAGGTGTGTCGGCATGACAACCAGGTCTCCTTGAGACTTCTATGGTTGTTGATGCCGGATTGCTATGATCGCCACCCTGTGGTCGGCGCTCATAGCAAGTCTGTAATTCTGCTACATAGAGGCGATTTGGGCATCACCTCTATGTAGCAGAGCCGATCAAGTTGTGTCAGCTTCTAGTCTCCCAGAGCCTATTGAAGCATGCCAAAAGCAAAAAAAAAAAATATGAAAAAAATAAAAAAATATAAAAGTTAAATCGCCCCACTTTCGCCCCATTCAAAATAAAACAATAAAAAAACAAACATACACATATTTGGTATCGCCGCTTTCAGAATTGTCAGATCTATCAATAAGACACAGGATTAACCTGATAACTAAACAGTGTAGCGATAAAAAAAGTAAAAACGCCAGGATTACGTGTTTTTGGACACCACAACATTGCATTAAAATGCAATAACGGGCGATCAAAAGATCACATTTACACCAAAATAATATAATTAAAAACATCAGCTCAGCATGCAAAAAATAAGTCTTCACCTAACCCCAGATCACGAAAAATGGAGACGCTACGGGTATCGGAAAATTGTGCAAAATTTTCTGGGAATTTTGTTTCACCACTTAGATAAAAATTAACCTAGACATATTTGGTGTCTATGAACTCGTAATCACCTGGAGAATCACAATGGCAGGTGAGTTTTAGCATTTAGTGAATCTAGCAAACAAGACAAACAAAAAATAAGTGTGGAATTGCACTTTTTTGCAACTTCACCGCACTTGGAATTTGTTTCCTATTTTTTAGTACACAACATGGTAAAACCAATGGTGCCGTTCAAAAGTACAACTCGCCCCGCAAAAATAAGCCCTCATATGACCAAATTGACGGAAAAATAAAAAAAGGTATGGCTGTGGGAAGGAGGGGAGCGAAAAATGAAATGCAAAACTGAAAAAAAAGCTCGGGGTTTAACATTTAATAATAAAGATTACACAATTTAATATATATGAGCTTTTTTTTCTAGACACAAAGCCTCAAAGGTCTTTGATGTTTTAAAATTGATGAATGGCAAGGAATTATATAAAACATTATTAAAAATGTATTACACATCTAAAAAAAACACCCAGCACCATTCCAGAGGTGTCACTTCAATGATCCCCAATGATCTGACAGCAATGAGCACATTGATATGACCACTGCAGTCAATCAATGGTCTCAGCATTGAGTGTGCAGGTAAAGCATGTACCAACTCAGGTAAGTGACTGGCTGAAGTAGTTGCATTAATGATGGACAAGATGTCATACCTGAAAGGCTGTAATGGCAGACTCCAAAGAGGTGAATAATTCATTATTTGAACTTGCCCCAGTTTTGGAATATCCCGGGCAGCCTCTTTCAGCCTCAAATGATAACTACACATTAACATGGTTGTGTTCAATGCAAACCCACAGACCCATCAGAACATTTTATGTCTCTCTCCAGTGTTGGCAAATTAAATAAAAATGTACCATCTGTAAAGAATGATAAAATTATCTCAGACTAATTTCATCAGTTTCTTTGAGGAGAAAAGGTTCAGAATGGATCAGGGAAGAGCTGTGGATGTTGTACATCTGGACTTTTCAAAGTACTCTCATACTCTAGCACTTAAAGTTTAACACACAAATGAGAGTCATGGGACTAGCACAATTTTTTTTTTATTTTTACAGGAATCATAATGGATATCACAAATCTATTAGGCCACATTCACATGTTCAGTATTCAGTCAGTATTTTACCTCAATATTTGTAAGCCAATGTCAGGAGTGGAACAATCATAGAAAAAGTATAATAGAAATACACTACTTCTGTATTTATTTGTATTTATTACCCACTTCTGATTTTGGCTTACAAATACTGAGGCAAAATACTGACCAATTACTGAATGTCTGACCATGGCATTGTAATCCGGCATGATCAGATGTAATTAATTTCCTTTTTCTATTATCAGAAAATAACTTTCCAAGAAGTACAGGGATTGGACTGCAGAAGACTGGGGTAATGTTCTCTGATGAAGCCCCTTCAGACTGTTTGGGACATCTGCAAGAATAAGTGTACGGAAAAGAAAAGACAGGTGCTACTATGAGTCCTGTGTCATTCCAAGAGTAAGCATCCTGAGATCATTCATGTGTGGGGTTGCTCATGAATAAAGTATGGCATCTAAACATCCTCTGAGAACAAATTCTCCCAACGACCCAGGAGCAATTTTATGATGAACAATGCTTTTTCCAACATGATCATCGTATCACAAGGAAAAAGTGATAAGTACAGTAAGTCGTTTGGCGAGCAAAACATTAAAATTTTGAGTCCATGGCCAGGAAACTCCATAAATCTCAATCCCAGTGAGAACCTGTGGTCAATTCTCAAAATGCGAGTGGACAAACAAAACACAGAAATTGTGACAAACTCCAAGCAATGATTAGGGAAGACTGAGTTATCATCAGTCAGGATGTGGCCCAGGAGATGGTATCAAGCTGCCTGCCAAGGAGAAGGGCAGAAGTCTTGAAAAATAAAGGTCAACACTGTAATTATTGAGTCTTTACACAAACTTGATATATCTGTATATAAAAACATATGGAATGCTCATAATTGTACTTCAGTAACCATAGAAACATCTAACTAAAAGAACTTTGTGAAAACAAAAAATTGTGTCCATCTCAAAACCTTTGGCCACGACTGCTGCAGTAAAGTGATTCCCTTTCATAATATTATGTATTTGCTCCATTACACTAGTTCTGATAACAACATTGGTAATTTCTTACACTTTAATGCTTTCTTGCTAGCCCCTTAGCTGTCCGCACTGACCAAACAGAGAGACTTTGCTGGCATATTATTACTGTCATATTCCCATAGTTAAAATAATCTATTCTCACAATAAAAAAAAGAATTAAATGATTATTTAATATGTCAAAACTTAGAACATTCCTCAAATGATTTTGGAATACAGATAAGTATATAAGATAACAAGTGAGATCAACATGTTCTATTTGTAGAATACTTTAACCCCTTCAACCACGAGCGAATTTCTGTTTTTCATTTTATCCTCCCCTTCTTCCAAGAGCCATAACATTTATCATTTTCCAGCCATACAGAGTGGCATGTAAAAGGTTGGGCACCACTGGTCACAATTATTGCTATTCTGAACAGTTAAGCAAGTTGAGGATGAAATGATTTTAGGCAAAATGTATATATATATATATATATATATATATATATATATATATATATATATATATTGTAATTTTTCTCATTTTAAAAATTATAAAAAGGAAAAAAGGGCTGATGCAAAAGGTTGGGAACCCTGCATGGTTACTACGTATTAGCACCCCCTTTTGAATGTATCACAGCTTGAAAACATTTGTCGTAGGCACACACAAGTCTTTCAATTCTTGTTTGGGGGATTTTTATTCATTCTTCCTTGAAAAATTCTTCCAGGTCTATGCCAATTGAGGTCTAGCCCCAGATGTAAAATTATTTTCAGATTAAGAGACTGTGAGCACCACTCTAAAATCTTCAGCTTGCACCTTCTGAGGTAGTCTATTTTGGATTTTGATGTGTGTTTTGGATAATTTTCCATTTGTGGAAGTCATCCTCTTTTCAACTTCAGCCTTTTTACAGATGGTGTTAATGTTTGTATTGTATTGCAGTGCCATTAGCTGCAAGACAACCCCAAAGCATGACTATTCCACCCCTAGCTCAACCCCTTTCCAACATTGGGCATAAAAATATGTCAACGTCAGATTCCCTCCCTTTCGCGACACATGTCAGCTGTTGAAATTTTCTTTCTTGAAATTTGAAGAAAATGTTGAACTTTTGCAAACTTCAAACTTTTAGTTTGTATGCCCTTAAACCAGAGAGTTATGTCACACAAAATAATTCATAAATAACATTTCCCACATATCTGATTTACATCAGCACAATTTTTGAAACATAATTTTCTTGTTAGCAAGTTACAATTGTTAAAAGTTGACCAACAATTTTTTACTTTTCAAACATAATTTACAAAACCATTTTTTAGGGACCACATCACATTTGAAGTCACTTTGAGGGGTGCAGAAAATACCCAAAAGTGACACTATTCTAAGAACTGCAACCCTCAAGGTGCTCAAAACCACATTCAAGAAGTTTATTAACCCTTCAGGTGCTTCACAAGAATTGATGGAATGTGTAAGAAAAAATGAACATTTAACTTTTTTTACAAAAACTTTTATTTAGCCGCACATTTATTTATTTTCACAAATGTAACAGGAGTAAATACATCCCAAACTTTGTTGCATAGTTTCTTCTGGGCACGCTGATACCCCATGTGGGGGAAAACTAGTTTTTGGGTGCACGGCAATGTTTTTAAAGGGAAGGAGTACCATTTGACTTTTTGAATGCAAAAGTTGCTGGAATAATTAGTGGACACCATGTTGCGTTTGGAGAGCCCCTGATTTGTCTAAACAGTGGAAACCCCCCACAAGTGGCACCATCATGGAAAAGAATCCGCGTCTGTGATTATGCTTAAACCTTTTTTCCTCCAGACGTAGAGGATGCCCCCTTGTCCGTGTCTCAGGTCTATGATTAAAAAGATCATTAGAAAGGTCTTTGTTCTGTCCCCTCATATATTTAGACATCAAAATAAGATCACCCCTTAGCCTTTGTTTTTCCAAACTAAATAAGCCCAAGTGTAATAACCTGTCTGGTATTGCAGACCCCCCAGTCCTCTAATAACGTTGGTCGCTCTTCTCTGCACCTGCTGCTGTTCAGCTATGTCTTTCTAAGTGTGGTCGAACTAGTGACTTGTATAGAGGTAAAATGATGTTCTCCTCATGAGCATCTATGCCTCTTTTAATGCATCCCATTATTTTATTTGCCTTTGCAGTAGCTGCCTGACACTGGCCACTAAATGTGAGTTTGTCATCCACCCATACTCCCAGGTCTTTTTCATTGATGATTTTGCCAAGAGTTTTAGAATTAAGCACATAGTTATCTCTTGATAAGAGGCAGAATTGTGTTGCATTGGGAGGGTTAAGGGGGCAAGTTGGGTGTTAACAGGGGGGGTGGGAGGGGTTAGACAGCTCATACTTGGGAGGGAAGATCCTATAAAGGATGATGAGCCACATGATGGGGGCTGCATTAAGATATTGAGTTGGAATGTAAGAGGCCTTGTGGATAAGGCTAGGCGAGTGGCGAGTCTGCAGTATGTTCGAGATCAGAGAGATTCAATGATATGTCTGCTGGAGACGCACTTGGTGAGAGAGAAGGTAGATGTACTAAATAGGCGATGGATACAGAGGGCATACCATTCTACCTTCTCTACGTATTCTAGGGGTGTGTCAATGTTGGTACCCGTGGGAGTGCATTATCAGGAGGTTATGGTACAGGTGGATGGTCAGTATGTGGTGGTACAATGTAAAATAAATGGAGTGTTGATGTGTATAGCGGCAATGTATATTCCGCCCCATACTCTAGTAAGAAAATTAGAGAGGTGTTGGAATGGGTGGAAAGCTGGGGCCCAATACCACTTCTAATCAGTGGTGATCTTAATAATATATGTGATGAATATTGGGACAAAAATAAAAATCCCTAGAATAGGACGGTGGGACACATTACTATGCTTGGTAATTATATTCGTGAAATAGGAATGACTGACCGTTGGAGAGTTCGACATGCTGGGGAAAGGGGGTACTCATGTTATTCACCGGCTCATAGTAATCTATAAAGAATTGATTTGGCTCTTGGCAATCATCTGTTGGACACAATGGTGGGGGAATTGCAGTACTTGCCTAGGGCCCTGTCGGACCATAGTCCAATTGAGGTAGAGTTCTGAATGCTGGGGACACAGGCTGCGATCAGGAGAGTGGAAGATTGACCCTAACTGGTTGCACAGTATAGATTTAGAAAAGATAAAACAAGAGGTGAGGGAATTTTTTGTGTTGAATGATGGGAGTGCAGATGCTCTTACGGTATGGGAAGCCATGAAGGCGTATTTAAGAGGGCTGCTGTTTAGAGATATTAGTAGATGTAAGCGGAGGACAAGAGAGGCAGAGAAGGCAGCAATTGATGGGCTAAGGGCAGCAGAGGACGAGATGATAACAAAGGGTACTCCTGAGGCTGGGAACAGATTAAAAGCAGCTCAAAGTCATTGGGAAAAATTTTTGTTGGGAAAGGCTGAAAGGAAGCGGGAATTTCAGAGGCTGGCTTATTACCAGGAGGGTGAAACTGTTGGTCATATGCTGTCACTGGTGGCTTCTGCCCACAGGAGTACTTCGTTTGTCCATTCTCTGATTTCCGGGAGTGGCATTAAAGTCTCCAAAACTTCAGAGATTTTGACGGTCTTTGCGGACTTTTACGCAGACCTATATTCCTCTCGGGTGGACGCGTTGGCGGGAGACACAGGGCGTTTCTGGAGGGACTGGGGCACCCGAGGCTGAGTGATCCAGACAGAGAGGGCTTGGAGGCTCCCATGACGGAGGAGGAACTGGGTCGAGCATTACAGTCTATGACTAATGGGAAGGCGCCTGGAGTGGACGGGTTTCCCGCTGAAATTTATAAAAATATGGGGAGGTGTTAATTCCCAGATGAAAGGCGGTTCTAGATGAGGCTAAGAGTAGAGGGCATCTGCCAACATCCATGAGAGAAGCCATAATAGTGGTAATTCCTAAGGAAGGGAAAGATTTGGGACAACCTGAGTCATATAGACCAATATCCTTACTATAGGTGGATGTCAAGCTTCTGGCCAAGGTGTTGGCAACACGTTTGACGAGTGTCATCTCCAACCTGGTGCACTCAGATCATGCCTGATAGATCCACAGCGGTTAACCTGCGGAGGCTGTTTATAAATTTGCAGCTTAGGCCCGACAACTGTGGCCAGAGAGTTATTGCATCCTTAGATGCCCATAAGGCATTCAACAGTGCGGAATGGGGAGATCTATGGCATGTGTTGCAGTGTATGGGGTTTGGCTCGCAGTTTGTGTCCTGGATTCGGCTGTTGTACTCACAGCCGGTGGCTAGAGTGAGGGTGAATGGGGAGTTATCCCGGACTATACAACTTGCTAGAGGGATGAGGCATGGGTGTCCGCTCTCTCCTCTTTTGTTTGCTCTGGCTGTGGAGCCATTGGCTGCCAAAATTCGACAGTCTGACGAGGTATCTGGGTTTAAATATGGGATAATTGAAGAGAAGGTAGCGCTATACGCGGACGATATTCTACTGCTTCTGGCTGACCCGGCCGCTTTCTTGGGGGGTGCCATTGGGCTTATTGAAAGTTTTGGCTCTTTGTCGGGACTGACGATAAATTAGAATAAGTCAATTCTGTTTAAAGTGGATGACGTGGGGGAGGATGGGAGCAAACTGCTGGAAGATGGGCGACTTAAGGCGGTGAGTCAATTTGAATATTTGGGGATATGGATCTCTATGCCTGTTACGGACTACATACATAGGAATATGACTCCGGTTTTGGGAGTTCTTAAGGCAAAAGTGGATGCTTGGCTTAAGTTGCATTTATCTGTGGTGGGCAGGGTGAATCTCATTAAAATTATTTTGATGCCGAAAATACTATACGCTCTTCATAATGCGCCAGTTTGGATACCACGAGGGAAATTTAGGCAAATTAATTCTCTGTTCAGAAATCTGGTATGGGGGAGACGTTATCCTCGTATCAGGCTGAGACGCTTCAGCGACCCAAGGAAGATGGAGGCTTGGCTTTGCCCAACCCCAAAGTCTTATTTTCGTGCAGCCCAGAGTCAGCATTTGAAGGGCTGGGTGCGTGAGGGGTCATCCAGTGTGGTACAGCAATTGATGGAAAAGGTGACGAACAGAAGGCCAGTAATACTGTGTCTGGAGGATGGATCCCTGTGGACTCTGGGGAAGTTATATCCAACTATACTGCTGATATGTAAGCTGTGGGGTAGTTTGAAGCAAATTCGTGGAGTTTCGGGTCTGATCAGGTTCTTCCCACTATGGCATAATAATAATTTACCGGAGTTGGTCGCACTGGGGATTCTACCAGAGTGGCAGGCCAAGAGAATTCAATATGTGTATCAAATCATTGAACAGGGGGAGTTGAAATCCTTTGCCCAATTGCAGGCGGAGTTTGATCTCAGGCCCGCGGGGGAATATCAGTATTTGCGGATGAGACATGCATATGGGGCTCAGATTAGGGATGGAGGCATTAGAATCCAAAGTGATATAGTATTGGAGTATGTGTGTGGCGAAGGGACTACTAGGTGGGTTATCTCCACTCTTTATACTTTATACTTACCTTTTGGGATTCCCAATAAATGTGAGAGCAAAGTGGGAGAGGGATCTGGTCCCAATGTAGAATAAAATTTGGGAGTCGGTACTGGAGTTGGTCCCAAGACTGTCACTGAGCGAACCGTATACGCTGTCACAGCTCTATATAATACACAGAATCTACAAATCTCCGGAAGTATTGTATAAGGCGGGATTGCGTGATGATTCGGAGTGTCCGAGGTGTAAGTCTGCAGATGCTGGCATATTTCATATGATGTGGACATGTCCGAGATTGGCTGCTTTTTGGCTGGTGGTCTTGAGTCGGATGGAAGGAGCATATAGATCCACGGTGCCATGGGATCTGAGGGTGTGTTTGCTGGGATATGTGGATGAGATAACACCCTGAAGATAGCAATTGCCAGATTGTTGTATATGGCCCAAAAGGTAATAGCACAAAATTGGATTAAGGACGAACCGCCTACAAGAAGAGAATTCCTCCAATATGTGAAGCAGGGTCTGATATTGGAAAAAGGGATTTATAGGAAAAGAGGGAAAATAGAAATGTTTGATAAATTGTGGTCCTCCGTGGCTTGAAATGGGATAGGTTCGAGGTAGGGGATGGGTGTGATAAGGACTTGAGTTGGTGAGAACAAAATAGGAGGCTCGTGGTTCTAAATGAGATGATATTATGATATTTATTCAGTATCATTGATGGTCATGATTTGAAAAGAAAAGGGCTGTCTTGTTGGGAGGGGGCGGGATAAGTTGGGAATAATGGGGTTTGGATATGTAGAATAATTTCTACTGAAAACAAGAATATAACATGTAAATTGCAATTGTATTCTTAATAAAAATGTATTTGAGTTAAAAAAGCAAATATTTATACATGACCTTACATTTATCCCCATTAGCGCTCATTTGCCATTTATCAGCCCAAGCTTCTAGTTTACATAAATATTATAGTTTATAATAAATATTCCTGTAATATAAAATTGTCCTCCACTGTATCGATTACCCTGCAGAGTTTAGTGTCATCTGCAAATATTGAAATTCTGCTCTGTATGCCCCCTACAAGGTCATTAATAAATATGTTAAAAAGAAGAGGCCCCAACACTGACCCCTGTGGTACCCCACTACTAAATGGGACCCAGTGCGAGTGTGCTCCATTAATAACTACCCTTTGTTTCCTATCCCTGAGCCAGCTCTTAATCCACTTACACATATTTTACCCTTCTCCATTATTCTCATTTTACATATCAACCTATTGTGTGGCACCTGTTATGAAAGGCAATTCAGTACTACAATGGACATAGCGGTCAGAGCACATACAGTGATCTGACAATAACCCAAAATCATAGAACGAGCTCTGAGACGTGGGAACTCTGCAGACCGCAATCCCTAATCCTCTCCAAACAACACTAGAGGCAGCCGTGGATTGTGCCTAACTATGCCTATGCAACTCGGCACAGCCTGAGAAACTAACTAGCCTGAAGATAGAAAATAAGCCTACCTTGCCTCAGAGAAATACCCCAAAGGAAAAGGCAGCCCCCCACATATAATGACTGTGAGTTAAGATGAAAAGACAAACGTAGAGATGAAATAGATTCAGCAAAGTGAGGCCTGACTTTCTTAACAGATCGAGGATAGAAAAGGTAACTTTGCGGTCTACACAAAACCCTAAAGAAAACCACGCAAAGGGGGCAAAAAGACCCTCCGTACCGAACTAACGGCACGGAGGTACACCCTTTGCGTCCCAGAGCTTCCAGCAACAAAATAGACAAGCTGGACAGAAAAAATAGCAAACAAATAGCAAAGAAGAACTTAGCTATGCAGAGCAGCAGGCCACAGGAATGATCCAGGGAAAAGCAAGTCCAACACTGGAACATTGACAGGAAGCCAGGATCAAAGCATTAGGTGGAGTTAAGTAGAGAAGCACCTAACGACCTCACCAGATCACCTGAGGGAGGAAACTCAGAAGCCGCAGTACCACTTCCCTCCACCAACAGAAGCTCACAGAGAGAATCAGCCGAAGTACCACTTGTGACCACAGGAGGAAGCTCTGCCACAGAATTCACAACAGTACCCCCCCCCCCCCTTGAGGAGGGGTCACCGAACCCTCACCAGAGCCCCCAGGCCGACCAGGATGAGCCACATGAAAGGCACGAACAAGATCGGGAGCATGGACATCAGAAGCAAAAACCCAGGAATTATCTTCCTGAGCATAACCCTTCCACTTAACCAGATACTGGAGTTTCCGTCTAGAAACACGAGAATCCAAAATCTTCTCCACAATATACTCCAATTCCCCCTCCACCAAAACCGGGGCAGGAGGATCAACAGATGGAACCATAGGTGCCACGTATCTCCGCAACAATGACCTTTGGAATACGTTATGTATGGAAAAAGAATCTGGAAGGGTCAGACGAAAAGACACAGGATTAAGAACCTCAGAAATCCTATACGGACCAATGAAACGAGGTTTAAACTTAGGAGAGGAAACCTTCATAGGAATATGACGAGAAGATAACCAAACCAGATCCCCAACACGAAGTCGGGGACCCACACGGCGTCTGAGATTAGCGAAACGTTGAGCCTTCTCCTGGGACAAGGTCAAATTGTCCACTACATGAGTCCTAATCTGCTGCAACCTGTCCACCACAGTATCCACACCAGGACAGTCCGAAGACTCAACCTGTCCTGAAGAGAAACGAGGATGGAACCCAGAGTTGCAGAAAAATGGCGAAACCAAGGTAGCCGAGCTGGCCCGATTATTAAGGGCGAACTCAGCCAAAGGCAAAAAGGACACCCAGTCATCCTGATCGGCAGAAACAAAGCATCTCAGATATGTTTCCAAGGTCTGATTGGTTCGTTCGGTCTGGCCATTAGTCTGAGGATGGAAAGCCGAGGAAAAAGACAAGTCAATGCCCATCCTACCACAAAAGGCTCGCCATAACCTTGAAACAAACTGGGAACCTCTGTCAGAAACGATATTCTCTGGAATGCCATGTAAACGAACCACATGCTGGAAGAACAATGGCACCAAATCAGAGGAGGAAGGCAATTTAGACAAGGGTACCAGATGGACCATCTTAGAAAAACGATCACAGACCACCCAAATGACTGACATCTTTTAAGAAACAGGAAGATCTGAAATAAAATCCATAGAGATATGTGTCCAAGGCCTCTTTGGGACCGGCAAGGGCAAAAGCAACCCACTGGCACGAGAACAGCAGGGCTTAGCCCGAGCACAAATCCCACAGGACTGCACAAAAACACGCACATCCCGCGACAGAGACGGCCACCAAAAGGATCTAGCCACCAACTCTCTGGTACCAAAGATTCCAGGATGACCAGCCAACACCGAACAATGAACCTCAGAGATAACTTTATTGGTCCACCTATCAGTGACAAAGTCTCTCCGCTGGACAACGATCAGGTTTATTAGCCTGAAATTTTTGCAGCACCCGCCGCAAATCAGGGGAAATGGCAGACACAATTACTCCTTCCTTGAGGATACCCGCCGGCTCAGACAAACCCGGAGAGTCGGGCACAAAACTCCTAGACAGAGCATCCGCCTTCACATTTTTAGAGCCCGGAAGGTACGAAATCACAAAGTCAAAACGGGCAAAAAACAGCGACCAATGAGCCTGTCTAGGATTCAACCGCTTAGCAGACTCAAGATAAGTCAAGTTCTTATGATCAGTCAATACCACCACGCGATGCTTAGCTCCTTCAAGACAATGACGCCACTCCTCGAATGCCCACTTCATGGCCAGCAACTCTCGGTTGCCCACATCATAATTTCGCTCAGCAGGCGAAAACTTCCTGGAAAAAAAGCGCATGGTTTCATCACTGAGCAATCAGAACCTCTCTGCGACAAAACAGCCCCTGCTCCAATCTCAGAAGCATCAACCTCGACCTGGAACGGAAGAGAAACATCTGGTTGACACAACACAGGGGCAGAAGAAAAACGACGCTTCAAGTCTTGGAAAGCTTCCACAGCAGCAGAAGACCAATTGACCAAATCAGCACCCTTCTTGGTCAAATCGGTCAATGGTTTGGCAATACTAGAAAAATTGCAGATGAAGCGACGATAAAAATAAGCAAAGCCCAGGAACTTTTGCAGACTTTTCAGAGATGTCGGCTGAGTCCAATCATGGATGGCTTGGACCTTAACAGGATCCATCTCGATAGTAGAAAGGGAAAAGATGAACCCCAAAAATGAAACCTTCTGCACACCAAAGAGACACTTTGATCCCTTCACAAACAAAGAATTAGCACGCAGGACCTGAAAAACTGTTCTGACCTGCTTCACATGAGACTCCCAATCATCCGAGAAGATCAAAATGTCATCCAAGTACACAATCAGGAATTTATCCAGGTACTCTCGGAAGATGTCATGCATAAAGGACTGAAACACTGATGGAGCATTGGCAAGTCCGAATGGCATCACTAGATACTCAAAATGACCCTCGGGCGTATTAAATGCAGTTTTCCATTCATCTCCTCGCCTGATTCGCACCAGATTATACGCACCACGAAGATCTATCTTGGTGAACCAACTAGCCCCCTTAATCCGAGCAAACAAATCAGATAACAATGGCAAGGGGTACTGAAATTTAACCGTGATCTTATTTAGAAGGCGGTAATCTATACAAGGTCTCAGCGAACCATCCTTCTTGGCTACAAAAAAGAACCCTGCTCCTAATGGTGACGATGACGGGCGAATATGCCCCTTCTCCAGGGATTCCTTCACATAACTGCGCATAGCGGCGTGCTCAGGCACGGATAAATTAAACAGTCGACCTTTTGGGAATTTACTACCAGGAATCAAATTGATAGCACAATCACAATCCCTATGCGGAGGTAGGGCATCGGACTTGGGCTCATCAAATACATCCCGGTAATCAGACAAGAACTCTGGAACCTCAGAAGGGGTGGATGACGAAATTGACAGAAATGGAACATCACCATGTACCCCCTGATAACCCCAGCTGGACACCGACATGGATTTCCAATCTAATACTGGATTATGGGCTTGTAGCCATGGCAACCCCAACACGACTACATCATGCAGATTATGCAACACCAGAAAGCGAATAACCTCCTGATGTGCAGGAGCCATGCACATGGTCAGCTGGGTCCAGTATTAAGGCTTATTCTTGGCCAAAGGCGTGGCATCAATTCCTCTCAATGGAATAGGACACTGCAAGGGCTCTAAGAGAAACCCACAACGCTTAGCATACTCCAAGTCCATCAAATTCAGGGCAGCGCCTGAATCCACAAATGCCATGACAGAATACGATGACAAAGAGCAGATCAAGGTAACGGACAGAAGAAATTTTGACTGTACCGTACCAATGGTGGCAGACCTAGCGAACCGCTTAGTGCGCTTAGGACAATCAGAGATAGCATGAGTGGAATCACCACATTAGAAACACAGCCCATTCAGACGTCTGTGTTCTTGCCGTTTAACTCTGGTCAAAGTCCTATCGCACTGCATAGGCTCAGGTTTAAGCTCAGGTAATACCGCCAAATGGTGCACAGATTTACGCTCACGCAAGCGTCGACCGATCTGAATGGCCAAAGACATAGACTCATTCAAACCAGCAGGCATAGGAAATCCCACCATGACATCCTTAAGGGCTTCAGAGAGACCATTTCTGAACATAGCTGCCAGCGCAGATTCATTCCATTGAGTGAGCACGGACCACTTTCTAAATTTCTGACAATATACCTCTATCTCATCCTGACCCTGACAAAGAGCCAGCAAATTTTTCTCTGCCTGATCCACTGAATTAGGTTCATCGTACAGCAATCCGAGCGCCAGGAAAAACGCATCGATAATACTCAATGCAGGATCTCCTGGCGCAAGAGAAAATGCCCAGTCCTGAGGGTCGCCGCGCAAAAAAGAAATAACAATCAAAACCTGTTGAACTGGATCACCAGAGGAGCGAGGTTTCAAGGCCAGAAATAATTTACAATTATTTTTGAAACTCAGAAACTTAGTTCTATCTCCAAAAAACAAATCAGGAATAGGAATTCTTGGTTCCAACATAGCTTTCTGATCAATAGTGTCTTGAATCTTTTGTACTCTTGCCGAGAGCTGATCCACAAATGAAGACAGACTTCTAATGTCCATCGCTACACCTGTGTACTGAACCACCCAAATGTCTAGGGGAAAAAAAAGGCAAAACACAGTGCAAAGAAAAAAAAATGGTCTCAGAACTTCTTTTTTCCCTCTGTTGAGAATCATTAGTACTTTTGGGCTTCCTGTACTGTTATGAAAGGCAATTCAGTACTACAATGGACATAGCGGTCAGAGCACATACAGTGATCTGACAATAACCCAAAATCATAGAACGAGCTCTGAGACGTGGGAACTCTGCAGACCGCAATCCCTAATCCTCTCCAAACAACACTAGAGGCAGCCGAGGATTGCGCCTAACTCTGCCTATGCAACTCGGCACAGCCTGAGAAACTAACTAGCCTGAAGATAGAAAATAAGCCTACCTTGCCTCAGAGAAATACCCCAAAGGAAAAGGCAGCCCCCCACATATAATGACTGTGAGTTAAGATGAAAAGACAAACGTAGAGATGAAATAGATTCAGCAAAGTGAGGCCCGACTTTCTTAACAGATCGAGGATAGAAAAGGTAACTTTGCGGTCTACACAAAACCCTAAAGAAAACCACGCAAAGGGGGCAAAAAGACCCTCCGTACCGAACTAACGGCACGGAGGTACACCCTTTGCGTCCCAGAGCTTCCAGCAACAAAATAGACAAGCTGGACAGAAAAAATAGCAAACAAATAGCAAAGAAGAACTTAGCTATGCAGAGCAGCAGGCCACAGGAATCATCCAGGGAAAAGCACGTCCAACACTGGAACATTGACAGGAAGCCAGGATCAAAGCATTAGGTGGAGTTAAGTAGAGAAGCACCTAACGACCTCACCAGATCACCTGAGGGAGGAAACTCAGAAGCCGCAGTACCACTTCCCTCCACCAACAGAAGCTCACAGAGAGAATCAGCCGAAGTACCACTTGTGACCACAGGAGGAAGCTCTGCCACAGAATTCACAACAGGCACCGTATCAAAAGCTTTTGAAAAGTCCATAAACACTACGTCCACTGCATTCCCTTGGTTCAGTCCGGAACTTACCTCTTCATAGAAATTGATCAGATTAATCTGTCAGGACCGGTCCCTAGTAAACCCATGTTAATATTGGGTCATAAAGTTATTCCTCTTCAAATACTCCAATATAGCATCTCTTAGAATATCCTCCAGGATTTTACCCAAAGTAGAGGTTAAGCTTACTGGCCTATAATTTCTGAGTTCAGTTTTTGTTCCCTTTTTGAATATTGGAACCACATTTGCTATACGCCAGTCCTGTGGTACAGACCCTGTTATTGTGGAGTCTTTAAAGATTAAAAATAATGGTCTATCAATGACTGTACTTAATTCCTGCAGTACTCGGGGGTGTATCCCATCCGGGCTCGGAGATTTGTCAATTTTAGTGACTTTTAGACGTCGCCGTACTTCCTGCTGGGTTAAGCAGGTGACATTTAATGGGGAATTTTTGTTATCACTGATCATATTGTCTGCCATGGGATTTTCTTGTGTAAATACTGATGACAAAAAGTTATTTAGCATATTGGCTTTTTCCTTATCTTCATCCACCATTTCACTCAGACTATTTTTAAGGGGGCCAACGTTGTCATTTTTTTTAGTTTCTTACTGTTTATATAGTTAAAGAATATTTTGGGATTATTTTACTCTCTCTGGCAATGAGTCTCTCTGTCTCAATCTTTGCTGCCTTGATTTGCTTTTTACAGAATTTAATTTTCTATATTTATTTAATGCCTCATCACTACCTACTTGCTTTAATTCTCTAAATGCTTTCTTTTTGTTCCTTATTGCGCCCTTTACAGCTCTATTTAGCCATATTGGTTTCCTACTATTTCTAGTATGTTTATTCCCATACGGTATATACTGTGCACAGGTCCTATTCAGGATGCTAATAAACATCTCCCATTTTCTTTGGGTATTTTTATATCTCAGGATATTGTCCCAGTAAATTGCACCAAGATCATCTCTTATCCGTTGGAAATTTGACCTCTTGAAGTTTAGTGTCCTTGTAACCCCTCTACTACACATCTTATTAAAGGATACATGAAAACTTATTATTTTGTGATCACTATTCCCCAAGTGACCCCCAACCCTTATATATGGTATGCGGTCTGGCCTGTTGGTTAATATTAAGTCTAGCAGTGCCCCCATTCTTGTTGGGTCCTGAACCAGTTGTGAAAGGTAATTGTCTCTCATAGTTGTCAAAAACTAATTACCGTATATACTCGAGTATAAGCCGAGATTTTCAGCCCAAATTTTTGGGCTGAAAGTGCCCCTCTCGGCTTATACTCGAGTCATGGTCGGCGGCAGGGTCGGCGGGTGAGGGGGAGAGAGGTCTGTCGCATACTTACCTGGTCCTGGCGCTGTCCCTGCCTGTCCCATGGATTCGGGTGCCGTAGCTCTTCCCCTTTTCAGCGGTCACGTGGTACCGCTCATTAAACTTATGAATATGGACACCACTCCCATAGGGGTGGAGCCGCATATTCATTCCTGTACTGAGCGGTGCCAGTGACCGCTGACAGAGGAAGAGGCTGTGGCACCCGGAGACCATCTGTCCGGGAAAATGAGCCAGGGACGCCGAGAGCAGGTGAGTATTACATAGTTACCTGTCCACGTTCCACCCGCCGGGCGCCGCTCCATCTTCCCGTCCTCTGCACTGACTGTTCAGGTCAGAGGGCGCGAATACATACTAATCTGCGCGCTGCCCTCTGCCTGAACAGTCAGTGCGGAGAGACGCAGAGACGGGACGCTGAGGAGCTGCGGGCAGCAAGAGAGGTGAGTATGTCATTTTTTTTTATTGCAGCATTATATATTGCACAGCTATAATGAATGGTGCAGAGCATTCTATATGGCATAGCTTTATATGGAGCATCTATGGGGCCATAATGAACGGTGCAGAGCATTCTATATGGCACAGTTTTATATGGAGCATCTATGGGGCCATAATGAATGGTGCAGAGCATTCTATATGGCACAGTTTTATATGGAGCATCTATTGGGCCATAATGAACGTTGCAGAGCATTCTATATGGCACAGCTTTAGATGGAGCATCTATGGGGCCATAATGAACGGTGCAGAGCATTCTATATGGCACAGCTTTATATAGAGCATTTTTAGGGCAATAATCAACGGTATGGAGCATTATATATGGCACAGCTTTATAGGGAGCATCTTATGGGGCAATAATGAACAGTATGGAGCATTGTATGTGGCACAGTTTTATATGGAGCATCTATGGGGCAATAATGAAATGTATGGAGCATTATATGTGGCACAATTTTTTATGGTGCATCTATGGGGCCATAATGAACTGTATGGAACATTCTATATGTCACAGTTTTATATGGAGCATCTATGGGGCCATAAAGAAATGTATGGAGCATTATATGTGGCACAGCTTTATATGGAGCATCTTATGGGGCAATAATGAACGGTATGGAGCATCTATTTTTATTTTTGAAATTCACCGGTAGCTGCTGCATTTCCTACCCAAGGCTTATACTCGAGTCAATAAGTTTTCCCAGTTTTTTGTGGCAAAATTAGGGGGGTCGGCTTATACTCGATTATATACGGGAACCTTTGCTGGAACTGCAGGTTTCCATTCCTGAGTCGTGAAAATAACAAAATCACATTTTTTCCCACAAAAAAGTTTTTTAGCCCCAAAGTTTTCATTTTCACAAGTGAAACAGGTGTACAATTTCTCCTGAGCATGCGGATACCCAATATGTGGAGGAAAACTACTGTCTTGGTGCATGGCAGGGCTTGGAAGGAAAGGAGCGCCATTTGACTTTTTGAATGTAAAATTGGCTAGAATAATTAGCGGATGCCATGTCACGTTTGGAGAATGCATGATGTGCCTAAACAGTGGAAACCCCCCACAAGTGACAACATTTAAGAAACGACCCATCAAGGAACTTAACTACATGCTATGTTTTTAAACGGGCAGTGCTACATTGACATACAAGTTTGATACATCAGGATTTACAGGATTTGGGACTGGGTGATGGCATATTTTTTTGCACCCCGAGCTAATGTTTTTAATGATACGATTTTGGGGTAGAAATATTTTGATCACCTTTTTTTGTAATGTTGCAAGGAACAAAAAAAAACATAATTCTTTAGTTTTGATTTTTTTTTGTCGTGATTCCGTTTACCAATCAGATTAATTTATTTTATATTTTGATGGAGCAGACATTTCTGGACGCAGTGATACCAAATATGCACATTTTTTATTGTTTTATTTTTAATGGGGCAAAAAGGGGAGTGATTTGAACTGTTTTGTTTTGTTTGTTTTTTTCTATCTTTTAAAACTTTTTTCTGCAGTTAATAGTCCCCAATAGGAGACTTAAAGAAGGGATCACCTGATTGCCTGTGCTATACATAGAAGTGCTTTAGCCCTGCTATGTATGGTAAAAATCACTGAGGACAGCCACAGGGGTCTTCAGCAGATCCCCGGCTGTCATGACAACCCATCGGCACCTCGCAATCATGTGACGGGTGCGCCTATGGGGAGAATCAATTATGCGTTTGCTGTCTGTGTGTGTGTTAATTGCCACTGTCAGTGATTGACAGTGGCATTTACCTAATTTAGCGCCGAGATCCACCCGTGGGTGTTGGAGGCACTTGATGAATGATTAAACCAGCCGTCAAGTGCAGGGAAACATGCGAGCTTAGCGTGTGAGCCCAAATCAAAGGCAGGGACACGGCCGATAACGTAAATATACGTAATTGGTTATAAAGGGGTTAAGAGACCTCCGTGACATGCAATAAACTCTACATTAACCCCTTCAAGTCGCGGCCCTTTTTAGTTTTTGCGTTTTCATTTTTCACCTCCCTCCTTCCCAAAGCCATAACTTTTTTATTTTTCCGTCAATATGGTCATGTGAGGGCTTATTTTTTGCGGGACGAGTTGTACCTTTGAACCATTGGTTTTACCTTGCCTTTTACTAGAAAACGGGAAAAAAATTCCAAGTGTGGTGAAAATGCAAAAAAAAGTGCAACCCCACACTTGTTTTTTGTTTGGCTTTTCTGCTAGGTTCATTAAATGCTAAAACTAACCTGCCATTGTGATTCTCTAGGTCATTACGAGTTCATATACATCTAACATGTGTAGGTTAAGTGCCATTTTCCGATACCCGAAGCGTCTCCATTTTTCGTGATCTGGGGTCGGGTGAGGGCTTATTTTTTGCGTGCCGAGATGATGTTTTTAATTATACCATTTCGGTGCAGATACGTTCTTTTGATCGCCCGTTATTGCATTTTAATGCAATGTCACGGCGACCAAAAAATAATTCTGGCGTTTCGGATTTTTTTCTCGCTACGCTGTTTAGCGATCAGGTTAATGTTTTTTTATTGATAGATCGGGCGATTCTGAACGCGGCGATACCAAATACGTGTAGGTTTTTTTTTAATTGTTTTTTAGGATGGGGCGAAAGGGGGGTGATTTAAACTTTTATATTTTTTATATTTTTTTCATATTTTTAAAAACATTTTTTTTTCTCGTGCCATGCTTCAATAGCCTCCATGGGAGGCTAGAAGCTGGCATAGCCTGATCGGCTCTGCTACATAGCAGCGATCATCAGATCGCTGCTATGTAGCTGAAATGCAGGTGTGTTGTGAGCGCCGACCACAGGGGGGCGCTTACAGCAGGCCGGCATCAGTAACCATAGAGGTCTCAAGGACCTCTATGGTTACCTTCCTGGTGCATCTCCGACCCCCGATCATGTGACGGGGGTCGGCGATGACATCATTTCCGGCCGCCCGGCCGGAAGCGCCAATTAAATGCCGCTGTCTGCGTTTGACAGCGGCATTTAACAGGTTAATAGTGGCGGGTGAATAGCGATTTCACCCGCCGCTATTGCGCGCACATGTCAGCTGTACAAAACAGCTGACATGTCGCGACTTTGATGTGGGCTCACCGCCGGAGCCCACATCAAAGGGGGTGACACGGCATGGGGTGCATTAAAAGAGGTCTGGATACACATGATGAGAGCATTATACTGCCTCTGTTCAAATCCCTAGTTAGACCGCACATGGAGTACTGTGTCCAGTTTTGGGCACCGGTGCTCAGGAAGGATATAATGGAACTAGAGAGAGTACAAAGGAGGGCAACAAAATTAATAAAGGGGATGGGAGAACTACAATACCCAGATAGATTAGCGAAATTAGGATTATTTAGTCTAGAAAAAAGACGACTGAGGGGCGATCTAATAACCATGTATAAGTATATAAGGGGACAATACAAATATCTCGCTGAGGATCTGTTTATACCAAGAAAGGTGACGGGCACAAGGGGGCATTCTTTGCGTCTGAAGGAGAGAAGGTTTTTCCACCAACATAGAAGAGGATTTTTTACTGTTAGGGCAGTGAGAATCTGGAATTGCTTGCCTGAGGAGGTGGTGATGGCGAACTCAGTCGAGGGGTTCAAGAGAGGCCTGGATGTCTTCCTGGAGCAGAACAATATTGTATCATACAATTATTAGGTTCTGTAGAAGGACGTAGATCTGGGGATTTATTATGATGGAATATAGGCTGAACTGGATGGACAAATGTCTCTTTTCGGCCTTACTAACTATGTTACTATGTTACTATGTACTATTACTGCGCATGTCGTGAAAGGGTTAAGGCTATGTGCACATGTTGCAGATTTGATTGTGGATTTTTCTGTGCAGATTCTGATTTCTTGGCAAAAAACGCAGGTCAGAATCAGCGCCTTTTTTGGTATGTGCACACGTTGCAGATTTTTGTGCAGATTTCTTCCTTTTTTTACCCCTGCAGATTTCCATTATGGAATGGGTGCAGAAACGCAGCAGTTCTGCACAAAGAATTGGCATGGTCCTTTTTTGAATCTGCTGCGTTTTCCGTGCAGATTTTTCCGCACCATCAGCACAGCATTTTTTTTGTCATTGATTTACATTGTACTGTAAATCACTTGCAGATCTGCAGCGTTTCTGCACGGAAAAAAAAGCTGCAGTTCTGCAGGAAATCCGCAATGTGTGCACATACCCTAAAAGCCAAAGCAGTGCACCCAACAGGTCGCCACTTGCAGCACAGACTGGAATGAATGTGTGGGTTACATAGCATTTATGAATTGCTCTCATTAAGGAGAAGGAGCTGTTCGCTACAGTTTTTGTAGTCAAAGCTTCTTTGCTCTTAAGGGACCTGATTTTGCCATGATAAGTCGATACAAGTAGGGGACCATACTGAACTTGCGGCAAGGGGCCTACTAATACTACCTATTACTCATCGTTAAGTCAATTGCTTATAATTGCCTTATTGTTCTAAGCTTCAGCCTGCATACACTGGAATTTTATTTATCCCTTGTACTAGAGATGAGGTTTATACATGAGTCATCTGCACAAGATTTTTTTTTCCTGCTATTGAAGAACGTGGGGAATTATCCAGCTATAAATAACAAATTGATCCAATGCTAGCGTGAAAAGTTCCTTGAGTGATCCGCACGTTGCTTTAAGTGGCACAGTTATTTGACATCTGTGCTATATCTATACCTCTTCTCTTTTTTTCTTGTTTTTTCTTTGCACATGCAATACAATATATATTATTGATACTCTGAAATTATTTTTCTTTTGCTCCAAAGTAAATAAAGTGGATAATATAGTGACATTATAAGTAGGCTTAATACACTATCCTGTTTGTATCGACAGCACCTTTACAACTATGACCTGTGTGCAGTCAGATATTGCAAATTATTAATTTTCTTCCATCCTCCCTCTGTTCTACTATCTGTATGTTAGCAAGATATATGAACAATGCCAGTATTGAAGAGAGGGCATGTTGGAGTCGCTCCTGATTCATTAAGAGGCGCTAAATGGAATATGATTTTGGAGTAAGAACGCCACAGCTCACCATGAATCTAATGAGCAATGGTGTCACATCCTCGTCCCAACCCAGCTCCACTCTATTTGGTAAAGTTTGGAGAAAGTGGTTTGAAAATGCGCCCCCCCCTAAAAAAAAAATGCGCAAGTCAGCATTACGCAAAAGGTTTGCAACTTTTCAAAGTGACTTATGACTCTGGCGTAATCGCTTTGCTGAATCAGTGACAAGAGTTTGTTTTTAACAAGTCAACAAACCTTAAGCATGCACAGGAAAATCCCAGGCCTAGTCATAGTTCCGGGGTAGTATTTATATGCCCAGGGTTTAAAGGCGTTGCTCTGTCTAAAATTAAAAGTCTGCAGGCTTTTATATCCTCCTCCAGAGCATGCAGTGTGTTATGCGAGGATTTGCTGGTGTCTGATCCGGGAATAGAGGTGATGTTTGCGATAAGCATTCTCCCCGGCAGAGCCCGTCTAGTGGGCATGCAAGTGTACAGTACAGACCAAAAGTTTGGACACACCTTCTCATTTAAAGATTTTTCTGTATTTTCATGACTATGAAAATAGTACATTCACACTGAAGGCATCAAAACTATGAATTAACACATGTGGAATTATATACTTAACAAAAATTGTGAAACAACTGAAAATATGTCTTATATTCTAGGTTCTTCAAAGTAGCCACCTTTTGCTTTGATGACTGCTTTGCACACTCTTGGCATTCTCCTGATGAGCTTCTGTATGTAGTGACGTCCGCGCCCAGGAGTATGCATATCACATACATCACCACCAGTCCCGGCTCAGAAACTGGCAAATCCTCAAAGCAAAAAGTTTGTGTGCTGGGGGAATTCAAAAGTCTGCAGTCATAAGGAGTGACTGCAGACATTTTAATTTAGGCCAGACAACCCTGTTAAACTCATGGTGACAATAATAAGCAGGGCTGAGGAAAGTACAGGGGGCATTCAATTCGAGGAGAATAAATTTACTGCAAATCGAATTTCACAGTTAAATCCACGTGATTTGGCGAATTTGAATCTCATTCACTTACTGTGAATCATAAATATACGCGGCTTTTTTTAGTACTTTAACCCCTTTACCCCCAAAGGTGGTTTGCACATTATGGACCAGGCCAATTTTTACAATTCTGACCACTGTCCCTTTATGAGGTTATAACTCTGGAACGCTTCAACGGATCCCGGTGATTCTGACATTGTTTTCTCGTGACATATTGTACTCCATGATAGTGGTAAAATTTCTTTGATATTACCTGCGTTTATTTGTGAAAAAAACAGAAATTTGGCGAAAATTTTGAAAATTTCGCAATTTTCCAACTTTGAATTTTTATGCAATTAAATCACAGAGATATGTCACACAAAATACTTAATAAGTAACATTTCCCACATGTCTACTTTACATCAGCACAATTTTGGAACCAACATTTTTTTTTTGTTAGGGAGTTATAAGGGTTAAAAGTTGACCAGCAATTTCTCATTTTTACAACACCTTTTTTTTAGGGACCACATCTCATTTGAAGTCATTTTGAGGGGTCTATATGATATAAAATACCCAAGTGTGACACCATTCTAAAAACTGCACCCCTCAAGGTTCTCAAAACCACATGCAAGAAGTTTATTAACCCTTCAGGTGTTTCACAGGAATTTTTGGAATGTTTGAATAAAAATGAACATTTAACTTTTTTTCACAAAAAATTTACTTCAGCTCCAATTTGTTTTATTTTACCAAGGGTAACAGGAGAAAATGGACGTCAAACGTTGTTGTACAATTTGTCCTGAGTACGCTGATACCCCATATGTGGGAGTAAACCACTGTTTGGGCGCATGTGAGAGCTCGGAAGGGAAGGAGCGCCGTTTGACTTTTCAATGCAAAATTGACAGGAATTGAGATGGGATACCATGTTGGGATTGGAGAGCCCCTGATGTGCCTAAACATTGAAACCCCCCACACGTGACACCATTTTGGAAAGTAGACCCCCTAAGGAACTTATCTAGAGGTGTGGTGAGCACTTTGACCCACCAAGTGCTTCACAGAAGTTTATAATGCAGAACCGTAAAAATAAAAAAAATCTTTTTTTTTCACAAAAATTATCTTTTCGCCCCCAATTTTTTATTTTCCAAAGGGTAAGAGAAGAAATTGGACACCAAAAGTTGTTGTCCAATTTGTCCCCATGTGTTGGGGTTAACCCCTGTTTGGGCACACGGGAGAGCTCAGAAGGGAAGGAGCACTGTTTTACTTTTTCAACGCAGAATTGGCTGGAATTCAGATCGGACGCCATGTCGCATTTGGAGAGCCCCTGATGTGCCTAAACAGTGGAAACCCCCAATTATAACTGAAACCCTAATCCAAACACACCCCTAACCCTAATCCCAACGGTAACCCTAACTGCACCTCTAACCCAGACACACCCCTAACCCTAATCCCAACCCTATTCCCAACCGTAAATGTAATCCAAACCCTAACCCTAACATTAGCCCCAACCCTAACTGTAGCCTTAACCCTAGCCCCAACCCTGACCCTAGCCCTAACCCTAGCCCCAACCCTAACCCTAGCCGCAACCCTAACCCTAGCCCCAACCCTAGCCCTAACACTAACCCTAATGGGGACATGGAAATAAATACATTTTTTTAATTTTTAAATTTTTCCCTAACTAAGGGGGTGATGAAGGGGGGGGTCTGGTTTACTTTTATAGCGGGTTATTTAGTGGATTTTTATGATTGGCAGCCGTCACACACTGAAAGACGTTTTTTATTGCAAAAAATAATTTTTGCGTTACCACATTTTGAGAGCTATAATTTTTTCATATTTTGGTCCACAGAGTCATGTGAGGTCTTGTTTTTTGCGGGACGAGTTGACGTTTTTATTGGTAACATTTTCGGGCACGTGACATTTTTTGATCGCTTTTTATTCCGATTTTTGTGAGGAAGAATGACCAAAAACCAGCTATTCATGAATTTCTTTTGGGGGAGGCGTTTATACCGTTCCGCGTTTGGCAAAATGGATAAAGCAGTTTTATTCTTCGGGTCAGTACGATTACAGCGATACCTCATTTATATCTTTTTTTATGTTTTGGCGCTTTTATACGATAAAAACTATTTTATAGAAAAAATAATTATTTTTGCATCGCTTTATTCTGAGGACTATAACTTTTTTTTTTTTGCCAATGATGCTGTATGGCAGCTCGTTTTTGCGGGACAAGATGACGCTTTCAGCGGTGCCATGGTTATTTATATCTGTCTTTTTGGTCGCGTGTTATTCCACTTTTTGTTCGGCGGTATGATAATAAAGCGTTGTTTTTTGCCTCGTTTTATTTTTTCTTACGGTGTTTACTGAAGGGGTTAACTAGTGGGACAGTTTTATAGGTGGGGTCGTTACGGGCGCGGCGATACTAAATATGTGTACTTTTATTGTTTTTTTTTATTTAGATAAAGAAATGTATTTATGGGAAAAATATATATATATTTTTCATTATTTAGGATTTTTTTTTTTTTTTTACACGTGTGGAAATTTTTTTTTTTTACTTTTTTACTTTGTTCCAGGGGAGGACATCACAGATCGGTGATCTGACAGTTTGCACAGCACTGTCAGATCACCGATCTGACTTACAGCACTGCAGGCTTCACAGTGCCTGCTCTGAGCAGGCACTTGGTAAGCCACCTCCCTCCCTGCAGGACCCGGATGCTGCGGCCATTTTGGATCCGAGCCTGGAGCAGGGAGGGAGGTAGGGAGACCCACGCAGCAACGCGATCACATCGCGTTGCTGCGGGGGGCTCAGGGAAGCCCGCAGCGAGCCCCCTCCCTGCGCGATGCTTCCCTGTACCGCCGGCACACCGTGATCATGTTTGATCGCGGTGTGCCGGGGGCTAATGTGCCAGGGGCGGTCCGTGACCACTCCTGGCACATAGCGCCGGATGTCAGCTGCGATAGGCAGCTGACACCCGGCCGCGCTCCATCCGTGAGCGCGGCCGATCGCGCTGGACGTACTATTCCATCCTTGGGAAGTAGGGCCCACCCCACATGGACGGAATAGTACGTCCAGTGGCAGAAAGGGGTTAATTGTTCATTTGCTAGATATCTATTTCTTATGAATGGAGGTCAGTTCTTCCCTTTCAGATTTTGTTATCAATAACCCTTATAACAGTAGCATTAGACCTGTAGGTGCCAGAATTTTGGTCATTCTTTCATATCAGTATTTGTGATTTATGACATACAATCCAAAATTCTTACAACATTTCACTCCTAAAGATGAGCTTACATGGTAGGATTGCAGAAGCAACGGCAATTGTATCAGATGATAGAATGGCAGGACAGCAAAAACTCATCACATGAACAGCAAAATTAAATGGAGGAGTTTTCCAAAATTTCTGCAAAAAGCCCAGAATTAACATGCCCTTGTAGTCTACAGTAGAAGGCGTTTTGATCTTAGATCTATGAGATATTCAGGAATCTTGACTGGAACATGGAGCTGAGAATCAATTTGAATTATTATTATTTATTTATATAGCACCATTAATTCCATGGTGCTGTACATGAGACGGGGTTACATCGAAATACAAATATTACTGACAGTAAACAAACTAACAATGACAGACTGGTACAGAGGGAAGAGGACCCTGAACCTGCGGGCTTACAATCTACAGGATTATGGGGAAGGAGACCGTAGGTTGGGGGTTGCAGTAGCTCCGGAGGTGTTGAGGTGGCCATGTGGTCGTTACAGGTTGTAAGCTTCCTTGAAGAGGTGGGTTTTCAGGTTTCTTTTGCAGGATCCAAATGTGGTGGATAACTGGATGTGTTGGGGCACTGAATTCCAGATTATGGGGGATATTCGGGAGAAGTCTTGGAGGCGATTGGGTGAGGAGAATAAGTATGGAGGAGAGAAGGAGGTCTTGGGAGGACGAGAGATTACTTGAGGGAAGATATTGAGAGATTAGTACAGAAATATACGGAAGAGAAAGGTTATGGATGGCTTTGTAGGTCAGTGTTAGTAGTTTAACCTGGATACACTGGGAAATTGGGAGCCAGTGAAGGGATTTGCAAAGAAAGGAAGCAGGAGTGTAGCGAGGAGAGAGATTAATTAGTCGGGCAGCAGAGTTAAGGATGGACTGGAGGGTGCGAGAGTGTTAGAGGGAAGGCCACAGAGGAGGATGAATTGTAACAGAACACAAAGGGATCACAGAAAATCTCATCATTGTCATTTGCTACATTTATATTGGTCAGTAAATCTAAATCAAGGGTATTTATCTTTAAAGAAAGAGTATGGGTCTTTTGTCATTTTTTAGCCCTATTGTAAAATATGAGAAGTAACAATGTTTATACTGTGTGCAAAGTAATATATAAAAATTAGATTCATCACAATTAAAGGGGTGCTCTGCTTTTCCACAGAAAAAGCTTACTCTTTCTGTATCAGTCCCTAGCTTTCGATCATGTACTGGTCATGTTATGGGCACGTAGATGCTTTCTTGGTTAAAGACACAGCCCGAAAAACTATGCTGTATGGTTATGGTCTTAAAGCGTCACTGTCACAACCTCTGCCCCCTCCCTGAAACAAAAAGTCATCAGTGACACTTGTTTCAGGGGCTGGTCCTTGCTCTGTCCCCTGTGTGCTGACCCCGGTCTCCTGTGCACTGTCCCCTGTCTGGTCAGCGTCTGCTCTGTTGTTGGCTTAGATGAATACTAATAAGCCAGAGGCAGAGATGTGTTAGAATACCTGGCATGCAGGAGACCAATGTCGCCCCCGCAGGAGATGTCACTGGTCTTTGCCCCAGGAATTCTGACACCTCTCTGCTGCTGGCTTATTACTATTCATCTAAGCCGACAACAGAGCAGACGCTGTTCACAGGAGACAGCATGCAGGAGACAGGGTACAGGAGACAAGGGGCAGCACACAGAAGACAGCACAGAAGAAAAAGGGGACAGCGCACAGGAGACAGGGGAGATCAGCGTACAGGATACAGCGCACAGGGGACAGAACACAAGGGACTGAAGAGGGACCAGCCCCTGAAAAAAGCATTACTAATCGCACTTCATTTCAGGGAAGGGGCAAAAGCTGTAACAGTGACAGCAGCCTCTGCCCCTGCTCTGATCGCACTTCATTTCAGGGAAGGAGCAGAGGCTGTGACAGTGACAGCAGCCTCTGCCCCCTGCTCTGATCGCACTTCATTTCAGGGAAGGAGCAGAGGCTGTGACAGTGACAGCAGCCTCTGCCCCCTGCTCTGATCGCACTTCATTTCAGGGATGGAGCAGAGGCTGTGACAGTGACAGCAGCCTCTGCCCCCTGCTCTGATCGCACTTCATTTCAGGGATGGAGCAGAGGCTGTGACAGTGACAGCATCCTCTGCCCCTGCTCTGATCGCACTTCATTTCAGGGAAGGAGCAGAGGCTGTGACAGTGACAGCAGCCTCTGCCCCCTGCTCTGATCGCACTTCATTTCAGGGAAGGAGCAGAGGCTGTGACAGTGACAGCATCCTCTGCCCCCTGCTCTGATCGCACTTCATTTCAGGGAAGGAGCAGAGGCTGTGACAGTGACAGCAGCCTCTGAACCCTGCTCTGATCGCACTTCATTTCAGGGAAGGAGCAGAGGCTGTGACAGTGACAGCAGCCTCTGCCCCCTGCTCTGATCGCACTTCATTTCAGGGAAGGAGCAGAGGCTGTGACAGTGACAGCAGCCTCTGCCCCTGCTCTGATCGCACTTCATTTCAGGGAAGGAGCAGAGGCTGTGACAGTGACAGCAGCCTCTGAACCCTGCTCTGATCGCACTTCATTTCAGGGAAGGAGCAGAGGCTGTGACAGTGACAGCAGCCTCTGCCCCCTGCTCTGATCGCACTTCATTTCAGGGATGGAGCAGAGGCTGTGACAGTGACAGCAGCCTCTGCCCCCTGCTCTGATCGCACTTCATTTCAGGGAAGGAGCAGAGGCTGTGACAGTGACAGCAGCCTCTGCCCCCTGCTCTGATCGCACTTCATTTCAGGGAAGGAGCAGAGGCTGTGACAGTGACAGCAGCCTCTGCCCCCTGCACTGATGACGCTTTGTCTGCATATCCTAGTATGCACTGGGCGCTCTCAAACGAATTGCCATCAGACAGGAAGTAAAAAAATATGTAGATAAACAATTAGATTGTGCATTTAGGGAATTGTAGGGAGTTTTTAAAGCAAGAATATTCAAAAAAAGCTTAGCTTATAGTAATAAATAGAAAGGGAGTTAAGTGGAAAATGATTTTGGCTTTGGACCACCCCTTTAATTTGTTTCATATTTTGATAGATCAGACTTTTACAAGTCTGCGGTACTGAATAGGTGTATTTTGTTATTATTGCTTTTGTTTTTAACCCCTTCACCCCTGGAGCTTTTTCCGTTTTTTCATTTTTGTTTTTCGCTCCCCTCCTTCCCAGAGCCATACTTTTTTTTATTTTTCAGTCAATATGGCCATGTGAGGGCTTATTTTTTGCGGGACAAGATGTACTTTTGAACGATACCATTGGTGTTACCATGCCATGTAACAGAAAACGGGAAAAAAATTCCAAGTGTGATGAAATTGCAAAAAAAGTGCAATTTCACACTTGTTTTTTGTTTGGCTTTTTTGCTAGCTTCACCAAATGCTAAAACTAACCCGCCATTATGATTCTCCAGGTCATTACGAGTTCATAGACACCTAACATGTCTAGGTTATTTTTTTATCTAAGTGGTGAAAAAAAATTCCAAAGTTTGCTAAAAAAAAAAAAAAAAAAAATAGCGCGATTTTCCGATACCCGTAGCGTCTCCAATTTTCATGATCTGGGGTCAGGTGAGGGCTTATTTTTTGCCTGCCGAGCTGGCATTTTTAATGATAACATTTTGGTGTAGATATGTTCTTTTGATCGCCCGTTATTGCATTATAATTCAATGTCGCGGCGACCAAAAAAACGTAATTTTGGCGTTTTGATTTTTTTCTTGCTACGTCATTTAGCGGTCAGGTTAATCCTTTGTTTTTATTGATAGATCGGGCGATTCTGAACGCGGCGATACCAAATATGTGTATGTTTGTTTTTTTTTGTTTTATTTTGATTGGGGCGAAAGGGGGGTGATTTGAACTTTTATATATTTTTATTTTTTCTTTTATATTTTTAAACACTTTTTTTTCACATTTTGGCATGCTTCAATAGTCTCCATAGGAGGCTAGAAGCATGCACTACTCGATCGCCTTTGCTACATAGAGGTGAAGTACAGATCACCTCTATGTAGCAGAAATGCAGGTGTACTTTGAACGCCGACCACAGGGTGGCGCTCAAAGCAATCGACCATCAACAACCATAGAGGTCTCAAGGAGACCTCTGGTTGTTATGGCAATGCACCAATGACCACCGATCATGTGACGGGGGTCAGTGGTGCGAGCACCTTCGGCCGCGCGGCTGGGAGCTCTAGTTAGATGCTGCTGTCATCACTTGACGGCGGCATTTAACTAGTTAATGGGCGCGGGCGGATCGCGATTCTGCTTGCACTCATTGCGCGCACATGTCAGCTGTACAAAACAGCTGACATGTCGCGGCTTTGAGGTGGGCTCACCGCCGGAGCCCACCTCAAAGCAGGGGATCTGCCAGCTGACGTACTATTTCGTCAGCTGGCAGAAGGGGGTTAATGGAGCAAAAGGGGGTGATTTCAATGTTTGTGCTTCATGCATCTTCACTGCTATGTATAGCTAAAAGCACAATCTCCTATGACTGTCAGCTACAGGCTGGCTATCACAAGAGGATCGTAAGGATAGGTACGAGAGTCTTCAGCATGGCATGACAACCCATTGGGTGATGGGTTCATGAAACAGGTTAACAGCCATCATGTAAGGGGAAAGGTGCGGGCCGGCTTTTGAGCACGCATCAAAGGCAGGGAAACAACATATTACGTAAGTTTACATCACATGTCGTGAAGGGGTTAATAAATGTTTCTTAATACATTTTATGGAACCTGAAGTCAAGCCATTAAAAAACGACTCATGAAACGAAATACAAGCCATTCTAAGGCTATATCTTTGGAAAAATATATAGGTTATGGATGTTAGAAGTAAGGGATGAAAGATAAAAAAAAGGCATCATCACAAAGGCAGTAAGTGTTTAAAAAGTGGCACACGGAGTATTGTTCATGGTTTTCAAAGCAGGATCTGAGCAGAACCTCCACATTTTTGATGAGGTTCCACTTAAGGTCTCCTCTAAAAAACCTCAGTGTGCACTCAGTCAGACATGGCACGAAGTAGTCTCTTCTTCCTACTCGGTACTTTTTCAATCATTTAGTTATGTTTTGTCTAAAAAGCACAACGGGTCAGAACTATGCCATAAATAACGTTCCTCAAATACTCTACTATCCGATGCTACAGAGGAGATTTGTGAACCTCATAATACAAATGAAGTGCTTTCACGGGGGTCACAGAACCTTTCCTGAGATTCATAGACATTAATAAGTATAAGAGCAAAGTGATATTAATGATCTCAAGGACATATTGGACAGATATGACGTCTCCTCACCACTTATACTGGGTTATTTTATCTGTTTGGTGTCTCCTTCACTGGAAATTAAGGAGTAAGTAGCGTTCTCATTTCCTGGAAATCCAGAATAGCACTATTAATGCTGCATGCCAGATGGTTGGGCTCAAATTACTTATTAATTGCATATTCCAAATTATATTAGTGATAGTGACCAATTACAACGTCCCCTTCTGCAAACCTTACAGACACGTATGTAGTGTGGCTGCTGACTCACGCTCAGTCAGTTACATGTGAAGCATGTGTCGTCTCCTGTTTCCATAGTAACCATGGCCGTCATTAAAGTCTCTGGGAATGTCCTTAAGCAAATGCCAAGTAGAGTTTCGATAAAATGTTTACAGTGGATCCCGTGGGTAAAGGCTGCGCAGGTAGCTACGATACTTCAGAGATCTCCAGATGTTAATTGATGGATTAATAACAGTCATGTAGGGTTTCCTGCACTTTGTTAAGTCCCTTTCCAATAGCCGGACAACTTTACAGTATCAAAACAGTGCCAGCATCCCTACAAGTAGCAGTGCAGGGCTTATTAAGATGAAATTGTGTCTCATATATCTAATGGTGGCTGAGCTGAGGTTGTCACATGCCACAATTCAACATGGAAGATTCCTCAATCTCACAGATTTGGTGCTCATTAAAAATTAGTGAGTGATGTCTTGGATATATTTTATAAAATGTATTGATCTTATGCCCAGTGTTTTTTTTAAGATGAGGGACTCTAAGGGTAGAGACAGACTGTCGTATTTCCCCTGTGAGAATCGCATCTAAACCTCGCACTGGCTGTCGGCTCTCCTGACCTGAGCTTGGCAGCTGCATAGACATACATCATACTGTCTTGATCAGGTCAGGAGAGGTGCCAGGCCAGTGCGTGCAGTGCGATGTGATTCTCGCACGAGAAATACGGCAGTCTGTCTCTGCTATAAGGGGTAAAGTTTCTCCTTGTGGAGAGCATCAAAGTTGGCGTAGAGACTCATACGCCATGCAATGTTCCCCTAGGAATTTAAATATGCAAATAGCCTCTCTAGATAGGACAAGGAAGGGAACTCTAGTGCCACCATTGGCACTTGCCACAAGGAGAAACTTTATACCTTAGACCCCCTATCAGAGGCTTTTCAGCCAGGGAAACCAGTTCTTCTGCTTTGCAATGATGAACAGCAAACTCCAGCGCACCCCCAAATATGTGCCTACAAAAAGGACATTTTGGTTTGGCTTCTTATCCAAAGTTATATGGCAAGGCTTTTTAAAGGGCCAGTATTGACTTTTAGGATTGCTACTTTCAGAAGGTGTCACTAGAGTTTCAGTCCACTTGCGCTTTAAAGCCGGTGTCACACTTGCGTGTGCAATGCGAGAAACTCACGCGAGTCTCTCTCATCAACACCCGGCATTGCCACCGGCACTCGGGACCGGAGTGTGAAGCTGCATGTATTTCTATGTAGCTGAACGCTCCGGTTCGAACTGCCAGGAATTGATGCGAAAGACTCGCAAAAGTTTCTCGCACTGCACACGCAAGTGTGATACCGGCCTAAAGAGGCTGCTAGCATGTTATAAAATGATCGGTTTGAAAATTCAAGGGTTAGATTAATCTAAAAATGAGTAAAATGACAATTCTATCTGTCTGCAGAGTGTTGTATTTATTTAACTTTATCAGCTCCAAAGTGCACAGCTGAAAGGGAACATGACGGTGCTATTTCATGATAAAGCTGGGGATACACAGTACAACCAAAACCTCTTCTGCAACTTACTAGTGACATGCTTTTATGAGACTTTTGTGATTTTGCTTTATAAAAAAAAAAACTAAAAAAACAAAAACAAAGTGCAGACAAGTTGATCCTGGATGCCAATACAACTAAAAGCAATAATGAAAGAGGACCGCTCTCTCCTCCATTTTTCTCCGTCGGCATCTGAAATCTGACATCTCTGTGCAACTGGCATGATGAAGTCAAGCACTATGAGGTTGCATTATACAATATGGAAGAATATTGGGCATTCATTATACTATATGGAAGACTATATAGGGGGCATTATACTATAGAGGACTATGGGGCGCATTATACTATATGGAGGATTATAGAGGGTGCATTATACTTTACAGAGAAATATGATGTGCATTATACTATATGGAGGCCGATGGGTTCCATTACACTATATAGAGGACGGTAGGGAGTGCATTATACTATACTAGATTGTGGCCCGATTCGAACGCATCGGGTATTCTAGAATATGCATGTCCCCGTAGTATATGGACAATGATGATTCCAGAATTCGCGGCAGACTGTGCCCGTCGCTGATTGGTCGAGGCAACCTTTATGACATCATCGTCGCCATGGCAACCATTATGACATCTACGTCGATACTGTGCCCGTCGCTGAATCAGAAACGTGAGATGTCTACGTCCTTTATGACATAATCGTCGCTGTGCTCGTTGCTGATTGGTCGAGGCCTGGCGGCCTCGACCAATCAGAGACGCGGGATGTCTACGTCCTTTATGACATCATCGTCGCTGTGCCCGTTGCTGATTGGTCGCGGCCTCGACCAATCAGACACGCGGGATTTCTACGTCGATGCTGTGCCGGTCTCTGATTGGTCGAGGCCTGGCGGCCTCGACCAATCAGAGACGCGGGATTTCCAGGACAGACAGACAGACAGACAGACAGACAGACAGACGGAAAAACCCTTAGACAATTATATATATAGATGGAGGACTATCGAGGTATGCATTATACTATATGGAAGGCATTGTGAGGCTTATTATACTAAATGGAGGACTATGAAGTGCATAATACTATATGGATAACTATGGGTGTGCATTATACTACATGGAGAACTACAGGGTGTATTATACTTTATGGATGACTACAGGACATGCATTATACTGTATGTAGGACTATGGGGTACAAAATACTATATGGAGGACAATGGGAGTGCAGTATACTATATGGATGACTATAGGGGGTGCATTGTACTATATGGAGGACTATGAGGGGTGCATTATACTATATCGAGGACTAGAGGGGTGGATTATCCTATTTCTAGGTCTATGGGGGTGCATTATACTATTTTGAGGACTATAGGGGTGCACTGTACTATATGCAGGATTATGAGGGGAGCATTATACTATGTTGAGGACTAAAGGGGTGTATTATACAATTTCAAGGAATATGGGTGTGCATTATACTATTTGGAGGACTATGGGGAGTGCTGTTATGGCTGGCAATCAGGCAACACAGCGTGCAGTAATCAGCGCACATACAGAGATCTGGCAATAACCAAACACAACAGGACGAGCTCTGAGACGTGGAATCTCTGTAGACTGCAGTACCTGATCTATCCTCACACAACTATAAGCAGCAGTGGATTGCGCCTATCACTACCTATGCAACTCGGCACTGCCTGAGGAGCTGACTAGCCTGAAGATAGAAATACAAGCCTGACTTACCTCAGAGAAATACCCCAAAGGAATAGGCAGCCCCCCACATATAATGACTGTTAGCAAGATGAAAAGACAAACGTAGGAATGAAATAGATTCAGCAAAGTGAGGCCCGATATTCTAGACAGAGCGAGGATAGCAAAGAGAACTATGCAGTCTACAAAAAACCCTAAAACGAAAACCACGCAAAGGGGCAAAAAGACCCACCGTGCCGAACTAACAGCACGGCGGTGCACCCCTTTGCTTCTCAGAGCTTCCAGCAAAAGTTAATAGCAAGCTGGACAGAAAAAACAGAAAACAAACTAGAAGCACTTATCTAGCAGAGCAGCAGGCCCAAGGAAAGATGCAGTAGCTCAGATCCAACACTGGAACATTGACAAGGAGCAAGGAAGACAGACTCAGGTGGAGCTAAATAGCAAGGCAGCCAACGAGCTCACCAAAACACCTGAGGGAGGAAGCCCAGAGACTGCAATACCACTTGTGACCACAGAAGTGAACTCAGCCACAGAATTCACAACAGTACCCCCCCCCTTGAGGAGGGGTCACCGAACCCTCACCAGAACCCCCAGGCCGACCAGGATGAGCCACATGAAAGGCACGAACAAGATCTGGGGCATGGACATCAGAGGCAAAAACCCAGGAATTATCTTCCTGAGCATAACCCTTCCATTTGACCAGATACTGGAGTTTCCGTCTAGAGACACGAGAATCCAAAATCTTCTCCACAATATACTCCAATTCCCCCTCCACCAAAACAGGGGCAGGAGGCTCCACAGATGGAACCATAGGTGCCATGTATCTCCTCAACAACGACCTATGGAATACATTATGTATGGAAAAGGAGTCTGGGAGGATCAAACGAAAAGACACCGGATTGAGAATCTCAGAAATCCTATACGGACCAATAAAACGAGGTTTAAATTTAGGAGAGGGAACCTTCATAGGAATATGACGAGAAGATAACCAAACCAGATCCCCAACACGAAGTCGGGGTCCCACACGGCGTCTGCGATTAGCGAAAAGCTGAGCCTTCTCCTGGGACAAGGTCAAATTGTCCACTACCTGAGTCCAGATCTGCTGCAACCTGTCCACCACAGAATCCACACCAGGACAGTCCGAAGACTCAACCTGTCCTGAAGAGAAACGAGGATGGAACCCAGAATTGCAGAAAAATGGAGAGACCAAGGTAGCCGAGCTGGCCCGATTATTAAGGGCGAACTCAGCCAACGGCAAAAATGACACCCAATCATCCTGGTCAGCGGAAACAAAACATCTCAGATATGTTTCCAAGGTCTGATTGGTTCGTTCGGTCTGGCCATTAGTCTGAGGATGGAAGGCCGAGGAGAAAGATAGGTCAATGCCCATCCTACCACAAAAGGCTCGCCAGAACCTCGAGACAAACTGGGAACCTCTGTCAGAAACAATATTCTCAGGAATGCCATGTAAACGAACCACATGCTGGAAGAACAAAGGCACCAAATCAGAGGAGGAAGGCAATTTAACCAAGGACACCAGATGGACCATTTTAGAAAAGCGATCACAGACCACCCAAATGACCGACATTTTTTGAGAAACGGGAAGGTCAGAAAGGAAATCCATGGAAATATGTGTCCAAGGCCTCTTCGGGACCGGCAAGGGCAAAAGCAACCCACTGGCACGTGAACAGCAGGGCTTAGCCCTAGCACAAATTCCACAGGACTGCACAAAAGCACGCACATCCCGTGACAGAGATGGCCACCAGAAGGATCTAGCAACCAACTCCCTGGTACCAAAGATTCCTGGATGACCGGCCAGCACCGAACAATGAAGTTCAGAGATAACTTTACTAGTCCACCTATCAGGGACGAACAGTTTCTCGGCCGGACAACGATCAGGTTTATTAGCCTGAAATTTCTGCAACACTCTCCGCAAATCAGGGGAGATGGCAGACACAATGACTCCTTCCTTGAGGATACTCGCCGGCTCAGATAACCCCGGAGAGTCGGGCACAAAACTCCTAGACAGAGCATCCGCCTTCACATTTTTAGAGCCCGGAAGGTATGAAATCACAAAATCAAAACGAGCAAAAAATAACGACCAACGGGCCTGTCTAGGATTCAAGCGCTTGGCAGACTCAAGAAAAGTAAGGTTCTTATGATCAGTCAAAACCACCACGCGATGCTTAACACCCTCAAGCCAATGACGCCACTCCTCGAATGCCCACTTCATGGCCAGCAACTCTCGGTTGCCCACATCATAATTACGCTCAGCAGCAGAAAATTTCCTGGAAAAGAAAGCACATGGTTTGAACACTGAGCAACCAGAACCTCTCTGTGACAAAACCGCCCCTGCACCAATCTCAGAAGCATCAACCTCGACCTGGAACGGAAGAGAAACATCAGGTTGACACAACACAGGGGAACAGCAAAAACGACGCTTCAACTACTGAAAAGCTTCCACGGCAGCAGAAGACCAATTAACCAAATCAGCACCCTTCTTGGTCAAATCGGTCAATGGTCTGGCAATGCTAGAAAAATTACAGATGAAGCGACGATAAAAATTAGCAAAGCCCAGGAATTTCTGCAGACTTTTTAGAGATGTCGGCTGAGTCCAATCCTGGATGGCCTGAACCTTAACCGGATCCATCTCGATAGTAGAAGGGGAAAAGATGAACCCCAAAAATGAAACTTTCTGCACACCGAAGAGACACTTTGATCCCTTCACGAACAAGGAATTAGCACGCAGTACCTGGAAAACCATTCTGACTTGCTTCACATGAGACTCCCAATCATCTGAGAAGATCAAAATGTCATCCAAGTAAACAATCAAGAATTTATCCAGATACTCACGGAAAATGTCATGCATAAAAGACTGAAAAACAGATGGAGCATTGGCAAGTCCGAACGGCATCACCAGATACTCAAAATGACCCTCGGGCGTATTAAATGCCGTTTTCCATTCATCTCCCTGCCTGATTCTCACCAGATTATACGCACCACGAAGATCAATCTTAGTAAACCAACTAGCCCCCTTAATCCGAGCAAACAAGTCAGAAATCAATGGCAAGGGATACTGAAACTTAACAGTGATCTTATTAAGAAGGCGGTAATCAATACACGGTCTTAGCGAACCATCCTTCTTGGCTACAAAAAAGAACCCTGCTCCCAATGGTGACGACGATGGGCGAATATGTCCCTTCTCCAGGGACTCCTTCACATAACTGCGCATAGCGGTGTGTTCAGGTACGGACAAATTAAATAAACGACCCTTAGGGAATTTACTACCAGGAATCAAATCGATAGCACAATCACAATTCCTATGCAGAGGTAGGGCATCAGACTTGGACTCTTCAAATACATCCTGAAAGTCCGACAAGAACTCTGGGATGTCAGAAGGAATGGATGACGAAATAGACAAAAATGGAACATCACCATGTACTCCCTGACAACCCCAGCTGGTTACCGACATAGAGTTCCAATCCAATACTGGATTATGGGTTTGTAGCCATGGCAACCCCAACACGACCACATCATGCAAATTATGCAGTACCAGAAAGCGAATAACTTCCTGATGTGCAGGAGCCATGCACATGGTCAGCTGGGCCCAGTACTGAGGCTTATTCTTGGCCAAAGGTGTAGCATCAATTCCTCTCAACGGAATAGGACACCGCAAAGGCTCCAAGAAAAATCCACAACGTTTAGCATAATCCAAATCCATCAGATTCAGGGCAGCGCCTGAATCCACAAACGCCATGACAGAATACGATGACAAAGAGCACATTAAGGTAATGGACAAAAGGAATTTGGACTGTACAGTACCAATAACGGCAGAGCTATCGAACCGCCTAGTGCGTTTAGGACAATTAGAAATAGCATGAGTAGAATCACCACAATAGAAACACAGTCTGTTCAGACGTCTGTGTTCTTGCCGTTCTACTTTAGTCATAGTCCTGTCGCACTGCATAGGCTCAGGTTTACTCTCAGACAATACCGCCAGATGGTGCACAGATTTACGCTCGTGCAAGCGACGACCGATCTGAATGGCCAAGGACATAGACTCATTCAAACCAGCAGGCATAGGAAATCCCACCATTACATCCTTAAGAGCTTCAGAGAGACCCTTTCTGAACAAAGCCGCTAGTGCAGATTCATTCCACAGAGTGAGTACTGACCACTTCCTAAATTTCTGACAATATACTTCTACATCATCCTGACCCTGGCATAAAGCCAGCAGATTTTTCTCAGCCTGATCCACTGAATTAGGCTCATCGTAAAGCAATCCCAGCACCTGGAAAAATGCATCCACATTACTCAATGCAGAATCTCCTGGTGCAAGAGAAAACACCCAGTCCTGTGGGTCGCCGCGCAAAAAAGAAATAATAATCAAAACCTGTTGAATAGGATTACCAGAAGAATGAGGTTTCAAGGCCAAAAATAGCTTACAATTATTTCTGAAGCTCAGGAACTTAGTTCTGTCACCAAAAAACAAATCAGGAATCGGAATTCTTGGTTCTAGCATCGATTTCTGATCAATAGTATCTTGAATCTTTTGTACATTTACAACGAGATTATCCATTGAGGAGCACAGAGCCTGAATATCAATGTCCACAGCTGTGTCCTGAAGCACTCTAATGTCTAGGGGAAAAAAAAGACTGAAGACAGAGCTAAGAAAAAAAAATGATGTCAGGATTTCTTTTTTCCCTCTATTGGGAATCATTGGTTTGGCTCCTTGTACTGTTATGGCTGGCAATCAGGCAACACAGCGTGCAGTAATCAGCGCACATACAGAGATCTGGCAATACCAAACACAATAGGACGAGCTCTGAGACGTGGAATCTCTGTAGACTGCAGTACCTGATCTATCCTCACACAACTATAAGCAGCAGTGGATTGCGCCTATCACTACCTATGCAACTCGGCACTGCCTGAGGAGCTGACTAGCCTGAAGATAGAAATACAAGCCTGACTTACCTCAGAGAAATACCCCAAAGGAATAGGCAGCCCCCCACATATAATGACTGTTAGCAAGATGAAAAGACAAACGTAGGAATGAAATAGATTCAGCAAAGTGAGGCCCGATATTCTAGACAGAGCGAGGATAGCAAAGAGAACTATGCAGTCTACAAAAAACCCTAAAACGAAAACCACGCAAAGGGGCAAAAAGACCCACCGTGCCGAACTAACAGCACGGCGGTGCACCCCTTTGCTTCTCAGAGCTTCCAGCAAAAGTTAATAGCAAGCTGGACAGAAAAAACAGAAAACAAACTAGAAGCACTTATCTAGCAGAGCAGCAGGCCCAAGGAAAGATGCAGTAGCTCAGATCCAACACTGGAACATTGACAAGGAGCAAGGAAGACAGACTCAGGTGGAGCTAAATAGCAAGGCAGCCAACGAGCTCACCAAAACACCTGAGGGAGGAAGCCCAGAGACTGCAATACCACTTGTGACCACAGAAGTGAACTCAGCCACAGAATTCACAACAGAGTGCATTGCACTTTATGGAAGACTATGGGGTGCATTATACTATATAGAGGACTATGGGGAGTAATATCTTTCAGTAATTGACGTCCCCTCAGTAGCCAGCCACAGTGATTATGTGTCATCACTGTATGGTAGATGGCATGTCAGACAGCAGAGTGGATCAACTACTGTGTCATAGGAAAATTGGTAACAGCAGTAAATTGCAGAGTGAGATATTTTTTTCTACATTAAAATTATACCACCTTCCTTGATGATCGAAGGTAGTGATTATTTTAATGCAATGTGTTGGGTGATCATGGTTAATGAAAGGGTTGAAAGAGTTGTTCAACAACAAAAATAGCAATGGATTGAATAAAAACAATAAACTAAGGCATACACACCTTCCACCACCCCTTGCCAGTGCAGGCCTCTCTGGACGTATAGATCGGCTCTAGAAGCAGAGTATGCCTTGTTCAAAAGCTCCAGCACCGCTGCAGCATGTGATTGACTGTAGTGGTTAAATGACTAGAACAACTTTTTGCTCTGTTGGACGACCCCTTTAATGTCAGCTGTGCACATCTCATTTAGCTGCCTTTTCCTGACAGCATTGTTCCCTCTGTGTTCTAAAAATTATAGAATAAAAAAAAAAAACAACCACACCTTACAGACAGGTAAGGGTTAACAAAGAAACCAAATGCTGCTAGACGTAACATTGCAGAAGTTCGTTCTCAAGTCCATACATTCTGCTTCTTCATGGTGTGTGCAGTATGGGATCCCGGTAAAATGAACATGGATGCTTTGTGCTGTGGCTGAGGCTTTCCACGGCAATGGGAAAACCCTGTGGGTGGGTGTCTATACCTTGCAAAATCTATAAAGGGGGCTCATATAGACTTGATCCATTGTTACAATATTTACATGCAAATGTTCGGTAGGTGCTTTAAAGAGGGAAAATGGAGGAAGTTCGATAAATAACATTTTTTTGTTTATACCGCTCTCTGAAATATCAAACATAAGATGAATCCTGGACAATAATTTACCTGTTTTCATCGTTTGGTAAATTTCTGAGAGCATATACGCATGATCAGTGTAGTAAGGGACAGAGAGGGTACTAGAGGTGATTCCGTATCACTGCTGTTGTTTCTAAGATTGTTCAGAACTAAGTTGGCCACACAGTTTAGAAAGATTGTCAGCACTCCAGAACATGTGCATGTGCTTTCAGATACAGTTGAATATGATGGCAATCAGGGGCCAACCCTCTTCCACATTTCAGCCTTCGCATCTGAATGTCAGCGCACCAGGCCGCATGACGTCTATAAATTGTACCTGGTGTGAGGAGTCTCAATCTACATGCTGCATAGATATAATCAGTGCGTAGGTGAGTACGGTAGTTTTATATATTTTTTTTTGTCGGTCAGTACTTGGAGGAACTGAGGAGGCCATTATACTGTGTAGGGAATTATAAGGTTCATAATACTGTATGGGGCCATGTGGTCATCATACTCTGTAGAGGCCATTATACTGTGTCAGTACTGGTGGATGTAAGCTGTGTGTCATGATATTGTGTATGTGTGGGGGTTGGGGGCTATGGAGGCCATCATACTGTGTGTGAGTGGCTGTAGGAACATACTGTGTGGGGGCCATCATACTGTGTGGTGGGCTGTGTGGATCCATTGTACTGTGTGTGGAGAGCTGGGGGCACATCATACTGTGTGGGTCTATGGGTGATCACAATATAATAATAATAATAATAATAATCTTTATTTTTATATAGCGCTAACATATTCCGCAGCGCTTTACAGTTTTTGCACACATTATCACCACTGTCCCCGATGGGGCTCACAATCTAGAATCCCTATCAGTATGTCTTTGGAATGTGGGAGGAAACCGGAGTGCCCGGAGGAAACCCACGCAAACACGGAGAGAACATACAAACTCTTTGCAGATGTTGTCCTGGGTGGGATTAGAACCCAGGACCCCAGCGCTGCAAGGCTGCTGTGCTAACCACTGCGCCACCGTGCTGCCCTATATTGCATTGTCCCCTTAATGGATTTATTATTTTAAAGATTTTCAATAAATGAGCTGTTTTTAACTGGAGCTGGAAACATCTCTGATTTCCTTGGACACTATTGGGGGGCCTTTAAGGGCATCATATGGTGTGAGGGCTATTCTACTGTTTGGGGACATCATACTGTATGGGGGAGCTGTGGATATATCATACTGAGAGTGTGACCATTATACTGTGTGTGGGAGAGGGAGGTGGAGCTGTGGAGGCATCGTACTGTGTTAGAGATTCTATGAATAAGAACTTATAGTTCGAAAAGAGTCAGTGCAAGCATACATAGGTGAACTGAGCACCTTTTAAACCATGGATTTTTTAAAATATTTTTTTCTAAATAAACAGTTGTTTTTATAATATTTTCCTCCATTGCTGGATGTACTGTACCTTTGGATTAATTTTCTACCTGGCGGCCAACCCAAGGGTCACATCACTGCGCTAACACATTTGTCAGTGATCTGGATATAAATCCCTTCTTATATTTTGTGTTAAGAAAGCTGTAGAGATATAATGCTGTGTGTGTGGATGTGGAGGGCATTATACTGTATGTGGAGAAGCTGTGGGGGCATCATACTGTGTGGGTGGAGTGCTCTCTCTATATATACATGCACAACTGTATATGTACAGTCTGGTTTGCTTTTTTATATCACACTGCGTTCATTGATAAAATTTAACAGAAAGAGTACAAGCTCTTTAAACTCATCCTATTGGTTCGGACCCACACATCAGTCATGGCCTCTTATGTGACCCCTTGGAAAAATTAATTACCTAACCCCAACACAAGCACATTAACTGCAGATGAAGAGAGAAAGATCTGTAGCACCCAGCATTCACCACTGAACAATTGACTGAGCGGTGCTGATCAGCTATGCAACTGCTTCCCCTGAAAAATGGAGAACAGCTAATCCTGAAGGTGCCCAGTGTTGGACCCCACCTATCTGATATTGATGACCTATTTGCAATTAGGCTTAGTCTGTGGTCACCTGGCAACTCTAAATAGAGATTTCAAGGACATGCTTTGTGCTAGCTACTCCGACTAACAGGTCCCAGGCGAACTCTGACCTTCACCCTTTAATCCCAGTACAGGGAGGTGTACTTACGCAGGGGCCATTGTATAAGTTCTCGGAGTATCCACTGACTGGAGGATCCAGGTGGCAGGAATAGTCAGGTTTTTGGTTCGGTATCAAGAAAGAAGGGACAGGGACAGAATTGTGAAGATAAAAGATAGTTAAGATACGCTGTGTAATCTATGAGCAGCTTACTGACAGCTGGATTCCAGTGATGGGTTACTTACTTAGCTGTATTTCAGTAAAATTATTTTATCACCAGGAGAATATCACTACAGGACTAGGTGTCTCGTGCCTACTAGTCAACTGCTCTTTGTAACCCGGCCCCACCACTGATTAGCAGCTTTCTGTCAAAGTACAGTGAACACAGAAAGCGGCCAATCAGCGGTGTGGGCGGGGTTATAAAAGACTCAGCATTCTGAGAACTACTAGATATGCAGAAGAGAAAACAGGGATTATATCAAAATGACAGTGAGCAGCCCAGTAAGGGACACATCACTGGAATGAGGGTGTCGGCCCCCACATCATCCTGCTCTCAGATGAGGTTGCAAAATTATAGTGACAGACTCCTAAATGGTTATTCAGTTCTGCCAATATTAGTATGTTTGCCATCTATAACTTAATGACTCAGTGTTGCCAAGCCTCTGGCCTTCATGTCTCGGATTCTTTACCATCACAACCTTCTTGGACTATAAGATAAACATACATTTTGTTGCTCCTTTCATCATCTTACAGTCTGTAAAATATAATGTTAACAACAATATCTAATTATGTTGACAGGCGTGTTCACTGAAACGAGACAACTCATTTTTAATATCTGAAACCTTTTCTAATATTGGCTAAAGCTGAAGTTACCCATGTGTCTAAATCTAATTACTTGGGCTGCTATCAGGTTACATGTGGTCCATGGTCTTCAACTCTGAGCTGGATAGAAATTAAACACGCAATTGTTCGGATTCTGCAGGAATACATGACTGATCATCTTAATGAAATCAGGATTGAAAATCCATTTGTCTCATCAGGCAGCACTACTGAGGTCACACTAATATTAAATTGTGCAAGATTACTGTAGCATTTACCGGCTCACAGTGCTAACAGCTATGCTTTTCATTATGCAAGCCACAAGGCTCACAGTGCGGTTGGTCTGGGGATGGCGGCCCTATAAGCATCACTACCGGCTTACCATTCAGTGTTACAATGTAATTCGTTAATCAACCCCGGCACCACCTGTCTAATCCCAGCAATCCTATTAATACAGAATGGTGTCAGCTACAATCATTAAAAGCGCTAATGATTTGTGCAGATTATTGTAACACATTTCAATCACACATTGATTGAAATCTATCATTAAGCTGAGCTGACGCAACCTAGTAATATTTATGCATGAAAATTAAAGAAAGATGAAAACACAATCTTACCATTACATCCTGATTATTAAAAGGTAATATGTGTGACTTATGAATCTGGTCCTGATCTTTCTACTGTGTATTTCTATGAGATTTTCCCATCTGTGATCTTTATCGACAATGCTGTACTTCATTAACCCGGCAGTCCCATAGAGAATGAATAGAATGGCAGTGTACATGCTCAATTGGTGGGGTCTCAATGGTCGAGCCCTTACTGATCTAGTAGCTATCACCTATCTTGTGGCTAGATAATAATAATAATAATAATAATAATCATTTTTATTTATATAGCGCCAACATATTCCGCAGCGCTTTACAAATTATAGAGGGGACTTGTACAGACAATAGACATTACAGCATAACAGAAATACAGTTCAAAACAGATACCAGGAGGAGTGAGGGCCCTGCTCGCAAGCTTACAAACTATGGGGAAAAGGGGAGACACGAGAGGTGGATGGTAACAATTGCTTTAGTTATTCGGACCAGCTATAGTGTAAGGCTCAGGTGTTCATGTAAAGCTGCATGAACCAGTTACCTGCCTAAGTATGTAGCAGTACAGACACAGAGGGCTAATACTGCATAAAGTGTATGAGAACATGATGCGAGGAACCTTTTTTTTTTTATTATTATAAATAGGCCACACAGGGATCGTTAGGTTAATGCATTGAGGCGGTAGGCCAGTCTGAACAAATGAGTTTTTAGGGCACGCTTAAAACTGTGGGGATTGGGGATTAATCGTATTAACCTAGGTAGTGCCTTCCAAAGAATCGGCGCAGCACGTGTAAAGTCTTGGAGACGGGAGTGGGAGGTTCTGATTATTGAGGATGCTAACCTGAGGTCATTAGCGGAGCGGAGGGCACGGGTAGGGTGGTAGACTGATACCAGGGAGGAGATGTAGGGTGGTGCTGAGCCATGGAGTGCTTTGTGGATGAGGGTAGTAGTTTTGTACTGGATTCTGGAGTGGATGGGTAGCCAGTGTAATGACTGGCACAGGGTAGAGGCATCGGTGTAACGGTTGGTGAGGAATATGATCCTGGCTGCAGCATTCAGGACAGATTGGAGCGGGGAGAGTTTTGCAAGAGGGAGACCGATTAGTAGAGAGTTACAATAGTCCAGACGAGAATGAATAAATGAAACAGTAAGAGTTTTTGCAGAGTCGAAAATTAGAAAATTATTTTGTAGATCATACAAAATACCCCATTACTTTTCTGTTTTACAGCTGGGGTCTAAGGGGTAACATTTCTCCTTGAGGAGAGTGACAAGCCAAACCTGGCATATCAGAGTGAAGAGACTTACGGAGAAAAGGGGGTGGTTGGAGCTTACCACGCTTGTAAGATTAGAGACCCTATGAGGGAAAACCGGTGGGTGCCGTGTCTCCAGCCTGGGTGGCAGAGCAACAATAGATGGCAAAAAAAAGGGAGAGAGCTTCCAGTGTCTCAATAAAACTTGGATTTTATTTGGTAAGCCATAAAAAAGACATGGAGGGTTAAATAACGGACGCGTTTCTGGTGTCGAAGATGTCCTTAATCAAAGTATCAAGAGACTTACAGTACAAAGGAGACTTATAAGCCATGCATGCTTCTCTGGGAAATTAACTATGCAAATTGCCTCTTCAGAGAGGAATAGGACTATAACTCTTGTGCCACCTATTGGAAGCAGAGATACTAAAAGTCAATATCGACTCTTTAAAGAGCCTTGCAATGCGACTGAGGATAAAAGCCAAACTAGAATTTAATTTTGCAAACACAGTGTTTCACGGTGTTGCTCCTCATTAGTACAAAGTGTGAGATCTGATTTGGACGGGGGAGAGGCTCTGGCCTGGAGTTCGTTTCTCCTTGTGGAAAGGACAAGGGAAGCCTGGCATGTCTACAGATGCAAATCCTAACCAGACTGTGAATATGACGAATCAAACAGTAATATGGACGCTAAAAAATGGCCTCATTACAGCTGTCTGAAAACAGACCTAAGACGAGCATATTATAAGTCAGTGTACGTTCAGTAAGTTATTGAAGAGATTTGCAATGCTTTTATTTAAAGGCATTGTCCAAAATTAGAAATACCCGCCCATGCGTAATGTCTGACATATCAGCTCATCTCTATTAAAGTAAATGGGACTATCTTGAAAGTCAACTGCTTTTCCAATTTTTCCTGTAGGGCTTATTAACATGACAGTTGTCATGACTGACAGGATGGGTCCGCCTCCATCCTGGTCAGGTCAGGGTTAATTCTAGTCCACCTCTCTATGGTTCTGGGGCGGCCTTTTAATGTTGGTAGTTCCTGGGTTTGGGGTCGGTGATACTTCTGTATACTCGGTTTGTGGTTGCTGACCCAGGTTACCCGTCCGTAATCGTTGTGCCTCTGTGAGTGTGAGCTTTTGCTGTGCATGACCCGGTTTGTCCCCTGACTTTTGCCTCTGTAACCAGCATTGTACTGCCCTGTCCTTCCTGGTTATCTGACCCCTTGGCTCGTCTCGGTTTACTTTCTGTATTATCCCTAGGTACTAATCGCTGGTCTGGCTTTTGACCTTTGGCTCTCTTTTGACTACGTTTACATTCTGTGCCCTGTACTCGGCACTCCCAGCTGCCTTCTCCGGCTGCACGTGTGGTGACTCTGCCATCCTGTAATCACGTGACTACTTAGTTCCAGGTCCTGTGCTCACTGCTTAGTCTCAGGTAATTGTGCACTGCGTGCCTTGTTCCTCCACTCCTTGCGTTGATTTCTGTGCCCCCTGATAGCGCCCCCTAGGCTGTGCCAGTGACACCATCGGTGTCATTACATAAGTATTTGGTCAGTATTTTTCCCTGTTTTGGCATACAAAAACTGATGAAATAATGATCAGAAATGCTAATGTGTTAATAAATCCTTAAAACAATGATTTATTAGCTGTGGAGGAAAATTGTGAGCAAAGAGGGGCTAAACAAGCAGAAAAAGAAAAAAATAAGCACAACGTGAGAAACTCACAAAAATAAACAAATATTTTATTATCACAAAATTTGAAGCACAAGACCTTAAAAATAATTTAAAAAAATGTCCACTGGCATACCTGAATAACAGAAAGGGTATGTTCAGGATCTGGCTATTGCCCACAAGCTCTGCCACTAACAAGAAATGTAAAAATTATAATGTGCACTGCTAGCACATTCACAACCAAAGAGTTGATAAATATATTCATAAATTGTCTAAGGGTCACTTCCGTCTGTCACGGATATTCATTGGTCGCGGCCTCTGTCTGTCATGGAATCCAAGTCGCTGATTGGTTGCGCTTGCTGCCTGTCATGGCTGCCGCGACCAATCAGCGATGGCCACAGTCCGGAAGAAAATAGCCGCTCCTTCCTCCCCGCAGTCAGTGCCCGGCGCCCGCATACTCCCCTCCGGTCAGCGCTCACACAGGGTTAATGGCAGCGTTGACCGCGGTGTAACGCACTCGGTCAACGCTGCTATTAACCCTGTGTGACCAACTGTTTACTATTTATGCTGCCTATGCAGCATGAATAGTAAAAAACATCTAATATTAAAATTAATAAAAAAAGAATAAAAAATAGTTACCGGATCGAAGCGGTTACCGACGCTCCTCGCGACGCCCCGGTGACCGCTCCATGCATTGCGGTTTCGCGAGATGATGACGTGCGGTACGCTACGTCATCATCTCGCGAGACCGCAATGCACTCTTCCGACCGGAACGCCGGTCTGAGCGTCGGTAACCGCTTCGATCCGGAGGGGGGCAACGGAGGGTGAGTATATAACTATTTATTTTAATTCTTTTTTTTTTAACAGGGATATGGTGCCACATTGCTATAGACTGTGTGGGCTGTGCAATATACTACGTGGGTTGCCCAATACCTTGGTGGATGAAATCCGTCTTGTCGTTATTGTGTAATCGTTATTTTCAGTATTGAGTAAATGATATACCCGTGCTTCGGGGCGGCCTATGGGGGTCTTCATGTGGTGCTCTGATTAGCTATTCATAATGCAGACTGCTGACAGATGACTGATCCCTCACTAACCTGCTCCCTAGTTTGCATAATGAATATCTGTACATACTGAATACAAAAACCCATCTGCAGGCAGGTGCCGGTCGTGGCACTTGCTCTGCAGCATAATCACGTTTTATGTGCCAATAATACATTTTATTCACACCATTCAGCTAAATAAAAAAAAAATATTTGAAAATGGCGCCCGCCATATCTGTGATCTGATAGCTGCTACTGCACATGCGTTGGCGGCGCCATCTTACTGGAGAAGAAAAAAAATTCCTCCTCCAAGATGGCCCTGCCCAAGCCTGCGCAGTAGCAGCTCAGAGATAGATGTTTATTCATCCTACTAGATGGTGGCCCGATTCTAACGCATCGGGTATTCTAGAATATGCATGTCCACGTACTATATTGCCCAGCGACGGAGTATATTGTCCAGCCACAAAGTATATTGCCCAGCCATGTAGTATATTGTCCAGCCACATAGTATATTGCCCAGCCACGTAGTATATTGTCCAGCCACGTAGTATATTGTCCAGCCACATAGTATACTACCCAGCCACGTAGTATATTGCCCAGCACAGAGCCACGTAGTATAGAGACTTAAAAAAATAAACATATACTCACCTTCCGAAGGCCCGTTGAAGTCCTGCTATACTAACCATCTGCCCCCTTTCCCGCTCCTCGCCACGCTCCCGGGACCGCTCCATTGCAAGCGCCAGCTTCCGGTCCCAGGGCTGGTGTGAGCAGGACCTATGATGACGGCCCGGTCACATGACCGTGACGTCACGGCAGGTCCTTGTCACACACCAGCCCTGGGACCGGAAGCTGCCGCTTGCAATGGAGCGGTCCCGGGAGCGTGGCGAAGAGCGGAAAAGGCGGCGGAGGGTGAGTATAGCAGGTTTTTTTTTTTTTTTATTATTTTTAACATGACATATTTGTACTATTGATGCTGCATAGGCAGCATGAATAGTAAATAGTTGGGGACACACAGGGTTAATAGCAGCGGTAACGGAGTGCGGTGAGTGGAGTGGATTATGGAGCGGGCGCCGGGAAGTAAGTGCAGGGGAGTAGGGGAAGGACTAATCGGACTGTGCCCGTCGCTGATTGGTCGCGGCAACCATGACAGGCAGCTGTCGAGACCAGCGAATGAATAACCGTGACAGAAGGACAGACAGACAGACGGAAGTGACCCTTAGACAATTATGTATATAGATTATGGACGAACTGGATGGTTCTCCCAACATACTGTAACTTACATTTACATTGCAATAAATACATTACATAATTAGTGTTACAGTTTAATAATTGTGTGATATAAAGACTTTCATTAGTAACCTCAGGTCGGAATCTTCCTTTACAGCCTGAACTTCTCATTCTGCAACACACATTTAGTTCCTCCACTCTGTTCAGAAGAAGAGAATCCCACTAGGATGTGACCCACCAGCAGACGTGACTGAGGTACGTCGAGGACCTTGATCTCTTCATGGGCCAGCTTAAAGTCCTCCACATACCGCAGTCCTTCCTGCCAGTAGGTCACATCCTTTTATATAATAGATTTATTGATGATCTCTAGATTAGAGATTCCTAGATCTAAAGATCGGAAGAAAAAAATAAGGTAACAGAATTTTTATCACCTCACACTTTAAGAAAGTGTATGTCGATAGCTGATTAGAATATTCAAGTGGTCATTATCCTAAATGGAATGGATTAGGAATATTCCTTATGGACCATACTGGCACATTAGAAAGAATAGCAAAATTCCTAAATGATGCCTATAAAAGCACAAGAAAATTAAAGCAAATTGAGTGTCTAAATGGGGAGGTGGACTATGAAACAGAGGGTCACTAAATGTATTTATTGCAATGTAAATGTAAATTACAATGTGTAGGGAGAACCATCCAGTTAATCAATTATAGGATGAATAAACATAGGTATAACACACACAATTATATAATCAATCATCGTATTGATTATATAATATATATATCAATAATATATATATATATATATATATATATATATATATATATATATATATATATATATATATATATATATATATATATATATATATATATCCGGCTAAATAAGATTAAAATAGATAAATCTCTGGGTCCGGATGGCATACACCCACGAGTACTAAGAGAACTAAGTAATGAAATAGATAAATCATTATTTCTTATTTTTAGGGACTCTATAGCGACGGGGTCTGTTCCGCAGGACTGGCGCATAGCAAATGTGGTGCCAATATTCAAAAAGGGCTCTACAAGGGAACCTGGAAATTATAGGCCAGTAAGTCTAACCTCTATTGTTGGTAAAATATTTGAAGGGTTTCTGAGGGATGTTATTCTGGATTATCTCAATGAGAATAACTGTTTAACTCCATATCAGCATGGGTTTATGAGAAATCGCTCCTGTCAAACCAATCTAATCAGTTTTTATGAAGAGGTAAGCTATAGGCTGGACCACGGTGAGTCATTGGACGTGGTATATCTCGATTTTTCCAAAGCGTTTGATACCGTGCCGCACAAGAGGTTGGTACACAAAATGAGAATGCTTGGTCTGGGGGAAATTGTGTGTAAATGGGTTAGTAACTGGCTTAGTGATAGAAAGCAGAGGGTGGTTATAAATGGTATAGTCTCTAACTGGGTCGCTGTGACCAGTGGGGTACCGCAGGGGTCAGTATTGGGACCTGTTCTCTTCAACATATTCATTAATGATCTGGTAGAAGGTTTACACAGTAAAATATCGATATTTGCAGATGATACAAAACTATGTAAAGCAGTTAATACAAGAGAAGATAGTATTCTGCTACAGATGGATCTGGATAAGTTGGAAACTTGGGCTGAAAGGTGGCAGATGAGGTTTAACAATGATAAATGTAAGGTTATACACATGGGAAGAAGGAATCAATATCACCATTACACACTGAATGGGAAACCACTGGGTAAATCTGACAGGGAGAAGGACTTGGGGATCCTAGTTAATGATAAACTTACCTGGAGCAGCCAGTGCCAGGCAGCAGCTGCCAAGGCAAACAGGATCATGGGGTGCATTAAAAGAGGTCTGGATACACATGATGAGAGCATTATACTGCCTCTGTACAAATCCCTAGTGAGATCGCACATGGAGTACTGTGTCCAGTTTTGGGCACCGGTGCTCAGGAAGGATATAATGGAACTAGAGAGAGTACAAAGGAGGGCAACAAAATTAATAAAGGGGATGGGAGAACTACAATACCCAGATAGATTAGCGAAATTAGGATTATTTAGTCTAGAAAAAAGACGACTGAGGGGCGATCTAATAACCATGTATAAGTATATAATGGGACAATACAAATATCTCGCTGAGGATCTGTTTATACCAAGTAAGGTGACGGGCACAAAGGGGCATTCTTTGCGTCTGGAGGAGAGAAGGTTTTTCAACCAACATAGAAGAGGATTCTTTACTGTTAGGGCAGTGAGAATCTGGAATTGCTTGCCTGAGGAGGTGGTGATGGCGAACTCAGTCGAGGGGTTCAAGAGAGGCCTGGATGTCTTCCTGGAGCAGAACAATATTGTATCATACAATTAGGTTCTGTAGAAGGACGTAGATCTGGGGATTTATTATGATGGAATATAGGCTGAACTGGATGGACAAATGTCTTTTTTCGGCCTTAATAACTATGTTACTATGTATTCTAAACATCAACACGGCACTGTGGAAAATCTATAAAGAAATATGAATTTTATCCTGTGAGTACAGACCTGACGAAGGAGTCTGATCGACGCGTAACGCGTAGTTTATGAATAAACTATATTTTTTACCCATCTGGACTACATGCAAAGAGTGAGGGAGAAAAAAGTAAGAAATGGGGTCAAAAGCACCAACCCAAAAAAAATCAAACAGCAAGCTGCAGTTTGATTGGTGGGGGTGGTGGTTTGGACCCCGCCTCTTCCCTTTATCTCACTCTGCACATGTCTCTCAGCGCTTGTTTGTAACCAGCGGTGGACACGGCGTTCAGCATTTTCTCATTAATAACCTCCTATCTCTCACAGAAACACTCACAATCCGGTATGTCCCTGTTGTACAACTTCTTAGATTTTGTCTGCCACTTCATCATTCTCAACAATCGCGTCCTCGGTCATTTTCTGTATTATTCTTAGTTGCCTCTTTCCTTTTTCTTATTACAGACTATCCGTCATACATTTGGATCTTATGGTATGTTACCCTTTATATAAAATGTTGAAATCATCTGATGTCAGTGTGTTGTTTTCTTCATCTTTTGAGGTATGAGAAACTTCATTTTGTGACATTATACATTTATGCTGATGTTTGCTTTATTGCAGAAACATTCCTTTTCTGTTTCTATATAGTACACGGATGAAGGTCTAACACGGACTGAAATGTTTGTACATTTTATTTTTGGGAATGCCTTTTAAAAAGATATATTCATCTCATCTATTTTCTGAGTGCCAAGTTTTCTGCTACAGATTATTCACGGACCAGCACATGGAATTCAATGTATAAATAGGATCTGTACTCATAAAAAATGGTATTACATTAAAGCCTTACAGCCTATCAAAGCTTTGTGATCAGATTATAGGGAGCACCATTATTTTTTTTCTAGTGTGCTGTATGTGTAAAATTGGTTGCGTATTGGATCTGTATGATTTTTGTGTATGGCTGTGATAGATCTGTATGATTTTTGTGTGTGGCTGTGTTAGATCTGTACGAGTTTTGTGTATGGCTGTGATAGATCTGTATGATTTTTGTGTATGGCTGTGTTAGATCTGTATGCTTTTTGTGTATGGCTGTGTTAGATCTGTATGATTTTTGTGTATGGCTGTGTTAGATCTGCATGAGTTTTATGTATGGCTGTGATAGATCTGCATGATTTTTGTGTGTGGCTGTGTTAGATCTGTATGATTTTTGTGTATGGCTGTGATAGATCTGTATGATTTTTGTGTGTGGCTGTGTTAGATCTGTATGATTTTTGTGTGTGGCTGTGTTAGATCTGTACGAGTTTTGTGTATGGCTGTGATAGATCTGTATGATTTTTGTGTATGGCTGTGATAGATCTGTATGATTTTTGTGTGTGGCTGTGTTAGATCTGTATGATTTTTGTGTGTGGCTGTGTTAGATCTGTACGAGTTTTGTGTATGGCTGTGCTAGATCTGTATGATTTTTGTGTTAGATCTGTGTTAGATCTGTATGCTTTTTGTGTATGGCTGTGTTAGATCTGTATGATTTTTGTGTATGGCTGTGTTAGATCTGTATGATTTTTGTGTATGGCTGTGTTAGATCTGTATGATTTTTGTGTATGGCTGTGATACATCTGTATGATTTTTGTGTATGGCTGTGTTAGATCTCTATGATTTTTGTGTGTGGCTGTGTTAGATCTGTATGATTTTTATGTATGGCTGTGATAGATCTGTACGAGTTTTGTGTATGGCTGTGATAGATCTGTATGATTTTTGTGTATGGCTGTGCTAGATCTGTATGATTTTTGTGTATGGCTGTGTTAGATCTGTATGCTTTTTGTGTATGGCTGTGTTAGATCTGTATGATTTTTGTGTATGGCTGTGTTAGATCTGTATGATTTTTGTGTATGGCTGTGTTCGATTTGTATGATTTTTGTGTATGGCTGTGATACATCTGTATGATTTTTGTGTATGGCTGTGATAGATCTGTATGATTTTTGTGTATGGCTGTGATAGATCTGTATGATTTTTGTGTGTGGCTGTGATAGATTTGTATGATTTTTGTGTATGGCTGTGATAGATCTGTATGATTTTTGTGTATGGCTCTGTCAGATCTGTATGATTTTTGTGTATGGCTGTGTTAGATCTGTATGAGTTTATATAGGGCTGTGATAGATCTGCATGATTTTTGTGTATGGCTGTGTTAGATCTGTATGATTTTTATGTATGGCTGTGTTAGATCTGTATGAGTTTTGTGTATGGCTGTGATAGATCTTTATGATTTTTGTGTATGGCTGTGTTAGATCTGTATGAGTTTTGTGTATGGCTTTGATAGATCTGTATGATTTTTGTTTATGGCTGTGATAGATCTGTATGATTTTTATGTATGGCTGTGTTAGATCTGTATGAGTTTTGTGTATGGCTTTGATAGATCTGTATGATTTTTGTTTATGGCTGTGATAGATCTGTATGATTTTTCTGTATGGCTGTGATAGATCTCTGAGTTTTATGTATGGCTGTGTTAGATCTGTATGATTTTTGTGTATGGCTGTGATAGATCTGTATGAGTTTTATGTATGGCTGGGATATATCTGTATGATTTTTGTGTATGGCTATGATAGATCTGTATGATTTTGTGTATGGCTGTGTTAGATCTCTATGATTTTTGTTTATGGCTGTGTTAGATCTGTATGATTTTTGTGTATGGCTATGATAGATCTGTATGAGTTGTATGTATGGCTGTGTTAGATCTGTATGATTTTTGTGTATGGCTGTGTTAGATCTATATGATTTTTTTGTATGGCTGTGCTAGATCTGTATGATTTTTTTTGTATGGCTGTGTTAGATCTAGCTGTGTTACCATTTCCCTATTGTTAGATTTAATGCAAATCTATAAAATACAAAAATCAATGTCCTGTACAGTATTTTACGGTTATTGAGGAAGATTCATGTAATAGCTTCTGACCATTAATGTTCTTGTCACACTGCTATTAATATCTTCAGGTTTTAACTGCAGTTAGTTTAGCTTGGTTAAATCAATTTGACAATTTAATTAAATTGAGCCAGAAAATACACAACAGAGGTCCATGTTCAGAGCGCTAATAATAGTAGCTATACTTTACATATCAACTGAAAAATGTGTAATCATTCACATGGCAGTGTTATGGTCCGTATTTGGTATCAGTATTCAGAAGCCAGAATCTGGAACCTGCAAAGAGAAAACATATAATGAATAGGCTTATGTCTGTTCTGTGTTTAGGGTCCACTAGTGGTTTTGATGTTCCGATGCTGATGAAAATTAATGGCCGTTGAACTGCCGAGCATGTAATACCGTTATCACTTTATAACAAAAATGATCCAATCAAAATAAAAAGGTATATGCATATGTTCAGTATTTGTAGCAGAAAATTTGCTGCTAATATTGATTTGAAAACTAATTCTATCTTCCCCCGGAAGAAGCAAAGTGCAAAACGTACGTTGGGGGTGAGGGGGGACACTCAGTCTGCTTCCTTGTTCAGGTTAGTGCTCTTGCCTCCAATCTTGACACTATGATTATGTGGTTTAATATATCTTCTTTCATTGGAATTATTTATACTTATGGCACCATCCTATGGTTAATGTTGTCTGTGGAACTATAGATGGTAGTTTATTTAGTCTTACCACATTGGATCTGTGTCACCACTCACTAGTTAGGGACTGCATCCCTTTATTGTATACTGGAGTGACAAGATTATAGTTATACTAGCTGAACTATCCGGCTTCGCCCGGGTTAATAACTCCTGTTAGCAAAATAGAATGTGTTAACAAAAATTTATTCTGCACACAAAAACCACAAAACAAATAGATAGAAATGCAATTATTAAAAGTAAAAAACTAAGCTAATAGAAGCATTTCACAACATATATTTCAACACCAGAGATATTCCACACATATTTAACTAAATTGGCCAAGTAATGTGAAGTAATCTTCTACTACTTATTCGAGAGCCTTTTGATAAACAACATTCTTAGTTTTTCCTTCAGGTGCAAAGACGAACAGATTTTTGGCTGTTCCAACTCTTGAACAGGCCACTTAAAGTTGACCATGAGAAAAGCATGGAGATTGTAAATCGATTCCAACTACTTTCAAGGACTGTCTTTGATCCTTGTTGATGGACATAGCAAATGCCAGTCGAACAGGAAACTGGAGGCGCTTAAAATCAATAGGCAAATCAGATGGAATGAGAGGTATTGTTGGAATGAAAACATCTTCTCCTGTGGCACATTCTTTCAAAATGGTTGCCTCAAGTATATGTTGAAACAGGTACCTAATCAAGAGTCTTGTTCCATTATACAGCTTTGGTGGATCTAAATTTCTCAATAGCAGAATAAGTGCTCCAGGTTTTAGAAAAAGGTTGTGAGGAGGATATCCTTGTGGCTCCAAGGAATTGAGGAACTCAGTTGGATAAAATAATGCTTGAGCAGGGTGTATTACTGTATCCACTGACTTGCAGGTTGTGTACACACCTGGAAGGAGATTTAGAATTTGAAGATTGATCTTGCTGACACTGTCATATTTGGGAGCTAGAATAGCCCTTTCACACAGCCCGCCATAATTTTTGAAGTGGAGTTGAATGTTTGGAAAAACCTTTGCTTTCAACTCCTCAATGGAAGTTGCAACAAAAGTTGCTTGGGAAGGTGATCTGTCCAGTGGTTGAGTTTACTGGTGCCTTGCCATCTCCAATAGTCAACAGCTGACTCGAAAACACTCCAGCAGAAACATCGCCTGTCATGTAGACCCTCATGTTTGTGTTCAGTGACATTTTTTTTACTTTTCTGCAAAGGTACAATGCTTTGAGACAGGCATTGAGTTCGTCTGCAGGGGTTGATCTTGGAGTAACAGGTAGTGTTTGGCGGAAGTCACCTGCCAAAACAACAACTACTCCTCCCATGATATATTTGTTGCTACGCAGGTCTTGCAGCAGTCTGTCCACTGCTTCCAGAGCCCTTTTGTGTGACATGGTGCATTCATCCCAAATGATGGCACTGCATTTTTAAAGCAATTTGGCCAGTCCTGATCCCTTGGCAATATTACACACGGGGCTGTCACTATGAGACTGGTAAAGTGGCAGTTTGAATGTTGAATGTGCTGTCCTGCCACCTTTTAAAAGCGTAGCTGCAATTCCAGAAGATGCTACTGCAAGTGCAATCTTTTTTTGTTGTCAAAATTTTGCCAGGAGCAATTTGATTACAAATGTCTTTCCTGTTCCACCTGGAGCATCAAGGAAGACAATCCCACCTTTGTTGGTTTCCCTGAAACTTAAAATGTAGTTATAGGCGTCCCTTTGATCTGGTACCAATATTGGCTCGTTCTGAGACACAAATGCTGTCAGTTTATCAATATTGTAGTTTGTTTCTATGAAAATCTCCCTACACATTTGGATGCCTTCAGGATTTCTTATTGGAGCAGGCAAACCAAGCAACTGTAAGGCCTCTTTCACACTTCCGTCTTTGTAGTCTTGTCGAGATATGTCGTTTTTTGAGAAAACAGGATCCTGCAAAAAAATTTGCAGGATCCTGCATTTTCTCATAGACTTGTATTAGCGATGTATCACAACGGAGAGCCACATGTTTCATCTGTCGTGCACTGGATCTTGCGGAATTTGACTGCCCGTCTTTTCCAAAAAATGTTCCATGAAACTTTTTTTGTCTGCAGTGGAAAAACGTTCCCCGATGCCTCCTGCGGCATACGTCGTTTTACAGAATGGGAACCTATGGACAGTGCATCCTGCGCACACTGTGAAACGCAGGAATCCAGTGACGGATGCAGTTTTTACATCTGAGCATGCCTGGAAGCACATTCCAACCCGGGGAAAAATCTCTCTCTCATCCCAGAAGAGAAAATCTTGCTTCTCCACTATGCAAATTCTGGAGATGCATCCGTTGAAATACTGGAAACGTTGCACATGTTTTACCAATATTTTCTAAGATCTGTCAGTATGTGTCGCCTATGCATTGAGATGTGACACTCCCGACGGAAGTGTGAAAGAGGCATAAGGCTTTTCCTGACATTGCTATGATCTTCAAGGATCATTAAAGTTTCATTGAACACTTCCTCAGTTAAGTTGGTGAGTTGCTGAGGATTTTCCCTTCTAATCTGCATGAGGATGTCCTCAATGAGATCAGTTTTGTACTTTGTCCAAATTTCAAGAGGATTTGAAATGCTACAGGTTGTTAGAATAATAGCAAAGATGTCTCTTAGTCGCTTTGGGGTTTGTGTGGCTGCTGCTTCACTGAGGGTCATATCCCAGTGTCCATCATTTTCCAGAAGTCCTTTTCTTTGGCAAGCTTCCCTGAATGTTTCACACACATGGCCTCCGACGGTCTTCAGGTCAGAAAATGATGTAGGGCCTTTGACAACATGAAATAACATGTGCAGGTAGAAGCACTCTGCATTTGACGGATGAACAGTGTAGACGTGTTCAAGAGTATCAGTTGCTTTCGCCCCTGGATAGCCTTCAATATCAAGCCACCATTTCCTCCGGTCCAGTGTTTTTCTGGAGGCATTCCAAGTGTAGTACTTTGGTAAATCACAGTAGAGAATTGTTTTTGCAAAAGGGTCTTGTTGACACAGCTCAAAAAATGCCAAATGTTCATTTTCCAATTGGACATTCAGATGCACAACTGGTGGGTAGCGCTCATTAATGGAGGATCCTAGTATTCTCCAAACAGCTTCATTGCTGCTTATGCACCTGCCCATCTGGAATGCCTCCACATCATCAATAATAGGTCCATTTTTCTGGAGTTCAAAAACTGCTTGATCACTTCCTTTGTGGACATATTTGCAGATACACTTGATTGAGTTCACAGAGTGGCAAGATTCGACATTTATGTGGGCCTGGAAGATTTTTGAGAGCAAAGGGTTGTAAGGCACTACCCACCTGTTGTCAATTTCTATCTCTTGTAGTGATGATCCAATACGCATTTTGAGCTTTGCTGTGAAACCACCATCCCCTGACTTTCTTCTTTGGTAGACAGGATATCCATCTTGTCCTGTTTGGGTTTCTTGGACCAGGGATTGTGGGTAATGATTTGAACACATGCCATCAATCATACAGGGAGAATTTTTGTTGAGACTCCCACACGGACCATGGATCATGTTTTTTTGTGATGGTGTCAAACAGCAATGGGTCAATCTGAAGGTCTGGCAATTCGGCACTGATGATATTGTCAATTTCGGTAGGCTGTATTTTTTTCTTCAGCCAGATCAAGATGTGGGCGTGAGGAAGGCCTCTTTTTTGCCATTCAACTGAATACATCCAGCACTGTGTCTCACCATAAATATGTGATTTTGTAATGAGATTAGTCATTTTTTAAAGTTTCTGTTTGAAAACCCGAGCAATAAGGTCATGGTGATTCACTGTTTTTTGGTCCGGCAACAGGTGCCCTCCAATTTCCTCCCAGGCAGGATTGCAAGTAAAGGTAATGAAAAGATCTGGACGGCCATACTTCTCACATAAGTCATTGCATCCTGTGTGTATTCATGCATGTGTCATGGGCTTCCAGTGACAGTTGATGGAAGAATAACCATTTTCCCCAACTCTTTTGGATCAGCATAATTTGTAACAGCATCTCTAAGGTTAATATATTCCTCTGCCCATAGCTTCTTTTGATTTAGTCGGATATATAAAAGACGTTTACTCTTAATCTGTGTTTACATTGTCAACAATAAATTGGTGGAAGAGGTGTTTGCATTTCAAGATGTGATTTTCCTCTGCAAATCTTGTCATGATCCTATATGCATAGAAGTCCATGGCAGACACTTTTTTTCCTGAAGGGTTGCCTGTTGGAGGATCTGTCTGAGGTATTCCAAAGTGATAGCCATCATGTCCCTGCCAAAAGATGATTGGATATTGCAGTGCAGCATAGGACCTGTGAGTTTCTGCTACTCGTTGCAAAATATTATTCCTTTTCTGAAGCACAATGTCACGGCTTTGAAAATCAATACCTATGTACAATAAAGATGACTACCTCATCAAATGTGGGAGCAATGAAACATCGCTGATGTTCACCTTGTGGTGTTTTGTCAGCTCGAATGACAACCTTGTAATCGTCATTTGGCATGAATTCAAGTGCAGTCTTGAAAAGTTGAACATATGGATTGTTGGAGTGAAGGAACTGCTGCAAAATAGTGACAATATCAAGCCGAGTGTTAGGAATTAAAGAGCATCTCCGCTGAGCCTCTGCTTCTGCATTTCCCATGAAGAAGAGTTGAAGAAATTGAGGTTCTTCTCCTTGTAATGGAAGCAGTGAGCCAATTGAGTGGTAAATCTGTCCTTGAACTTTAAATGTCGGCATAAATCCTGTTGTAAACATTTCTTTTGTTGCATCAACTGATGTCATTTGGAAGCAGGAGTTGTACTTCCTGATGTTGTCCAAGAAATGCTTTGAAATTGTACTGGTACCTGTCATCAGAGACTTTAGGGGATCTGCTGGTGACAGGAGAGGTGGAAGTTTTATCTTGCCATTTGCACAGCATAAACCTGGCGGTTCATCTTTCCATGTCAGGGCACTGCAGTACCTGCAGACCACATCCATTTTTCCTATCTGAACTTTAGGATTATCCTGACAGTTTAAGTCTGACTGGTAACAAAAGGCGGTTTCAAATCTCCAACCATTTCCTGTGCCCTGGTGGAAGAAATAGCAAATCTCTTAGGCTACTATCACATATCCATCGGTAATCGCCCATAACAAAGCATCGACGCGATGTACCAACGGAAGTGTGTGCTTTCACATTACCGTCTGCAGTCCGGGGCAGGAAAGAGACAGTGAGACTTCCTGCTGGGCATGCGCAGATGGAAAAGCAGGATGCAACGCACAGAAGAACGTCCCCTTGAACGTTTTTTCAAGACAACGGGCTGCCAAAATCCGACGCAACCAGGGAACGACAAACACAACGTGTGGCCATACGTCGCGATCCGTCGGCAATACAAGTCTATGGGAAAAAAAAACACATCCTGTGGGAAAATTTGAAGGATGAATTTTTTTCCCAAAACGACGCATTGTGACGGATACAAAACAACATAAGTGTGAAAGTAGCCTTAGTGGCAAGTCGGTCTTCTCTCTGCTGAGATGACTCATTGGCCCTTGAGGAAGCAGCTCTTCTCTTATCTGCAAGACTTGCTTCTCTCTCCTCATAAAGTTCATTGACTCTTGAGGAAGCAGTTTTAGCTTTCAAGTCTGCAAGCCTCGCTTCCCTCTCCTCAGAAAGTTAATTGGCTCTCTAGGAAGCAGCTGCTGTTCTCATGTGTGTCAGCCTTGTTTCTCGGTCTTCACACTTTTCATTGGCCCGTAGTGCAGCTTTTCTTTTCGCATCAGCTGACATTCGTGCCATGGAATACCTTTTCTTATGAGGCATTATTGTAGTAAAAATAGTCTGTAACTGGCAGTTTCTATATCCTCTCACATAGAGGTAATGTGACTGACATCAGTCTTTCCACCAACACACCCTGGATTCCTGGACCACGGTGTGAATTACTGGTATGATGGACTCCTCGCCAGAGACGGACTACACCTCAACAAACCTGGGAAACACACATTCGCCAGAAGACTCGCTACACTCATCAGGCGGGCGTTAAACTAGAAGAAGAGGGGACGGGAAGAAAAACATTAGACTCGAACAAAGACGACCCAGGAAAACATACTCAGAAGGGAGGTAAGAACATTTCTAAAACAATCCACAGTGAGGAGATTGGAACAAAACAAAATCCTCTAAACTGCATGCTCGCAAACGCCAGAAGCCTGACAAACAAGATGAAAGAACTAGAAGCAAAAATATCTACAGGTAACTTTGACATAGTGGGAATAACCGAGACATGGTTAGATGAAAGCTATGACTGGGCAGTTAACTTACAGGGTTACAGTCTGTTTAGAAACGATCGTAAAAATCGGAGAGGAGGAGGGGTTTGTCTCTATGTAAAGTCTTGTCTAAAGTCCACTTTAAGGGAGGATATTAGCGAAGGGAATGAGGATGTCGAGTCCATATGGGTTGAAATTCATGGAGGGAAAAATGGTAACAAAATTCTCATTGGGGTCTGTTACAAACCCCCAAATATAACAGAAACCATGGAAAGTCTACTTCTAAAGCAGATAGATGAAGCTGCAACCCATAATGAGGTCCTGGTTATGGGGGACTTTAACTACCCGGATATTAACTGGGAAACAGAAACCTATGAAACCCATAAAGGCAACAGGTTTCTGCTAATAACCAAGAAAAATTATCTTTCACAATTGGTGCAGAATCCAACCAGAGGAGCAGCACTTTTAGACCTAATACTATCTAATAGACCTGACAGAATAACAAATCTGCAGGTGGTTGGGCATTTAGGAAATAGCGACCACAATATTGTGCAGTTTCACCTGTCTTTCACTAGGGGGACTTGTCAGGGAGTCACAAAAACATTGAACTTTAGGAAGGCAAAGTTTGACCAGCTTAGAGATGCCCTTAATCTGGTAGACTGGGACAATATCCTCAGAAATAAGAATACAGATAATAAATGGGAAATGTTTAAGAACATCCTAAATAGGCAGTGCAAGTGGTTTATACCTTGTGGGAATAAAAGGACTAGAAATAGGAAAAACCCAATGTGGCTAAACAAAGAAGTAAGACAGGCAATTAACAGTAAAAAGAAAGCATTTGCACTACTAAAGCAGGATGGCACCATTGAAGCTTTAAAAAACTATAGGGAGAAAAATACTTTATCTAAAAAACTAATTAAAGCTGCCAAAAAGGAAACAGAGAAGCACATTGCTAAGGAGAGTAAAACTAATCCCAAACTGTTCTTCAACTATATCAATAGTAAAAGAATAAAAACTGAAAATGTAGGCCCCTTAAAAAATAGTGAGGAAAGAATGGTTGTAGATGACGAGGAAAAAGCTAACATATTAAACACCTTCTTCTCCACGGTATTCACGGTGGAAAATGAAATGCTAGGTGAAATCCCAAGAAACAATGAAAACCCTATATTAAGGGTCACCAATCTAACTCAAGAAGAGGTGCGAAATCGGCTAAATAAGATTAAAATAGATAAATCTCCGGGTCCGGATGGCATACACCCACGAGTACTAAGAGAACTAAGTAATGTAATAGATAAACCATTATTTCTTATTTTTAGTGACTCTATAGCGACAGGGTCTGTTCCGCAGGACTGGCGCATAGCAAATGTGGTGCCAATATTCAAAAAGGGCTCTAAAAGTGAACCTGGAAATTATAGGCCAGTAAGTCTAACCTCTATTGTTGGTAAAATATTTGAAGGGTTTCTGAGGGATGTTATTCTGGATTATCTCAATGAGAATAACTGTTTAACTCCATATCAGCATGGGTTTATGAGAAATCGCTCCTGTCAAACCAATCTAATCAGTTTTTATGAAGAGGTAAGCTATAGGCTGGACCACGGTGAGTCATTGGACGTGGTATATCTCGATTTTTCCAAAGCGTTTGATACCGTGCCGCACAAGAGGTTGGTACACAAAATGAGAATGCTTGGTCTGGGGGAAAATGTGTGTAAATGGGTTAGTAACTGGCTTAGTGATAGAAAGCAGAGGGTGGTTATAAATGGTATAGTCTCTAACTGGGTCGCTGTGACCAGTGGGGTACCGCAGGGGTCGGTATTGGGACCTGCTCTCTTCAACATATTCATTAATGATCTGGTAGAAGGTTTACACAGTAAAATATCGATATTTGCAGATGATACAAAACTATGTAAAGCAGTTAATACAAGAGAAGATAGTATTCTGCTACAGATGGATCTGGATAAGTTGGAAACTTGGGCTGAAAGGTGGCAGATGAGGTTTAACAATGATAAATGTAAGGTTATACACATGGGAAGAGGGAATCAATATCACCATTACACACTGAACGGGAAACCACTGGGTAAATCTGACAGGGAGAAGGACTTGGGGATCCTAGTTAATGATAAACTTACCTGGAGCAGCCAGTGCCAGGCAGCAGCTGCCAAGGCAAACAGGATCATGGGGTGCATTAAAAGAGGTCTGGATACACATGATGAGAGCATTATACTGCCTCTGTACAAATCCCTAGTTAGACCGCACATGGAGTACTGTGTCCAGTTTTGGGCACCGGTGCTCAGGAAGGATATAATGGAACTAGAGAGAGTACAAAGGAGGGCAACAAAATTAATAAAGGGGATGGGAGAACTACAATACCCAGATAGATTAGCGAAATTAGGATTATTTAGTCTAGAAAAAAGACGACTGAGGGGCGATCTAATAACCATGCATAAGTATATAAGGGGACAATACAAATATCTCGCTGAGGATCTGTTTATACCAAGGAAGGTGACGGGCACAAGGGGGCATTCTTTGCGTCTGGAGGAGAGAAGGTTTTTCCACCAACATAGAAGAGGATTCTTTACTGTTAGGGCAGTGAGAATCTGGAATTGCTTGCCTGAGGAGGTGGTGATGGCGAACTCAGTCGAGGGGTTCAAGAGAGGCCTGGATGTCTTCCTGGAGCAGAACAATATTGTATCATACAATTATTAGGTTCTGTAGAAGGACGTAGATCTGGGTATTTATTATGATGGAATATAGGCTGAACTGGATGGACAAATGTCTTTTTTCGGCCTTACTAACTATGTTACTATGTTACTATGTTACCCTAACTGACATGCTATTACCTCACACAAGCTTTGTTATACTGAGAATGTCATTTGTTGCTTATATTAACCAATCAGAGCTCAGATTAACTATCTGTAGCAAAATAGAAGCTGAGGCTGAGCTGTGACTGGTTGTTATTGGCAGCCTGATAAATCCCCGGCCAACAGGAAGCCCTCCCCCTGGCAGTATATATTAACTCACACATTGTTAGGGCTAGTGGAAAGCACCACATAATTAGAGAGATGGTATAAGGTGCGTTCGCAGCCCGGGGTCCACCGTGCAGAGATGGAACCTGCTGCTGTGTAATGACGGACTATATGGCGGTACTATGAGGATACACACACGGGTTAGCTTCACCCTGTATGAAAGAAGCGAACCCTGTTAAGTCACAGGGCCACGGTACCGCACAAAGAACGCAAGCAAAGAGTCAGAGAACTCAATCCCGAGACTCGGGATTAGAGTTCGTCTAGACCACTTGCGCTCCACACCGCTACAGGGTGTTAGAGTATAAGTAAAATAGTAATTTTATGCACAAGAGTGCGAGCAGTGCCGCACTGGCGGACGCCACTAACCACCCAGACTTGGGTCTTGGAAGCTCTCTAATAGTGCACGGCGCCGCACTGGCGGTCACACCAATAGACGCACGTGTGTTTAGTACTGATGGCTCTGTCGGGCGCTAGATAGCAAACATCCACCTTATGTGAGTAGTCATACACAAGGGAGGAGATGATTAATGAGCGACTTTCACACATCAACACACACACGTTTTCAAGTATACACTAGCGCATGGCCGAGCGGCCATGCAAACCTTTTATAGCGGCAGTGCTACAAGACCTTCCAGATGGACAAATAGGAGCCGCAACAGGACCTGAGCATGTGACCCCCGACCTCCAATGGGAGGTCGTCCCGTGAGCATGCTCAGTATGTGAAAAGCAAGACCTGCTCGCTGCTGAACATTGCTGGTTACAAGGACAGAGCCTGGAAGGGCAGTAGTAACCAGTCGTTCAGTGTCAGCCTAATCTAGACGCTGGGACCAATGTCTCCGCTGAGCAGACTCCACTGCAGCTGGAAAAGAATGGGAGACCGCAGCAGAGAAGGCTCGAGATTCCCCCTGTGCAGAGGTGGGAACTCGACCCCTAACACACGTACACATAATAGACAGGTCATGTGACTGACAGCTGCCATATTTCCTATATGGTACATTTGTTGCTCTTGTAGTTTGTCTGCTTATTAATCAGATTTTAATTTTTGAAGGATAATACCAGACTTGTGTGTGTGTTTTAGGGCGTTTTTCATGTGTCAAGTTGTGTGTTGAGTTGTGTGTGGCAACATGCATGTAGCAACTTTTGTGAGATGAGTTTTGTGTGGCGACATGCGTGTAGCAACTTTTTGTGTGTCAAGTTGCATGTGACAGGTTAGTGTCGCAAGTTGTGTGCAGCAAGCTTTGCGCATGGCGAGTTTTGCGAGTGGCGAGTTTTGTGTGTGGTGCGTTTTGAGTATGTGCAAGTTTTGTGTGAGGCAACTTTTGCATGTGTTGCAACTTTTGTGCTTGTGGCAATTTTCCGCGTGTGCAAGTTTTGCATGTGGCGAGTTTTTCATGAGGTGAGTTTTGCACGTGTGGCGAGTTTTGCATGTGGCGAGTTTTGTGCGTGGCGAGTTTTGAGCGGCGACTATTGTGTTTCGACTTTTATGTGGTGAGGTTGGTGTATGTGTGGTGAAATGTGTGCTGAAGGTGGTATATGTGTTCAAGAACGTAGTAGTGTGTGGCACATTTTGTGTGTGTGTTCATATCGTCGTGTGTGGTGAGTATCCCATGTCAGGGCCCCACCTTAGCAACTGTACGGTATATACTCTTTGGCGCCATCGCTCTCATTCTTTAAGTCCCCCTTGATCACATCTGGTAGCTGTCAATTTGCCTCCAACACTTTTCTTTTCACTTTTTCCTCATTATGTACACACATACACACACACACATACATTCAGCTTTTTATATTAGATGTATAGGTGGGATCTTTAAGCTGATATACCTTATTGTACATTTGTTTATTAAATGGTCACTGGAACTAGACCTCTCCTTTAGATCCAAGCTGTACTTATTTATATCCTTTTGTGAACAGGATTGGATTAGGATTCCCCCTACTGGGAACTCAGTGATATATATATATATATATATATATATATATATATATATATATATATATATATATATATATATATATATATATATATATATATATATATATATATATATATATATATATATATATATATATATATATATTTTTATATTGTTTTATTTCTAAATAATTGAAATAAAATATTATTAGTTTAATCATTTAATGGTTCTCTTCTGTTGGCAAACAATGTAAGTCCGAATTTGGTTTACCATGTCTACTTGAAGTGCCATTGCCTCTCAGTATTGGACACTTGTATATTCTTACTATTTCCATATGTAAACATGTTCTGACAGGGTTCTTGTAAGAGTGGTCCTGCCTGGACCCTTATTTATTTTTTAGAAATACATAACCAGGGAGGGGCGTGGTTTGCGGGGGACAGGAGCAGGCGTGTTTTTACGTAGCTCCTAATATTCCCCTATTTCAGCTACCTATAGCATATTAAATTGTGGAATACCTGGTTATAAAACCTACTAAAACATGCCTGGAAGAAGTAAAAAGAATATTCAACCAAGAAAATCCCATTATTAAAACGGAGGAACACCTGGAGAAGATCTAATGAAAGCCTGCTCTCATCTGAGGTAAAAGTGACAAAGCCTTTGCCTCACAATATGGATCCCTGCAAAAAAACTGAGTCACAGCTTCACAACAGTCATATGGCCTGTAAGACATCTGTTATAAAACATCCTGCACTCTCTGAGACATCAGCTGATGCTGTCCTGCAAAGAAACCGAGAAACCGGAGGAGAGCGGGGGATTCTGAGGCAATGAAGAAGCAGCGTAGAGGAGAAAATGCTGACGCGGCAACAACTCCCACCCTTTCCGGAGCTCCAGCTGACAGATATCCAAAGATGCGGCGAGGGATCGCGATGGCAGCCGAAGCTGTGACACAGCGGAAGGAGGAAGCAGGAGAAGACGTGGAGACAATGGAGATCCTCGCTCCTATCGAGACTCCAATGCAAGCTGCCAGACATAAGAAGAGGAGCGGGGAGCCGCAGAGTTCTCACAAGGTATGACGCAGCAAACAGAAAAAGATGGAGATTCACCATATTCAGCGCTGCACAGGCACAGAGAGTTCTCCTCAGCTCTCCGTATTCAAAGAAGTGATCACAGACATGACGATGCAGAGGAGAAAGGAAGGAGAATCACCGGCATTAACACCACACGGTGGTGGTGGGGGGGGGGAATCTCTTCAGCTCCCATAGATCAAAGAAGTAATTTGAGACATGATGCACTGGTGTTTGTGCCAGGGCCGATAAGCGCTGAGGGAGTCAGATAATTTAATGCGACAAAGGAAAAGGAAGGAAGTGTTAAACCCATGTTGGCTGGTCAGAGAAAAAACCCTCTTAAAATCACACAGTGTACAGGGACACAGAGGGAAAAACCCTCTTCCATAATTCAGATATAAAAGAAGAAAGAAAAAATCAAAGAGGTGGCATTATCAGACACTCATATGGAGCAGTTAGCAAAATACGGATATTAACCCCTTAAGCCCCGAGGGTGGTTTGCACGTTAATGACCGGGCCAATTTTTACAATTCTGACCACTGTCCCTTTATGAGGTTATAACTCTGGAACGCTTCAACGGATCTTGGCGATTCTGACATTGTTTTCTCGTGACATATTGTACTTCATTTTAGTAGTAACATTTATTCGATATAACTTGCGTTTATTTGTGAAAAAAACGGAAATTTGGCGAAAATTTTGAAAATTTCGCAATTTTCCAACTTTAAATTTTTATGCCCTTAAATCACAGAGATATGTCACGCAAAATACTTAATAAGTAACATTTCCCACATGTCTCCTTTACATCAGCACAATTTTGGAACCAAAATTTTTTTTTGTTAGGGAGTTATAAGGGTTCAAAGTTGACCAGCAATTTCTCATTTTTACAACACCATTTTTTTTTAGGGACCACATCTCATTTGATGTCATTTTGAGGGGTCTATATGATAGAAAATACCCAAGTGTGACACCATTCTAAAAACTGCACCCCTCAAGGTGCTCAAAACCACATTCAAGAAGTTTATTAACCCTTCAGGGGTTTCACAGGAATTTTTGGAATGTTTAAATAAAAATGAATATTTAACTTTTTTTCACACAAAATTTATTTCAGCTCCAATTTGTTTTATTTTACCAAGGGTAACAGGATAAAATGGACCCCAAACATTGTTGTACAATCTGTACTGAGTACGCTGATACCCCATATGTGGGGGTAAACCACTGTTTGGGCGCATGGCAGAGCTCGGAAGGGAAGGAGCGCCATTTGACTTTTAAATGCAAAATTGACAGGAATTGAGATGGGACACCATGTTGCGTTTGGAGAGCCACTGATGTGCCTAAACATTGAAACCCCCCACAAGTGACACCATTTTGGAAAGTAGACACCCTAAGGAACTTATCTAGATGTGTGGTGACCACTTTGACCCACCAATTGCTTCACAGAAGTTTATAATGCAGAGCCGTAAAAATAAAAAATCATATTTTTTCACAAAAATGATCTTTTCGCCCCCAATTTTTTATTTTCCCAAGAGTAAGAGAAGAAATTGAACCTCAAAAATTGTTGGCCAATTTGTCCTGAGTACGCTGATACCCCGTATATGGGTGTAAACCATTGTTTGGGCGTATGGCAGAGCTCGGAAGGGAAGGAGCGCCATTTTACTTTTCAATGCAAAATTGACTGGAATTGAGATGGGATGCCATGTTGCGTTTGGAGAGCCCCTGATGTGCCTAAACATTGAAATCCCCACAAGTGACACCATTTTGGAAAGTAGACCCCTTAAGGAACTTATCTAGAGGTGTGGTGAGCACTTTGACCCAACAAGTGCTTCACAGAAGTTTATAATGCAGAGCCGTAAAAATAAAAAATCATATTTTTTCACAAAAATAATCTTTTCGCCACCAATTTTTTATTTTCCCAAGGGTAAGAGAAGAAATTAGACCACAAAAGTTGTTGTGCAATTTGTCCTGAGTGCGACGATACCCCATATGTGGGGGTAAACCACTGTTTGGGCGCATGGCAGAGCTCGGAAGGAAAGGAGCGCCATTTGACTTTTCAATGCAAAATTGACTGGAATTGAGATGGGACGCCATGTTGCGTTTGGAGAGCCCCTGATGTGCCTAAACATTGGAACCCCTCACAAGTGACACCATTTTGAAAAGTAGACCCCTTAAGGAACTTATCTAGATGTGTGGTGAGCACTTTGACCCAACAAGTGCTTCACAGAAGTTTATAATGCAGAGCCGTAAAAATAAAAAATCTTATTTTTTCACAAAAATGATCTTTTCGCCCCCAATTTTTTATTTTCCCAAGGGTAAGAGAAGAAATTAGACCACAAAAGTTGTTGTGCAATTTGTCCTGAGTGCGACGATACCCCATATGTGGGGGTAAACCACTTTTTGGGTGCATAGCAGAGCTCGGAAGGGAAGGAGCGCCATTTGACTTTTCAATGCAAAATTGACTGGAATTAAGATGGGACGCCATGTTGGTTTGGAGAGCCCCTGATGTGCCTAAACATTAAAAACCCCCACAAGTGACACCATTTTGGAAACTAGACCCTCTAAGGAACTTATCTAGATGTGTTTTGAGAGCTTTGAACCCCCAAGTGTTTCACTACAGTTTATAACGCAGAGCCGTTAAAATAAATTTATTTTTTTTTCGCAAAAATTTTTTAGCCCCCAGTTTTGTATTTTCACAAGGGTAACATAATAAATTGGACCCCAAAAGTTGTTGTCCAATTTGTCCTGAGTACGCTGATACCCCATATGTGGGGGGGGAACCACTGTTTGGGCGCATGGCAGAGCTCGGAAGGGAAGGAGCGCCATTTGGAATGCAGACTTAGATGGATTGGTCTGCAGGAGTCACGTTGCATTTGCAGAGCCCCTGATGTACCCAAACAGTACAAACCCCCCACAAGTGACCCCATATTAGAAACTAGACCTCCCATGGAACTTATCTAGATGTGTTGTGAGAACTTTGAACCCCTAAGTGTTTCACTACAGTTTATAACGCAGACCCGTGAAAATAAAAATTCTTTTTTTTTTTCACAAAAATGATTTTTTAGCCCCCAGCTTTGTATTTTTACAAGGGTAACAGAATAAATTGGACCCCAAAAGTTGTTGTTCAATTTGTCCTGAGTACGCTGATACCCCATATGTGGGGGGGAACCACTGTTTGGGCTCATGGCAGAGCTCGGAAGGGAAGGAGCGCCATTTGGAATGCAGACTTAGATGGATTGGTCTGCAGGCGTCACGTTGCATTTGCAGAGCCCCTGATGTACCCAAACAGTAGAAACCACCCACAAGTGACCCCATATTGGAAACTAGACCTCCCATGGAACTTATCTAGATGTGTTGTGAAAACTTTGAACCCCCAAGTGTTTCACTACAGTTTACAACGCAGAGCCGTGAAAATAAAAATCCTTTTTTTTCCCACAAAAATGATTTTTAGCCCCCCAAATTTTTATTTTCCCAAGGATAACAAGAGAACTTGGACCCAAAAAGTTGTTGTCCAATTTGTCTCGAGTACGCTGATACCCCATATGTTGGGGTAAACCCCTGTTTGGGCGCACGGGAGAGCTCGGAAGTGAAGGAGCACTGTTTTACTTTTTCAATGCAGAATTGGCTGGAATTGAGATCGGACGCCATGTCGCGTTTGGAGAGCCCCTGATGTGTCTAAACAGTGGAAACCCCCCAATTATAAATGAAACCCTAATCCAAACGCACCACTAACCCTAATCCCAACTGTAACCCTAACCACACACCTAACCCAGACACACCCCTAATTCTAATCCCAACCCTAATCCCAACCGTAAATGTAATCCAAACCCTAACCCTAGCCCCAACCCTAGCCCTAACCCTAACCCTAACCCTAACCGGAAAATGGAAATAAATACATTTTTTTTTAATTTTATTATTTTTCCCTAAGGCTAGGTTCACATTGCGTTAGGGAAATCCGTTTAGCACTAGCGGATTGCGCTAACACAATGTCTTTTTAGGTGTCGTGTTTAGTGGTCGCGTTAACGTCCCCGCTCTGGAAGATCGGGGATCGGACCTCGGGCGCGCCGCGGACGCTGCAAGCAGCGTCTGAGGCGCGCCACAAAAGAATGGCACCTTGCTAGCACGAGCCGAAAATGGCACGCTCTAGCGATGCGCTACACCTGAAAATCACATTGCTGTCAATGGTTGTGCTAACAGACCCGTTGCACGGCGTTAATTGTGACATTTTCGCCGTGCAACGCTGTCCGTTAGCGTTAACCCATTAACGCAATGTGAACCTAGCCTAACTAAGGGGGTGATGAAGGGGGGTTTGATTTACTTTTATAGCGAGTTTTTTAGCGGATTTTTATGATTGGCAGCCGTCACACACTAAAAGACGCTTTTTATAGCAAAAAAGTTTTTGCGTCTCCACATTTTGAGACCTATAATTTTTCCATATTTTGGTCCACAGAGTCATGTGAGGTCTTGTTTTTTGCGGGACGAGTTGACGTTTTTATCGGTTACATTTTCGGACACGTGACAGTTTTTGATCGCTTTTTATTCCGATTTTTTTGTGAGGCAGAATGACCAAAAACCAGCTATTCATGAATTTCTTTTGGGGGAGGCGTTTATACCGTTCCGCGTTTGGTAAAATTGATGAAGCAGTTTTATTCTTCGGGTCAGTACGATTACAGCGATACCTCATTTATATCATTTTTTTTATGTTTTGGCGCTTTTATACGATAAAAGCTATTTTATAGAAAAAATAATTATTTTGGCATCGCTTTATTCTGCGGACTATAACTTTTTTATTTTTTTGGTTATGATGCTATATGGCGGCTCGTTTTTTGCGGGACAAGATGACGTTTTCAGAGGTACCATGGTTATTTATATCCGTCTTTTTGATCGCGTGTTATTCCACTTTTTGTTCAGCGTTATGATAATAAAGCGTTGTTTTTTGGCTCGTTTTTTTTTTTTTTTTCTTACGGTGTTCACTGAAGGGGTTAACTAGTGGGCCAGTTTTATAGGTCGGGTCGTTACGGACGCGGCGATACTAAATATGTGTACTTTTATTGTTTTTTTGTTTTTTTTTTATGTAAAGAAATGTATTTATGGGAATAATATTTTTTTTTTCTGCTTTATTTAGGAATTTTTTTTTTATTTTTTTTTTTACAAGTGTGGAAATTTTTTTTTTTACTTTTTCACTTTGTCCCAGGGGGGGACATCACAGATCACCGATCTGACAGTGTGCACAGCACTCTATCAGATCGGTGATCTGACATACAGCCGGGCAGGATTAGAGCTGCAGCTGCAGCCTGATCCTGACCCGGAAGTGCTCCCTGCAGGACCCGGATGCAGCCCGGCGGCCATTTTGGATCCGGGGACTGCAGGGAGAAGACGCTCGGTACACGGTGAGCACATCACCGTGTACCGATCGTCTCAGGGAAGCCCGCAGGGAGCCCCCTCCTTGCGCGATGCTTCCCTGCACCGCCGGCACACCGCGATCATCTTTGATCGCGGTGTGCCGGGGGTTAATGTGCCGGGAGCGGTCCGTGACCGCTCCTGGCACATAGTGCCGGATGTCAGCTGCGATAGGCAGCTGACACCCGGCCGCGATCGGCCGCGCTCCCCCCGTGAGCGCGGCCGATCGCATATGACGTACTATCCCGTCCATGGGAATTAAGTCCCAGGTCACCTGGACGGGATAGTACGTCATATGGGATTAAGGGGTTAAAAAATAATAATCATCAACCATCACTTAATGTAAAGAATGGTGCCACTTCTACTTCTTTACATAATAGCCAGAAAATCACAGCGTAGTTAAAGGTGAAGCCTACTCATACAAAACAATTGTATAACCAGGTAATCACAGGAGATGGATCTTTCAAAGAATCATCTAATTTAAAGACAGGTGAGGCCAACATGTTATCTGATGATGGGGGTATTGATCTGCATCTGAGTTCTCTACCTGAAAATAATTCCCCTTCTAAATCCTCATACAATACTAGAGATTACAATTTAGGGAAAATTAAAGGAAAGTTTCCTAATATAGCACCTTATTCTGCTAAATCTGTTAAAGAAACAAGAAATATCTCCAACACAGACAAATTTGTTTCCTACCAATCAGATGAATCCATTAACTCATCAGGACAGATGGAAAATTGTCATTTTGGGGAGTTTTATAGCGATATAGATTCATCTGGTTATAGAGGTGACTTTTTTTTCAGATGATATGGCCCTTAATGACATCTATTTCTATTCTTCAGAGTCATATTCTTCCTCAGAACATTCATCTAGTAGTGGAAACTCTGAATTTTATGAAAAATTTAAGCAAAAAAACAAACCAAATCAAATCAAACCAAATCAGAAAAAAATTACAAGTGCTCTCTAACAACAACTCATTGATAAACGATATCCAAACAACAGATGATAATCCAACAGAAAAAATTATGATTAGCATATGTAAAGTCCTCCTAGTTTCAGTGAAAAATACTACTAGTGATGATGACTCAAACATATCTGAAACCGATTTGGAATCTGAAGAGTCTATATACTTAAACAACACCAAAGCGTCTGAGAGTTTCATTAAAGAGCTCTTTAAAGATATGATATCATAAATAGCTGTTAACACACACTCAAATTCTTATGGAGTTTTCTGATAACTCCTTCTATAACTTGAAAAAAAATCTCTTCAGTCAAAAAACAAAGGTCCTCATATCCTAATGAAGACCAAAATCTTGCTACACTCTCTGATTCATTAAAAAATATCCAAAATGATATCAACTCTTTTAGAAAAAATCTAAACAATCTTGAAGACTTTAAAAAGAAAAATAATGTAAAGATAAGAGGGATTCCAAAGTCAGTCCAGAACTCCCAACTAAAAGATTACATCTCTTCATTAATTTCTTATCTACTTCCTAACGCCAAAGAGGAAAATTTAATTGAAAAGGCCTTTAGAGTACGCAGACCAGCTGCTCTTCCACCTGATGTCGAAGCAGATGTCATTGTCTGCTTCTACCCCAATTGAGTTAGAAATGCTTTACTAAATATACCAAAGGAGACAAAATTCCTTTCTTCTCCATATAACCCACTTGGTCTTTTTCAAAGACCTATCTAGAGAAACATTACAAAAGCAAAAATTATTTCTGTCCACTACCTGTGAACTCCGAAAAGCTGGAATACCTTACAACTGGTCTCAGATCTCAACGCTAAAAATTAAATTTGCATCCAAATTGATCGATATTTCGTCTCCAGCGGAGGGAGCTGACTTCCTGATAGGTGCAGGCATAATATCCTTACTGGACTCCCACGGACTCCTCTCTAAGTCCAAATCTGATCTTCGTCCCAAATTAAGAAATACTACAAACAAACAAGTCCTTATTGAACATAATGACTCTATTATTTGAACGCCCAGAAAGACTATTCTTAATTTATTCCTCAATTGTAGCCTGTATTTGAACCGCACTTTGCCCCCACAAGGTCATAGGAACACCTAAATGTGATTCCAGACATCCCAGGACGTAATGATTCTTCCTTTTGAACCATATTTGACTTTTGAGTAAGCGACAGTTGTCCTGGTTCTATTTGAGTAAGCTACAGTATGTTAAAGTATGGAAGTCCTGTATTTTCCTACCCCTTTCTTTCCCTATTATCCCATGTATCCTATTTTTCCTGCACCCTTTACCCTTACCTTTGTTAAATTTGTAAAACCAATAAAAATTTGTTGGAAAAACAAATACATAACCATTTTATTTATTATCCGGTTTTTTCCCACATTCCAAAGACATACTGATAGGAAATTAGATTGTGAGCCCCAACTGGGACAGTGATGATAAAGTTTTAAAACATTGTGGAATAGGATGGAGCTATAATGTCAAATTCATTGAATGCTGCACTGGGGAAATAAACCAGTGGTGCCGACCTAAATGTCAAAAGCAGTGCTCGGCTGCCTTAATCATCCGATTCTGTGGTTTCCTACCTTTTTTAACCTAAGAGCCACATTTAGCTTTGACAGATGGTTGTAAGCCACACGCAGAACCCTCCAAGTGCCGACACCCAGAACCAGCCATTACCGGTATAATCACAGACAAAGCTTCCCTTCCAAAATTTTTATCAATGGCTGCTCTAGACTTTGAACCAGTATATGCTTATCTAGACCTGCTCTCCTGTGCTGGGTGAAACAGAAAATTAACAATTTGGAGACCTGCTATTCATGGCTGTTTGTTAGAACTGGTGCTAATATACCAAGCTGACAGACAGCTGCAAGCCACATATCACTGGTCTGTAAGCCACATATCACTGGCCTGCGAGCCATATGTGGCTCCTGAGCCACAGGTTGGGGACTCTTGATCTCATTCATCAGCCAACAGCAGGGTCTGTGTGTCACTCCAAGAAAAGTGGTAATAGGAGCTTAAATATTAAGATCCATAGAATTTGGCAGTAGAGAAAACTGCCCTAATGTTTCCCCTAACTTCCACCAAGGGGTACAAATTATATTTTCATGAGGTAAGTTGACTATCCTGATCCTTTGCTTTCAACAGATGCAGCACAGTATATGACCAAAACACTGGTCTACTTTGACCTCATTTTCTTTGAGGAGGAAAACTCACAAAGTTTTTTTAACAGTTTTATTTTAGCCAAAGAATATTAAACGTTAAGCTGAAGTATGAGCCCTTCCTTAATTTTCCACTTTAATCCACGCCTGATTTTAGGACACAATACTATGTAAACAACCACATGTTTGGTTCCTGGTGAAGCTGAACGTTTTAGCAGCAAAGCGAGCGTCGAGGTTGCTGTTTGCCTCATACCACACCATGAATATATGTTTATCATTAATGCAGTCTCTATCTGATAGTAATATTCACACATAGTGCAGGTTTCATTGAGCTAATATTGAGACACTGTTTTATATCCATTGTGAAATTTAAACGCTGTTTTTGTAAATTATTTATTTAACACATAGGAGTGACACTTCTTTAGATCATGCATAATCCCATTACCATATATATTACCTATTTATCTTATTTATGAATATCTACACATTCAAGCCAATATACGCCTATATCTCACTGGGGTAATTTGTTTCTATCTGCTTCTGTCATCTGTCCAGCATTATTTATTTATGTGGTTACCTTCGGTATATACCACTGTATCTACTACATTGTATTAATAACATTTTTATTTGTAGTCATACTATTTGGATCCCAGTATCTCTTTATTGCATTCAATAGGTTTCTATATGCTCTTTTATATGAAGGGATTATATTTTTGAGGATGATTATATGTGTTAAATCTACATTAACATCTGTGATGAAGAAAAGCATAAACATTTCTTTAATTGCACAAAGCACAGTGAATTGCATACGTTTTATGAGCATCAAGTACAATTTATTCATGCAGTATGAAGAAATAGGCCAATACAAACAGACCAAATGTGCTTTATATTGCATTCTATTACTAAACTTTAATAGTATTCATTGTTTAAGTACATACTTGCCATAGAGAACGTACATGGCCTTCTTTGTGTAAGGACATGACTTGATTTTTAAAGTGTGCTTATAATCAATGAACACTCCATTTACTGAACTGCTGGTAGAACTGAATAGGAAAACATGTAAGTTAATTGCTTTAAAACTGATACATACTTGATATAGTTGCATAAATATTATGGATCCGGAATCTTTATTCCAGCTACAGCGTATACAGTTTATGAATATTTATGACTTATGTGGATGAATCCTTCAATTATCACGGACAGCTTTACTTTTCAGCTACATACAGCCGGATTTCATGGAAAATATAGGATTTATCTTTCAACATCATGTAAGCAGATGTTAGGGCTAGCGGAGTGCACCGAGTAAATATAGATGTTTTATTGTAATTGATGCGTTCGCAGCCCGGGGTCCACCGTGCAGGAGAACCTGCTGCTAGCAAACGGCGGAACTATATGGCGGTATGAACTAACTCTGTTAATTCACAGAGTAGCCATGAAATCAAAGCACTGCGCCCTGTTAGACTTCACAGAGGCACAGGCTAACTGCCCAACTGAGAGCAGTCAGTGGTCATGCATGCAAACAAAACTCCTCGCCGGAGGTGCCAGCATTCTAGGGGCTTATTTCAGCCAGGTCCCTGAATACATACAAACACAAACACTTCGCCGGAGGTGCCAGCATTCTAGGGGCTAATTTCAGCCAGGTCCCTGAACACAAACTTGCATGACCACACTGGCGCAAAGCACATAACATAGAAAGATACTAGCGCATGGCCGTGCGGCCATGCGAGCCTTAAATAGTTGCAGCACGTACATGACCTTCCTAGAAGGACCACTGAGAGGCTGCCACAAAGCCTGAGCACCTACAGGACCTTCCTGAAGGACCAATGGCTTTAGCTGCAGTATCTGAACATGTGACCCTCGATCTCCACTGAGAGATCTTACTCTGGGCATGCTCAGAACGAGAAAAGCAGGACTTAGTCCCAGAAGCGTCTGCTCGCCGCTGCCCAGCACGGACTTCAATGGCAGAAGCAGGAAAAGCAGCAGTAACTCTTTGTACAGAGTCAGACTGTGCGAGACGCTGGGACTGACGTCTTTGCTGAGCAGGCTCCACTGCGGCAGGAGAAGAATGGGAGACCGCAGCGGAGATGGCCCGAGATTCCCCCTGTGCAGAGGCGGGAACTCGACCCCTAACAGCAGATTTGTTGTTTAAACCTAATCTGCTCCAATAATATAATATTTCGGGATATTTTAGTAAATAATTATCTAACATAAATCTTTATGCAGTGAAACCTCTAAGGGTAGGTTCCGACGGTCAGTAAACACGGCGGGATGGACACTGCGTACTTGTACAGCATCCAACCTGGAGCGTCCATATGTTACAGCATAGTGGATGGGATTTCAAGATATCACATGTCCACAGACGCCTGCGGATCACCCGCGGAGACAGACAAGCGGCACATCTCTCCAGGCTGCAGCATGTCAACTTTTCTTGAGGAGACGCTTATCTCTGCAACAGAAATTTCACCCGTACAATGTATTGGACGAGGTGAATCCGCACGGTTCAGTGAACACATGCGGATTCACCTGCGTTCAATAGCCGGCAACGCTGCCAGTTTCATATTGTCTGCACATGCTCTAAAAAGACCACATATTTGAAAAGAACAACCTCATATCCAGATCAGATTTTCTGTTACAAATCTTTAGATCCACTATATATTATGCATACTTCTGCTTTCAGAAGACTACGGTCCTAGAAGACCGCTTTTCAGTGCAATTGTGGCTGCTCGACTCAAAGATGTTTGAGAGTACTAACAGTGTATTAACAATTTTATACAAATTGTTTGCTTCTAAGGAGTATTCTATCCTGTGCAAAAGATAGCATTGTATAAAATAATTATGACATGATCATATTATACATTAACCCCATCATGACTGTGGGGTTTTCCATATTTGCGATTTCATTTTTTGCTCACCTTCTTCCCAGATACATAACTTTTATATTTTTCTCGGTCAATATGGCCGTGTAAGGACTTGTTTTTTGTGGAATGATTTGAACTTTTGAACAATACCATTGATTTTACCATATAGTGTACTGAATCATATAAGAAAAGAAGTGCAGGTACGACCAAACATAGGAAAATCCAAAATTTTATTTAATAATAATATTTACAAAGTGAATAAAAGCAAGAATTAATCAGCTGAACCAACGTGGTGGTGCACAACAGAGTCATAATGTTTAGGATACAATACAGGATAGATATACCTCTATATCAGGATGCAGCACAGATGGTAAAATAGCAGGTATACCAGTACAGGTAAGTACAATAGTAAGTGTATACAGATACAATACGGAAACTGGTATAAATAAAGAACAAAATGGTAAACTGCATTTAGTAGGACACAAATGTGCTGAAGACATACATATAATAAAGAGCAAGTGCACATAGAGGTAGGTAAGATTGTAAAATGGTAGTTACCTAAGCATAAATGTGCAACCAGGGACCTGTTATTTCACCATCTGTGCTGCACCTTATATAGATATATATATATATATCTTGTATTGTATCCTAGGCATTATGACTCCGTTGTTCACCACCACATTGGTTCAGCTGATTCATTCTTGCTTTTATTCACTATTTATTCAGTATTATTATTAAATAAACGTTTGTATTTTCCTATGTTTGGTCGTACCTGCACTTCTTTTCTTATATGATTCATTTATGCTAATTGTGTATGACCCTCTCATTCATGTCCTGTATCATACCTATATCATTCCAAAGACATACTGATAGGGAATTGAGATTGTGAGCCCCATCGGGGACAGCGATGATAATGTCTGTAAAGCGCTGCGGAATATGTTAGCGCTATATAAAAATAAAGATTATTATTATTATAATACCTATCAGGTTGACTTTAAAATTGCTTTGCCTGTTCAAAATAGGTTATATATACCATATAGTGTGCTGGAAAACAAAAAAAAATATTCCAAGTGTGGTGAAATTGCAGAAAAAGGAAAATTTCACAACGTGTGTTTTTTTTTCTTACCATGTTCACTAAATGCTTAGACTGATCTGCCATTAGGAAAGTACTGCAGTGCGCAGGGAAAGGTCAGAGAGGCCCGGCGCCTGCACACTGCAGTACTTTGCTCTGCCCTCAACAGGACAGACAAAGTACGCCTGCGCCAGAGCCGCGGCGTGAAGACCAGAAGAGGACGTCATGGAATTAAGATAGGAGGCGCCGGTGCGGACCTGAGACACCCATTTGACCCGATCGCAGTGGGACCGCCCCTTGGTGAGTATAATATAACCTCTTTTTCTCCTCTTTCAGGTTACATCAGGGGCTTATCTACAGCATTACAGAATGCAGTAGATAAGCCCCTGATGATGGTGAGCTTTCCTCACCATCAATTTTGGGGGTGACAGGTTCCCTTTAAAAAAGGATGCAATGGGAAACAGCAATACACAATAGAAGGACACATCATACTTCTTATTTAGTCGAGTTTTTCATTAAATGGATGAGTGGTAATAATACAGTATATATGGAGACATTGACGTGTAATGCAATGTAATGCCACCACTGTTGCTCACCTGTGACATCTTCCACACAACTCCTTGGCCCCTGGCCCCTCCTATTGCAGTGACAGCTTCTCGCCAGCACTGGGTGGCAAGGAAACCTGCAAAACTCTTCCTTGCTTTCAGTCATAAACGTTGCACCAGGGCTTTCTGTTTGCAGCACTGATCTTACAGCACTTGCAGTTGGCACCTCAGAGGAGCTGATTTAAGCCTACACTCTGTCACCAGACACAGACGTTACCCGAATATAGGTTGTGACAAGGTGTTTGACAAAGAGCACAAGGTGATAATGGTTCTGTGCAAAATCAAAGAAACTTTCCGTCACCCGAGGAATATTTCGTAAAAGAATTTAAAAGGTAGGTAACACGGCAACAACAAAAATAACAAACCTGCTGGTTCCAGCTGCTAATCCAACAGCGAAACAAATAGCACAACTCAACAATTCCTTCAAGGAAGCCAAGGCAGGTGGTCACCAGTCTCTATTGGTCCATGCATGCAGTGGTACCAATATCTAGCAGATAAGCAGATCCCAGCCCTTCCAAGAAACAGCAACAACCCCAAATGCATCGTTACCATTTTTTGCCTCTTCTTGGCATCAGCTGGTAGGTAGACAGAGGTGCGAATAATCCACTACTCTAAATATCTTTACAAGTAAGTCAGAGTGTGGAAGAAGGTCGATAAAGTCCTGTCTCCAGCCAGTCTACAGAGTATTATATCAGTGAACCCCACTACAGAGAAGAACATTGACACACACATACCCTCACCAGATACTGGACAGGAGATTGGTAATTCAGGACAAGATTATCTTGTGGTTCACATACTATATGAACACATACTATAATCTATGCACTGTTACTAACCCCTTCTCCTTCAACATATGCACGGGCAAGTGACCACAACAGGATGCTTGTTAAGAAGACATTTGACAAAATAATTTATGACTCCTCCTGCGGTGCCACGTGATTGCGCAGCACAGGATGAGCAACTGGAAGCGGGCCCAAACGAGATGCTGTGTGGGAACGCTGGAGGGTGAGTAGAATGTCTTCTGGAAGCCAAAGGCTGCGGCTGTCACTGTGCACGCTATAAAATAAATGAATATTCATTTCTCTTTAAAGCCTGTGCTGCTGCTGGCCACAGCCACCGGCTCCTGCTTCTGTGACCTGCTGCTTCACTGTTGTTTCCCCGGCCGGCTTTCTGGGACAATTACTCGTGTATATGCCGAGGGGGGGAGGAAGGGCGTTTTCAGCACAAAAAAAGTGCTGAAAAACTTGGCTTTTACATGAGTATATACGGTATATGGTTGAAATTCTTTGGAGCCCAATCTTAGGAAACACCTCATGGTGGGGGTTGGAGTTAATATTTGGCTGTGACTACTATCGGATTCCAAAGCAAGCTGCCCTTCATGGGCTCTGCAAATTGCATTGCTGTTATCCTTTATCGTTGCATCCTCTGAAAGTAATGCCATTTCTTCCTCATACCATACAACAACTGACATTTCAGGGTGTTTACTTTTAGGCCCTGTTTTTCTTTTATTTGCTCTGAGAATCTCGAAACCTCACACATGAAAAGCCTCAAAATGCTTTACTGTTGGCATGACACAGGACTCATGGCAGGTCTCACTTTTTCCTCTCCAGATATCCCAAACAGTCTGAAGGGGGCTTCATCAGAGAAAATTATCCTTGGTGCCCCATTTTGATTTTTGTTTATATTTATACGTTATGTTTGATTATCTTGTTGTTACGTATGTTCATCCTGAGAAAGGAGTTGGTAGACTCTCAAATTCGTAGGCAATAATCCTACATTTTTATCCGTACTACTGAGTTGTCGTGATTCCAAAGAGCACAGAAAAACTTCCATTCCCGGCATTGATTTCTGACATATCCATTGCAGAATCTGGATTCCAAGCATTTTAAGTGTTGTGCCTCACACAACCCTATTAGGTGAGCAGTGCTATTATTTCTTTACCAGTTAATTACGTTTGACAAATGTTAGGGCTAGCGGAACGCACCAAATAATAAGACTGATAGTGTACGGTGCGTTCGTAGCCCGGGGTCCACCGTGCAGAGATGGAACCTGCTGCTGAGTAATGACGGACTATATGGCGGTACTCATAAGTATACTCGCGTGGGTTAAACTTCACCCAACGTGAAGGAAGCGATCCTGTTGCGTCACAGGATCGCGGTACCGCACATAGAAGGCGAGCAAGCAGTCAGCGAACTTAACCCCAACTAGGATTGAAGTCCGATTAGACCCTTGCTGGCACAACACCGCAACAGGGTGTGTTAGGCAACTCTTATAATTAGAGCACCGAAGTGCGAACTGTGCCGTGCTGGCAGGCACCACTAAGCACCCAGATGTGGGTCAGGAAGCGCACTGCTGGCGCGTGTCGCCGCACTGGCGGTCACAGCAATAGACGCTGATACGTGTGTGACACGTTGAGTGATTTGTCGGGCGCTAGATAGCAGCCATACTCCATACGCGAACAGTCATACAATAGGGTAGGGGTATTTAATGAACGACTTGCACTCACAACAAACACACGTATTCAATTGTACACTAGCGCATGGCCGTGCGGTCATGCGCAGTTTATATAATTGCAGGACAGGAAGTGGCCACAGAAACTTTGCCCTTCCAGGGCCTGCCAAGAGGACCAATGGAATGCGCTGCAGAGCCAGAGCACATGACCCTCGATCTCCAACGGGAGATCTTGCTCTGGTCATGCTCAGTGTGCGCAAACAAGGACTTAGTCCCAGGGAAGTCCGCTCGCCGCTGACCAGCACTGACTTTAATGGCAGGAGCTCAAGAAGCAGCAGTAACTCTCTGTACAGAGTGAGAGCGAGCAAGACACTGGGAGCGACGTCCCTGCTGAACAGACTCCACTGCGGCTGGAGGAGAATGGGAGACCGCAGCGGAGACGGATCGAGATTCCCCCTGTGCAGCAGAGGAAACTCGACTCCTAACAACAAGACCCTATTGTGCTCTTGCATTTTTTCGTATCAGAAAAAATAACTCTGCAAGAAAAAAAAGGGGTTGGAGAGCAGAGGAATGGGGTAAAGTTATGGGAGATGATTGATGTATTTGTCAGAGTTGTATTGATGTATTTAAAAACTTATGAAATGCTTTTTATTTCATTTCAGTAACCATAGAAACATCCGACGAAAATATCTAAAAACACTGAAGAGGCAAACCTTTTGGTAAACAAAATTTGTGTCATTTGCAAAACTTATGTCAATGATTGCAATTTGTATAATTAGTATATTATCTCGTTTGGATGATTAAATAACATAAAGCCAATAAAGATACACAAGAAATCTTCTACATCCGAGCAGAATTCTGCTATTTACTATTAAACTATTATATAAAGTAGCATAATTAGAACGTTACAAAACAACCCATATTAACATTAAATTTATAATCATTTTTACATTCAAAAGAACTGGGTTCAGATTCAAATGTTACTTAACCCCTTACTTGACCAGGCCTGAAAAAGCCTTAATGACTGGCTAATTTTTACCATTTTTGCCTCTCTGCTTTTCAGTAGCCATAACATTTCACTGACATGGTTGCATGACGCTTTGTTTTATGAGTGATAAATTATTCTTTATCACTGTTTTGAGATACATTTAACCCCTTTCTGACGTCTGACCTAATAATCCGTCCATGTGCCCAGGGCCTATTTCACAAGGGACAGATTTTTCCATCATTTTGTTTGCCTGCGCACACAGATGGTATGCAGGCGATCGCCGACGGGTGTCAGCTGGTTCTGACAGCAGACGCCCAGCACCACTCCTGGCACATTAACCCCTGAAATGCTGTGATTGAACGCAATCACAGCATTCCGGGAGCCAGCAGAGGGATGTGACATCCCCTCTGCCTTTGGATTGGAGACCCCATGGCGTGACAACCAAAAAAGAAGAGAGAGCAGCATCCATGCCAGGTGAAGAAAATATCCAAAAGGTGCTTTATTCTGCGAAAGGAGATGGAGTTGATCAAAATATCTGTGGCGGATTTAGAGCAACAACTGACCGGCCTGATGACGGTGCAAGATTTGGAAATTTATAAAAACAAACTGGAGGAAAATCTTGCTAAATTTAGAAATGATATTGAGAAAACTAAAAGAACTAAATGGTTTCGTGATCTAGAGGACTATAAATCAGGCCGTATTTTTTCATGGCACCATGGTACTCAACAATCATTTAATAGTGGGAGATCTAGACCCTTTCAACAGAGAAGAAAAAGGAAACCTCAGGAGAGGGATCCTCAGAGATTTGGTTTTACGACAGCAGAATCCGATTCGACAGATGACTCTAATATGGGGGCTTCCTCTTCATCTTTAAGTTTTTTAGGGTCCAATCAATTGGCCACAACAACAGTAAAAGGAGGTACCGGAGAGGTGGGAGGAAACATAAGAGATGGCGGCACGAGCAGAAACGGAGGAAATTTCACAGGTCCCCTATGAGGACACGGAATATGGACGGACGACGGAAACTGAATTAAACCATGATGAACTGGTGGTAAATATATCATCTGTGCAGTTGTCAGTTATTGAACATAATGTACTATGTAAAGGTTTATCCTTTTGTCCAAAGAACTCCCCTGATTGGTTTCAGATTGAATGTGATTTGTTTGCCTTCTATAGGAGGTTGCGGTTAACCTCCTATTTTTCTGAGATACACCAGAATAGTGATGAATCCACGGATGTGGTTGTGGAGGGTTTTACACTTAAAGGTGCCGGATTATTTAATAAGAGTTCCTTTCAACCCCACATTAAGAATCAATTTGTTGAATCTTATATTACTCTGGTGGAGAGGGACATCAAGAAACTGAGGGGGAGATTCCGCAATAGTGGATTTAATAACTTGTCCACTGTCGAAAGACAGGCTCTAAATGGTCTTTCGAGTAATACTACACTTACGGTGAAACCGGCCGATAAAGGCGGTGCGGTGGTAATTATGGACACTGTGGTGGAGATTATGACTCAATTATCTGATACTGCTGTTTATAGGAAACTGAAATGTGATCCCACTGCTGCCTTTCAGAGGGAATTACAGCTTCTGATCGATGAGTCCTTCAACAATGGACTCATCTATCAGAAGCTGTCTGAATATCTGTTCGTTAATGCGCCAATCACCCCAGTCCTGTATACGTTGCCAAAGATACATAAGGATTTATTAAATCCCCCCGGGCGCCCTATTGTATCGGGCTGGGGATCTATGTGCAACAAGGTTTCCAATTTCCTAGATAAGATACTGCGGGTTTTTGCAATCTCTGCTCGTTCCTATATTAGGAACACAGGTGATTTTCTGAAGAAAATAAGTACTATCTCTGTGGACACTTCGACTTTTTTGGTTTCTTTTGACATTGTGTCATTGTACACATCCATTGAGCACGTAAGAAGTTTGCATGCTGTTGGTGTGGCGCTATCGGGTTCGGACGTGCCCCCGGATTGTACACAGTTGGTCTTCAAACTGCTGGAGTTCATCCTCGGGAGGAATTTTTTTCTCTTCGGGGATGATTACTACCAGCAGTTACGAGGTACCGCCATGGGGTCCAATGTGGCCCCCACATATGCCAACATCTACATGGTGGTACTGGAGGACCAACATGTGTACAGATCCATCTTCTGGCGGCACGTCCGTGCCTGGTGGCGCTACATCGATGACATTTTCTGTGTATGGGAGGGGACCCATGAGTGCCTCCTTGATTTTTTGACAGAACTTAATTGTATTCATCCAGAGTTGAAATTCGCCATGACGTGTTCAGTGGATAGAGTGCAATTTTAGACACTATGGTTTATAAACAAAATGGGGGACTCTGGACTGATTTATTTACCAAGGCAACTGATAGGAACAGCCTCCTACGTTACGATAGTTATCATCCAAGACGTATGATGGATTCATTACCTTGCAGTCAATTGATTCGAGTATGTAGGGTGGTCACAGATACGGAGGTTTGTGATAAAAGACTTGATGAAATGTGCAAAAAGTTTATACAGAGAGGATATCCAAAGGCGAAAGTGTTAGATCACAAAGAGAAGGCGATGAGATTAACTAGTGAGGATTTACAGACCCATAATGCAAAAGATAAACAAAAATGAGTGCCATTTGTTTCCACTTATTGTCCAGCTAGCAATGGTATTGCCAATATTTTGAATAAACATTGGGGTATATTGCATAGGGGTTTACCTCAGGTACAAGATTTTGTCTCACGCCCTATTCTCTCATATAGACGAGGTAGAAATTTAAGAGATCAATTGGTTAAATCCGATGTTGGGACGGGCAAGGTTGCCATACAGAGGACAATGTGCCCTCCACGTATGGGCAACTTTCCCTGTCTCAATTGTGCCTGCTGTGGCAATATGCTTAAGGGTGACAGTTTTTGCCACCCTCGAACCGGCAAGAAATTTTTGATTAAGGAACGCTATACGTGTCTATCGAAATTTGTTATTTATTTGATAGTGTGCCCATGCGGACTTATGTACGTGGGTGAAACAACGAAGGAGATAAGAACAAGAATAAGTAAGCATAAGAGCACAATACGTACTAATGTACTGGATTTACCAATTCCCAAACATTTTAGTGAATGTCGACATTCAATCAATCAGCTACGTTTTAGGGTCATAGATGGGGTTCCTATATTGAGGAGAGGTGGTGATAGGACACTTAACTTGAAGCAAAAAGAATTGAGGTGGATCTCAGTATTGGAGACATTACAGCCCAGTGGGCTGAATGTAGATTATGATCTACAGATCTGCATGTCATAACCTCAATAATTTGGGTATTTAAGACACTATGTGGCTTATAGATTGAGTTTCAATAATGGATAATATAGTGTCCCCCCTTCTCATTGGGAGTGTGTGCTCTCCCTCTGTGTATTTTTAATTGTGTGGTTATTTATATTTCTTTGCGTCTTTCTCTGTAGGATGTTGTTGTAATATATTTTTTTTTCTTCTTTTTTTCTTAGAAGATCGATGATTTGACATCTGAGGAACAGACGGAGGTTGTTTGCAATATACTGTCTGGCATTTTACGATTGCCCTACAATTTGGGTGTCATTTATGGCCTTTTTTTCCCCCTCTTTTTTTCTTTTTCCCTCTCTGTGTTCCTTGTTTGCTAAATCAGTTCCAATCTTTCCGCATAAAAAATGTAATTGCTATGGATCTAGCTATGTGTGCGCCGGCACTGTTGGCGCGTGCGCGGTGTGGCGTATGGGCGGGCTGGAGCCCCTGGCGTTTGTACGTTATGGTGTCTCCATGCCAACCCTCTGACGCCTCGCTGTGTCTGCTCGCTTCAGTTGTCGGCGCCTGGTGTGTGATGCTTGACGCGGTGCGCTGGGCGGCACCGTGGGGCGGTCATGTGATCGGCTGTGCGGTGCATCCAGTGCGCACGCGCCGGCGTCCTATGGTGGGTGAGACACCTTCCTGCAGGATGAAGTCGATTGGGTGGCGTTGTATTGTGCGCCTTTTTCCTAAAGCACAGCGATTGGATAAGAAAGGGGATGAGTTCCATGAAGACCTAATGATTGGGTGAATCTGTGCCATGACAACGGAATAACATAAACAGTTATTGGAATGCGAATGTATATTATACCTCGATCTGCGATTTTCTATGTTAGTTATTGTTTATATTGTTGAGGAGGATTTGCTACTGTTTTTACGATTATACGACGTTAGTTATTTGTGCACATATTTTTATCTCATGTATATTTAATAAAGGCCGCCCCTCGATGGTGATTGGTGCCCATGTGGGCTCCACACTATTTAAGATGGCCATTTCTGACACTTTGTATACTTGACAAAGGCCACCTTGGCCGAAACGTTGTAACTTTATATGGCAGAATAAAACACCTTTTGGATATTTTCTTCACCTGGCATGCATGCTGCTCTCTCTTCTTTTTTGGTGATTTCTTGGTCTAATTGGATCCTTGGACTTTGGAGCGTGCATCCTTCAAGCTGAGTGCTGATGGTTGAATTTCCTTGCTTATGACCCATGGCGTGACAAGGGAATCCCGATTGTTGCAATGGTGATCCGATGCCGTCATGATGACATCCGGGTCACCAGAGCTAGGAAACTTGATGATCATGTGGAGTGCATGATCAACAACTTTCTCTGTCAATGCAGAGCTGACAGTTTGCATAGTATGGTTAGCTGCATCCCCATGCTGTACAAGCAATCAGCCTGCAAAAAATGATAGTCCCATAGTGGGACAAAGTAAAAAAGTAAAAAAAAAAAGTAAAGTAATGCTTTTTAAACAATTGTAAAAATATATAAAAAAATAATTCAAAAAATCAAAACATTTGTATCTATAAATATTTGTATGAAATAAAAAACAATAAAAGTACACATATTTGGTATCGCCGCATCTGCAATGACCTGACCTATAAAACTGTCTCACTGGTTAACCCCTTTAGTGAACATCATAAAAAATAAAAAAAACAAGGCAACAAACAATGCTTTATCATCATACCGGCGAACAAAAAGTGAAATAAAACGCGATCAAAAAGAAGTATATATAAACATGGTACCGCTGAAAACACATCTTGTCGAGCAACAAATAAGCCGCCATACAGGCCCATCAGTGGAAAAATAAAAAATATATAACACTCAGAATAAAGCGATACAAAAATAATTATTTTGTCTATAAAATAGTTTTTATTGTGTAAAAGCGCCAAAACATAAAAAAACTATATAAATGACGTATCACTGTAATCGTACTGACCCAAAGAATAAAACTGCCTTATCAACTTTACCACACACAGAAAGGCATAAACCCCCCACCATCCAAAAAACATTCCTGAACTGCTGGTTTTTGTTCTGCCTTCCAAAAATCGGAATAGAAACGATCAAAAAATGTCATGTGCCCGAAAATGGTACCAATAAAAACATCAACTCAGCCCTTAAAAAACAAGCCCTCACATGACTCAGTGGGCCAAAATATGGAAAAATTATAGCTTTCAAAATGTGGTGATGCAAAAACTATTTTTTGCAATAAATAGCGTCTCTTAGTGTGTGACAGCTGCCAAACATAAAAACCCGATATAAATCTGGTATCGCTGTAATTGCACCGACCAGAAGAATAAAGTCGCCTAATCACTTATACCACACGGACAGCGGAAAAAAAATATAACCGATTCTTCACCTGCTGTTGATTTTTTCATTCTGCCTCCCAAAGATCGCAGTAAGGCTTGGCGCACAATGTATATCTCCAAAATACGTGATTCAGATGGAACCTCTGGCAGAAGATTTCCTATAATGAGGCAGATGAAGGTACTGTGGACGCCATCTGACTTGTGATCTGGCAGTGTCCGTCATTTCAGGATTGCATAAAAGTGCCTTCGGCCACAGTTTTGTGCACTTCTGAAAAGAAGGACACCGCTGAACGGAGGCCAGACAGAGTCCAGAGTAACTCTGCCGTCTCATTAGAGTGAATTGATCCCTCAGGGGTTTTATCTGAATCACGTCACTCAGAGATTTAGATGGAAAGGCCAAAGTGGTCAGTGGATAAATGTGATCCCAAACGTTATGGAAAATGTTTCCAATAAAAGCTTCAACTCGCTCAATTCACAAAAAAAAAGCAAGCACTTCCTCAGGTCAGTCATCTGTTAATGGAAAAATAGGGGGCTTCCACGTTACTGTTAGTACAAAGGCTCTGGGAAAGTGAAATGACTCCTAACCCACCAAAATAAATTCAGCAAATTCTCTGCTCTCAAATCTAAATGCCCCCCCACAGTTCTGAGCCCACAGTGTACCTAAACCACATATTGCATCCATATTTGGAATTTCTGAAGCGATGAGAGCCTGCATAACTTATGGGTGCATGTCTCCAGAAGCACATGCTGGGCATAACATACTGGTGACTACAGAGTACTGGTCACTACAACGGCAGTTTACAATTTTCACTCGCCAACATTCATAGCTGCTTGTTTCTGGAAAATATACAAAAAAAGATTACACTCTATTGTGCTTAAAGCATGTCAATGTGAAATATATGAAATATGAATAGCAATACGGCATTTGAATACTAGGAAAAAATAAATGAGACGCGTTGCACACAATTTGGCCAAATCATGATTGCCCATCAACCAACGCCAAGGTGGTCTCAAAAGACTGATGGGTCCCTATCTATATGATTACCTCTCTTAGGCTGATGTCTGAATTCCTGGGTGAATGTGGACACCTCTCTCAGCAATACCTGCATTTATGGGTAGGTAGGTACCTGCTGTAATTAAAATTATCACATGTTGCAGGGCGGAGTGCAGACAAAGGTTTTGTTACAAATATTAAGTTCTGTTTTTCTATTGTATCAATACTTATTTCATGCATTAAAAAGGAAAATAATTACATAAAAATCATACAATGTGATTTTCTGCATTTTTTTTTAAGATTCTGTCTCTCACAGTTGAAGTGTACCTGCAATAAAAATTACAGACCTCTCCATTTTGTATAGATGGAAAAACTTGCAAAATCGGCAGTTTCTATTTATTTTCCCCACTGCAACCTGTTGATAATATCTAGAAGTTAGTACAGTTGTGTTTCTACTTAACATGTGTCAGTGTTTTATTCTTTTGTTATACTGTATGTATGTAATTGGATTTTTAAAATTTTTTTAGGGGATGGAATTTTTATTCAAACTTTTTTTTTCGTTTACTTTTATTTATTTCTTTGCAAATGTTTATATATATTTTTTGTAATAATTTATTCCCCAAGAGATCATAAAAGTTCTTTTAGGGGCATTTTTTTTTAATTTCCCTTATAGTACCAGAAGTCACTGGCAAAGCAGATCTGAATATGAAAACTGAGTAAGAAAAAAGTACATACAAGGGACTATGGAATGCTACTACAGTAATGGCCGAAAGTGATCGCACCATTAAAACTGTTCCAGAAAAATGAAGTTTTTCTACAAAAACATTATTGAAATTCACATTTTGTTACACACGTTTATTTTATTTGTGTGCATAGGAACAAACACAAAACAAACTGAGAAAAAAAAGGCAAATTGGACATAATTTCAAACTAAACCCCAAAATGGGCCAGATAAAATTGTTGGCGCCTTTCTAAAATTGAGGGCAAACAACTTTGTTTCAAGCATGTGTTGTGCGCTCAAACTTACCTGTGGCAAGTAACAGATGTGTGCAATATGAAACCAGATGAAAAGAGGAGAAGTTGACTTAGTCTTTGCATTGTGTGTGTCACACTAAGCATAGAGGACAGAAAGAGAAGATAACTGTTTGAGTACTTGAGAAACCAAATTATTGAACAATACCAACAATCTCAAGGTTACAAGTCCATCTACAGAGATATTGATGTTCCTTTTTCTATGGGCTGCAATATATATAATGTGCAGAATTATTATTATTTTTATTATTGATCAACAACTATGTTCTCATTCAACCCAAAAGACTCACAAATATCAAAGCTTAATATTTTTGGAAGCTGGAGTGTTTTTTTTTTTTAGATTTGGCAATCTTAGGAGGATATCTGTATGTGCAGGTAACTATTACTGTGCAGAATTATTAGGCATCTTAATAAAAAACAAATATATTCCCATCTCACTTGTTTATTTTCACCAGGTAAACCAATATAAGTGCAAAAAAATTTGAAATAAACATTTCTGACATGCAAAAACAAAACCCCAAAAAATTAGTGACCAATATAGCCACCTTTCTTTATGATGACACTCAACAGCCTTCCATCCATAGATTCTATCAGTTGCTTGATCTGTTTATGACCAATATTGCATGCAGCAGCGACCACAGCCTCCCAGACACTGTTCTGAGAGGTGTACTGTTTTCACTCCCTGTAGATCTCACATTTTATGAAGGACCACAGGTTCTCTATGGGGTTCAGATCAGGTGAACAAGAGGGCCATGTCATTATTTTTTCTTCTTTGAGACCTTTACTGGCCAGCCACGCCGTGGAGTAGTTGGAGGCATCTGATGGAGCATTGCATGAAAATCATGTTTTTCTTGAACGATACCAACTTCTTCCTGTACCACTGCTTGAAGAAGTTGTCTTCTAGAAACTGGTCTGGTTGAGCTTCACTCCATCCTCAACCTGAAAAGGTCCCACAAGTTTGATGATACCAGCCAATACCAGTACCCCACCTCCACCTTGCTGGTGTCTGAGTCGGAGTGGAGTTCTCTGCTCTTTACTGATCCAGCCTCTGGCCCATTCATCTGGCCTATCAAGAGTCACTCTCTTTTCCTCAGTCCATAAAACCTTCAAAAAGTCAGTCTTAAGATATTTCTTGGCCCAGTCTTGACGTTTTATCTTATGTTTCTTGTTCAAAGGTAGCCATTTTACAGCCTTCCTTACCTTGGCCATGTCCCTGAATATCGCACACCTTGTGCTTTTTGTTACTCCAGTAACGTTGCAGCTCTGAAAAACTGGTGGCAGATGGCATCTTGGCAGCTTCACGCTTGATTTTCCTCAATTAATGGACAGTTATTTTGCACCTTTTTTGCCCAACACGATTCTTGCGACCCTGTCGGCTATTTGCCATGAAACGCTTGATTGTTCAGTGATCACGCTTCAAAGTTTCGCAATTTCAAGACTGCTGCACCCTTCTGCAAGACATCTCACAATTTTGGACTTTTCAGAGCCCATCAAATCACTCTTCTGACCCATTTTGCCAAAGGAAAGGAAGTTGCCTAATAATTAAGCACACCTTATATAGGGCTTTGATGTCATTAGACCATACCCCTCCTCATTACAGAGATGCACATTATCTGATTTACTTAATTGGTAGTTGGATCTCAAGCCTGAACAGCTTAGAGTAGGATAACATGTATAAAAAGTATCATGTTATCAAAATACAACTTGCCTAATAATTCTGCACACAGTGTAATTAAAAAGTTTAAAACCAATGGAACTGTAGCTAAACTCCCTGGGCATGGACGGCAGAGAAAAACTGATTAAAGGATGCAACGCAGGATAGTCCGAATTGTGGATAAGCGTGTCAGTGCGAACTATTCTTCGACAGTTGAATGACATAAAACACTACGGCAAGAGACCCGGTAGGACACCCTGCTGTCACAGAGACATAAAACAGCTAGATTGCAGTTTACCAAAATGAGTGTGAATAAGCCAAAATCCTACTTGGAAACGTCTTGTGGACAGATGAGATCAAGATACAGCTTTGTGGTGAAACATATTATTCTACTGGAATGAGGCCTGCAAAGAAAAGAACACATTACCTACAGTCAAATATAGTGGAGATTAAAAAATGTTTTGGGGTTGTTTTGCAGCCTCTGGCACTGGATGCCTTGACTGTGTGCAAGGCATCATGAAATCTAAAATTATCAAAAAATTTTGGATCACAATGTAGTGTCCAGAGTCAGAAAAATGGGTTTGTGTCATAGGTCATGGGTTTCTCAGCAGGACACTGACCCCAAACATACTTCATGAAGCACCCAGAAATGGCCAGCAATGAGTCTGCATCTAAATCCCATTGTACACCTGTGGAGAGATCATAAAATTGCTTTTGGGAGAAGGAACTCTTCAAATATTAGAGTCATGGAGAAGTTTTTATAATAAGAATGGTCCAAAATTCCAGTTGACAGGTGTAAGAAGCTTGTTGATGGTTATCGGAAGCAATTTATTGTAGTTATTTATTCCAAGGAGTGTGCAACCAAATATTTAGCTGAGTGTGCCATCAATTTTGTAAGGCCCATTTTGGGGGTTTTATGTAAAATTATGTCCAATTTGCTGATTTTTCTGTTTTTTGGGGGGCTGCTAGAATACACACAAAGGAAATAAACATGTGTAAAACAAAACGTGTAATTGTAATAATTTTCTGGAACAATTTCAAGGGTGCCAACACTTTCGGCTATGCCTGTATGTTTTGTGAGCTGAAAAATAATTTCAGCTTCAACTAGTAGATAGCAGCAATATCTAAGCAGTGAGCTCATGCTACATTAGATCTGGGGTTATTGTCCTCAACCTGAACTTCTTCTGTTGTCTCTTCTTAGCACTGGGTTGCGGGAACTAAGAGTTTATAGCTTTGGAATTTCAAGGGAAATTCATTCTATCTTGAGCTCACATAACTGAAAAAAAGATACTTGTCAGGAAAAACAACTGTAAAGTAATGAGACGTACAATGCAGAATGCACGTGTAAGCGTCATGGAATCCAATTAAAGAGCTTGTCTTTCTGTCTAGGCAACTAACTGAGCCAAAAACATCTATAAAATCAGCTATGCTAAGGAAAGCGCTTTCAGGAGGAGAAGTTGACAAAGGGGGCATTATTAAAGAGGCATTTTAAAGAGACCTTCCTTCTGTGACTGAAAGCAATTAAGCCAGGAGGACTGCCGCAGAACATGTACCGTAATATATTGACAAAGCAAATTAAATAAACAAAGCCTTTTTTACCTACAAGTGATCCATTCAGGAGGCTTTCTTAATCTTATAATACAGGGAAAATGTGAAACATACAACATCTTGTCATAAAATAATAACTTGACATCAAAAACAACTGTGGGAAGCAAACCTCAGTGCGATTAAATGTGTAAAAAAATAATCTTCAAAAAAATCAATACATATAAACCCCCACCCCCCTGGGATGAATAAAAAATGCTATATACAGCATATAATCATTAGTCAAGAGCAGGGTAAGGCCATATTCACCCTTGTGTCATTGCTTCTCTTTATAATGGAAACAATGAAGAATTGATAGATTATGCTGAGTTCGGCCATTGTTCATGTAGGACTATTCATTCCATTAAATATTCTGAGACTGTAGACTAAGGTTCCACAGGGACCCTTTGACAACCCAAAGCTAATATAAAAATACACATTTATAAATAATAACCATAAAATGCCATTGTGATTGAATTGGAAACAACAAAGAAAACTATTAACCCCTTCATGACTGCCGATACGCCTTTTAACGGCGGCAGTTAATGGTACTTAAACCACAGCACCGTTAATTAACGGCGCTGTGGAAAAAGTAAATAGCGCCCCCCAGAGTCCAATTTTCTCCGGGGTCTCGGCTGCCGGGGGTAGCCGAGACCCCAGAGAACATGATTCGGGGGGGGGGGGTGTTACCGACCCCGCTTTTGTGATTGCCGCCATCTTTTTCTAGCAAAAAAAATGGTGGGCGCATGCGCAGTGCGCCCGCCGGCCGGCATCGGGAGAATCTTTGGGGTCTCGGCTGCCGGGGTAGCCGAGACCCAAAAGAACATGATCGGGGTCGGTTATGCCAACCCCTGCTTTGCGATCGCCGGTAATTAACTGTTTACCGGCGGTCGCAAAAAAAAAAGCGATGTGTAATTCTCTGTCCTCTGATGTGATTGCACATCAAAGGACAGAGAAAAAGGGGGATTCGGGGACCCTATTATACTCACCGATGTCCCTGGGTCCTCCTGCTTCTTCTCCTGGCAGCTGGCGTCTTCTTTGGGAAACAAAATGGCGGGCACATGCGCAGTGCGCCCGCCATATGTCGCCATCTGCCGGCCGGCAGGAGAAAGCAGTTGGGGCTAAAATTAGGGTTAGGGTTGGGGCTAAATTTAGGGTTAGGCTTGGGGCTAAATTTAGGGTTAAGCTTCTTTCACACTTGCATCGGTACGGGCCGTCGCACTGCGTCGGCCCGACATACCGACGCACGTTGTGAAAATTGTGCACAACGTGGGCAGCGGATGCAGTTTTTCAACACATCCGCTGCCCAGTCTATGTCCTGGGGAGGAGGGGGTGGAGTTACGGCCACGCATGTGCGGTCAGAAATGGCGGACGCGACATACAAAAAAAGTTACATTGAACTTTTTTTGTGCCGACGGTCCGCCAAAACACAACTGATCCAGTGCACGTCGTGATCCGTCGACAATACAAGTCTATGGGCAAAAAACGCATCCTGCGGGCACATTTGCAGGATCCGTTTTTGGCCCAAAACGACGGATTGCGACGGATGCCAAAATACGGAAGTGTGAAAGTAGCCTTGGGGCTAGGGTTAGGGTTGGGGCTAAAGTTAGGGCTAGGGTTAGGGTTGGAGCTAAAGTTAGGGCTAGGGTTAGGGTTGGGGCTAAATTTAGGGCTAGGGTTAGGGCTAGGGTTGGGGCAAAAGTTAAGGCTAAGGTCGCGGCTAAAGTTAGGGTTAGAGTTGGAATTAGGGCTAGGATTAGGGTTGGTATTAGGGTTAGGGTTGGCATTAGGGTTACGTTTGGGATTAGGGATAGGTTTGGGATTAAGGTTAAGGTTAGGGTTGGGATTAGGGGTGTATTGGGATTAGGGTTAGGTTTGAGGTTAGAGTTGAGATTAGGATTAGGGGTGTGTTGGATTTAGGGTTTTGATTAGGGTTATGGTTAGGGTTGACATTAGGGTTGCTTTGGGGTAAGGGTTGTGATTATCATTAGGGTTGTGATTAGGATTATGGATCGGGTTGGGATTAGGGTTAGGGTGTGTTGTGGTTAGGGTTGCAGTTAGAATTGGGGGGTTTCCACTGTTTAGGTACATCAGGGGGTCTCCAAACACGACAGCCAATTTTGCGCTCAAAAAGTCAAATGGTGCTTCCTCCCTTCTGAGGTCTGCCGTGCGCCCATACAGTGGGTTACTCCCACATATGGGGCATCAGCGTACTCGGGATCAATTGGACAACAACTTTAGTGGTCCAATTTCTCCTGTTACCCTTGTGAAAATAAAAACTTGGGAGCTACAAAATCTTTTTTGAGGAAAAAAAATATTTTTTTATTTTCACAACTCTGCATTCTAAACTTCTGTGAAGCACTTGGGCATTCAAAGTTCTCACCACACATCTAGATAAGTTCCTTGGAGGGTCTAGTTTCCAAAATGGGGTCACTTGTGGGGGATTACTACTGTTTAGGTACATCAGGGGCTCTGCAAACGCAACATAACACCCACAGACCATTCTATCAAAGTCTGCATTCCAAAATGGCGCTCCTTCCCCTCCGAGCTCTGCCGTGCACCCAAACAGTGGTTTACCCCCACATATGGGGTATTGACCTACTCAGGAGAAATTGCACAACAACTATTGCGGTCCAATTTCTCCAGTTACCCTTGTGAAAATAAAAACTTGGGGGCTACAATATTTTTTTCTGTGGAAAATTTTTTATTTTTATTTTCACGACTCTGCATTCTAAACTTCTGTGAAGCACTTGGGCATTCAAAGTTCTCACCACACATCTAGATAAGTTCCATGGGGGGTCTAGTTTCCAAAATGGGGTCACTTGTGGAGGGTTTCTACTGTTTAGGCACATCAGGGGCTTTCCAAACGCGACATGGCGTCCGATCTCAATTCCAGCCAATTCTACATTGAAAAAGTAAAACGGCGCTCCTTCACTTCCAAGCTCTGCGGTGCACCCAAAAAGTGGTTTACCCCCACATATGGGGTATCGATGTATTCAGGATATTGCACAACAACTTTTGTGGTCTAATTTCTTCTGTTACCCTTGTGAAAATAAGAATTTGTGGGCGAAAAGATCATTTTTGTGTAAACAAATGTGATTTTTTATTTTTACGGCTCTACGTTATAAACTTCTGTGAAGCACTTTGGGGTTCAAAGTGCTCACCACACATCTAGATAAGTCCCTTAAGGGGTCTAGTTTCCAAAATGGTGTCACTTGTGGGGAGTTTCCACTGTTTAGGCACATCAGGGGCTCTCTAAACGTGACATGGTGTCCGATCTCAATTCCAGCCAATTCTGCATTGAAAAAGTCAAACGGCGCTCCTTCAATTCCAAGCTCTGTGGTGCGCCTAAAAAGTGGTTTACCCCCACATATGGGGTATTGGCGTGTTCAGGAGAAATTGCATAATAAAATATATGGTTACATTTCTGTTTCTACACATGTGAAAATAAAAAAAAATGGTTCTGAATTAAAATGTTTGCAAAAAAAAGTTAAATGTTCATTTTTTCCTTCCACATTGTTTCAGTTCCTGTGAAGCATGTAAAGGGTTAATAAACTTCTTGAATGTGGTTTTGAGAACGTTGAGGGGTGCAGTTTTTAGAATGGTGTCACACTTCATTATTTTCTATCATATAGACCCCTCAAAATGACTTCAAATGTGATGTGGTCCCTAAAAAAAAATGGTGTTGTAAAAATGAGAAATTGCTGGTCAACTTTTAACCCTTATAACTCCCTATTAAAGAATATTTTGTTTCAAAAATTGTGCTGATGTAAAGTAGACATGTGGGAAAAGTTATTTATTAACTATTTTTCGTGACATATCTCTCTGATTTAAGGGCATAAAAATACAAAGTTTGAAAATGGCAAAATTTTAAATTTTTTTGCCATATTTCCGTTTTTTTCATAAATAATCGCAAGTAATATCGAAGAAATGTTACCACTATCATGAAGTACAATATGTCATGAAAAAACAGTCTCAGAATCATCGGGATCCGTTAAAGCGTTCCAGAGTTATAACTTCATAAAGTGACAGTGGTCAGAATTGTAAAAATTGGCCCGGTCATTAAGTACCAAATTGGCTCTGTCACTAAGGGGTTAATTGTCAATGATTGTTATTGATGACGTGTGTAAACGGGTGAAGGTGGACCCTCGCCACCCTCTCGCCAGTTATGCTGTTATTACGTTGGGCATTTTGTTACTACAATTTTACACATTATATTTCTTTATGCTAATCTGTAGTAAATACAGTAGGGCCCAGAGACAGAAGTCTTGGCATTAATTCCACAATATTAGTAGGTTTTTCATTTATTTCGCTGGGCTTAACACAAGGTCAGTGCCCTTATCAATGTTTTAATTACCGTACCTGTTCATTTTCCAGTAATACATTGTGTGTGTGTGTCTGTAAGGAATGTTGAGATATAATAATTTTGCAGTAGCTTTGGTGTTAGTGTGTCTTTTGTACAGGAGAGTTTGGTTACACGGAACAAGCTTTGTCACTAAACAACTGGCAATTGGTAAAACTTTACTCATCAGCTGTCATTTAATAGCCTGTGTAAACAGGCAGACTGCAGTACCTGATGGGCACTGAACGATCTGTAATAAATAGCTCGGTGCGCAGATGGTGCCATTGTTCTCAAAAGAGCTAATTCTGATTACACAGGACAATGCAGCACAGAGAATAACCTTTTACGCTTCATCAGATGATCTGCAGCCAAACAGGGACACTTCAGACCCTACATGAAAGAGGAGGGTCAAGAATTATCATTTCACGGATGCATAATCTGTTCTGGAGATCTGCATATGGATCTAAAGAACATCTATGCTATTCTGAATTGGTCACAGCCCATTGATTTTAAAGCCCTACAAAAGTTCCTTTACTTTGCAAACTATTACTACCAGTTCATTACAAATTATTTTCAAATGGTAGCCCCTCTTCTGGTCCTCACACAGAAGGGTGCCAGCTCTCTGAGATGGCCAGATTTAGCTATTACTGTTAAACACTGTTGATGTGTTCCCATCATCTCTCACGTTGATAAGGTTTGACTTTCCACCCAAACCATAAAAGTTAGAACTTGCTACAAGTTCTCCAAAATTCTTTTGACCATTCCAAATTATTGCGTAAATTAGTCAGGTCACTTTCCATATGAAAATGACTTCCACAAGAAGCTGAAGATTTCCAATGCTTTTCATATGTCATTACCACATCCTCTGGCTCTCAATAAATTCCCTCAACATTAATTTCAAATCGGTTCTTCCTTCTGCTACTCATCCTAAAGTAGAATATGAGATTAACCAAATTCTGGACTGTAAGAAGGGTTCCAGAAATCTTTTCTACTCGATAGACAAAAAGAGATACCGTCCCTAAGAAAAGGACTAGATTTCTAAGAAAAACATGAAGGCTATAATTTTGTTCAAGAAGTTTCACACTAAGCATCTTGTTTCTTCTTTGACAAACTCTTTTTTTAGGAATCCTAAAAGGAGGTACTGTTGCTTACCTCTCCCAGCTATACCACCAGGCTTTCCTTATATCTCCTACAGCTATCTTCCTCTGTGCTAGTCTGTCCCAGGTTAGTATGGTAACCCAACAAGCACTTCTGATGTCATCATCCAATAACTTTAAAGGCTGACTTAGGCTGATGTTTGCTGTCGATGTATTTAGGTAGCAGTACACTCTTACCACGTGCTTTCGAAAAGTCATGAAACCCAACAACCAGCTAATAATAAAAGTTCTCTTCTACTAATCCTGGTGCCATCTGCACCCTCAACTTTGCAAATAAGGTATACTATAACCAACAACCTTGTAATTACTGCTGCTTTTCACAACCTCAAACCTGTAGAAACAAGGTTCCTGATAATGAAATAGTCTCCGCTATTCCTGGTGCTTATCACACTTTCAATTCTGCTGAGTCAAGTTACTGGTTAACCAACTACCCTCAGCTTTCCTGGTGCTGGCTGCATCTTTAACACCGTTGTGTCAATTTACCTGATACACTGATTTCTGCTATTTTTGGTAATGCTTCAGGTCTGCTGAATCAAGGTATTTGATGACAAACTCATTTCTGCTATTCCTGTGCAGTCTGTACATTTGGCTCTGCTACATCTAGTGCTTCCACCTTCACTTATCCATTTGCCATCCAGTTCTACTGGTCTTCACTGTTCCAAGTGCAGTTCAGGAAGTCCTGTCCGGCTGTATCATCACTTCCAGTTAGTGCTACCCACCCTAACTTATAATTTAGAGACTCCACCTAAGCAGTAAGCCCATAACATTGTTGCAGATATTGGTATGAGTGAGCCCCACAAAGAGGAATTGGTCTTAGACAGTCAGAGTTTGACAGGGTCTGAAGTGAGGACTGACAGTGTGGTTGTAAGTCCAGTGATTAGATAGCTCAGGAACACCAGGAAAAGTGGAAAAAAAAACAGACACAATATATAACTGTGGAAAAAGTCTGCTGTTGTGCAGTGTTTAATGGAAAAGTGATTATACATTGACTATATATAAAGACAAGTGGAAGAGTTCCCATAGTTTGATTTCTTGGGAGTTAATGTATGGACAGTAACACTACAGAGGGTGCAGATGACATTCTGGTTCTCCTGCCCCCTCCTTACAACTGTATATCTACATAAGGCATTACTTGTTACTACTCAGAGCAACATTTATATTTACACAAGGCATCAATTCTTACCCCATGGCTTTCTCTAAGTTTACCTTATGGTATGTGCACCTTGCATTTTTTTCTGGTCATTTTTGTCTGAAACAAATGCAAAGTTTTACATTGCCAGCAAAGTGGATGAGGTTTCTGAAATCTAATACAAATGTTGGCTATTTTTCTTTGCAAATCTGAAGCAGTTATATATTTTCAGCATGTCAGTTCTTTCAGCACTTTGGCTGCATTTTTCACCCATTCAATCAAAGGGGGGAAAAAAATCCAAAACACACGAAAAAATATGGCAAAACACTCCAAAACAAGCATATTTTACACAACGTTATTTCTGCCAATAGATGTGTTTTCATGGTACGGATATTTCTGCCCCAATACTTAACAGAAATACTTTATAGTTCTAATTTACAGTTCTACTAAGGGTACCGTCACACAGTGGCATTTTGATCGCTACGACGGCACGGTTTGTGACGTTCCAGCGATATATCCGTGACATTCCAGCGATCTCGCTGTGTCTGACACGCTCCTGCGATCAGGGACCCCGCTGAGAATCGTACGTCGTAGCAGATCGTTTGAAACTTTCTTTCGTCGTCTAGTGTCCCGCTGTGGCGGCATGATCGCATGGTGTAACAAAGGCGTGCACGATATTGTATACGATGTGCGCATAGTAACCAATGGCTTCTACATCGCACATACGTCATGAAATTATCGCTCCAGCGTCGTACATTGCAAAGTGTGACAGCAGTCTACGACGCTGGAGCGATATTGTTACGATGCTGGAGTGTCACGGATCGTGCCGTCGTAGCGATCAAAATGCCACTGTGTGACGGTACCCTAAGGCTGAAGTTAGATGGCTCTATGTTCTCATGTGTGAGAGAATCAGGCCAATTATGCTAATGACACCCAGCTTAAACTCTGTCAGGGTTTGCGGCATCTTCACATGATCTGATTCTCTCTCATGGAAAATTGGAGCACAGGTGCATTAATGAAGGAGAACTTAATTTCTCCATCTTCTCTTTTGTCTCTGTCCACGTAAATCAGACTGCACTCAGATGACATCAGAGTGTAGTCCCATGTTTTCCATGCATTCATAGACTTGTATGGGTGGGCATGCTCCGATTTATTGGATGCATTTGCAGCATATTGTGATTGCTGAATCGGCATGAGAAAAAAAAATTAGTCAGAGCTTCCCCATAGTATAACATTCAGTCAAATGCTATCTGATAAGACTTCATATAGCACTCGGCCATGTTACACACTTGTGTGAGTGAGCCCTAATACTATAGTTCTGCTACTAAGCAGAACTATCGCTCAAGCAGCAATGCCTGACCTGCCAGAAACTATGTACCACGGAGTCCACAGAGTTTTGAGATGATCAAGAGACAACATGAGAATACACATTTAATTATTTCAGTGTCTGAACTGACTAGAAGTTCACAAGAGAAGAAGCCAGGAGGGACTAGTGTTATTTTAACAGTGCCAAAATGGAAGCACCCACTGTATATTAGCTATAGGCACCATTAAAACCACTGCTGTAGGTATATACTGCTCAAAAAAAATCAAACAACCAAACGTAAGTCCAAGTAAATTACACTTCTGTGAAATCAACCTGTCCAGTTATGAACCAACACTGATTGTGAATCAATTTCTCCTGTTGTTGTGCAAATGAAACAGACAACAGGTAGAAATTATAGGCAATTAGCAAGACATCCCCTATAAAGTAGTGGTTCTGCAGGTTGTGACCACAGACCATTTCTCAGGTCTCATCCTTTTTGGCTGTTGTTCACTTTTGCATTTTCTAATTGCTTTCACCCTTGGAGGTATAGTAGCATGAGGTGGTGTCTACAGTACATTCAACAGAAGTTGCTCAGGTAGTGCAGCTCATTCAGGATGACACATCAATGTGAGCTGTGGCAAGAAGGGTAGCTGTGTCTGGCAGCACAGTGTCCAGAGCATGGAGCAGACACCAGGAGACAGGCCAGTATACCAGGAGATGTGGAGGGGGCTGTGCGGGGGCAATAACCAAGCAACATGACAATTACCTCCTCTTTTGTGCAAGGAAAACAGGAGAAGTGCCAGTGTCTGCTCAAACTGTCAGCCCCACACCATGCAGGGCAATTGGCATTTGCCAAAGAACACCAAGATTAGCAGATTCAACATTCGCGCCCTGCCCTATTCACAGATTTGAACAGGTTCACACTGAGCACATGTGAGAGATGTGAGAGAGTCTGGAAACATCGTGGAGATTGTTCTGCTGCCTGCAATATCCTCCAGCATGACCAGTTTGGCAGTGGTTTAGTAATGGTGTGGGGAGGAATTTCTTTGGAGAGGCACACAGCCCTACATATGCCAGCCAGAGGTACCCTGATTTTCATTAGGTACCGTGATGAGATCCTTAGACCTATTGTGAGACCATATCCAGGTGCACTGGGTTTCTTCTGATGCATTGGCCGCATATGGCTGAAGTGTGTCAGCAGTTCCTGCTTGATGATGGCATTGATCCCATGGACTGGTCTGCCTGTTCCCCAGACCTGAGTCCAATCAACCACATATGGGACATCATGTCACGCTGCACCACAGACTGTCCAGGAGTTGACTGATAATCTTTTTTTTAATAATCTTTATTTTTATATAGCACTAACATATTCCGCAGGGCTTTACAGTTTACACACATTATCATTGCTGTCCCCGATGGGGCTCACAATCTAAATTCCCTGTCAGTATGTCTTTGGAATGTAGGAGGAAACCGGAGTACCCGGAGGAAACCCACGCAAACACGGGGAGAACATACAAACTCCTTGCAGATGTTGTCCATGGTGGGATTCAAATCCAGGACTCCAGCGCTGCTAGAATGCAGTGCTATCCACTGAGCCACCGTGCTGCCCACTGATGCTTCTAGGTCTAGAAGGTCTAGAAGGAGATCCCTCCAATTTTTACTCTAGTATCCAATTTTACAATTTTTAAGTCTGTATTACAAAAACAGTTTATGACGATTTATCTCTTAATTAATTTGACAATATTTTGAATGGCAACAGTGACTGAATTATGTTATTAACACACTTCTGAAAATACTTCTTTAACATAACCTGTCACTTTCCAATGCACACTGCTCAAAAAAATAAAGGGAACACTAAAATACCACATCCTAGATACTACTGAATGAAATATTCCATATGCAAATCATTATTCATCACATAGCGGAATGTGTTGGGAAAAGTTAAACACAAAAACGCTAAATGTAAATCAAAATCAATATCCCATGGAAAGTGGAAAATCAAATCACAGACTGATCAAATTTCAGTGGAATTGCCGCAAGACAAGGAAATTATGCTCAGTAGTGTGTGTGTCCTCCACTTACCTGTATGACATCCCTAGAATGCCTGGGCATGGTTCTGATGAAGCTCTGGATGTTCTCCTAAAGTTTTACTCAGAATATACAAATGAAATGTGAATTTACATTTTTAAATAGGAATATTATTTTTTGGGTTTACATGGCACGATATTGCAATAAATTGATTGACCACTTAAAGACATATTAAAGCTATATAATTTGGTGGCATTTGAAGTGAAAACTTAGATGAAGCATTATAAACCCAATTAGCTAAATTAGGTTACCATACTTGTGTTTTTCATTGCATTTTGAGCACATTTTAACACATGCACTTTTATTGCGTTTTTGTCTACTTTTGGTATGTAATGTTTTAAATTAAAATACTTATATAAAAAACTAGATGGTGGCCCGATTCTAACGCATCGGGTATTATAGAACATGCATGTCCACGTAGTATATTGCACAGCCCACGTAGTATATTGCACAGTCACATAGTATATTGCCCAACCATGTAGTATATTGCCCAACCACGTAGTATATTGCCCAGCCACGTAGTATATTGCCCAGCTACGTAGTATATTGCACAGCGACGTAGTATACAGCACATACACGTAGTATATTGCCCAGCCACGTAGTATATTGCCCAGCTACGTGGTATATTACCCAGTCACTTAGTATATTGCCCAGTCATGTAGTATATTGCCCAGTCACATAGTATACAGCACAGAGCCACGTAGTATATTGCCCAGTCAAGTAGTATATTGTCCAGCCATGTAGTATACAGCACAGAGCAACGTAGTATATTGCCCAGCCACATAGTATATTGCCCAGTCACGTAGTATATTGCCCAGCGACGTAGTATACAGCACATAGCAATGCAGTATACTGCCACCATCTTCCGTTCAAAGGATGCATTGTGAAATTACCCAGAAGACTTATCGGTCTCGCGAGACCGCTAAGTCTTCCGAGTAATTTTGCAATGCATCGCCGGGAACGGAAGATGGCGGCCGGCACAAGCGGGTCGTCGGACTATGGGGGAGGGGGGTTTACATTATTTTTAACATTACATTTTTTTACTACTGATGCCGCATAGGCAGCATCAATAGTAAAAAGTTGGGGACACATAGGGTTAATAGCAGCGGTTACGGAGTGTGTTACCCGCGGCATAATGCGGTAAGTTACCGCCGGCATTAACCCTGTGTGAGCGGTGACCGGAGGGGAGCATGCGGGCGCCGGGCACTGACTGCGGGGAGTAAGGAGCGGCCATTTTCTTCCGGACTGTGCCCGTCGCTGATTGGTCGTGGCTGTTTTGCCGCGACCAATCAGCGACTTGGATTTCCATGACAGACAGAGGCCGCGACCAATGAATATCCGTGACAGACAGATAGAAAGACAGACAGATGGAAGTGACCCTTAGACAATTATATAGTAAATCCTCATATATAACCCAAAGTTATTGCAAGAGAAATGTTGCAGAATTAAAAAAACGTACCAGGGATAAGTTTATGCTGCGTTATCAAAGCACAATGGGCATGAAATTTATATACTGAAATCCCATCCACTTTGCTGGAACTGTAAGATGCTGCATTTTTTGCGCAAAAAATATGCATAGTCAAAAACTCATCAAAAACTCATTGTGGGAATTTAACCTAAAACTGAACTCCAACCAAGTGTGGATGAACCAACATCTTTTTAAGGCAAACAAGGAGCTCTCTTCATAGTTTAGTTGTCAGAATTCTTACAGATAATTCATGTAAGGGGTTGTTCCTAACTTAGCAATTTATCACCCATCCAGATAGATGAGGGTCCTAGAATGCACTCTAACCACCGCTCCATTCAATGGCAATGGCAAGCCTTATAAAACTTTTTCTTCTGGGGCCCTTGCCAGACAGACCAAGGTGACATCTGGCCCTTAGGTGAGGGTCACACGACCGTATTTTCTCTCATCAGAGAAAATCTGTACGATTATGCTAATCACACTCTGAACAGAGTTTGATGAGAGTATGATCATAGTGTGATCCAATTTACTCAGATTAGGAAAAGATAAAGAAAAAAAATGTCTCAAACTCTTTCATTCTGTTTGATCATGAAAATAAGACCTGACTCGGATGTCATCCGAGTGATGTCCAAATTTTTCCACAATATTTTGTCGGCTCATACTAGGACCGGAGATACATTTTTCTGCACAAGCGCTTCTGAACTAACCAAATTTTACAAGGAGTGAACCTGTTTTCAGTCTCTCACCCTGTCTCCATGGAGGATACAGCTATCACCCTCTTTCTGGGGTCTCATAGCTATTGGGTGTATAGGTAATCACTTCCTATTTTGGAGCAACCCATTTAATTTCGACATCTCATTAAACAAATTCCATACAGTACTGTGACATGCTAGCAAACCCTCTGACTATCTGCAGATTATATCAATCCATTTGATCACCACAAGTATAGCACAGACATTGTTAGGTGTCGAGTTCCTGCCTCTGCACAGGGGGGATCTTGAACCATCTCTGCTCCAGCCACAGTGGAGCCTGCTCAGCGGAGACGTCGGTACCAGCGTCTGACTCCGGCTGATACTGGGCGACTGGTTACTACTGTTTTTCCAGGCTCTGCCTTTGTAGCCAGTACTGGTGAGCGGCGAGCAGACGTTCCTGGGACTAAGTCCTGCTTTTCCCTTTCTGAGCATGTCTAGGGTAAGACCTCTCATTGGAGGTCAGGGGCTACATGCTCAGATACATGCTCCCATTGCTCCTCTCGGAAGGTCCTGAAGTTGCTAAGGTACTGTAGCAGCTATAAAAGGTTTGTATGGCCGCACGGCCATGCACTAGTATCAATTGAATGTCTATGAGCTCAGTGCCAGTGTGGTCATGATTGGATGCGGTTAGGGTTTGGCTGAAATAAGCCCCTAGAATACCGGCACCTCCAGTGAGGAGTTTGTAAGAGTGTATTCAGGGCTTTGGCTAAAATAAGCCGCAAGAATAAAGGTACCTCTGATGAGGAGTTGTTTGTGTTTTCTCTGACTGCATGAACACAGTTTGCTCTGGTTGGTAGCTGTGTAGCTCTGTGAGGTTAACAGGGCACAGCATCTTGTTCCTAGCGACTCTGTGGAGTTAACAGAGTTCGCTTATACCGCCATATAGTGCTGCCATTTGCCAGCAGCAGGTTCCTCTCCTGCACGGTGGACCCCGGGTTGCGAATGCATCTAATGATATATATAGTGTATATATACACTAGCTGAAGAGCCTGGCGTTGCCTGGGCATGGTAAATATCTGTGGTTAGTTATAGCACCTCACTTCTCTTATTTTCACATCACGCCTCTCATTTTCCCAATCACATCTTTCATTTTCCCCCTCACATCTCTCATTTTCTCCCTCACACCTCTCATTTTCTCCCTCACTCCTCTCATTCCCCCCTAACACTTGTCATTTCGACCTCACATCTATCATTTTCCGATCACTCCACTATTTTCCCTCACTCCTCTCATTTTCACCTCAGTATATACATGTTTGTCATCTCCCTTATATATAGTATACACCTGTATGTCATCTCCTGTATATAGTATATACCTGTATGTCATCTCCCCTGTATATAGTATATACCTGCTGTGTGTCATCTCCCCTGAATATAGTATATACCTGTATGTCATCTCCTCCTGTATATAGTATACACCTGTGTGTCATCTCCCCTGTATATAGTATATATCTGTGTGTCATCTCCTCCTGTATATAGCATATACCTGTATGTCATCTTCTATATATAACATATACCTGTATGTCATCTCCTCCTGTATATAGTATATACCTGTAGGCCATCTGCTCCTGTATATAATATATACCTGTGTGTCATCTCCTCCTGTATATAGTATATACCTGCATGTCATCTCATCCTGTATATAGTATGTACCTGTATGTCATCTCCTCCTCTATATAGTATATACCTGTGTGTCATCTCTCCTGTATATAGTATATATCTGTGTGTCATATCCCCTGTATATAGTATATACCTGTGTGTCATCTCCTCCTGTATTAGACCTCGTTCACACGTTATTTGCTCAGTATTTTTACCTCAGTATTTGTAAGCTAAATTGGCAGCCTGATAAATCCCCAGCCAACAGGAAGCCCTCCCCCTGGCAGTATATATTAGCTTACACATACACATAATAGACAGGTCATGTGACTGACAGCTGCCGTATTTCCTATATGGTACATTTGTTGCTCTTGTAGTTTGTCTGCTTATTAATCAGATTTTTATTTTTGAAGGATAATACCAGACTTGTGTGTGTTTTAGGGCGAGTTTCGTTTTTTCAAGTTGTGTGTGTTGAGTTGCGTGTGGCTACATGCATGTAGCGACTTTTGTGAGATGAGTTTTGTGTGGCAACATGCGTGTAGCAACTTTTTGTATGTCAAGTTGCATGTGACAGGTTAGTGTAGCAAGGTGTGTGCAGCAAGTTTTGCGCATGGCGAGTTTTGCGCGTGGTGAGTTTTATGTGTGGTGCGTTTTGAGTATGTGCAAGTTTTGTGTGAGGCAACTTTTGCATGTGTTGCAACTTTTGTGCATGTGGCAATTTTTCCGCGAGGTGAGTTTTGCACTTGTGGCGAGTTTTGCGTGAGCCTAGTTTTTGCATGTGCCGAGTTTTGCGCGTGGCGAGTTTAGAGCGGCGACTTTTGTGTTTCGACTTTTATGTGGCGAGGTTGGTGTATGTGTGGTGAAATGTGTGCTGAGGGTAATATGTGTTCAAGCACGTGAAAGTGTGTGGCGCATTTTGTGGGTGTGTTCATATCCCCGTGTGTGGTGAGTATCCCATGTCGAGGCCTCACCTTAGCAACTGTACGGTATATACTCTTTGGCGCCATCACTTTCATTCTTTAGGTCCCCCTTGTTCACATCTGGCAGCTGTGAATTTGCCTCCAACACTTTTCCTTTCACTTTTCCCCATTATGTAGATAGGGGCAAAAATTGTTTGGTGAATTGGAAAGCACGGGGTTAAAATTTCACTTCACAACATATCCTATGATGCTCTCAGGGTCCAGACGTGTGACTGCAAAATTTTGTGGCTGTAGCTGCGACGCCTCCAACACTTTTCCTTTCACTTTTTCCCCATTATGTAGATAGGGGCCAAATTGTTTGGTGAATTGGAACGCGCGGGGTTAAAATTTTGCCTCACAACATAGCCTATGACGCTCTCGGGGTCCAGACGTGTGACTGTGCAAAATTTTGTGGCTGTAGCTGCGACGTTGCAGATGCCAATCCCGGACATACATACATACACACACACACACACACATTCAGCTTTATATATTAGATTTTCTATATATAACATATACCTGTATGTCATCTCCTCCTGTATATAGTATATACCTGTAGGTCATCTGCTCCTGTATATAGTATATACCTGTGTGTCATCTCCTCCTGTATAAAGTATATACCTGTATGTCATCTCCTCCTGTATATAGTATGTACCTATACGTCATCTCCTCCTCTATATAGTATATACCTGTGTGTCATCTCTCCTGCCTATAGTATATATCTGTGTCATATCCCCTGTATATAGTATATACTTGTGTGTCATCTCTCCTGTATATAGTATATATCTGTATGTCATCTCCTCCTGTATTAGACCTCGTTCACATGTTATTTGCTCAGTATTTTTACCTCAGTATTTGTAAGCTAAATTGGCAGCCTGATAAATCCCCAGCCAACAGGAAGCCCTCCCCCTGGCAGTATATATTAGCTTACACATACACATAATAGACAGGTCATGTGACTGACAGCTGCCGTATTTCCTATATGGTACATTTGTTGCTCTTGTAGTTTGTCTGCTTATTAATCAGATTTTTATTTTTGAAGGATAATACCAGACTTGTGTGTGTTTTAGGGCGAGTTTCGTTTGTCAATTTGTGTGTGTTGAGTTGCGTGTGGCGACATGCATGTAGCGACTTTTGTGAGATGAGTTTTGTGTGGCAAAATGCGTGTAGCAACTTTTTGTATGTCAAGTTGCATGTGACAAGTTAGTGTAGCAAGTTGTGTGCAGCAAGTTTTGCGCATGGCGAGTTTTGCGCGTGGTGAGTTTTATGTGTGGTGCCTTTTGAGTATGCAAGTTTTGTGTGAGGCAACTTTTGCATGTGTTGCAACTTTTGTGCATGTGGCAATTTTTCCGCGAGGTGAGTTTTGCACTTGTGGCGAGTTTTGCGTGAGCCTAGTTTTTGCATGTGCCGAGTTTTGCGTGTGGCGGGTTTAGAGCGGCAACTTTTGTGTTTCGACCTTTATGTGGCGAGGTTGGTGTATATGTGGTGAAATGTGTGCTGAGGGTAATATGTGTTCAAGCACGTGGTAGTGTGTGGCGCATTTTGTGGGTGTGTTCATATCCCCGTGTGTGGTGAGTATCCCATGTCGGGGCCCCACCTTAGCAACTGTACGGTATATACTCTTTGGCGCCATCGCTTTCATTCTTTAAGTCCCCCTTGTTCACATCTGGCAACTGTCAATTTGCCTCCAACACTTTTCCTTCCACTTTTCCCCATTATGTAGATAGGGGCAAAAATTGTTTGGTGAATTGGAAAGCGCGGGGTTAAAATTTCACCTCACAACATAGCCTATAATGCTCTCAGGGTCCAGATGTGTGACTGTGCAAAATTTTGTGGCTGTAGCTGCGACGCCTCCAACACTTTTCCTTTCACTTTTTCCCCATTATGTAGATAGGGGCCAAATTGTTTGGTGAATTGGAACGCGCGGGGTTAAAATTTCGCCTCACAACATAGCCTATGATGCTCTCAGGATCCAGACGTGGGACTGTGCAAAATTTTGTGGCTGTAACTGCGACGGTGCAGATGCCATTCCCGGACATACATATATACACACACATACACACACACATTCAGCTTTATATATATATATATATATATATATATATATATATATATATATATATATATATATATATATATGTACTCGGTGCGTTCCGCCAACCCTAACAGACGTAGGAGCCAATTCATGAAAGCTTTTACACCACGACACTAGCATAATAGCTTTGATAATTTGTAAAAATGTTGTGTGTTTTGGAGTTTTCACGCCAGACTGAATCAGCTCTGCTGAAATGGGTGGAGATGCCAGGGATTCAGGGCATTTCAGGGGCATTTCAACACCCACACATCAAATTAATAAAAAATGTTGAAGTTTTGAGTGCCAGAAATGCTACTGCAGTCAACGACTAGATAAGCATTTCTGGTATGGCGCACAACACTCAGAAGAAGCACCAAATTGATTAAGTAGTGTGTGCAGAATGTCATTCGATGTTTCGTGAGATAGCATGCGGCCCGATGTTATACTATGAATAGAAAAGGAAGATAATGTCAACTCACCCATTATGGAATTCAGAGCACGGAAAATCAGCAGTGTCACAGGAAGACCAATCAATGGTAGAACAGAGTAAATCCAGCTTCGGAAATCCCATATAAAATGTTGAAAATGTATTGAAATAATATTAAAAAGGAACAGGACGACAGCAAAATAGTCCCTATCGGAGAAGGTACTGGGCAGGCGCGTTTCAGACTGTCAGGTCTTTAGTCATTGCAAAATTATACTATGAAGCAGTGCTGATTATCGCTTTTCTTTTCTTGACGAATTGTCATGAGAAAACAATTGCAGCATGCTGCAAATTAATCCGATAATCGGACCATGCACACCCATACAAGTCTAAGGGTGCGTGTGAAACATCGGTCTGCACTCAGTTGTCATTCTAGTGCACTCTGACATCCATGGACTTAGACAATGAGTACATGGTGAAAATAAGTTCTCTGTCTCCGATTCTCTAAACTAAGATGGCACACGGCTCAAACTGACAGACTTTCAGCTGAGTGGAATTAAACAAATCAGCCGGATACTCTCTGACAGAATCTACGACCGTCTGACCGCAGCTTGAATTTGGTGCCTTTCTACTCCAGCAAGAATTGTGTAGCGCGAGCTATGCTATATTTCAGGAATTGGCCCCTTTGTGTGTGTGTGTGTGTGTGTGTGTGTGTGTGTGTATGTATGTATGTATATATATATATATATATATATATATATATATATATATATATACATACATACTGTATTTTCTGGCGTATAAGACTACTTTTTAACCCTTGAAAATCTTCTCAAAAGTCGGGTATCGTCTTATACGCCAGGTATCGTCTTATAGGGCAGGTGCGGAGTAATCTGCGGTCGCTGCATATTGTGGGAGGAGCAACCCCAATGACAAGGAGAGGGGGCATCTCACCGGGAAGGTGTAAGTGAAGCAGAGGCAGAGAAGGAGATAATAGGATACAAGGGCGAGCCAGATGAGTGAAAAGAGTGTTTTTCTAGGCACAGCATCGCTCTCTCTCTTATTTGCATACCCCTGGCATCCTAGACACTGACAGTTTGCTTCACTTACGCCTTCCTGGTGAGGCGCTCCCTCACCTCGTCATCGGGACCACTCCCCCCACTATATACTTCGACCGCAGATTGCTCCGCACCCACCCTATAAGACGACACCTGGCATATAAGACAACCCCCGACTTTTGAGAAGATTTTATAATTTAACTGGAAAAGTTGGGGGTCGTCTTATACGCCCAGTCGTCTTATTCATCGGAAAATATGGTATACATATATATATATATATATATATATATATATATATATGTGTGTGTCCTTTCCTACTTTTGGTTAATGTTATTTTTTGAATACTCTACATTTTTAAATAGAGGGATACTGAATTGCAATGTGGTGCAGGGTTAGAAAGCTCTGGAGCTCTGCTGCGGGATCATTTGAAATCCACCATTTGTTTGTATTCTATTCAGGTTCAAACCACTGAGCCAAACTCTCCCCGACAAATTTAATTCGATAACACAAATACTGAGGAAGCATGATAACATAGTAAATGTCATTAGCGGAATTTCAATTGTGCCAATATTTCCTTTCCAAGTTAAATCTTTAAAAGATAAGGCATTTAGTTACCAAGGGATATTTTTGTTCAAATGGGGAATGATGATGACTGTAGTTTTTCATGCAAATTTCTTTAATGTTGAACTACTTTGTTGTGTAAGGAGAAATATGAAATGAATATACAATCAGGCAAAAAAATAGCTATATCGGTTTCATTTGAAGGAATTTACAATGCAAGAGAGCAGCAGCGCTTCCAAAGCTAGCGATTTCCCATCTGTAATCTTTCAGTGATATACTTTGTTGTTTAAAATGTGATGTAGAAATGAATGGTTGGAAATTGTTGTGATTAAGCTTTAAGGAATCTCAATTGGCAATCATTTAACATATAAACTGCACAGAAGTCGTAGAATGCAATATCATTTACTTTTGCATTGGAACTTATTCTTCAAAAGCAGTATCAAACTAATTCAGTAGTGTAACACTTGCATTACACCCCATATTATTGACTACGCTGGAATATTTATCGTCCCAGTCAGGTTCATAAATAGGGCAAATAGATAAAGGGAGCCTGTCACTATTATCATGTAGATATGTGATTAATCTGCAAACTAATAGCATTCTGAAGCTCCTAATGCTCACACTGGAGAGAGAAAATGAATTTTCCTCCTCCCAGCAGTCTCTGGCTTTCAGTCATGGGGGGGGGGGGGGGTTTGTGCGGATTCAGTCACTTCCCTTTGTATAGTGAGCGGCTGTAATCGCTTCCCGCACTGACTGACAGCCGGTTCGGTACCGACACACTGCAAAACCAGCTGTCAGTCAGTGCCAGGGCGTGATTATAGTTGCCTCTCATTCTACATAGAGAAGTGACTTATGCCGGCCGCACCCCTATGACTGAAAACCCCAGGCTGCTGGGGGGCGCTTCCATGGTAACTTATGTTACATTCACAAGCCAAAAACTGAGTTAATAACGGCTACAGACTGTTCTTTGAAAGCGGAAACAAAAAGGAGTGAATGTATATAGTACGTTAAACTATTCTCAAGAGATTTCAACACAGTTTGATTCGTCAACAATACAAATTAAATACAAAGTACAGTGTTATTACTTGGTAACTTACGTTGCACAAAAAGGAAAGGCAATTGTCCATATCATGAGACAGCCAAATTTTCTGTTCTGGTAAACAGTGGAGAAGCAATATTTTTATTGTATTAAAACACCATAGTCCAATCAACTTTAACAAATTTATTTTAACCTCTCAAGTTAAATACAACAGTTTTTACTACAAGAAATTTAGGTAACTTACGTTACAACACAATGAAGTAACACGTTACAAAACAAAAAATATGTTCAACTTTGTCACTGTTCATATTTGAGAGGGCAAACTGACTTTAGACAAAACATATGCTGCATGTGAATTCATTGGTGTGAACTACATATGTAGATTAAAATTTTGCATACAAATGTAATGAATCAATATTCATACTTCAGTTGTCAACATTTTTGCAGAGTGGAAATTTTGATTACAAAATATGACCGTTGATCAATTACACAATGTAAACTAAATTTTAATCTAGGCCTACATATGTGGTCCAGTCCAATTAATTCAGACACAGCTAATGAAGAACTTCAACAAGGATGTAAATTTGTGCTCACTGCTCATTTAACTTCCTGGCTAATAAAAAAATTCCCAAATATCCCTAGAACACATTTTCAGGGGATGATCAACCTTTCTTAAAATTTGACAGACATCATAATAAATTTCATCATCTTTAGATGGCCATTTCAAGGTATTTTTATTCTTGCCATAGAGTTCCATGGTTTTCACTTTCATCTCATTGTGTGCAACCTCAGTAACCACTCCACGATACAGTGCCTTGCTAAAGTATTTGGCTTCCTGGAACTTTTTAATTTTTCCCACATATCATGCTTCAAACATAAAGATACCAAATGTAAATTTTTGGTGAAGAATCAACAACAAGTAGAACACAATTGTGAAGTTGAATAAAATTTATTATTTATTTTACATTTTTGTGGAAATTCCAAAACTGAAAAGAGGGACATGCAACTCACTCCAGAAGTCCATTGTGGCTCTCTGAATGATCCAATGTTGTCCTAAATGCCTAATGATGATAAATATAATCCATCTGTGTGTAATCAAGTCTCTGTATAAATGCACCTGCTCTGTGATTGTCTCAGGGTTCTGTTTGAAGCACAGAGAGCATCATGAAGACCAAGAAACACAACAGGCAGGTCCGTGATACTGTTGTGGAGAAGTTTGAAGCCGGATTTGGATACAAAATGATTTCCAAAACTTTAAACATCCCAAGGAGCACTGTGTAAGCGATCATATTGAAATGGATGGAGTATCATACATAGTTAGTAAGGCCGAAAAAAGACATTTGTCCATCCAGTTCAGCCTATATTCCATCATAATAAATACCCAGATCTACGTCCTTCTACAGAACCTAATAATTGTATGATACAATATTGTTCTGCTCCAGGAAGACATCCAGGCCTCTCTTGAACCCCTCGACTGAGTTCGCCATCACCACCTCCTCAGGCAAGCAATTCCAGATTCTCACTGCCCTAACAGTAAAGAATCCTCTTCTATGTTGGTGGAAAAACCTTCTCTCCTCCAGACGCAAAGAATGCCCCCTTGTGCCCGTCACCTTCCTTGGTATAAACAGATCCTCAGCGAGATATTTGTATTGTCCCCTTATATACTTATACATGGTTATTAGATCGCCCCTCAGTCGTCTTTTTTCTAGACTAAATAATCCTAATTTCGCTAATCTATCTGGGTATTGTAGTTCTCCCATCCCCTTTATTAATTTTGTTGCCCTCCTTTGTACTCTCTCTAATTCCATTATATCCTTCCTGAGCACCGGTGCCCAAAACTGGACACAGTACTCCATGTGCGGTCTAACTAGGGATTTGTACAGAGGCAGTATAATGCTCTCATCATGTGTATCCAGACCTCTTTTAATGCACCCCATGATCCTGTTTGCCTTGGCAGCTGCTGCCTGGCACTGGCTGCTCCAGGTAAGTTTATCATTAACTAGGATCCCCAAGTCCTTCTCCCTGTCAGATTTACCCAGTGGTTTCCCGTTCAGTGTGTAATGGTGATATCGATTCCCTCTTCCCATGTGTATAACCTTACATTTATCATTGTTAAACCTCATCTGCCACCTTTCAGCCCAAGTTTCCAACTTATCCAGATCCATCTGTAGCAGAATACTATCTTCTCTTACCACTGCAAATCTACCAAGACCCTGCCGTCATTCTAAACTTTCATCTCAAACAAGGAGAAGACTGATCAGAGATGCAGTCAAGAGGCCCATGATCACTCTAGATGAACTGAAGAGATCTACAGCTGAGGTGGAACAGTCTGTCCATAGGACAACAATTAGTCGTACACTGCACAAATCTGGCCTTTATGGAAGAGTGGCAAGAAGAAAGCCATTTCTCAAAGATATCCATAAAAAGTGTTGTTTAAAGATTGCAACAAGCCACCTGGGAGACACACCAAACATGTGGAAGAAGGTGCTCTGGCCAGATGAAACCCAAATCAAACTTTTGGGCAACAATGCCAAACAATATGTTTGGCGTAAAGGCAACACAGCTCATCACCCTGAACACACCATCCCCACTGTTGAACATGGTGGTGGCAGCATCATGGTTTGGGCTTGCTTTTCTTCAGCAGGGACAGGGAAGATGGATAAAATTGATGGGAAGATGGATGGAGCCAAATACAGGACCATTCTTGAGGAAAACCTGTTGGAGTCTGCAAAAGACCTGAGACTGGGATGGAGATTGGTCTTCCAACAAGACAATGATCCCAAACATAAAGCAAAATCTACAATGGAATGGTTCACAAATAAACATATCCAGGTGTTAGAATGGCCAAGTCAAAGTCCAGACCTCAATCCAATCGAGAATCTGCAGAAAGAGCTGAAAACTGCTGTTCACAAACGATTTCCGTCAAACCTTACTGAGCTCGAGCTGTTTGCCACGGAAGAATGGGCAAGAATTTCAGTCTCTCAATGAATAAAACTAATAGAGACATACCCCAAGCGACTTGCAGCTGTAATCGCAGCAAAAGATGGCGCACCAAAGGGGCCAAATAAAGTTTTCAGTTTTTGAATTTCCACAAAATTTTAAAGTAACCAATACATTTCATTCAACTTCACAATTGTGTTCAACTTATTGTTGATTCTTCACCAAAAATTTACATTTGGTATCTTTATGTTTGAAGCATGATATGTGGGAAAAGGTTGAAAAGTTCCAGGGAGCCGAATACTTTCGCAAGGCACTGTACATTCTGCCATCATACATTACTTCAACCCAGTCATCAGCCAGTAACTTACACTGAAAAGCTGATGGTAACTTACGTTACAATAAGTTTACTTCATACATAAACTGTGAAGCTTTTAGCAGCAACATGAACCTTAATGAATAGTTAATACAGGTCCTTCTCAAAAAATTAGCATATAGTGTAAAATTTCATTATTTACCATAATGTAATGATTACAATTAAACTTTCATATATTATAGATTCATTATCCACCAACTGAAATTTGTCAGGTCTTTTCTTGTTTTAATACTGATGATTTTGGCATACAACTCCTGATAACCCAAAAAACCTGTCTCAATAAATTAGCATATTTCACCCATCCAATCAAATAAAAGTGTTTTTTAATAACAAACAAAAAAAAACAACAAATAATAATGTTCAGTTATGCACTCAATACTTGGTCGGGAATCCTTTGGCAGAAATGACTGCTTCAATGCGGCGTGGCATGGAGGCAATCAGCCTGTGACACTGCTGAGATGTTATGGAGGCCCAGGATGCTTCAATAGCGGCCTTAAGCTCATCCAGAGTGTTGGGTCTTGCGTCTCTCAACTTTCTCTTCACAATATCCCACAGATTCTCTATGGGGTTCAGGTCAGGAGAGTTGGCAGGCCAATTGAGCACAGTAATACCATGGTCAGTAAACCATTTACCAGTGGTTTTGGCACTGTGAGCAGGTGCCAGGTCGTGCTGAAAAATGAAATCTTCATCTCCATAAAGCATTTCAGCCGATGGAAGCATGAAGTGCTCCAAAATCTCCTGATAGCTAGCTGCATTGACCCTGCCCTTGATGAAACACAGTGGACCAACACCAGCAGCTGACATGGCACCCCACACCATCACTGACTGTCGGTACTTGACACTGGACTTCAGGCATTTTGGCATTTCCTTCTCCCCAGTCTTCCTCCAGACTCTGGCACCTTGATTTCCGAATGACATGCAAAATTTGCTTTCATCAGAAAAAAGTACTTGGGACCACTTAGCAACAGTCCAGTGCTGCTTCTCTGTAGCCCAGGTCAGGCGCCTCTGCCGCTGTTTATGGTTCAAAAGTGGCTTTACCTGGGGAATGCGGCACCTGTAGCCCATTTCCTGCACACGCCTGTGCACGGTGGCTCTGGATGTTTCCACACCAGACTCAGTCCACTGCTTCCTCAGGTTCCCCAAGGTCTGGAATCGGTCCTTCTCCACAATCTTCCTCAGGGTCCGGTCTCCTCTTCTCGTTGTACAGCGTTTTCTGCCACATTGTTTCCTTCCAACAGACTTACCATTGAGGTGCCTTGATACAGCACTCTGGGAACAGCCTATTTGTTGAGAAATTTCTTTCTGGGTCTTACCCTCTTGCTTGAGGGTGTCAATGATGGCCTTCTTGACATCTGTCAGGTCGCTAGTCTTACCCATGATGGGGGTTTTGAGTAATGAACCAGGCAGGGAGTTTATAACATAGTAACATAGTAACATAGTTAGTAAGGCCGAAAAAAGACATTTGTCCATCCAGTTCAGCCTATATTCCATCATAATAAATCCCCAGATCTACGTCCTTCTACAGAACCTAATAATTGTATGATACAATATTGTTCTGCTCCAGGAAGACATCCAGGCCTCTCTTGAACCCCTCGACTGAGTTCGCCATCACCACCTCCTCAGGCAAGCAATTCCAGATTCTCACTGCCCTAACAGTAAAGAATCCTCTTCTATGTTGGTGGAAAAACCTTCTCTCCTCCAGACGCAAAGAATGCCCCCTTGTGCCCGTCACCTTCCTTGGTATAAACAGATCCTCAGCGAGATATTTGTATTGTCCCCTTATATACTTATACATGGTTATTAGATCGCCCCTCAGTCGTCTTTTTTCTAGACTAAATAATCCTAATTTCGCTAATCTATCTGGGTATTGTAGTTCTCCCATCCCCTTTATTAATTTTGTTGCCCTCCTTTGTACTCTCTCTAGTTCCATTATATCCTTCATGAGCACCGGTGCCCAAAACTGGACACAGTACTCCATGTGCGGTCTAACTAGGGATTTGTACAGAGGCAGTATAATGCTCTCATCATGTGTATCCAGACCTCTTTTAATGCACCCCATGATCCTGTTTGCCTTGGCAGCTGCTGCCTGGCACTGGCTGCTCCAGGTAAGTTTATCATTAACTAGGATCCCCAAGTCCTTCTCCCTGTCAGATTTACCCAGTGGTTTCCCGTTCAGTGTGTAATGGTGATATTGATTCCTTCTTCCCATGTGTATAACCTTACATTTATCATTGTTAAACCTCATCTGCCACCTTTCAGCCCAGGTTTCCAACTTATCCAGATCCATCTGTAGCAGAATACTATCTTCTCTTGTATTAACTGCTTTACATAGTTTTGTATCATCTGCAAATATCGATATTTTACTGTGTAAACCTTCTACCAGATCATTAATGAATATGTTGAAGAGAACAGGTCCCAATACTGACCCCTGCGGTACCCCACTGGTCACAGCGACCCAGTTAGAGACTATACCATTTATAACCACCCTCTGCTTTCTATCACTAAGCCAGTTACTAACCCATTTACACACATTTTCCCCCAGACCAAGCATTCTCATTTTGTGTACCAACCTCTTGTGCGGCACGGTATCAAACGCTTTGGAAAAATCGAGATATACCATGTCCAATGACTCACCGTGGTCCAGCCTATAGCTTACCTCTTCATAAAAACTGATTAGATTGGTTTGACAGGAGCGATTTCTCATAAACCCATGCTGATATGGAGTTAAACAGTTATTCTCATTGAGATAATCCAGAATAACATCCCTCAGAAACCCTTCAAATATTTTACCAACAATAGAGGTTAGACTTACTGGCCTATAATTTCCAGGTTCACTTTTAGAGCCCTTTTTGAATATTGGCACCACATTTGCTATGCGCCAGTCCTGCGGAACAGATCCTGTCGCTATAGAGTCCCTAAAAATAAGAAATAATGGTTTATCTATTACATTACTTAGTTCCCTTAGTACTCGTGGGTGTATGCCATCCGGACCCGGAGATTTATCTATTTTAATCTTATTTAGCCGATTTCGCACCTCTTCTTGGGTTAGATTGGTGACCCTTAATATAGGGTTTTCATTGTTTCTTGGGATTTCACCTAGCATTTCATTTTCCACCGTGAATACCGTGGAGAAGAAGGTGTTTAATATGTTAGCTTTTTCCTCGTCATCTACAACCATTCTTTCCTCACTATTTTTTAAGGGGCCTACATTTTCAGTTTTTATTCTTTTACTATTGATATAGTTGAAGAACAGTTTGGGATTAGTTTTACTCTCCTTAGCAATGTGCTTCTCTGTTTCCTTTTTGGCAGCTTTAATTAGTTTTTTAGATAAAGTATTTTTCTCCCTATAGTTTTTTAGAGCTTCAATGGTGCCATCCTGCTTTAGTAGTGCAAATGCTTTCTTTTTACTGTTAATTGCCTGTCTTACTTCTTTGTTTAGCCACATTGGGTTTTTCCTATTTCTAGTCCTTTTATTCCCACAAGGTATGAACCGCTTACACTGCCTATTTAGGATGTTCTTAAACATTTCCCATTTATTATCTGTATTCTTATTTCTGAGGATATTGTCCCAGTCTACCAGATTAAGGGCATCTCTAAGCTGGTCAAACTTTGCCTTCCTAAAGTTCAGTGTTTTTGTGACTCCCTGACAAGTCCCCCTAGTGAAAGACAGGTGAAACTGTACAATATTGTGGTCGCTATTTCCTAGATGCCCGACCACCTGCAGATTTGTTATTCTGTCAGGTCTATTAGACAGTATTAGGTCTAAAAGTGCTGCTCCTCTGGTTGGATTCTGCACCAATTGTGAAAGATAATTTTTCTTGGTTATTAGCAGAAACCTGTTGCCTTTATGGGTTTCACAGGTTTCACTTTCCCAGTTAATATCCGGGTAGTTAAAGTCCCCCATAACCAGGACCTCATTATGGGTTGCAGCTTCATCTATCTGCTTTAGAAGTAGACTTTCCATGGTTTCTGTTATATTTGGGGGTTTGTAACAGACCCCAATGAGAATTTTGTTACCATTTTTCCCTCCATGAATTTCGACCCATATGGACTCGACATCCTCATTTCCTTCGCTAATATCCTCCCTTAAAGTGGACTTTAGACAAGACTTTACATAGAGACAAACCCCTCCTCCTCTCCGATTTTTACGATCCTTTCTAAACAGACTGTAACCCTGTAAGTTAACTGCCCAGTCATAGCTTTCATCTAACCATGTCTCGGTTATTCCCACTATGTCAAAGTTACCTGTAGATATTTCTGCTTCTAGTTCTTCCATCTTGTTTGTCAGGCTTCTGGCATTTGCGAGCATGCAGTTTAGAGGATTTTGTTTTGTTCCAATCTCCTCGCTGTGGATTGTTTTAGAAATGTTCTTACCTCCCATCTGAGTATGTTTTCCTGGGTCTTCTTTGTTCAAGTCTAATGTTTTTCTTCCCGTCCCCTCTTCTTCTAGTTTAACGCCCTCCTGATGAGTGTAGCGAGTCTTCTGGCGAATGTGAGGTTTGTTGAGGTGTAGTCCATCTCTGGCGAGGAGTCCATCGTACCAGTAATTCACACCGTGGTCCAGGAATCCGAATCCTTGTTGTCTGCACCATTGTCTTAGCCAGTTGTTTGCATCAAGGATCCTGTTCCATCTCCTGGTGCCATGCCCGTCTACTGGAAGGATAGAAGAAAAAACTACCTGTGCATCCAGGTATAAAAGCCTCAGGTATATAAAAGCCTCAGGTATCTTTTGCATGTGTTTAGAGTTAATTAGTTGATTCAGAAGATTAGGGTAATAGGTCGTTTAGAGAACCTTTTCTTGATATGCTAATTTATTGAGACAGGTTTTTTGGGTTATCAGGAGTTGTATGCCAAAATCATCAGTATTAAAACAATAAAAGACCTGACAAATTTCAGTTGGTGGATAATGAATCTATAATATATGAAAGTTTAATTGTAATCATTACATTATGGTAAATAATGAAATTTAACACTATATGCTAATTTTTTTAGAAGGACCTGTATATTATGCAATATAAGAACTCTGCAAGTAACAACTTAATTTATGCTTAGTTCTCAATCCTACAAAAACATTTTATCTTTTTGGTAACTTACGCTACTGAGAAAATGTATACAATGGATATGTGCAAAATTTCTGGTAAACAATAATCTTACAGAACCAAAGATATTATAGTATTTTGGTTTCCTAACAGTACTTATTTTATATTTACTGAACTTAAATTATGCATGTTGCTAGTTAATAGTAATCCACTTACCAATAGCCTGTTACTGTATGATTCCAGTAAGAACAGAAGGTGTTCACATTCAAACCTGTACCATCTTGGAAATATATGGAATTTCAATGAAACAGTGTTGCCACCATATACCATATGTAGTGAAGTACCAACATACAAAAAATTAACTATTTCCAAAATATTTGAAAATTTTTAATATACTCCTTCTCAGCATGAAACTGCCCTGGGGGGAATAAAGTTAATTTTCTCTCTTCAGTGCAAATGTTGGGCAGCTTCAGAACACTCTTAGCTTGCAGATTAACCCCATATCTGTAGGTTAATAATGACAGGTTCCCTTTAACTATTTGCCCTCCTTATGAGCCTTGCTAGGATGACAAATAATCAACAAGTTGGGTGAAATGCAACCTCACCTGAAGTAAGCTATTGTGGTCCACACTATTACCAATCAATCAACCCTAATAATTAATGAGCATCATTCTTGCACTAGAAAATTTGTGAAATTTAAATGATGCACTTGTTTTGAGAACATGTGATTACATTAGCAACGTGGCATTCACACATAACTGATCTTTTGTTCAAATAGATCCTAGCAGACCCCGCTAACATTAAGGGGTCTTTCATGGTTCTAATCATTTAAAGCTCATGTAGAAGCTTGCTAACAATACCAAAAATTCTGATAGACAGCTCAAAATGTGAGCAGACCATTACACAGATGAAATGGCCATTCACCTTGTGTGCAGAACTGGGCATTCAATCATATCCATGAATAGGAGGATCAAGTAGGCTAAAATAAATCCCGCTCCTACTAAAATGGCAACATGCATGATCAGTCCACACCATTTAGCAATGCAAAATCTAGAGATGTAATTGTCCACCAACAATTTTATGAGGAAAATGATCACCGACACACAACATTCATCTTTATATGTACAAACTGTGTGTATATATATACCCCTTATATAATGGAATAAATGTCTCCATCTGGTGGATACCTTGCATCAATATCGCTACATTCATCTTGAACATATCAGGAGCAATATTATGTGCAATAAAGTATAAAAATAAAATGCATAAGGCATTTGTCATCTTAAGCTTTTTTTATAGAACAAAATATTGCATTTATTAGACATGATTAAAATCTCCACCCGGGATAAGCATATTCACACTAGTGAAACAGTACACCTACGCGTTTTGGTGTACAGCCTTAATCATGATACATACTGCTGTGGATCCCATCAAAAAGTCTACTCTTTCATCAGTGTCAATATGCTTAGGCTGGATACAATTTTTATTCTTATAAATGCAAGGTTTTATTTTATATATTGCTTTATAACTTACCATATACAGGTCCTTCTCAAAAAATTAGCATATAGTGTTAAATTTCATTATTTACCATAATGTAATGATTACAATTAAACTTTCATATATTATAGATTCATTATCCACCAACTGAAATTTGTCAGGTCTTTTATTCTTTTAATACTGATGATTTTGGCATACAACTCCTGATAACCCAAAAAACCTGTCTCAATAAATTAGCATATTTCACCCATCCAATCAAATAAAAGTGTTTTTTAATAACAAACAAAAAAACCATCAAATAATAATGTTCAGTTATGCACTCAATACTTGGTCAGGAATCCTTTGGCAGAAATGACTGCTTCAATGAGGCGTGGCATGGAGGCAATCAGCCTGTGACACTGCTGAGATGTTATGGAGGCCCAGGATGCTTCAATAGCGGCCTTAAGCTCATCCAGAGTGTTGGGTCTTGCGTCTCTCAACTTTCTCTTCACAATATCCCACAGATTCTCTATGGGGTTCAGGTCAGGAGAGTTGGCAGGCCAATTGAGCACAGTAATACCATGGTCAGTAAACCATTTACCAGTGGTTTTGGCACTGTGAGCAGGTGCCAGGTCGTGCTGAAAAATGAAATCTTCATCTCCATAAAGCATTTCAGCCGATGGAAGCATGAAGTGCTCCAAAATCTCCTGATAGCTAGCTGCATTGACCCTGCCCTTGATGAAACACAGTGGACCAACACCAGCAGCTGACATGGCACCCCACACCATCACTGACTGTCGGTACTTGACACTGGACTTCAGGCATTTTGGCATTTCCTTCTCCCCAGTCTTCCTCCAGACTCTGGCACCTTGATTTCCGAATGACATGCAAAATTTGCTTTCATCAGAAAAAAGTACTTGGGACCACTTAGCAACAGTCCAGTGCTGCTTCTCTGTAGCCCAGGTCAGGCGCCTCTGCCGCTGTTTATGGTTCAAAAGTGGCTTTACCTGGGGAATGCGGCACCTGTAGCCCATTTCCTGCACATGCCTGTGCACGGTGGCTCTGGATGTTTCCACACCAGACTCAGTCCACTGCTTCCTCAGGTTCCCCAAGGTCTGGAATCGGTCCTTCTCCACAATCTTCCTCAGGGTCCGGTCTCCTCTTCTCGTTGTACAGCGTTTTCTGCCACATTGTTTCCTTCCAACAGACTTACCATTGAGGTGCCTTGATACAGCACTCTGGGAACAGCCTATTTGTTGAGAAATTTCTTTCTGGGTCTTACCCTCTTGCTTGAGGGTGTCAATGATGGCCTTCTTGACATCTGTCAGGTCGCTAGTCTTACCCATGATGGGGGTTTTGAGTAATGAACCAGGCAGGGAGTTTATAAAAGCCTCAGGTATCTTTTGCATGTGTTTAGAGTTAATTAGTTGATTCAGAAGATTAGGGTAATAGGTCGTTTAGAGAACCTTTTCTTGATATGCTAATTTATTGAGACAGGTTTTTTGGGTTATCAGGAGTTGTATGCCAAAATCATCAGTATTAAAACAATAAAAGACCTGACAAATTTCAGTTGGTGGATAATGAATCTATAATATATGAAAGTTTAATTGTAATCATTACATTATGGTAAATAATGAAATTTAACACTATATGCTAATTTTTTGAGAAGGACCTGTATACTCGAGTATAAGCCGACCCGAGTATAAGCCGACCCCCCTAATTTTTCCACAAAAAACTGGGAAAACTTATTGACTCAAGTATAAGCCTAGGGTGGAAAATGCAGCAGCTACCGGTGAATTTCAAAAATAAAAATAGATGCTCCATACCGTTCATTATGGCCCCATAGCTGTGCCATATAGTGCTCTGCACCGTTCATTATTGCCCCATAGCTGTGCCATATAGTGCTCTGCACAGTTCATTATTGCCCCATAGCTGTGCCATATAGTGCTCTGCACCATTCATTATTGCCCCATAGCTGTGCCATATAGTGCTTTGCACAGTTCATTATTGCCCCATAGCTGTGCCATATAGTGTTCTGCACCGTTCATTATTGCCCCATAGCTGTGCCATATAGTGCTCCCCACTGTTCATTCTTGCCCCATAGCTGTGCCATATAGTGCTCTGCACCGTTCATTCTTGCCCCATAGCTGTGCCATATAGTGATCTGCACCGTTCATTCTTGCCCCATAGCTGTGCCATATAGTGTTCTGCACCGTTTATTCTTGCCCCATAGCTGTGCCATATAGTGCTCTGCACCGTTCATTATTGCCCCATAGCTGTGCCATATATGCTCTGCACCGTTCATTTTTGCCCCATAGATGCTCCGTATAAAGCTCTGCCATTGCTGCTGCTGCAATAATAATAAAAAAAAATGCCATACTCACCTCTCTTGCTTGCAGCTCCCAGCATCTCGTCCCGGCGTCTCTCCGCACTGACTGATCAAGCAGAGGGCGGCGCGCACACTATATGCGTCATCGTGCCCTCTGACCTGAACAGTCAGTGCAAGAGGACGCGAAGACAGAGCGGCGCCCGGCGTCTGGAATGCGGACAGGTGAATATAAAATACTCACCTAGTCCCGGCGCTCCTGACGCTCTCCCTGCCTGTCACACTGTCTCCAGGTGCCGCAGCCCTTCCTGTCAGCGGTCACTGGCACCACTCAGAGGAATGAATATGGACTCCACCCCTATGGGAGTGGAGTCCATATTCATAAGTTTAATGAGCGGTCCAACGTGACCGCTGAACGGGGAAGAGCTGTGGCACCCGGAGACAGTGCGACAGGCAGGGGGAGCGTCAGGATCGCCAGGACTAGGTAAGTATGCCTCAGCGCCCTCTCCCCCTCACCTGCCAACCCTGCCGCCCACCCTGACTCGAGTATAAGCTGAAAGGGGCACTTTCAGCCCAAAAATTTGGGCTGAAAATCTCGGCTTATACTCGAGTATATACGGTATATATCCTTTTATACATTTGGACTTTTTATTACACATTTGCTCTGGCAGATCTGTGCATTGATTCATGAGGATCACATTCAGGTGTACTGGATTTGGGGAGGTGACTCTCCTCTTCTCCCTTCCCCTACTACTTTTGTTGTTGTAACACATGGAATGAAATCTTACAGATATATATAAATATATATAAATATATATATATATATATATATATATATATATATATATATATATATATATATAACTGTCCATGCAATAGCTGTACAGTCAGGTCCAGAACTGACCAGTTAACATCACCATAGAGTTCCCAGTGTGATTGCGATTTAGTAGACAGTTACTGTGTCATTTGGGAATTGTCATTTTCCCAAAAATGTGTGCAGAATTCTTTTTGGCAGATTTGTTAAACTCAATAAGATTACTGTTGTTTTAAGAAATGTGTGCATGTCTGATAGTCAATGTGATTAGTGGTCCAAAGTCCAAGCCATTTTATTACTAAACGTTGCTGTCATTTAGGAAGATATAAAGTAAAAGACTCTTCAAATAAGCGTAAGCAGGCTCGGACTGGCCCACTCGGAAACAGGTAAATCCTCTGATGGGCCCCTATATGAGCAGTGCTTGACACAGTATACATTATTCACAAGCACAGATAAAGGTGGTAACACATCACTGGCCAGTATATTATCAAGAAGCAGACGTAGGTTATGAATGAGGGTAGTTTAATATTTGCATGAAGCTGAAAAGTGGGCCCCCATTGTCAGAGTAACTGGTGGGCCCTCTGTACCCCAGTCCTATATTAAATAGTATATACATCTAAAAAAGACACATGGGATAAACTTGCAATAAAAATAATGACTGTTCAAGATAACCTATAATACACTGGAGACCCATGTAATAAGTCTATAAAACAACACCTGTAAAACCACAGAAATGGGACACTTACATCATAATATGTTATTGGAAATGCAGACGAGATAACATTCAATTTCATTTAGTCAATGCGTTTAATACTCAGTCACTGAATACTGGATTTCAAACTACTTTTAGAGCAGATTCGTTGTCTTTTAATTAATTTCTCACCCGGTTGGCTGCCCTGCAGGAGATATTGTTTAGCTTGGATTTTGTTTTCCGTGCGACAGCCTCCAGGCCGGTCATGGTCTAATAAGGTTACAAAAATAAGTAGATGCCAGTAATCCTTTTCAGTTTTCAACAGAAAGGGATTTAAGGATAACTGTAGGTTCTTAACAAGAAAACCTATACGTGAAGATCAGATGCTTCCTTACCTGAACTGAATTGATGACAGGAGCAGCTGAAAATAGAACAGCTAAAAAAAAAAGTAATTAACTTTAAACTACAGTAGCTACAGACACACTGTCTAATAGCAGGACAGTTGTCTGCCTAATCGTATGTCTGTTATGGACTGACCTGGTTTGAAGTAGCGATATTGCAACCACCAGGGGCAGCACCAACAGGTAGCTTAGTCAGTGAAGCCAGAAGTCGATATCAGCAATGTCATTTGAAGGCATAAGCAGGAATCATAGTCAAGTAAGCCAGAGGTCGTTAACCAGGAACAGTTGGGTCGTTTGAAGGAATAAGCAGGAATCGTAGTCAAGAAAGCCACAGGTTAATATCAGGAGCAGCAATGTCGTTTGAGTGAATAAGCAGGAATCGTAGTCAAGAAAGCCACAGGTTAATATCAGGAGCAGCAATGTCATTTGAAGGAATAAGCAGGAATCATAGTCAAGGAAGCCAGAGGTCAATATCAGGAGCAGCAATGTCATTTGAAGGAATAAGCAGGAATCATAGTCAAGGAAGCCAGAGGTCAATATCAGGAGCAGCAATGTCGTTTGAAGTAATAAGCAGGAATCGTAGTCAAGGAAGCCAAAGGTTGATATCAGCAGCAGCAATGTCAATTAAAGGAATAGCAGTTGGAAGGAAGCTTGACTAGAGGCAAGTAGCTCAATAGTCACGCAAGGAATGAGAGCAGGGCCAGGTTTACATAGGGTGTGCAAATAGGATGAGCCAATCAGGAACTCAGGTTGGTGACCAACAAGAACTGTCTGGTGCACAGGAGATGCTAGGTTCAAATCCAGACAATGTCATTATTTATGAAATCATATGATCTGTGTCTAGATTCACCTATGTTCATCCACGGTCAAGGCTAACCTTGCAGTGTATATTAGGAAAGCAATGGACGATATAACGTATATCTATTAAAGGGATTGTCCAACTTACAATTTTTTTTCAAAAGGGAGGGAATGTTTTAAAATAATAACATGGTATAGTCCCCAGGTGAAAGCTGTTGTTACTTTTCTACAAACCAAAGAGTACAGCAGCAAATTCTATTGGCTAATATATAAGCAAACATTAAATACTATTGCATTACAACTAGGTGATTTTAATTTGAAGAGACTCTAAACCTAATACAATACTGTTCACATATTCCTCTCCCAAGCTAAAAACCTACATATTTATGGTCAGGTAGGATCCAGCACTAACTAAAAACAGCCCTAGGGCTGATGGGAGAAGTATACAGTCAAATATGGAGACAGTCCCCACCTACAATAATATATTACAAAATAAAGAAAGCAAAAATAGCTTGTAGGTAATTAACTTGTCTCATATTCTAACAAAAACTCAACTTATCTAAAAGGCTAACACTTTCACCAAATAATTCCTTCAACATTTTCACAGCTATACAGCTGAAAAAAATTACATAATAAAAATGCATCTATCTGTTCAAGATTTGGGAAGCAGTGCAGTGAGAGGCCCTTTTGGTGTTGGAAGATCTATTGAGGGAACAAATGCCTAATCATCAAGGTATTTTCCTGAATCTATTATTCACTGAAAAACAGGTTTTCCTACTTATCCCTCTGCCTTGCTGTTGAAATATTTCCAAAGTTGATGGTGGATCACTTTAAGAATGTATCCACTAAACGTAGAAATGATAATTTTAATCAAGAGAGAATGATTGTTGTAGATTTACAATCCTTTGATGATGTAGTATACAAAGCAGCTGACAAGGGGGCAATATTTATATCTGGCCTATTGACAAATATGAGAAAGAAGCTTTCCGTCAATTGAGGGCTAAGGATACATATTTGAAATTACATTCCAGCCCATTGGCCTCCTTCTCAGATCAGCTCCACACCATAATAATTAGGGGTTATGATCAGGGTATTATCAATATAAAAGTCCTGAATGGGTTAAGAGTGCGATTCTCAAAAAAACTCACTCCTTTCCTTCTTTTCAAGGTCCATAAAGATTCTGTTGGCCTCCTCCCCCCTCCCCCCCCCCCCCCCCATGGGATGTTAAATTGTACCAGCCATTGACCCTGCAAATTTATTACTATTTAACATGTTTAGTGGAGACTTTACCTTCCTTTGTTGAAGATACAATGGATGTTCTTAACAGATTTGACAGGATATTTAACCCCTTAGTGACAGAGCCAATTTGGTACTTAATGACCAAGCCAATTTTTGCAATTCTGACCACTGTAACTTTACGAGGTTATAACTCTGGAACACTTCAACGGATCCCGGTGATTCTGAGACTGTTTTTTCGTGACATATTGTGCTTCATGTTAGTAGTAACATTTCTTCGATATTACTTGCGATTATGAAAAAAACGGAAATATGGCGAAAATTTTTAAAATTTTGCAATTTTCAAACTTTGTATTTTTATGCCCTTAAATCAGAGAGATATGTCACGAAAAATAGTTAATAAATAACATTTCCCACATGTCTACTTTACATCAGCACAATTTTGGAAACAAATTTTTTTTTTGTTAGGGAGTTATAAGGGTTAAAAGTTGACCAGCAATTTCTCATTTTTACAACACCATTTTTTTTTTAGGGACCACATCACATTTGAAGTCATTTTGAGGGGTCTATATGATAGAAAATAACGAAGTGTGACACCATTCTAAAAACTACACCCCTCAAGGTTCTCAAAACCACATTCAAGAAGTTTATTAACCCTTTACGTGCTTCACAGGAACTGAAACAATGTGGAAGGAAAAAATGAACATTTAACTTTTTTTTGCAAACATCTTAATTCAGAACCATTTTTTTTATTTTCACATGTGTAAAAACAGAAATGTAACCATAAATTTTGTTATGCAATTTCTCCTGAATACGCCAATACCCCATATGTGGGGGTAAACCACTTTTTGGACGCACCGCAGAACTTAGAAGTGAAGGAGCGCCGTTTGACTTTTTCAATGCAGAATTGGCTGGAATTGAGATGGGACGCCATGTCACGTTTAGAGAGCCCCTGATGTGCCTAAACAGTGGAAACTCCCCACAAGTGACACCATTTTGGAAACTAGACCCATTAAGGAACTTATCTAGATGTGTGGTGAGCACTTTGAACCCCCATGTGCTTCACAGAAGTTTATAATGTAGAGCCGTGAAAATAAAAAATCGCTTTTGTTTACACAAAAATGATCTTTTCGCCCACAAATTCTTATTTTCACAAGGGTAACAGGAGAAATTAGACCACAAAAGTTGTTGTGCGATTTCTCCTGAATACGTCAATACCCCATATGTGAGGGTAAACCACTGTTTGGGTGCACTGCAGAGCTTGGAAGTGAAGGAGCGCCGTTTTACTTTTTCAATGTAGAATTGGCTGGAATTGAGATTGGACGTCATGTCGTGTTTGGAGAGCCCCTGATGTGCCTAAACAGTGGAAACCCCCCACAAGTGACACCATTTTGGAAACTAGACCCCTTAACCCCTTTACCCCCAAGGGTGGTTTGCACGTTATGGACCGGGCCAATTTTTACAATTCTGACCACTGTCCCTTTATGAGGTTATAACTCTGGAACGCTTCAACGGATCCCGGTGATTCTGACAATGTTTTCTCATGACATATTGTACTTCATGATAGTGGTAAAATTTCTTTGATATTACCTGCGTTTATTTGTGAAAAAAACGGAAATATGGCGAAAATTTTGAAAATTTTGCAATTTTCCAACTTTGAATTTTTATGCAATTAAATCACAGAGATATGTCACACAAAATACTTAATAAGTAACATTTCGCACATGTCTACTTTACATCAGCACAATTTTGGAACCAAAATTTTTATTTGTTAGGGAGTTATAATGGTTAAAAGTTGACCAGCAATTTCTCGTTTTTACAACACCATTTTATTTTAGGGACCACATCTCATTTCAAGTCATTTTGAGGGGTCTATATGATAGAAAATACCCAAGTGTGACACCATTCTAAAAACTGCACCCCTCAAGGTTCTCAAAACCACATTCAAGAAGTTTATTAACCCTTCAGGTGTTTCACAGGAATTTTTGGAATGTTTAAATAAAAATTAAAATTTAACTTTTTTTCACAAAAAATTTACTTCAGCTCCAATTTGTTTTATTTTACCAAGGGTTACAGGAGAAAATGGACCCCAAACCTTGTTGTACAATTTGTCCTGAGTACGCCGATACCCCATAAGTGGAGGTAAACCACTGTTTGGGCGCATGACAGAGCTTGGAAGCGAAATTTGACTTCTCAATGCAAAATTGACTGGAATTGAGATGGGACGCCATGTTGCGTTTGGAGAGCCACTGATGTGCCTAAACATTGAATCCCCCCACAAGTGACACCATTTTGAAAAGTAGATCCCCTAAGGAACTTATCTAGAGGTGTGGTGAGCACTTTGACCCACCAAGTGCTTCACAGAAGTTTATAATGCAGAACCGTAAAAATAAAAAATATTTTTTTTTTCACAAAAATTATCTTTTCGCCCCCAATTTTTTATTTTCCCAATGGTAACAGAAGAAATTGGAAACAAAAAGTTGTTGTACAATTTGTCCTGAGTACGCTGATACCCCATTTGTGGGGGTAAACCACTGTTTGGGCGCATGGGAGAGCTCGGAAGAAAGGAGCGCCGTTTGACTTTTCAATGCAAAATCCACAGGAATTGAGATGAGACGCCATGTTGCGTTTGGAGAGCCACTGATGTGCCTAAACATTGAAACCCCCCACAAGTGACACCATTTTGGAAAGTAGACCCCCAAAGGAACTTATCTAGATGTGTGGTGAGCACTTTGACCCACCAAGAGCTTCACAGAAGTTTATAATGCAGAGCCGTAAAAACAAAACAAAAAATTTTTCCCACAAAAATTATTTTTTAGTCCCCAGTTTTGTATTTTCCCGAGGGTAACAGGAGAAATTGGACCCCAAAAGTTGTTGTGCAATTTGTCCTGAGTGCGCTGATACCCCATGTGGGGGGGAACCACCGTTTGGGCGCATGGGAGGGCTCGGAAGGGAAGGAGCGCCATTTGGAATACAGACTTAGATGGAATGGTCTGCAGGCGTCACATTGCGTTTGCAGAGCCCCTAATGTACCTAAACAGTAGAAACCCCCACAAGTGACCCCATATTGGAAACTAGACCCCCCAAGGAACTTATCTAGATGTGTTGTGAGAACTTTGAGCCCCCAAGTGTTTCACTACAGTTTCTAACGCAGAGCCGTGAAAAAAAAAAAAAAATCCCCCCAAAATTATTTTTTAGCCCCCAGTTTTGTATTTTCTCGAGGGTAACAGGCAAAATTGGACCCCAAAAATTGTTGTCCAATTTGTCCTGAGTGCGCTGATGCCCCATATGTGGGGGGGAACCACCGTTTGGGCGCATGGGAGGGCTCGGAAGAGAAGGAGCGCCATTTGGAATGCAGACAAACAGTAGAAACCCCCCACAAGTGACCCCATATTGGAAACTAGACCCCCCACGAACTTATCTGGATGTGTTGTGAGAACTTGGAGCCCCCAAGTGTTTCACTACAGTTTATAACGCAGAGCCGTGAAAATAAAAAATCTTTTTTTTTCCCTCAAAAATTATTTTTTAGCCCCCAGTTTTGTATTTTCCCAAGGGTAACAGGAGAAATTGGACCCCAAAAGTTGTTGTGCAATTTGTCCTGAGTGCGCTGATACCCCATGTGGGGGGGAACCACCGTTTGGGCGCATGGGAGGGCTCGGAAGGGAAGGAGCGCCATTTGGAATACAGACTTAGATGGAATGGTCTGCAGGCGTCACATTGCGTTTGCAGAGCCCCTAATGTACCTAAACAGTAGAAACCCCCCACAAGTGACCCCATATTGGAAACTAGACCCCCCAAGGAACTTATCTAGATGTGTTGTGAGAACTTTGAGCCCCCAAGTGTTTCACTACAGTTTCTAACGCAGAGCCGTGAAAAAAAAAAATCCCCCCAAAATTATTTTTTAGCCCCCAGTTTTGTATTTTCTCGAGGGTAACAGGAGAAATTGGACCCCAAAAATTGTTGTCCAATTTGTCCTGAGTGCGCTGATGCCCCATATGTGGGGGGGAACCACCGTTTGGGCGCATGGGAGGGCTCGGAAGGGAAGGAGCGCCATTTGGAATGCAGACAAACAGTAGAAACCCCCCACAAGTGACCCCATATTGGAAACTAGACCCCCCACGAACTTATCTGGATGTGTTGTGAGAACTTTGAGCCCCCAAGTGTTTTACTACAGTTTATAACGCAGAGCCGTGAAAATAAAAAATCTTTCTTTTTCCCTCAAAAATTATTTTTTAGCCCCCAGTTTTGTATTTTCCCAAGGGTAACAGGAGAAATTGGACCCCAAAAGTTGTTGTCCAATTTGTCCTGAGTGCGCTGATACCCCATGTGGGGGGGAACCACCGTTTGGGCGCATGGGAGGGCTCGGAAGGGAAGGAGCGCCATTTGGAATACAGACTTAGATGGAATGGTCTGCAGGCGTCACATTGCGTTTGCAGAGCCCCTAATGTACCTAAACAGTAGAAACCCCCCACAAGTGACTCCATATTGGAAACTAGACCCCCCAAGGAACTTATCTAGATGTGTTGTGAGAACTTTGAGCCCCCAAGTGTTTCACTACAGTTTCTAACGCAGAGCCGTGAAAAAAAAAAAAATCCCCCCAAAATTATTTTTTAGCCCCCAGTTTTGTATTTTCTCGAGGGTAACAGGAGAAATTGGACCCCAAAAATTGTTGTCCAATTTGTCCTGAGTGCGCTGATGCCCCATATGTGGGGGGGAACCACCGTTTGGGCGCATGGGAGGGCTCGGAAGGGAAGGAGCGCCATTTGGAATGCAGACAAACAGTAGAAACCCCCCACAAGTGACCCCATATTGGAAACTAGACCCCCCACGAACTTATCTGGATGTGTTGTGAGAACTTTGAGCCCCCAAGTGTTTTACTACAGTTTATAACGCAGAGCCGTGAAAATAAAAAATCTTTCTTTTTCCCTCAAAAATTATTTTTTAGCCCCCAGTTTTGTATTTTCCCAAGGGTAACAGGAGAAATTGGACCCCAAAAGTTGTTGTCCAATTTGTCCTGAGTACGCTGATACCCCATATGTTGGGGTAAACTCCTGTTTGGACACACGGGAGAGCTCGGAAGGGAAGGAGCACTGTTTTACTTTTTCAACGCAGAATTGGCTGGAATTGAGATCGGACGCCATGTCGCGTTTGGAGAGCCCCTGATGTGTCTAAACAGTGGAAACCTCCCAATTATAACTGAAACCCTAATCCAAACACACCCCTAACCCTAATCCCAACGGTAACCCTAACCACACCTCTAACCCAGACACACCCCTAACCCTAATACCAACCCTATTCCCAACCGCAAATGTAATCCAAACCCTACCCCTAACCTTAGCCCCAACCCTAACTGTAGCCTTAACCCTAACTGTAGCCCTAACCCTAGCCCTAACCATAACCCTAGCCCTAACCCTAGCCCTAACCCTAGCCCTAACCCTAGCCCTAACCCTAGCCCTAACCCTAACCCTAGCCCTAACCCTAACCCTAATGGGAAAATGGAAATAAATACACTTTTTTAATTTTTTTATTTTTCTCTAACTAAAGGGGTGGTGAAGGTGGGTTTGATTTACTTTTATAGCGGTTATTTTAGCGGATTTTTATGATTGGCAGCCGTCACACACTGAAAGACGCTTTTTATTGCAAAAAATATTTTTTGAGTTACCACATTTTGAGAGCTATACTTTTTCCATATTTGAGTCCACAGAGTCATGTGAGGTCTTGTTTTTTGCGGGACGAATTGACGTTTTTATTGGTAACATTTTCAGGCACATGATATTTTTTGATCGCTTTTTATTCCGATTTTTGTGAGGCAGAATTACCAAAAACCAGGTATTCATGAATTTCTTTTGGGGAAGGAGTTTATACCGTTCCGCGTTTGGTAAAATTGATAAAGCAGTTTTATTCTTCGGGTCAGTACGATTACAGCGATACCTCATTTATATCATTTTTTTAATGTTTTGGCGCTTTTATACGATAAAAACTATTTTATAGAAAAAATAATTATTTTTGCATCACTTTATTCTCAGGACTATAACTTTTTTATTTTTTTGCTGATGATGCTGTATGGCGGCTCGTTTTTTGCGGGACAAGATGACACTTTCAGCGGTACCATGGATATTTGTATCCGTCTTTTTGATCGCGTGTTATTCCACTTTTTGTTCGGCAGCATGATAATAAAGCGTTGTTTTTTGTCTCGTTTTTTTTTTTTTCTTACGGTGTTTACTGAAGGGGTTAACTAGTGGGACAGTTTTATAGGTCGGGTCGTTACGGACGCGGCGATATTAAATATGTGTACTTTTATTGTTTTTTTTTTATTTAGATAAAGAAATGTATTTATGGGAATAATATATATTTTTTTTCATTATTTAGAATTTTTTTTTTTTTTTTTACACATTTGTAAATTTTTTTTTAAACTTTTTTACTTTGTCCCGGGGGGGGGACAATACAGATCGGTGATCTGCCAGTTTGCACAGCACTCTGTCAGATCACCGATCTGTCTGAGAGCAGTGCAGCGTTACCAAGTGCCTGCTCTGAGCAGGCACTTGGTAAGCCACCTCCCTCCCTGCAGGACCCGGATCCGCGGCCATTTTGGATCCGGGACTTGCTGCAGGAAGGAGGTGGGAGACCCCCGCAGCAACGCGATCACATCGCGTTGCTGCGGGGGTCTCAGGGAAGCCCGCAGGGAGCCCCCTCCCTGCGCGATGCTTCCCTGCACCGCCGGCACATCGCGATCATGTTTGATCGCGGTGTGCCGGGGGTTAATGTGCCGGGGGCGGTCCGTGACCGCTCCTGGCACATAGTGCCGGATGTCAGCTGCGATAAGCAGCTGACACCCGGCCGCGATCGGCCGCGCTCCCCCCGTGAGCGCGGCCGATCGCCTATGACGTACTATTTCGTCCTTGGGAAGTAAAGCCCACCCCACATGGACGGAATAGTACGTCTGATGGCAGAAAGGGGTTAAGGAACTTATCTAGATGTGTGGTGAGCACTTTGAACCCCCATGTGCTTCACAGAAGTTTATAACGTAGAGCCCTGAAAAAAAAATCACATTTTTTCTACAAAAACGATCTTTTTGCCCACAAATTTTAATTTTCACAAGGGTAACAGGAGAAATTAGACCACAAAAGTTGTTGTGCAATTGCTCCTGAGTACGTCGATACCCAATATGTAGGGGTAAACCACTGTTTGGGCGCACCGCAGAGCTTGGAAGAGAAGGAGTGCCGTTTTACTTTTTCAATGTAGAATTGGCTGGAATTAAGATCGGACGCCATGTCGCGTTTGGAGAGCCCCTGATGTGCCTAAACAGTAGAAATCCCCCACAAGTGACCCCCTTTTTGGAAACTAGACCCCCCATGGAACTTATCTAGATGTGTGGTGAGAACTTTGAATGCCCAAGTGCTTCACAGAAGTTTATAATGCAGAGTCGTGAAAATAAAAAAATATTTTTTTTCCACAAAAAAGATATTGTAGCCCCCAAGTTTTTATTTTCACAAGGGTAACAGGAGAAATTGGACTGCAATAGTTGTTGTCCAATTTATCCCGAGTACGCTGATGCGCCATATGTGGGGGTAAACCACTGTTTGGGCGCACGGCAGAGCTCGGAAGGGAAGGAGCGCCGTTTTGGAATGCAGACTTTGATAGAATGGTCTGTGGGCGTTATGTTGCGTTTGTAGCGCCCCTGATGTACCTAAACAGTAGTAACCCCCCCACAAGTGACCCCGTTTTGGAAACTAGACCCCCCAAGGAACTTATATAGATGTGTGGTGAGAACTTTGAATGCCCAAGTGCTTCACAGAAGTTTATAATGCAGAGTCATAAAAAATATATATATATATATATATATATATTTTTCCACAAAAAAGATTTTGTAGCCCCCAAGTTTTTATTTTCACAAGGGTAACAAGAGAAATTGGACCCCAGAAGTTGTTGTCCAATTTATCCCGAGTACGCTGATGCCCCATATGTGGGGGTAACCCACTGTTTGGGTGCACGGCAGAGCTCAGAAGGGAGGGAGCACCATTTGACTTTTTGAGCGCAAATTTGGCTGTCGTGTTTGGAGACCCCCTGATGTAACTAAACAGTGGAAACCCAATTCTAGCTCCAACCCAACTCCAATGCACCCCTAACCCTAATCCCAACCTGATCCATAATCCTAATCACTAACCCTAACGATAATCACAACCCTTACCCCAAAACAACCCTAATGTCAACCCTAACCATAACCCTAATCAAAACCCTAAATCCAACACACCCCTAATCCTAATCTCAACCCTAACCTCAAACCTAACCCTAATCCCAATACACCCCTAATCACAACCCTAACATTAACCCTAATCCCAAACCTAACCCTAATCCCAAGCGTAACCCTAATGCCAACCCTAACCCTAATACCAACCCTAATCCAAACCCTAACCCTAATCCCAACTCTAACCCTAACTTTAGCCCCAACCCTAGCCTTAAATTTAGCCCTACCCCTAACCCTACCCCTAGCCCTAACCCTACCCTAACCCTACCCCTAACCCTACCCCTAGCCCTAACCCTACCCATAACCCTAACCCTAGCCCTAACCCTAGCCCTACCCCTACCCCTAACCCTATCCCTAGCCCTAACCCTACCCATAACCCTAACCCTAGCCCTAACCCTAGCCATAAACCTAACCCTAACCCTAATTTTAGCCCCAACTGCTGTTCTCCTGCCGGCCAACAGATGGAGACAGATAGCGGGCGCACTGCGCATGCGCCCGCCATTTTCTTTTCCCTGGCAGCCAGGAGGAGCAGCAGGAGGACCCAGGGACACAGGTGAGTATGCTAGGGTCCCCAAATCCCCCTATTTCTCTGTCCTCTGATGTGCGATCACATCAGAGGACAGAGAATTACACTTTACTTTTTTTTTTGTTTTGCGGTCGCCGGTAAACAGTTAATTACCGGCGATCGCAAAACAGGGGTCGGTAAAACCGACCCCGATCATGTTCTTTGGGGTCTCGGCTACCCCCGGCAGCCGAGACCCCAAAGATTCTCCCGGTGCCGGCCGGCGCACTGCGCATGCGCCCGCCATTTTGAAGATGGCGGCGCCCACCGGGAGACACGAGGAGCATCGGGGGAGATAGGTGAGTATTAGGGGGCTACCTGGGACCCCTTTTCTCTGTCCTCCGATGTGCGATCACATCGGAGGACAGAGAAATTAAAAAGAGATCGCTTTTTTTTTTTTTGCGATCGCCGGTAAACAGTTAATTACCGGCGATCGCAAATGCGGGGGGGGGGTAAACCCCCCCGAATCATGTTCTCTGGGGTCTCGGCTACCCCCGGCAGCCGAGACCCCATAGAAAATCCGACTCTGTGGGGCGCTATTCACTTTTTCCACAGCGCCGTTAATTAACGGCGCTGTGGTTTAAGTACCCTTAGCGGCCGCCTTTAAAAGGCGTATCGGTGGTCGCTAAGGGGTTAAGGAATAAAATAAGATAATTGTAACAGCAGATATCAAGCATTTATACGCCTGCATTAGACATGATGACGGACTTGAAGCGGTCCGCTTATTCCTGGAGACTGGCAAACGGAAAAGCCACACTTATGAGTTAATACTTGAGTTGTTCACCTTTAAGTTGCCACAATTATTTTGTTTATAATGATTGTTTTTATTTGCAAAAATGCGGCACTGCAATGGGCACTGCCTCCATACCTTCGTACACTAACCTTTTGCTAGGTCATTGGGAGATCTTTTCGGTCTGCGAGGGCATGCGTGTAGTGGACCATGTCCAGTGCTGGTTGAAGTATATAATAATAATTTTCATTTATATGGCACCAATATATTCTGCAGCACTTTACAATTAAGTAGGGTATGTAGATGATCTCTTCATTTTTTGGCAGGGGCAGTGGAGCAGCTCGAGTGTTTCATGAGTCAATTTAAAATGAATTCACTAAATATAAGACTCACTTACAAGTATGATGTCAAAAACATAGATTTTATCACGAGGACGATAATGATTATTTCCTAACTGATGCTTTTAGAAAATCTACATTGTGAAACAGCTGCGGCTAGAAATACCCAACCGTTGCACTACTCTTAGGGTAAATGACAGAAAAACAGCTAGAAGAGCAAAACCCAATAGGATAAAACGTAACTTTTACTTATACTATTAAAAAAGTGGACAAAACAGTACAACATATACACAAAGTGCTCACGCCGAAAACCGTGCTCATATTAAAAAACTGGTTTGATCTCACCAATTATGGACGATGGGAGCCCAAACCGATGCAGGAGGGTCCCAGGGAGAGTCCAGTAGTTATGGGGTAATGAAGGAACGGGGGATTTCTGTCCTATATATCCCCTGCCGTGCCCCAGCAATGACTCCTGTCCTAACAAGGACAGGCCCAAATAGGCCCCACTATGGACATCCCTCCACCGTGTAAGATGTGATATAAAGCCTCCCTACGCGTTTCCTCTCCAGTCTTGAAGATTCATCAGGGGAGTTTCAACGGCCACCAGGCAAAATATAGCTTACAAGTCCATATAGTTAATAGTCCATGAGTTGGAGTTATATGCAGTGGCTATATAGCCTCCAAATATCGGCAGTCCTGTGTGGTGTCTGCCACAAGAAGTGAGTCAGCGATATGTGACGCCAGCTTCCCCCCTTTTAAGACAAGGTGCCATTCCCCCAGACTAATGATGTGATAAGCGTACACCCCTACCAACCTGTAACCACGCCATGTGTCAGGTCCAGTCAGCGTTCCAGTCCTGGAACGCACGCTGTAGCCTCCCCATGCCGCCATGCTGTCAGCGCCTCGGCTTCGCAAGCCGGAAGTGCCGGCGCCATTTTGGATGTGCCACTTCCGGTGCGCCAATAGTACAAAATTTGAACTGCATTACTGCACTAGAAATATGAAAAATGAGAGCTTTAATAAGAGGTATAAGAGAGATGCCGTAACGGGGCTACCAGGTACACATAAAATTGGCCATTTTTATGCGCTAAAAGCTCTCATTTTTCATATTTCTAGTGCAGTAATGCAGTTCAAATTTTGTTTTTCAAGTTTGTATGTTCTAGCGCTGCAGTGTGCTGCCTTACTTACTTAACTATATATGAGTTGGCGACTCCAGGTTCAGCACCTGTTCACATTGAGTCTATGTTTGGATGTGCCGGTCAGGTTTTTGAAATGTATTCTTTAGCCTTCTGATCGTGCACTCCGCCTCCTAGTTTCAGGTGTTTAATTACAGCAGGTCCAATACCCCTCCACAGAGAGAGAGAATTTTAGTCTACTAAGAGGTTTTCACATGTACCCATTCAGATGGAGACGTTTATTCTCAGCGAGGTAAGGCAAGTTTAGGACCTGGTATAAGAGAGATGCCGTAACGGGGCTACCAGGTACACATAAAATTGGCCATTTTTATGCGCTAAAAGCTCTCATTTTTCATATTTCTAGTGCAGTAATGCAGTTCAAATTTCGTTTTTCAAGTTTGTATGTTCTAGCGCTGCAGTGTGCTGCCTTATTTACTTAACTATATATGAGTTGGCGACTCTAGGTTCAGCACCTGTTCACATTGAGTCTATGTTTGGATGTGCTGGTCAGGTTTTTGAAATGAATTAAAGTCAAAATAGGCTGGATCATGAAAGGGTTAAGGTCATAGAGTGGAAAAGCCAGTCTCCAGACTTTAATCCCATAGAAAATTTATGGAGGGAGTTGAAGTTCTGAGTTGCCAAGAGACAACCTCAAAATCTTAATGATTTAGAGATGATCTGCAAAGAGGAGGGGACCAAAATTCCTCCTGACATGTGCGCAAACCTCATCATCAACTACAAAAAAGTCTGACTGCTGTGCTTGCCAACAAGGGTTTTTCAACCAAGTATTAAGTCTTGTTTGCCAGATGAATCAAATACTTATTTCTCACTGCAAAATGCAAATAAATTTATACAATGTGATTTTCTGGATTTTATTTTTGATATTCTATCTCTCAATGTTAAAATGAAATGACCCTTAGAATTATAGACTGTTCATGTCTTTGTCAGTGGGCAAACTTACAAAATCAGCAAGGGATCAAATACTTTTTCCCCCCACTGTATATTAAAAATCCAGTCACCTGACCACTGCAACCAAATGCATGCCTCACTGATTAGATGAATGAAGAACAGTACGTCATTGTTTTTATCCTGGAGACCACCTTAGCAGGGAATGGAGTCAGTAAGTAAACCTTGTTTTATATTATACATCATCTTGTATAATATAACATTTTTTTGCAAGTGAGACTACCCTTTCTGTGTGGGAAGAGTATAAAGATAGAGCAGAACAGTGAGAGGTCCTGGTCAACCACCTGCGTGGTCAAAGGCATAATGACACGCATTAAAAAAAACAAAAAAACATTAGGAATGCTTTGTGTAGGCTTTTTGCCATTTGTCCATTTATAAAAAAAAAAAAAATAACTGTTGTATCTTTACTTTAGTTCCAGATCTTTGGACACTAATTCTACAAATACTGAAACCGCGAACAAACAAATACTATTCTTGGGTGAACTAGAGCCTCTTGAAGGTATCAAAATGTACTTTTTATTACGCTTTCCATGTAAAATATAATGGTCAAACATTCCTGCCCGAGAAGCTTATTTATGGCACACACAGTACCAGGTGATGAGATGCTGATAAATCCTTCATTAGGCCTCATTCATGTATCCATTTTTCACGTACCGTACGTGTTCTTTCTGGGAAAAACACGGCTAGAACACACTCATTGTAGTTTATGACGCCATTCACATATCGATATTTTTTACAGACCGTGTTTCTAAAAAAAATCACCGAGATACGACTACTTTCTTATCAGTGCCACGAATTACAATCACCCATACAAGTCTGTGTGTTGGTAAAAATCATGGAAAGCACATGGAGTGCATCAGTGTACAGTTCATGTGCTGTCCATGATTCACACTGATAAACACTGTAATATACTTTAGAGGAAAAGCTTCGTAATGTATTTATCTATATGTTATAGGTGAAAGTCACTGATGAGACACTGATGGTAAACACAGACACATGGACCAAACAATGAGGAAACTCAGATACAAAACACTGATGACCATCTTTTAATATGTGAAAAATCATGACATCTGAATGACATCCTATACAATTATTGCTACACTCTTAAAAAATCCATGAAAAACACATGAAAAGGAAAATAAGAATGACAGTTTTCAACTTCGCCGTGACATCCTCTTTTGTCCTCAGTAGCCTTGGTTTTTCAGAGTCTTTTTTTATTTCTACAACTTTTATATTGATAATCCCAAAAACATTTACAGCTCTGGATGACATATAGTTAAAGGAAATCTTCCACTACATGTGACTGATGTAAACTATTAGTATGGCCATACAGGCAGGGCCGTATTTGCCACTAGGCACGCGAGGGCACGTGCCTAGGGCGGCGACATTGCTGGGGGCGGCACCTGAGCAAGGTGTGTTTTTTTTTTTTATAAGTCCCGGCCCGGGTCAAAAACGCGCCCGACGGCCCCGCCCCCGAGTCCCCCCAGGCCCCCACCTCCGAGTCCCCCCACCTCCAAGTCTCCGAGTCCCACCCACCCTCCCTGAAGACGATACTCATCTGCTCCAGCAATGCCTGGTCTCAGCGTCTGTAGCGCGTCCTGAGTGAGCGGTCACGTGGCACCGCTAATTAAGGTCATGAATATGCGCATATTCATGACCTTAATTAGCTGTACCACATGACCGCTCACTCAGGACGAAGGCGCTGCGGCGCCGCGGGACAGAGCCAGAGCCGGAGGGATGTCGGCGCGGCGTGTGGGACAGACAGGCAGCTGACAGGTGAGTATGACTGAGGGACGGGGGGCGGGGGGAGGATGGGAAGCCACCCGCGCCATGCAAGATGGCCCGGGAGAAGGAGCGGGGAGGGGGTGGAGAGATGAGCCATGCATAGGGAGGGGAGGGGGAATTATGAGCGCCTTCAGCCATGCATAGGGGGGGGGGAATTATGAGCGCCATCAGCCATGCATAGGGAGGATGGGGGGAATTATGAGCGCCATCAGCCATGCATAGGGAGGGGAGGGGGGAATTATGAGCGCCATCAGCCATGCATAGGGAGGGGAGGGGGGGAATTATGAGCACCATCAGCCATGCATATGGAGGGGAGGGGGGGAATTATGAGCGCCATCAGCCATGCATAGGGGGGGAAATTATGAGCGCCATCAGCCATGCATAGGGAGGGGGGGGAATTATGAGCGCCATCAGCCATACATAGGGAGGGGAGGGGGGGAATTATGAGCACCATCAGCCATGCATAGGGAGGAGGGAATTATGAGCGCCATCAGCCATGCATAGGGAGGGGGAGGGGGAATTATGAGCGCCATCAGCCATGCATAGGGAGGGGAGGGGAGGAATTATGAGCACCATCAGCCATGCATAGGGAGGGGGGGAATTATGAGCGCCATCAGCCATGCATAGGGAGGGGGGGAATTATGAGCGCCATCAGCCATGCATAGGGAGGGGGGGAATTATGAGCGCCACCATCAGCCATGCATAGGGAGGGAGAGGGGGAATTATGAGTGCCACCATCAGCCATGCATAGGGAGGGAGAGGGGGAATTATGAGCACCATCAGCCATGCATATGGAGGGGAGGGGGGGAATTATGAGCGCCATCAGCCATGCATAGGGGGGGAAATTATGAGCGCCATCAGCCATGCATAGGGAGGGGAGGGGGGAATTATGAGCGCCATCAGCCATGCATAGGGAGGGGAGGGGGGGAATTATGAGCACCATCAGCCATGCATATGGAGGGGAGGGGGGGAATTATGAGCGCCATCAGCCATGCATAGGGGGGGAAATTATGAGCGCCATCAGCCATGCATAGGGAGGGGGGGGAATTATGAGCGCCATCAGCCATACATAGGGAGGGGAGGGGGGGAATTATGAGCACCATCAGCCATGCATAGGGAGGAGGGAATTATGAGCGCCATCAGCCATGCATAGGGAGGGGGAGGGGGAATTATGAGCGCCATCAGCCATGCATAGGGAGGGGAGGGGAGGAATTATGAGCACCATCAGCCATGCATAGGGAGGGGGGGAATTATGAGCGCCATCAGCCATGCATAGGGAGGGGGGGAATTATGAGCGCCATCAGCCATGCATAGGGAGGGGGGGAATTATGAGCGCCATCAGCCATGCATAGGGAGGGGGGGAATTATGAGCGCCATCAGCCATGCATAGGGAGGGGGGGAATTATAAGCGCCATCAGCCATGCATAGGGAGGGGGAGAGGGGGAATTATGAGTGCCACCATCAGCCATGCATAGGGAGGGAGAGGGGGAATTATGAGCACCATCAGCCATGCATAGGGAGGGGAGGGGGGAATTATGAGCACCATCAGCCATGCATAGGGAGGGGAGGGGGGAATTATGAGCACCATCAGCCATGCATAGGGAGGGGGGGGAATTATGAGCGCCATCAGCCATGCATAGGGAGGGGGGGAATTATGAGCGCAATCAGCCATGCATAGGGAGGGGGGGAATTATGAGCGCCATCAGCCATGCATAGGGAGGGGGGGAATTAGGAGCGCCATCAGCCATGCATAGGGAGGGGGGGGAATTATGAGCCATCAGCCATGCATAGGGAGGGGGGGAATTATGAGCCATGCATACAGGATGAGGGGAGGGGGATATGAGCCATGGCAATTATACAATATGGAGCATCATGTGGGGTCATTATACAGTATGGAGCATCATGTGCGGCCATTATACAGTATTGAGCATCATGTGGGGCCATTATAAAGTATGGAGCATCATGTGCGGCCATTATACAGTATGGAGCATCATGTGTGGTCATTATACAGTATTGAGCATCATGTGCGACCATTATACAGTATGGAGCATCATGTGTGGTCATTATACAGTATTGAGCATCATGTGCGGTCATTATACAGTATGGAGCATCATGTGCGGCCATCATACAGTATAGAGCATCATGTGTGGTCATTATACAGTATTGATCATCATGTGGGGAAATTATAAAGTATGGAGCATCATGTATGGCCATTATACAGTATGGAGCATCATGTGCGGTCATTATACAGTATTGAGCATCATGTGTGGTCATTATACAGTATTGAGCATCATGTGAGGTCATTATACAGTATGAAGCATCATGTGCGGCCATTAAACAGTATGGAGCATCATGTAGGGCCATTATACAGTATGTGGAGCACTGCCTAGCCATTATACAGTATTGAGCAATGCGTGGCCATATTTTTTTGGTTTTAATTATTGTATATGAAACAGTGTGATCAGCAGTGCTGAATGGGTGTGGTTGGGACTTGGATATGGGTGTGACTAGTTGTGAAATGGGTGTGGTCAGAGGCGTGGCCCAAAATTTGCAGCGGCGCACTATGTGCGCCGCAACCTTTACACCTTTTTCCCTTCTTCAAAAGTTGGGGGGTATGGTACCGCATTTCCCAGATCACAGCAAGTACCGCAAATCCCATAGGGAATGAATGAAACCAAACGCAGTGTTGCCGTAAGTGATCCGTTACGCGGCAGATGCAGAAAAACTGCCCCGATCTGCTGCAAAAGGCGACTTTCACATCAGCGATTCTTGCCAAAGTCACTGCGGATAGTGTCATACTCACCAATGGGGGAGGCAGCACTAAAAGTGCCTAGGGCAGCAGAAACTCTAAATACGGCCCTGCATACAGGTTATAGACTACTGATAAAAGTCCTATCTGTATGTCTCATATCATATCTCATATCTTGTTCTGGATAAATCATCTTTTATTACTTTATATAAATGACCTCTTCCAGGCTTTGGGGAGGATGGGGCCAGGAGATAACTCTGCCTCCAGAGATTATTTTACATGAAGGGGGAGATACCACTGTGATATGCAATGGTTACCAGGGTGATGTGTAATGATTCCCAGTGTTACCAGTGTGATGTGTAATGGTTCCCAGTGTTACCAGTGTGATGTGTAATGGTTTGCAGTATTACCAGTGTGATGGGTAACCAGTCACGTGCCGGGGCCCTGAGCAGGTGGGGGGCCCACTCACCATTGGGGACACCATTGCGCTATGGGGGCCCGGTGTCTGTGCCAGTGTCTGCTCTCCTGATCTCACTGCAGAGCTGTGTGTGATTATACCTGACACATGTGCAGGTTTTTCTCTGCTTCAACTTTCATTTCACAGACAGGCAGTGTTGCAATACTGATGTAATACAGCAGAGCTGAGAGTGAAGCAGAAAATGTGTTGGGAAAAAGACAAATTTAATTTCTCCTGTTCTGTGTTAGTTACTTGTCTCACACTGGTAACTCCCCCCTTTTATTTATAATAATCTCTGAAAGCAGAGTTATCTTCTATGCAGCGTCCTCCACAGAGCATGTAAGAGGTCATTGACATATAAGAAAAACACGTATTTCTCTGGAATAAGACATAAGATCGGAGATATCAAGGTGTCATTTTATTCAACTTCCTGTGACCTACATATCTATATGGACGGCTTAGAGAGGTTGATCCTACTGACAGAAAAAAGTCACACGAAGCAGAAAAAGGATAAAATCCCCATCCCAGGATTAAGATATATGTTCATTATAGGCTACAATTAGTATAAACACAATTAGTATTCCTACATCTGTGACCAGAGCTATATAACAAACATGCGATTTAAACAATTGTTAAGTAGAGGCTAGTTAGCTTTTGTGCTTTCATTTTTTTCCTCGCCTTCATTCAAGAGCCATACCTTTTTTATTTTTCTATTGAAATGGCCATATGAGGGCTTGCTTTATTGTGGGACAAGTTTTGGTTCTCATTTACCATTTTATTTCCACAAATACGTCTCCAAAAGCTTGCCAATAATGTTATGCCTCCAAAGACCCCTCAAGTATGATATTGCCAACAAATCCCCCAAACAGCATGATGCCTTCAAAAGCCCCCCCCCCCCACAACATATGATGTCGCCATAGCCAACAGCCTTTCACAGACAATGATGCACCCAAAATTCCCCCACACAGCGTGATGCCCCCTATGGTCAACCAAAAATTATGATGCCCAAAACAGCCCCTATACAGTATGAAGCCTATATCAGTTCCCCACACAGTATGATGCCCCCAACAGCTCCCATGAAGTAAAATACCTTCAACAACATCCATACAGTATGATGTCTTCAACAGCCTTTCACACGGTATAATTTCTCCTACACCACCACACACATTATGATGCAACTAAAGGATAAGCAGTAGAGAAGAGCTGAGCACTGGTCTACTGATTGCTGCTGCAATTGAGCTGTAGATAACACTGAGCAGCACAGTGCTAAAGAATGGGCATTGCAGATGAACGGGCATTGCAGGAGAATGGGCAAAGTTGTATGTATCTCTACCTCCAGCATTATTTGCAGCCCAATCATGGTGGCAGAGGTCAAGAACCCACAGGTTCGGCTCTTCTCTAGCGCTTCTTCTGCTTAGACATGGGTGGCAGTGAAAAGGCAGGAGACTGGGCCTCCTGACTAAACATTCACTGATGGAAGCTGCCACCATTTATTTTATGATTAGGTGAGGACAACATAGCATTGGTGCAACCAAATAAGGGCTCAAGAAGTAAGGAGGCCCATTTCCACCTCCAAAGCAGGTGGAAATGAGCATTATGATGAGCTACTGGACTTGCAAAGGGGATCTCTTCTGTCAGTGTTCGCTCCTGTTGAAGACAGAGAACAGGGTCCACTGTGCTATGAAAAATACTAGGCATTACCTAAAACTTAAACATTATATTAATTTAGTGGGGTAATATATAAATCAACCAACAAGCTCCATAGGAACCATGAATTTAAATTTCCTGTTTTAATGCCTAAAAGCAATTTTTGTGATTACTCTTAAAACTTTCTAAACTTTATAACTGGGTCTTTACTTCACACCCTCAGCCCAATATACTTGTCACACACCTGTATGAAACTCAGTTCTGGGCAGTCTGATTTGTAGGACTAAATAATGAAGGAAACCTCCTGCAATTAAAGCAATCTAGCACTTTTGCTTCTAATTTTGTGATCTATGTAAGCCATGTGAAGGTGTCTGTGCGAACATCGATGAGCTGAAGGGGGCTTCAAAGAAATGTCATCAAACTGAAGCAAACACAACAATCTGAAGATTGGCAAGATTGTAGAAGACTCATGAATATGATGTCCATATAATGGTGTGGCCTGCCTTTTCTCTGAGCTGGACATTACATTCATATGGTTCCTTATGGCTGGGTGTCTACTAGTGGGCTCAGTCCTTTCAGCCCTTATCCACATGCACGTCACTTGACAAACGGTAAGGTTTTAATATTTGAGGATTTTTTTTTATTGCAGCAGTAGCAGCATTCCATATGGCACAGCTTGATAAGGAGCATCTATGGGGCCATAATCAACGGTGCAGAGCATTCTATATGGGGCACAGCTTTATAAGGAGCATCTATGGGGCCATAATCAACGGTGCAGAGCATTCTATATGGCACAGCTTTATAAGGAGCATCTATGGGGCCATAATCAACGGTGCAGAACTTTCTATATGGTACAGCTTTATAAGGAGCATCTATGGGGCCATAATGAATGGTGCAGAGCATTCTATATGGCACAGCTTTATAAGGAGCATCTATGGGGCCATAATGAATGGTGCAGAGCATTCTATATGGCACAGCTTTATAAGGAGCATCTATGGGGCCATAATGAACGGTGCAGAGCATTCTATATGGGGCACAGCTTTATATGGGGCCATAATGAATGGTGCAGAGCATTATATGTGGGGCACAGCTTTATATGGAACATCTATGGGGCCGTAATGAATGGTGCAGAGCATTATATGTGGCACAGCTTTATATGGAGCATCTATGGGGCAATAATGAACGGTATGGAACATCTATGTTTATTTTTGAAATTCACGGGTAGCTGCTGCATTTCCTACCCTAGGCTTATACTCGAGTCAATAAGTTTTCCCAGTTTTTTGTGGCAAAATTAGGGGGTTGGCTTATACTCGGGTTGGCTTATACTCGGGTCGGCTTATACTCGAGTATATACGGTATGTTAACTAAGTACCTTGTATTATTTTCATGAACTATTGCTGTTTATTTATATCTATCTATAGCCATCTTATTATGCAATTCTTTTTGTTTATAGATATTTAACTCACTTCTGCTTGTCCTTATACAGAGAGATCACATAACTGTTTCAAAGTGGTTTATGATCCATGTAGACCTGGACATTTGTTTATCTGATCACTACATTTATTGTGTCCTGCTGTCTCAACTGAGTTAGATTGATTGGTAACGAGGAAAAAAATTGAGATCTAAGAGCTAGCCTTCTATAAATGTAGACATACTTTGGGGATGCATTTGTGCAGGGGTGCATTCGTGCACTATTATTCGTGTACATTTATTCAAAGTACTTTTTCTAAGTACTTCGGCAGTTATAACATGGCAGTTAGACAGGGCAGGAGACAGGTAAGAAAAACTAAATTTATTCACTATTCATTTGAAACAGAACAAATACTCACCATATGTATTTGTATAATCTATATCCTGGCTGCTGCATTCACTCACATTCATCGCCCTTGCATAAACTCTTTACACTCCATCCATATCGGCCCCTCTGTTCTCTCCTCTCCTATGTATAGCACTCATGCTCTGTTCACATTGCTTAACAGCACAGATCCATTCAGTCCCACCATCCAACACAAGAGACTCTCTTACAAATCACTTAACCATCTGCTCACTCTTTCTATCCTCTTTCTACTAGTTGTTGGAGACATCTCTCCTAACCCCTGCACCCCATTTTATAGCCAGTCAAACCTACCAACTGCTACACTCAGAAACCCCTCTAACCTTATTAATATTCCATGCATGCCTTCTGTATCCTTCAATTGGGCCCTTTGGAATTCTCGCTCTGTGTGTATTAAACTCTCCTTCATTCATGACTTCTTCCTTTCTAACTGTCTTAATCTCCTGGCTCTTACTGAAACCTGGATCCAGCAGTCAGACACCACCGCTGCTGCTGCTCTTTCATATGGTGGACTACACTTTTTTCATACCCCAAGATCAGACAACAGAGCAGGTGGAGGCATTGGTCTGCTCCTTTCACCCAAATGTACCTTCCAAATTATCCCACAAGTACCCTCATTTGTATTCCCTTCCTTTGAGGTCCATGCTGTCAAACTCTACGTCCCCTTCTCCATGCGAGTGGCGGTGGTGTATCGTCCTCCCGACCCTCTCATGAGTTCCTGGATCACTTTGCCACCTGGCTTCCACACTTTCTCTCCTGTGACACCCCCACCCTTATCATGGGTGATTTCAACATCCCCATTGCTTCTCCCCTCTCCCCATCTGCTTCTCACCTTTTATCTCTAACCTCCTCTTTCGGCCTCTCGCAGCATACTAACTCTCCAACACATGAAGATGGAAACTCCCTTGACTTGGTCTTATCCCGACTTTGCTCAGTGGACAATTTCACAAACTCCCCCCTCCCGCTCTCTGACCACAACCTTATTTCATTCTCTATCAAGAACTGCCATCCCACTCAGGTCACCCCCACTTTCCACACTTATAGAAACATACAGGCCATTAACACCCAGAAACTTATGAAGAACTTGCAGTCCTCATTGGCCCCAATCTCCTCCATCTCATGTCCTGATTCTGCTCTGAAGCATTACAATGAAACCCTGAAAAGTGCCCTGGATGAAGCAGCACCTCCTATACATAGAACAACTCAGCACAGACGGCGACAACCGTGGCACACGCTGCAAACACGTTTCCTGCAGTGGTGCTCCAGGTGTACCGAACGTCTATGGAGAAAATCTAATCTACCCGAAGATTTCATCCATTATAACTTCATGCTAAAAACATACAACTCTGCCCTTCACCTCTCCAACCAAACCTATTTCAACACCCTGATCACCTCACTGTCAAATAACCCAAAACGTCTCTTTGACACTTCCAGTCCCTACTCAACCCAAGAGTGCAGGCCCCACCCACGGATCTCCGCGCTGACGATCTGGCCAATTACTTCAAAAAAAAAATTGACCACATTCGACAGGAAATCATCTCCCAATCTCTTCATACCATGCACTGTCCTTCCTCTCCCACTGCATCTAGTTCACTCTCTGACTTTGAACCAGTTACAGAAGAAGAAGTAGTCGGGCTCCTTGCATCTTCTCACCCGACCACTTGCACCAGTGACCCCATTCCGTCACATGTCCTCCAGTCCCTCTCCCCGGCTGTCACCTCTCACCTAACAAAAATATTCAACCTTTCTCTCACTTCCGGTATTTTTCCCTCCTCATTTAAGCATGCCATCGTACATCCATTACTTAAAAAACCATCCCTCGACCAAAACTGTAACGCTAACTATAGACCTGTCTCTAATCTTCCCTTCATCTCTAAACTCCTCGAACGCCTGGTCCACTCCCGTCTTACCCGCTATCTCTCAGATAACTCTCTTCTCGACCCTCTTCAATCTGGCTTCCGCTCTTTACACTCTACTGAAACTGCCCTCACTAAAGTCTCTAATGACCTACTAACAGCTAAATTTAATGGTCACTACTCCATGCTAATTCTCTTGGATCTCTCCGCAGCATTCGATACTGTGGATCATTAGCTCCTCCTCAATATGCTCCGCTCCATCGGCCTCAATGACACCGTTCTCTCCTAGTTTTCCTCCTATTTCTCTGACCTTCACCTTGATCTTTCACTGTATGTTTTGCTGGTTCCTCCTCCTCTCACCTTCCCCTTACTGTTGGGGTTCCTCAAAGATCAGTCCTAGGCCCCCTCCTCTTCTCTTTGCATACTGCCCCTATTGGACAAACAATCAGTAGATTTGGTTTCCAGTACCATCTCTATGCTGACGACAACCAATTATACACCTCTTCTCCTGTTATCACGCCGACCTTTTTAGAAAACACCAGTGATCGTCTTACCGCTGACTCTAACATCATGTCCTCCCTCTATCTGAAACTGAACCTGTCAAAAACTGAACTCCTCGTGTTCGCTCCCTCTACTAACCTACCTTTGCCTGACATTGCCATCTCCATGTGCGGTTCCACCATTACTCCAAAGCAACACTGGCTTGGGGGTCATCCTTGATTCCGAGCTTTCATTCACCCCCCCCACATCCGATCACTGGCTCGCTCTTCTTATCTGCACCTCAAAAACATTTCTAGAATTCGCCCTTTTCTTACTTTCGACACTGCAAAAACTCTTACTGTTTCACTTATTCATTCTCGTCTGGACTATTGTAACTCTCTACTAATCGGCCTCCCTCTTACCAAACTCTCCCCGCTCCAATCTGTGCTGAATGCTGCAGCCAGGATCATATTCCTCACCAACCGGTACACCGATGCCTATACCTTGTGCCAGTCATTACACTGGCTACCCATCCACTCCAGAATCCAGTACAAAACTACTACCCTCATCCACAAAGCACTCCATGGCTCAGCACCACCCTACATCTCCTCTCTGGTCTCAGTCTACCACCCTACCCGTGCCCTCCCCTCCGCTAATGACCTCAGGTTAGCATCCTCAATAATCAGAACCTCCCACTCCCGTCTCCAAGACTTTACACGTGCTGCACCGATTCTTTGGAATGCACTACTTAGGTTAATACGATTAATCCCCAATCCCAACAGTTTTAAGTGTGCCCATAAAACTCAATTGTTCAGATTGGCCTACCGCCTCAACGTATTAACCTAACAATCCCTGTGTGGCCTATCATAAAAAAAAAAAAAAAGAAAAACATAACCCCGTTCCTCGTATCATGTTCTCATACACTTTATGCAGTTAATAGCCCTCTGTGTCTGTACTGTTACATACTTAGGCAGTTAACTGGTTCATGCAGCTTTACATGAACACCCGAGCCTTACACTATGGCTGGTCCAAATAACTAAAGCAATTGTTACCATCCACCTCTCGTGTCTCCCCTTTTCCTCATAGTTTGTAAGCTTGCGAGCAGGGCCCTCACTCCTCTTGGTATCTATTTTGAACTGTGATTTCTGTTATGCTGTAATGTCTATTGTCTGTACAAGTCCCCTCTATAATTTGTAAAGCGCTGCGGAATATGTTGGCGCTATATAAATTAAATTATTATCATTATTATTATTATTTATTTACTGCAAGGTATTTGCTTACTAAGTCTCTATCTTGGGTTTTGTCAGCTTATAATTAGCTGGGCTGGCAAGGTGTCACCTATGTGCCGCACAGATAATGTCATGCTAGGCCAGCAAATCAAAACCCCAAGCTAGGGAAATGCAAGCTCAGAAAATAAGCGCAGCTCCTGTTCACCACCAGAAAGCAGTTACGGTACCTGGACCGTGGTTCAATCCACTTATATCTAATAGACAGATCTATATCTATTAATTTCTTGGATGCAGAATTTTAACAGCAGATTTAGGCAGTGGAACTAAAGACACAGGTAGAGAAACTATCGTTTCTGTTGCCTGAGGGCCAGTTGTGATATTCATAAATTTCACATCACGAGAGCTCCAGTGTTCTATATAGTTAATGGGATTTTTTGTTGCCTTTCTTTAAACATGCTTATATTGAAAAATAGAGACCTTTGTACTTACTAATGCTTTATGCTACTAAATGTGTAGGATATATCTGACTATTTAATGAGGACTACTCAGCACCAGTAAATACAGCTGGTAGCAATTTACATCTCCTTTTAGCTGTCTGTATTATTAAACTACAGTGATCCATCAGGTGAAATTCATCCAGCATGGTTTAGCTCTTGAGTACAGAATAGTTCAGACATAATCAATCTCTAGGAGACAACAATAGACTCTGGAAGCCGGAGGCAGCAGAACGGTCTAAATACTCTCCGATGGGAAGACCCCAGTGTTGAATACAATCATTTCAATTACAATTTTTGAGAATTACATCTAATGTTGTGAAAATAAATAAAAATTAATCAATTAATGGTAATCTGTGAACCATGTGTAAATATACTTAAAACTAGTCACCAACATCTACTATATAATTGTCTAAGGGTCAATTCCGTCTTTCTGTCCTTCTGTCTGTCACGGATATTCATTGGTCGCGGCCTCGGTCTGTCATGGAATCCAAGTCGCTGATTGGTCTCGCCAGCTGCCTGTCATGGCTGCCGCGACCAATCAGCGACGGCCACAGTCCGATTAGTCCCTCCCTACTCCCCTGCAGTCAGTGCCCGGCGCCTGCTTCATACTCCCCTCAGTCACCGCTCACACAGAGTTAATGCCAGCAGTAATGGACCACGTTATGCCGCGGGTAACTCACTCTGTTACCGCTGCAATTAACCCTGTGTGACCAAGTTTTTACTATTGATGCTGCCTATGCAGCGTCAATAGTAAGAAGATCTAATGTTAAAAATAATAACAAAAATAAAAAATCATTATATACTCACCTTTCGCGACGCTCCGGTGACCGCTCCATGCAAGCGTCAGGCTCCGGTGCTAAGGATGGTGTGCGACAAGGACCTGCCATGATGTCACGGTCATGTGACCGCAACATCATCACAGGTCCTGCGCGCCTGCGCGAGGACGTGCCATGACGTCACGGTCATGTGACCGCAATGTCATCACAGGTCCTGTACGCCTGCGCGAGATGGACCTGCCATGATGTCACGGTCATGTGACCGCAACGTCATCACACCCTGGAACCGGAAGCTGCCGCATGAACCATGCACAGGCAACAGAACAACAAGGGGCCCTCGGATCGGAGGGTGATTATATGTTTATTTTTTTAACCTGGCTGGGCAATATACTACGTGGCTGGGCAATATACTACATGGCTGGGCAATATACTATGTCACTGTGCAATATACTACGTCGCTGGGCAATATACAACATCACTGGGCAATATACTATGTGGCTGGGCAATATACTACTTGGCTGGGCAATATACTACGTGACTGGGCAATATACTACATGGCTGGGCAATATAATACATGGCTGGGCAATATACTGTACTATGTGGCTGGGAAATATACTACGTGGCTCGGCAATATACTATGTGGCTGGGCAATATAGTACGTGGCTGGGCAATATACTACGTCACTGGGCAATATACTATGTGGATGGGCAATACACTACATGGCTGGGCAATATACTATGTGGCTGGGCAATATACTATGTGGCTGGGCAATATACTACATGGCTGGGCAATATACTACATGGCTGGGCAAAATACTGTGTGGGCTGTGCAATATACTACGTGACTGGGAAATATACTACGTGGTTGGGCAATATACTACGTTGCTGGGCAATATACTGCGTGGCTGGGCAATATACTACGTGGCTGGGCAATATACTACGTGGCTGGGCAATATACTACGTGGTTGGGCGATATACTACGTGGTTGGGCGATATACTACGTGACTGGGCAATATACTACGTGACTGGGCAATATACTACGTGGCTGGGCAATATACTACGTGGCTGGGCAATATACTACGTGGCTGGGCAATATACTACGTGGACATGCATATTCTAGAATACCCGAGGCGTTAGAATCGGGCCACCATCTAGTTCAAAATAAATGCATAAATAACAAAAACACAATCCATCAATACTATTAATGTAGAATGAGGCAGATAACTTTGTGTGAGTCACTGTTTCATAGGAATTAACCCAAACTGACTATCTGTTCCTTTGCACAATTTGGCATTCGAAGAGAAGGCTACAAACATGTTGATCAATGTGGGTCTTTTTTAATATGGTGGAGTAATGTGGGAACAAATAAGAATCTGCAGCTTTTTTTGCATGAAGTTAAAAAGCATTGAGCATTATATAAAATTGATAATCTTATAAATGGCAAATGTGAATACAAATATCCAATGGTGTGTTCAATAGAATATGGAGCTAAGAGCATCAAAGTTGAAAGAAGGTGAAAAAAGTGTCAGAGAACCTCCAAAAGCAGATGAGTGGAAGCATGTGACCAAAAGAAGCAAGAAGACCATGGAGAAATCACCAACCACACAACTGAAGAACCGATATCAAATCTTTGTAGAGGATGAAGATGGCACACCTAAGGATGAAGCAATACCAGCAAGCAAAAAAGAAAAGGGCACACAGCAACAAGTGACAGCAAAAAGTACAGCCAAGAAGCAACGAAGAGTGGTGGTGGTGGGAGACTCACTACTGAGAGGCACAGAAGCAGCCATCTGCAGACCGGACATAACTGCAAGAGAAGTATGCTGCCTTCCAGGTGCGATGATCAAGGATGTGACCGATAGGATACCAAAGCTCTTCAACTCCAAGGACGTCCACCCATTTCTTCTGATACATGTTGGCACCAATGACACGGCAAGGAAGGACCTACCGACAATCTGCAAAGACTTTGAAGAGTTGGGGAAGAAAGTAAAGGAACTGGATGCACAGGTAGTTTTTTCTTCTATCCTTCCAGTAGACGGGCATGGCACCAGGAGATGGAACAGGATCCTTGATGCAAACAACTGGCTAAGACGATGGTGCAGACAACAAGGATTCGGATTCCTGGACCACGGTGTGAATTACTTGTACGATGGAATCCTCGCCAGAGACGGACTACACCTCAACAAACCTGGGAAACACACATTCGCCAGAAGACTCGCTACACTCATCAGGAGGGTGTTAAACTAGAAGAAGAGGGGACGGGAAGAAAAACATTAGACTTGAACAAACAAGATCCAGGAAAACATACTCAGAAGGGAGGTAAGAACATTTCTAAAACAATCCACAGCGAGGAGATTGGAACAAAACAAAATCCTCTAAACTGCATGCTTGCAAACGCCAGAAGCCTGACAAACAAGATGGAAGAACTAGAAGCAGAAATATCTACAGGTAACTTTGACATAGTGGGAATAACCGAGACATGGTTAGATGAAAGCTATGACTGGGCAGTTAACTTACAGGGTTACAGTCTGTTTAGAAAGGATCGTAAAAATCGGAGAGGAGGAGGGGTTTGTCTCTATGTAAAGTCTTGTCTAAAGTCCACTTTAAGGGAGGATATTAGCGAAGGAAATGAGGATGTCGAGTCCATATGGGTCGAAATTCATGGAGGGAAAAATGGTAACAAAATTCTCATTGGGGTCTGTTACAAACCCCCAAATATAACAGAAATCATGGAAAGTCTACTTCTAAAGCAGATAGATGAAGCTGCAACCCATAATGAGGTCCTGGTTATGGGGGACTTTAACTACCCGGATATTAACTGGGAAACAGAAACCTGTGAAACCCATAAAGGCAACAGGTTTCTGCTAATAACCAAGAAAAATTATCTTTCACAATTGGTGCAGAATCCAACCAGAGGAGCAGCACTTTTAGACCTAATACTATCTAATAGACCTGACAGAATAACAAATCTGCAGGTGGTCGGGCATCTAGGAAATAGCGACCACAATATTGTACAGTTTCACCTGTCTTTCACTAGGGGGACTTGTCAGGGAGTCACAAAAACACTGAACTTTAGGAAGGCAAAGTTTGACCAGCTTAGAGATGCCCTTAATCTGGTAGACTGGGACAATATCCTCAGAAATAAGAATACAGATAATAAATGGGAAATGTTTAAGAACATCCTAAATAGGCAGTGTAAGCGGTTTATACCTTGTGGGAATAAAATGACTAGAAATAGGAAAAACCCAATGTGGCTAAACAAAGAAGTAAGACAGGCAATTAACAGTAAAAAGAAAGCATTTGCACTACTAAAGCAGGATGGCACCATTGAAGCTCTAAAAAACTATAGGGAGAAAAATACTTTATCTAAAAAACTAATTAAAGCTGCCAAAAAGGAAACAGAGAAGCACATTGCTAAGGAGAGTAAAACTAATCCCAAACTGTTCTTCAACTATATCAATAGTAAAAGAATAAAAACTGAAAATGTAGGCCCGTTAAAAAATAGTGAGGAAAGAATGGTTGTAGATGACGAGGAAAAAGCTAACATATTAAACACCTTCTTCTCCACGGTATTCACGGTGGAAAATGAAATGCTAGGTGAAATCCCAAGAAACAATGAAAACCCTATATTAAGGGTCACCAATCTAACCCAAGAAGAGGTGCGAAACCGGCTAAATAAGATTAAAATAGATAAATCTCCGGGTCCGGATGGCATACACCCACGAGTACTAAGAGAACTAAGTAATGTAATAGATAAACCATTATTTCTTATTTTTAGGGACTCTATAGCGACAGGGTCTGTTCCGCAGGATTGGCGCATAGCAAATGTGGTGCCAATATTCAAAAAGGGCTCTAAAAGTGAACCTGGAAATTATAGGCCAGTAAGTCTAACCTCTATTGTTGGTAAAATATTTGAAGGGTTTCTGAGGGATGTTATTCTGGATTATCTCAATGAGAATAACTGTTTAACTCCATATCAGCATGGGTTTATGAGAAATCGCTCCTGTCAAACCAATCTAATCAGTTTTTATGAAGATGTAAGCTATAGGCTGGACCACGGTGAGTCATTGGACGTGGTATATCTCGATTTTTCCAAAGCGTTTGATACCGTGCCGCACAAGAGGTTGGTACACAAAATGAGAATGCTTGGTCTGGAGGAAATTGTGTGTAAATGGGTTAGTAACTGGCTTAGTGATAGAAAGCAGAGGGTGGTTATAAATGGTATAGTCTCTAACTGGGTCGCTGTGACCAGTGGGGTACCGCAGGGGTCAGTATTGGGACCTGTTCTCTTCAACATATTCATTAATGATCTGGTAGAAGGTTTACACAGTAAAATATCGATATTTGCAGATGATACAAAACTATGTAAAGCAGTTAATACAAGAGAAGATAGTATTCTGCTACAGATGGATCTGGATAAGTTGGAAACTTGGGCCGAAAGGTGGCAGATGAGGTTTAACAATGATAAATGTAAGGTTATACACATGGGAAGAAGGAATCAATGTCACCATTACACACTGAACGGGAAACCACTGGGTAAATCTGACAGGGAGAAGGACTTGGGGATCCTAGTTAATGATAAACTTACCTGGAGCAGCCAGTGCCAGGCAGCAGCTGCCAAGGCAAACAGGATCATGGGGTGCATTAAAAGAGGTCTGGATACACATGATGAGAGCATTATACTGCCTCTGTACAAATCCCTAGTTAGACCGCACATGGAGTACTGTGTCCAGTTTTGGGCACCGGTGCTCAGGAAGGATATAATGGAACTAGAGAGAGTACAAAGAAGGGCAACAAAATTAATAAAGGGGATGGGAGAACTACAATACCCAGATAGATTAGCGAAATTAGGATTATTTAGTCTAGAAAAAAGACGACTGAGGGGCGATCTAATAACCATGTATAAGTATATAAGGGGACAATACAAATATCTCGCTGAGGATCTGTTTATACCAAGGAAGGTGACGGGCACAAGGGGGCATTCTTTGCGTCTGGAGGAGAGAAGGTTTTTCCACCAACATAGAAGAGGATTCTTTACTGTTAGGGCAGTGAGAATCTGGAATTGCTTGCCTGAGGAGGTGGTGATGGCGAACTCAGTCGAGGGGTTCAAGAGAGGCCTGGATGTCTTCCTGGAGCAGAACAATATTGTATCATACAATTAGGTTCTGTAGAAGGACGTAGATCTGGGGATTTATTATGATGGAATATAGGCTGAACTGGATGGACAAATGTCTTTTTTCGGCCTTACTAACTATGTTACTATGTTACTATGTAAAGTTCTTCTCTTATATAGTCAATGCTCATGCTGGCAGGCCAGGTTGTCTCACAAAACTTGATCAAAAAGTTAAGTTAATATTGGAACTTTTGTTCATGGAGATTAGTCATAAATAATGATAATTTCAAGGAAATAAAACATAATAATGGATACAAAATGCAACATAATGCAAACGTCTTATAGAGTTTGTAACAAATTATAAAGAAATGGTCAAGAAAGGTTTGAGAATAGCACATGAAGGTTTTTACAATATTCCACTGTCTCATATTTACTCTGAAATACAGTATTTTACAGTAAAACCAGTCTGCCATCTCATACTAGATTATTTTTAATTATTAAGATATAGATTTATAATGAAAATATGTGACAACCTGAGACAGGAGCAGAATAACTAGCTATTTTTTTGGCAATTAAAAGTTTGTCCTGTGTGTTATTTTTATACATACATAGTCTCATTGCTAGAGCCTGATTCTTCACAAGAAGGAAGAAAATCTCTGCAAATGACAAATGTTTTCGCAAAACCCGTAAGGATAGGTCATATGAGAATATTCTGACAATTTAATTAAGTTGGAAACATTGATCTTCCTGGCCCGTGTGCTTAAGTGGGAGTTTCTTAATAATGTGAGGCAGAAACAACAAACACAACTGTCAATGTGGGGGAATAGCATCCTGCATAAGGTTTGGCAATGCAAGTATTAATGTAACTAAAAATCTATCATGCACAAGAAGTCGTGAAATGTATTTCCCCTGTGAATATGTTCCATGCTCGGTGTAATCTCTGTCAATAAAACAGGTCTCATTTTGAAATGGAATAAAGAAGACACAAATTAATAATTCAGCTAAAGTGTTTAAAGTGTTCCTGTTACTAAGATTTTCTTATTAATTATTTATGGGCAGGGTCAAATATGAAAAGGCAATACTGATTGATTAGATAAGTTATTATAAGAACTTTCTCTTTGCCCCTACCAGTGACATGGGTTTTCCATATTATTGTATATATCCTAGATCATTGTTAGGCACCAGTTCACTCTCCAATAAGGGCAAAGTTTAGCTTCCCGTGGGAAGGCCATTGTCACTATATATGATTGAGCAAAACTAGAGGGATTCAAAATTCAGTTAGGAAAAGACTTGGTAAACTGTGGATCGGCTGAGACTCAGGGATCCCAATGAAAGATATTTGGGGATTAAAAGTTGTCAAAAGTCAGCCAGCCTAAAGTACACTCCGTATGGTTGGACTTTCAACTACTCTTGCATGTTTTGGTGCACAAAACAGGAACAGTCCGTTCATGGCTACATTGAAGCTTCTACATCTGATGACCAGCTGTTCTCTCTTTTGCTATATTTAGAGTGTATTAGAAGAGTCACTTCTACCTGGACTACCCACTTCTTAAGGCTCTCTTACATGCGATAATGTCTCCTTGAAAACTGGTTCCAGATCAATGGTTTCAAAAAAGCAGTGATCAGCTGATAAATGAGTCTTAAGCTACTACAGTGTTGCTGTATATAGTAAAAATCGATGTCAAGTATGACGTTCAGTGCATCATGAAGCGTTAAGGGGTTTAACACACAGTCTTGGTAATGTCAATGTGAGCTCTGTTGTGAATTCTGTTTTCGAACTACCTCCTGTGGTCATGAATGGTACTTCGGCGAGTTCTGTCCATGGACTCCCTCTGGTGGCTGTGAGTGGAACTGCTGCTTCTGAGGTTCCTTCCACAGGTGCCGTAGTTTATTCGTTGGCTGGCTGTTCTATTTAACTCCACTCAGATCGTTACTCCATGCCAGCTGTCAATGTTCTTGTACTGGTTCAGTTCGCTCCTGGATCTTTCTGGTGACCTGTCTACTCCAGCATTAGCTAAGTCCCTGCTAGTTATTTATTTGTTCATTGTTTCCTTGTCCAGTTGGCTATCATGATTTTGTCTTGCTAGCTGAAAAAGCAATAGTGTGCAAAAAACACACCATATATATACCCCCTGGCTCAAGACAGAATCAGCTGTGGAGGATATCCACTAATAAAACATAACTTTTAATATTAAATGCTAAAAACTGCACATCCAACAGGACACAAACGAAAAAAACATACAAAGTGCTCAGGTGAACCAGTGCTCAATAAAAAAGAATGGTTGGATCTCACCCAAGCTGCCGGACACTGTATACTTCCGTACGACACAGTAGAGATCCAATTAGATGAGGAGGGGCAGGGCTGAAGTAGTATGTCTACCCTGTAACCCCTCTGTAACTCCTGTCCTAACAAGGACAGGCCCCAAATGGACCTTGCTCTAAGGGACCAGCCCACCCAATATGTGTAAAGGCAGAGTCCCAAAACCTCTTGAAACGTAGAATCTTCCTCCCTGTCTTGCTAGCTGGAAGCTCTGGGATGCAGAGTGGCACCTCCGCACCATGAGTCGGTGCGGAGGTCTTTTTGCACACTCTGCGTGGTCTTTTGTAGTTTTTTGTGCTGACCGCAAAGATACCTTTCCTATCCTCAGTCTGTTTAGCAAGTCTGGCCTCCCTTTGCTGAAAACTGTTTCATATCTGTGTTTGTGACTTTCATCTTAACTCACAGTCAATATATGTGGGAGGCTGCCTTTTCCTTTGGGGAATTTCTCTGAGGCAAGGTAGGCTTTATTTTCTATCTTTAGGGCTTGTTAGCTCTTAGGCTGTGAAGAGGCGTCTAGGTCATGTTAGGTACGCTCCACGGCTATTTCTAGTTGTGTGATAGGATTAGGGGTTGCGGTCAGCAGAGCTCCCACTTCCCAGAGCTTGTCCTGTGTGAGTTTAACCATCAGGTCGTTCCGGGTGCTCCTAACCACCAGGTCCATAACAGAGCTCATCACAAAAACAGATTTTAACTAGTGGTAACAAACAGCATGCTTACACCTTTCCCAACATCCACTGTACTTGTACGACGCAAGGTGGGAGTGGGTGTATGGAGCATGATCTTGAAGTGAGCTCATGCCATCTCTGGCAGATAATGGCTGTGACTTACAGTCAGGATCTGTTTCTAACAGCTGATTATGTACCGGCGCTTTGCCCATAATTGTTAACCTGTAATTGCCACTGTCAATTTCTGACAGTGGCATTAATAGCGTGCTCCAATGTTATTCTATGCGCCGATACATTGCTTTGACAGCCAGGGGTCTGTTAAAGACCTTTGTGTCTGTCATCATGGAGCCCCGCTGGAACACAGTCTGTGACAGGACTTCAAAGTAGACTATGATTTAGCTATATATATCAATAATGTGCACAATTCCAAGTTCAAGACTACTAATGGGACTAAAAAAAAATACTAAAAAGCAAAAAAAAAAAATAATTTTAAAATGTATGGGGAAAAAAATCATACCCATTTCCCTATTAGAAATAAAGATATTTAAAAAAAAAGTCCAATCTATTAAATTATTTAACTCAATTGTTATAAATAAAAAGTCGTATTAATGTCTGCCCAGCAGCCATGACAAGACACATTTCTTTGCTGGGAACCTAGCTTAATGTGATTCCTTTCCTAAAGTGCTCGGTCAGAGATCCTATGCACGCCAATATCAAAAGATTGTTACAGTAGTTAGTTATGGCTGATGGATTACCGGCATCAGCTTTTATAGTGGTACTGATAGTCTTACCTGATTGGTTGCGCTATACCATGTGATGTGATAGCAGCAAGATATTATGTAGAAGCATGCACAGCTGCACCCGTCATCATGTGAGCTCTCTTTTGCTGCTACAATCTTAAGCAATAATTGAAATGTGGTTTGTGGTTTTTTTTGTTGTTTTTTTTTTATATTACAATTCAGGCATAGAAAATAGCAAATTGTTTGAAGTCACCTGGGACTTTTATGCAATTTTACACAAATTCAATTCACATCAAATTGATTCATTCATCTTTTGTCAGTTTTAAAGAGTCTACACAAAAGAGAGAATATTCTTCCTTTATATGTTTCCTTCTGTTTTAGATCTAGTTCTGGCTTCGGCTCAAAAAAAAAAAATCATGCTAAATGTGTGATTTCAGTCCAAATGATAAACCAAATCCAAATAATGTGTGCTGTTGCCTAACCACACCACTCACTGTGGCCAATGGATGCCCAAATGTTATGGTAAGTCAGGTGGCCATTAGCCACCTTGGGTTGGCGTTGAATGGAACAGTGTATTCAACTGCATGTTTGGTCTCACTCTTATAGGCAAAAAAAAAGAATTTAAATGAAGGCCAAAAAGGGCCAATAACAAGCTACATACAGAAAAAACAACGTTACTAAAATAGGGGATGGGTCCCACCAGTCAAGCTAAAGCCATAATTTTAGGCCGAGTCCGACTAGTTAAGCCAAATGGAATGAAACTAAATTCCAAGATCGAACCAGCTAAGGATGAGACTCAACAGTTAAACTCAGAGGAATAGCTCACTAGCTAGAACATACAGGTTGATAATTCAAAATCATTTAAGGGAAGAATGACAGAAGTGATGGGGGTGGGACCTTAACACCTATAATGTAACAAATGTAAGTGTAATGGTAATAAGAATAAAAATTATAAAGATGTAAATCAGAAAGGACAACACATAGCTTGCTCTCAAAGATTTTACAGATTTTGGCATCAATGACAAGATAGCTGAACAACATAGATTTGAATGAAGCTCATTTAAGTATATCTTATGGAGTGACAGATGAGCGCATAAGACAACAGAACATAATGTCAAAAGTACAAACTGTATATAAAATCCACAGAAATATAAAGTTCAATAAAAATGACAAACATTTAACAGCTATATATGCAAAATTAACACAAGGTGCTTATAATATACTGAACATCACAGATCTAGAGCTCAAGATATCTAGAGACAATACACAGACTGTATTTATAACCCTCGCAAACACATTTTGTATGTGTCATGCTGATAAATCTGATTAAGTTTGGAATCTATTTTTGTACAGGCAATTCCCCATATGTCCGCTAAGAAAAACAGATTCACGTTAATGCAATATTATATGTAACATTAAATTTTCATAAGCTTTCCTGAAGCTTCAATTGAATTCTTCAAAAATGAAATTACAGAGCACAGAATGTTCCTACATCACACAATGAGCGAACTGTAACAAACAATACACTTGCAGTTCAAGCACACTTCAAGCAGAAAACAAAGTCTCTAAAGCGACTTGCACAGTAATTACACTCCTGAATGATGTGTATTAGTCCTAAACAAATAATAATTTATGTTCAAAAGGCACCTATGGAATGTTCTAGAAATTAATAGTAATGTTATGCTGCACTGTAAAAACGCAAAGTTTTTCTTTCTTTATTTCTTAATTCCTAATTCTCGAACTAAAGAAAAAAAAATAATTACGACAGTCATAAAAAAAAAGAAAAACAATCCCAACAATTCTTCACAAAAATAGAAAAATATTTATTCCAGTGATGCCCAACAGCATTCATACATCCCTCATGCACGTCCTCAGAGCATGGCAAATGTATAATGTGCAGTCGCATTTCACATAAAGATAAAAATTGGTATGTTGACTGGTCTGCTCAGATACACCAAAGAGCTTGTTTTCTTTCTCCACTGTTATGGGGTACTGCGGTATCTTTCCCATCATCAAAATTTGTGCTATTTGTATTCCTGTATGGATTTATGTTTTTTAGGTTATGTCTGTGGTCTTTAAGAACTTAATAGATATATTACTAAAGATAAGAACACAACTCATATTATCCAATTAAAAAAAAATGGTTTCATTTGTCAAGCTTGTTTTGGGGTTAAAGAAGCACTCCTGATAAACATTTTATCCACCAAAACTGTTCTAGATATGTCTATAAGTGCAGTAACATGAAAATACTTACCAATTAAAGCCTTCCCCAGTTTACAGCACTGCTGCACTCTTTTTCTGGGTGACTTCAAATCAGACTTGACGGATCACACTGTGTCATGATCCCAATGGCAGGGGATCACAAAAGGACAAGCACACAAAAAAACAGAACAAGCTCTAGGGTGATGGAAACTGAGCTGACCGCGATCCTGAACCTAATTCACAACACTAGCAGTAGCCGGGAAACGTGCCTACGATGATTCTAGACGTCTCGCGCCAGCCGAAGGACTAGCTTCCCCTATTAGAAGAAACAAAGACCTCTCTTGCCTCCAGAGAAACACCCCACAGAAATAGCAGCCCCCACATGTAATGACGGTGAAATGAGAGGAAAGCACATACGTAGTAATGAAAACAGATTCAGCAAAATGAGGCCCGCTAAAACTAGATAGCAGAGGATACAAAAGTGAACTGCGCGGTCAGCGAAAAACCCTACAAAAAAACATCCTGAAATTACCTGAACTCATGTGCCAACTCATGGATCATGAGGAGTAATATCAGCCCACTAGAGCAACCAGCAACAAGGAATCACATAACTGCAAGCTGGACTAAAACAAAAATAAAGCAAAACGTGGAACAGGAAAATCAAAAACTTAGCTTGTCCTGAAGATTACAGAAGCGGGAAGGAGAGGTAACAAGACACACTGATTACATTGATCGCCGGCGAGGAAATGACAAGAAAGCCAGGTTAAATAGGAAACTCCCATATGCTGATAGAACAGGTGGACACCAGAGACCGCAGAGAACACAAGTCACCCAGTACCATCTGTAACCACCAGAGGGAGCCCAAAAACAGAATCCACAACAGTACCCCCCCCCTTGAGGGGTCACCGAACCCTCACGAGAACCACCAGGGCGACCAGGATGAGCCCTATGAAATGCACGGACCAAATCAGCAGCATGAACATCAGAGGCAACCACCCAAGAATTATCCTCCTCACCATAACCCTTCCACTTGACCAAATACTGAAGTTTCCGTCTGGAAACACGAGAATCCAAGATCTTCTCCACAACATACTCTAATTCTCCCTCCACCAGCACCGGAGCAGGAGGCTCAAGCGAAGGAACAACAGGTACCTCATACTTCCGCAACAACGACCGATGGAACACATTATGAATAGCAAACGATGCCGGGAGATCCAAACGAAATGACACAGGGTTAAGAATTTCCAAGATCCTATAGGGACCGATAAACCGAGGCTTGAACTTAGGAGAAGAGACCTTCATAGGAACAAAACGAGAAGACAACCACACCAAGTCCCCAACACGAAGTCGAGGACCCACGCGGCGACGGCGATTAGCAAACTGCTGAGCCCTCTCCTGGGACAACTTCAAATTGTCCACCACATGACTCCAAATCTGATGCAACCTATCCACCACCATGTCCACTCCAGGACAATCAGAAGGCTCCACCTGACCAGAGGAAAAACGAGGATGAAACCCTGAATTACGAAAGAAAGGAGAAACCAAGGTAGCAGAACTAGCCCGATTATTAAGGGCAAATTCGGCAAGCGGCAAAAAGGTAACCCAGTCATCTTGATCAGCAGAAACAAAACACCTTAAATAAGTTTCCAAGGTCTTATTAGTTCGTTCCGTCTGGCCATTCGTCTGAGGATGGAATGCAGACGAAAAGGACAAATCAATGCCCATCTTAGCACAGAACGTCCGCCGAAATCTAGACACAAACTGGGATCCCCTGTCAGAAACAATGTTCTCCGGAATCCCATGCAAACGAACCACATTCTGAAAAAACAGAGGGACCAACTCAGAGGAGGAAGGTAACTTAGGCAAGGGGACCAGATGAACCATCTTAGAAAAGCGGTCACACACAACCCAGATGACGGACATTTTTTGAGAGACAGGGAGATCCGAAATAAAGTCCATGGAAATGTGCGTCCAAGGCCTCTTCGGGATAGGCAAAGGTGACAACAATACACTGGCCCGAGAACAGCAAGGCTTAGCCCGAGCGCAAACTTCACAAGACTGCACAAAAGAACGCACATCCCTCGACAAGGAAGGCCACCAAAAAGACCTGGCCACCAAGTCTCTAGCACCAAATATTCCAGGATGACCTGCCAACGCAGAAGAATGGACCTCGGAGATGACTCTACTGGTCCAATTATTCGGAACAAACAGTCTTTCAGGCGGACAACGATCAGGTTTATCCGCCTGAAACTCCTGCAAAGCACGTCACAAGTCTGGGAAGACAGCCGACAAAATCACCCCATCCCTAAGGATACCAGTGGGCTCAGAATTTCCAGGGGAATCAGGCACAAAACTCCTAGAAAGAGCATCCGCCTTCACATTCTTTGAACCTGGCAGGTATGAAACCACAAAATCGAAACGGGAGAAAAACAGTGACCAACGAGCCTGTCTAGGATTCAGACGCTTGGCAGACTCAAGGTAAATCAGATTTTTGTGATCAGTCAAGACCACCACACGATGTCTAGCACCCTCAAGCCAATGACGCCACTCCTCAAATGCCCACTTCATGGCCAAAAGCTCCCGATTACCAACATCATAATTCCGCTCAGTGGGCGAAAACTTTCTAGAAAAGAACGCACATGGCTTCATCACCGAGCAATCGGAGCTTCTCTGTGACAAAACCGCCCCCGCTCCAATCTCAGAAGCATCAACCTCAACCTGAAAAGGAAGCGAAACATCTGGCTGACGCAACACAGGAGCAGAAGAAAACCGGCGCTTAAGTTCCTGAAAGGCCTCCACAGCCGCAGGAGACCAATCAGCAACATCAGCACCCTTCTTAGTCAGATCCGTCAAAGGCTTAACAACACTAGAAAAATTAGTTATGAAACGACGATAAAAATTAGCAAAGCCCAAGAACTTCTGTAGACTCTTAAGAGATGTAGGCTGCGTCCAGTCACAAATAGCTTGAACCTTGACGGGATCCATCTCAATAGTAGAAGGGGAAAAAATATACCCCAAAAAAGAAATCTTCTGGACTCCAAAGAGACACTTTGAACCTTTTACAAACAAAGAATTGGCTTGCAGGACCTGAAACACCTTCCTGACCTGCTGAACATGGGACTCCCAGTCATCAGAAAAAACCAAAACATCATCTAAATACACAATCATAAATTTATCCAGATATTCACGGAAAATATCGTGCATTAAGGACTGGAAGACAGAAGGAGCATTAGAAAGTCCAAAAGGCATCACCAAATACTCAAAATGGCCCTCAGGCATATTAAATGCGGTTTTCCACTCATCACCCTGCTTAATCCGCACAAGATTATACGCACCCCGAAGATCAATTTTAGTGAACCATTTAGCCCCCTTAATGCGAGCGAACAAATCAGTCAACAATGGCAAAGGATACTGATATTTGACCGTAATCTTATTCAAAAGACGGTAATCTATACAAGGCCTCAAGGAACCATCTTTTTTGGCCACGAAAAAAAAACCTGCTCCCAAAGGAGATGAAGATGGACAGATATGTCCCTTTTCCAAGGACTCCTTAACATAATCCCGCATAGCAGTATGCTCTGGCACTGACAGATTGAACAAACGACCTTTAGGAAATTTACTGCCAGGAATCAAATCTATAGCACAATCGCAAACCCTGTGAGGAGGAAGCGAATTGAGCTTAGGCTCCTCAAAAACATCCCGATAATCAAACAAAAATACCGGAACCACAGAAGGAGTAGATGAAGCGATAGAAATCGGAGGTGCATCATCATGAACCCCCTGACATCCCCAGCTTAACACAGACATCGTTTTCCAGTCCAAGACTGGGTTATGCGTTTGTAACCATGGCAGACCAAGCACTAAGACATCATGTAAATTATACAGTACCAGGAAGCGAATCACCTCCTGATGAACGGGAGTCATACGCATGGTCACGTGTGTCCAGTACTGAGGTTTATTCATAGCCAAAGGTGTAGAGTCAATTCCTTTCAAAGGAATAGGGACTTCCAGAGGCTCCAGACTAAACCCACAGCGGTTGGCAAATGACCAATCCATAAGACTCAGGGCAGCACCTGAATCCACATAGGCATCGACGGAAATGGCTGATAATGAACTAATCAGAGTCACAGACAGAATGAACTTAGACTGTAAAGTACTAATGGCAACAGACTTACCAACCTTTTTTGTGCGTTTAGAGCATGCTGATATAACATGAGCTGAATCACCACAATAAAAACACAACCCATTTTTCCGCCTATAGTTTTGCCGTTCACTTCTGGACTGAATTCTATCACATTTCATTGTCTCAGGTGCCTGCCCAGAAGACACCGCCAAATGGTGCACAGGTTTGCGCTCCCGTAAACACCGATCAATCTGAATAGCCATAGTCATAGACTCATTCAGACCTGTAGGCGCCGGGAACCCCACCATAACATCTTTAATGGCCTCAGAAAGGCCATCTCTGAATTTTGCAGCCAGAGCGCACTCATTCCACTGAGTAAGCACCGACCATTTCCGAAATTTCTGACAATATATTTCTGCTTCATGTTGCCCCTGAGAGAGAGCCAATAAAGCTTTTTCAGCCTGAATCTCTAGGTTAGGTTCCTCATAGAGCAAACCCAATGCCAGAAAAAACGCATCCACATTGAGCAACGCAGGATCCCCTGGTGCCAATGCAAATGCCCAATTCTGAGGGTCACCCCGCAGGAAAGATATTACAATTTTGACCTGCTGAGCAGGGTCTCCAGAGGAGCGAGATTTCAAAGAAAGAAACAACTTGCAATTGTTCCTAAAATTCAGAAAACTAGATCTATCTCCAGAAAAAAACTCTGGGATAGGAATTCTAGGTTCAGACATAGGAGCATGTACAACAAAATCTTGTATATTTTGAACCTTAGCAGCAAGATTATTCAGGCTGGAAGCCAAACTCTGGACATCCATGATAAACAGCTGAGGTCAGAGCCATTCAAGGATTAAGAGGAGGTAAGACGCAGCCAGACTGCAATTAAGGCTAGGCAGCAAACTCTGAGGGAAGAAAAAAAAAAAAAAAAAACTTCCTCAGACTACTTTTCCTCCTACTTCAGCCAATATGATTACCACTTTTAGGCCGGCGATACTGTCATGATCCCAATGGCAGGGGATCACAAAAGGACAAGCACACAAAAAACAGAACAAGCTCTAGGGTGATGGAAACTGAGCTGACCGCGATCCTGAACCTAATTCACAACACTAGCAGTAGCCGGGAAACGTGCCTACGATGATTCTAGACGTCTCGCGCCAGCCGAAGGACTAGTTTCCCCTATTAGAAGAAACAAAGACCTCTCTTGCCTCCAGAGAAACACCCCACAGAAATAGCAGCCCCCCACATGTAATGACGGTGAAATGAGAGGAAAGCACATACGTAGTAATGAAAACAGATTCAGCAAAATGAGGCCCGCTAAAACTAGATAGCAGAGGATACAAAAGTGAACTGCGTGGTCAGCGAAAAACCCTACAAAAAACCATCCTGAAATTACCTGAACTCATGTGCCAACTCATGGATCATGAGGAGTAATATCAGCCCACTAGAGCAACCAGCAACAAGGAATCACATAACTGCAAGCTGGACTAAAACAAAAATAAAGCAAAACGTGGAACAGGAAAATCAAAAACTTAGCTTGTCCTGAAGATTACAGAAGCGGGAAGCAGAGGTAACAAGACACACTGATTACATTGATCGCCGGCGAGGAAATGACAAGAAAGCCAGGTTAAATAGGAAACTCCCATATCCTGATAGAACAGGTGGACACCAGAGACCGCAGAGAACACAAGTCACCCAGTACCATCTGTAACCACCAGAGGGAGCCCAAAAACAGAATCCACAACACACTGGGGTTTAAGTGTGGACTGGCAGTCACATTCACAATGTAAGTCTCCAGAGATTCATTCCAAGCCTCTACAGGTTAACACTGGTCAAAAAAGCACAGCCCTATACACTGGTTCCTGTGAGAGCCGATAAAGATAAGGAGCAAAGAGATGACCTAATAGAGGATTGGAGCAACACTGTATACGAGAAAAAGAAGGAGCTTACGAAGTATGTTAAAGGAGATGTCCACTACTTGGACAAGATCTTTTCATTCTTCATGTTTGAACTCATTAAAATAAAAAGCACCTATACTCACCTCCCGTGCTGGCGGTGTCAGCACTTGTGTTCCTGAGGCTCACACGAGGTTGATATGTCACCTGAGCCCAATCACCGCTGATGTCACTGTCTCGCCGTCGGACAAACTGAACATCAAGAAGAAGTCAGAGAGCAGCTCAGAGCTGATAACAGCTGATCGTGGGTGGTGCCAGGTGTTGGTTCAATCTAACATTGATGTTTTATCCTGGGCACCATGATTTTTACTCAAGTATTACAGTATATATAATAGTTGATTATGCCTACGCAGGTTCAAATCCTATATGGTGACTAAAAAATACAGTGAAAAAAGAAGAGTCAGTATTGGCAAATCCATAAGAGTTCGGTCTATGAAAACATAAAATTATATAACGCATTATTTAAACGTGAAAAAAAAACCAAAAAAAAAACACCAATAATGTGGTGGCTTTCCAGTCACTGCAAGCCAAAATAAAACTCAATAAAAAGTGATCAAAACATCATGTATGCCTTCATACATCACCATCAACCGAAAACTAAAAATGTTACAGGTCTCAACTAATGTTTTCTACAAAGTTCATAATTTTTTAGAAGCCACTAAAATAATAGATAATTTTGCATGCTTGGCATCAGTGTGGTCGTACTGACCTGGAGAATCGTGTCACCAGGTCATTTTTACAATAGAAATTAATTCCATAAAAAAAAAAAAAAATCCACAATCGAGGAATTTTTGTGTTACTTTCTCATTTCACCTCACTTTGATTTGTTTTCCCATTCTTCAGTATATTTTATGGTAAAATGAATGGTGTCATTCAAAACTAAAACATGTCCCACAAAAATGAGCCCTCATACAACTATGTCAATGGAAAAATAAAAAAAATTAAACTGCTTTCTACAATGCCAATCTCGCATCAGCTATTGACACAGATGCCCCTCTCGTTCATGGCAGAGTGCGACGTATCAATAGACAACCCTGGCACAATAACACCACTAAAAAGCTCCGGCAAGTGTCCAGGGTTGCAGAGCGGTGTTGGAAGAACATACTTTCGCAAGACAAATTCGCTGCATTCAAACAGGCAACACTTGCTTTCTAAATCTGCTCTCACCTCTGCTAAAGAGGCCTACTTCACAACCCTCGTATCTTCACTATCCTACAACCCCAAACAGTTGTTCAAAACCTTTGACTCCCTACTCCGCCCCCCACTGCCCCCTACAACCTCCCTCATCTCTGCTGAGGACTTTTCCACACATTTTAAAAATAAGATCGACCAAACAAGGCAAGTCTTCATTGTTCAACCACCACAACCCCTATGTCTACCAGACCAATGCCCAAACCCCATAAACCTCCCTATTCAACATCACTGAAGAGGAGCTTAACCTTCGTCCGGCTGAGTAGGTACAATTGTAACTATTCCGTTTTAAAATTGCAATAACTTTTTTTTTTCGAAAAGCCGTAGAGGGCTGAAATTTCATGACATCTCTGCAGTTTCAATAAAATATATATGAAGGTACAATTGTACCTCTGCAGCCTATTAACGTTGTAAAATTATGCAGCCTGACGAAGTTTAATTGTCTCCTCTCCAAATCGCCCCTCACCACCTGTGCGCTCGACCCCATCCCATCCCACCTCCTCCTCAACCTCACCGTCACTCTTATCCCATCCCTAACCCACCTCTTCAAGCTATCACCAGCTTCTGGCACCTTCCCTTCTGCTTTCAAACATGCCACAATCACACCTATCCTTAAAAGGCCAACCCTCGATCCAACTGCTATGTCCAGCTATTGCCCAATATTGCTGCTCCCATTCGCTTCCAAACTCCTGGAGCAGCATGTCTACGCTGAACTTTCCTTCCACCTCTTATCTAACTTGCTCTTTGACAATCTACAATCTGGTTTTCGCCCCCATCACTCAACTGAGACAGCCCTGACCAAAATTACTAGCGACCTTCTTACAGCCAAAGCTAACAGACAATACTCTATACTCCTCCATGTAGACCTGTCCTCTGCTTTCGACACAGTTGACCACAGCCTCTTACTACAGATCCTTTGGCATCAAAGACCTCGTCCTATCCTAGATCTCCTCATACCTTTCCAAACGCACATTCAGCGTCTCCCACTCCCACACTACCACCTCATCCCATCCTTTCTCTGTTGGAGTCCCCCAAGCCTCTATTCTAGGACCCTTACTCTTCTCAATCTATACACTTGGTCTGGGACAACTCATAAAGTCCCATGGATTCCAGTACCACCTTTATGCTGATGACACTAAGGTCTACCTCTCAGGCCCAGACGTCACCTCTCTGATGTCCAGAATCCCAGAGTGTCTATCAGCCATATCCTCCTCCTCTCGCTTCCTCAAACTCAATGTGGACAAATCTGAACTCGTAATCTTTCCTCCTTCTCACAGATCTTCCTTACCTGAGGGGTGGAGCCGCATATTCATTTCTGTAATGGGCGGCCCCACGTGACCGAATACAGGAGAAGCTGCGGCCAGGACAGGACACGGCGAGGGAGCCGGGTGAGTATTTTAATAACAGCAGGCGGGCGCGCAGGGGGTGGGAGGGGCTTGGGGACAGGGATCTTTATTTTAAAAACGAGAAACAAAAAAAAAAGGATTTTTCATATCTTCTCTACAGCAAACTCTGCTGCAGAGAAGATATGAATGGCGGCTTCAGCACCAGATGCAGGGGACAGCGCTTATCTCTAGCACTGTCTCCTGCATGGTGCATGTGGTACCCAGTCAGCACACGGGTGGCACACGTGTGCCGCACGTGTGCCACACTGATGTGCCACAGAAATGCACAGGCACACAGACAATTCCGGTACCAATTTTTCTGGTACCGGAATTATCTGGACGTGTGGGACTGCCCTAAGGCGGCATGACCGCTGAAACACGTATGATTTTAAATGCACTTTAAGACTGGAACTGGTATGAATTACCCGTTTTTGTGTCTCTGTATATAAAGATGGATTTTGGACTTATGTGCTTTTAATGAAAATGGAATAAAAGTTATTTTTTATGGATATCACCCACGCTGGACTTCTCCTTCACCTTCATGCTACTTGCAGTACTGCATGATCCGCACAGTGGAACTGAGAGGAGGTGAGCTGATCTTTGTTGCTGTTTTTCTGAACTTTACTTAATGTGCCAATTCTGGGTTCTTTGCCATCCACATTCCTTCTACATTCTGATATAGATCACCTAATGCAAAATACGTTTCACTTAATGCCTTTGCTTTGTAGGAAGGGTTGCTCGTGTTATGGCAAGTAGTGATAAATCAGTAACATAGAACTTGTGCTTGGAGCATCTATTGAGGCCAACTGGCACATAGAGGTTTAACTTTAGAGATAGGACCATTGGGTACACCTTGTAGCGGTATTATGGCTTATATGTTTGTTTGTTTTTAATCAAAAGAGTGCTAACTAAGTTCCCTATGTTATTTATAAGTATTATTACTATTTACTTATTTTGATTATATTCTAGGGTATGTTTGTTAATGGCCACAGTGTGAAATTAAACCTACACATTGCACTTAGATCAATATTTGTTCCAGCTCACTTTTTTGGGTTCGCTTTAGATTTTTGCACTTTGTACATATAGGGTCATGGCTCTCACTTTTTGGTCTGTGCATGTAATTTATACGTATATAATTCCACAGATAGGTGTCCTGGGTCCCGCTCCCCCCCCCCCTATATATTGAGGCCAGCTGGCACATATAGGTTTTACTTTAGAGATAGGACTATCCTGAGTGGGTACACCTTGTTGCAGATGGCTTATTTGATCAAAACAGTGTCAACTACGTGCCTTATGCTATTTACATGTACTATTTACCTACTGCATGGTATTTGTTCATTTTGCTTTATTTTAAGGTTATACAATATTATAGAACATGTAGAGTGTTTTTTATGTATGTATAACAATTTTAGTTAATGTGCCAATTTTGGGTTGTTTGCCATCTTGATTCCTTTTTCATTCCGATAAATTTTGCCAAATGCAAACTACATTTCCCATAATGCCTTTGCTTTGCAGGGGACGGTGGCACTTCATCACATTGCTCTTAACTCCTATTCCATGGCAACTACTGATATCAGTGAAATAGAATTTGTGCTTGGCTATAGCCTCAATACTGGTAGTAAAACCTTGGCAATTGTTAAAAAAGCAAGGTTTATGTTGTCCCCTCCCAAAAAGTGGGTATTCCATATTATTTCTGGGGTGCTGACAAACACAGCTTAAATGACCTGGCTTGGGGCATTTGCAATATTGGTACAGTCCCCTAATACAGTACATATGACCGATTCTCAGTTTATCCTATGTGATTCAACTTCAGTCCATGCCCCCATCTTCAGATGGAGATTAGCTTCTCCCTGTCAGCTCTTAGCATTATAAAGCTTCATCTCGAAATAGAAATCAGATTCTACACACAGCACTTCTAGATGTAGGCAGGCAGTGTGGGTAATGTGAGCTTTTAAACTCAGCAGCTGAGTACTGTATATCACTGCTATTTCACAGCTCTCTTATATAAAGCAGGAACATTGGGGTATATTTATGAAAAAGTGACAAAGAGGGTAGAACTGGGTGGACTGGGTCTGACCACCTAGGAGGGATAGGTGGTGATTTGATCCTGTAGTTTATACAAGTCAGAGGCTGACGTCCTGGGAACACATGATGGTTTGTGGTGGCCAAACTGCAGCTCAGATTACAACGCTGATGAGAATGATGCAAAAGAAAATACACTGCTCAAAAAAATAAAGGGGACACTTAAACAACAGAATATAACTCCAAGCAAATCAAACTTCTGTGAAATCAAACTGTCCAATTAGGAAGCAACACTGTTTGACAATCAATTTCACATGCTGTTGAGCAAATGGAATAGACATCAGATGGGAATTATTGGCATTTAACAAGACACACTCTATAAAGGAGTGGTTCTGCAGGTTGGGACCACAGACCACATCTCAGTACCAATGCTTTCTGGCTGATGTTTTGGTCACTTTTGAATGTTGGTTGTGCTTTCACACTAATGGTAGCATGAGATGGACTCTACAACCCACACAAGAGGCTCAGATAGTGTAGCTCATCAAGGATGGCACATCAATGCGAGCTGTGGCAAGAAGGTTTGCTGTGTCTGTCAGCATAGTGTCCAGAGGCTGGAGGCGCTACCAGGAGACAGGCCAGTACACCAGGGCATAGGAGGGCATCAACCCAGCAGCAGGACCGCTAAGTCAGCCTTTGCGCGAGGAACAGGAGAAGGACTGCCAGAGCCCTGCAAAATGACCTCCAGCAGGCCACAAATGTGCATGTGTCTGCAGAAACGGTTAGAAACCGACTCCATGAGGATGGTCTGAGTTGCCGACGTCCACAGATGGGGGTAGTGCTCACAGCCCAACACTGTGCAGGACACTTCACATTTGCCACAGAACACCAGGATTAGCAAATGTGCCACTGGCGCCCTGTGCCCTTCACAGATGAAAGCAGGTTCACACTGACCACATGATACAGACGTGGCAGAGTCTGGAGATGCCGTGGAGAGCGATCTGCTGCCTGTAACATAATAATAATAATAATAATAATAACATCTTTCAGCATGGCAGTGGGTCAGTAATGGTGCGGGGTGGCATTTCTTTGGAGGGCCGCACAGCCCTCCATGTGCTCGCCAGATGTAGTCTGACTGCCATTAGGTACCGAGATGAGATCCTCACACCCCTTGTGAGACCATATGCTGGTGCGGTTGGCCCTGGGTTCCTCCCAATGCAGGACAATGCCAGAAGCTCATGTGGCTGGAGTGTGTCAGCAGTTCCTGCAAGATGAAGGCATTGAAGCTATGGACTGGCTCGCTCATTCCCCAGACCTGAATCCGAATGAACACATCTGGGACATCATGTCTCGCACCATCCACCAACATCACATTGCACCACAGACTGTCCAGGAGTTGGCGGATGCTTTAGTCCAGGTCTGAGAGGAGATCCCTTAGGAGACCATCCACCGCCTCATCAGTAGCATGCTCAGGCATTGTAGGGAGATTATACAGACACGTGGAGGCCACACACTACTGAGCATCATTTCCTTGTCTCAAGGCATTTCCACTGAAGTTTGACCAGCCTGTAACTTAATTTTCCACTTTGATTTTGAGCCTCATTCCAACTCCAGACCTCCGTGATTGAGTTGTGATTTACCTTGATCATTTTTAGGTTTTATTGTTCTCATTGTATGTAATGAATAAATATTTACAACTGGAATATTTCATTCAGTGATACAGTGCCTTGCAAAAGTATTCGGCCCCCTGGAACTTTTCAATCTTTTCCCACATATCATGCTTGAAACATAAAGATACCAAATGTAAATTTTTGGTGAAGAATCAACAACAAGTGGACTGCAATTGTGAAGTTGAACAAAATTTATTGGTTATTTTAAATTTTTGTGGAAATTCAAAAACTGAAAAGTGGGGTGTGCAATATTATTTGGCCCTTTAACTTAATACTTAATTGCACCACGTTTTGCTGTGATTACAGCTGCAAGTCGCTTGGGGTATGTCTCTATCAGTTTTGTACATCGAGAGGCTGAAATTCTTGCCCATTCTTCCTTGGCAAACAGCTCAAGCTCAGTCAAGTTTGATGGAGATCAATTCTGAACAGCAGTTTTCAGCTCTTTCCACAGATTCTCGATTGGATTGAGGTCTGGACTTTGACTTGGCCATTCTAACACCTGGATACGTTTATTTGTGAACCATTCCATTTTAGATGTTGCTTTATTTTTTGGGATCATTGTCTTGTTGGAAGACAAATCTCCATCACAGTCTCAGGTCTTTTGCAGACTCCAACAGGTTTTCTTCAAGAATGGTCCTGTATTTGGCTCCATCCATCTTTCCATCAATTTTAACCATTTTCCCTGTCCCTGCTGAAGAAAAGCAGGCCCAAACAATGATGCAGCCACCACCATGTTTGATAGTGGGCATGGTGTGTTCAGGGTGATGAGCAGTGTTGCCTTTACGCCAAACATATAGTTTGGTATTGTTGCTAAAAAGTTCGATTCTGGTTTCATCTGACCAGAGAATCTTCTTCCACATGTTTGGTTTGTCTGCCAGGTGGCTTGTTGCAAACTTTAAACAACACTTTTTATGGATATCTTTGAGAAATGGCTTCCTTCTTGCCACTCTTCCATAAAGGCCAGTGTACAACTGATTGCTGTCCTATGGCCAAACTGTCCCACCTCAGCTGTAGTTGTCTGCAGTTCATCCAGAGTGATCATGGGTCTCATGGCTGCATCTCTGATCAGTCTTCTTCTTGTTTGAGATGAAAGTTTAGAGCAGTGGTCCCCAACTTCAGGCCTCGAGGGCCGCCAACAGTGCAGGTTTTCAGGATTTCCTTAGTATTGCACAGGAGTTGGAATCATCACCTGTGCAGAAGATCACATTACCACCGATGCAATACTAAAGAAATCCTGAAAACCTGCACTGTTGGCGGCCCTCGAGGCCTGGAGTTGGGGACCCCTGGTTTAGAGGGACGGCTGGGTAGATTTGCAGTGGTATGATACTCCTTCCATTTTAATATGATCGCTTGCACAGTGCTCCTTGGGATGTTTAAAGTTTTGGAAATCATTTTGCATCCAAATCCAGCTTTAAACTTATCCACAACAGTATCACAGACCTGTCTGTTGTGTTCCTTGGTTGTTCCTTGGTCTTCATGATGCTCTCTGTGCTTCAAACAGAACCTTGAGACAATCACAGAGCAGGTGCATTTATACAGAGAGTTGATTACACACAGGTGGATTATATTTATCATCATTAGGCATTTAGGACAACATTGGATCATTCAGAGATCCACAATGAACTTCTGGAGTGAGTTTGCTGCACTGAAAGTAAAGGGGCCGAATAATATTGCACGCCCCACTTTCAAGTTTTTGAATTTCCACAAAAATTTAAAATAACCAATACATTTCGTTCAACTTCACAATTGTGTTCCACTCGTTGATTCTTCACCAAAAATTTACGTTTGGTATCTTTATGTTTGAAGCATGATATGTGGGAAAAAGTTAAAAAGTTCCAGGGGGCCGAATACTTTCGCAAGGCACTGTATATAGGATGTGGGATTTTAGAGTTCCCTTTACTTTTTTGAGCAGTGTATACAGATGTAAATTGTAAATGAGCTGGGATTAAACAAATTACAATCTTACAAATAAATAGTGGTGAGTAGGTATTACATGGAGTGCCGATTTAATAAAACTGTCTTGCCTGTTTGCAGTTGGATTATAATTTTGTAGCAGTCAGTAAAATTAATGTTATGTTCTGCAGGTCTCCTTTACTATGCCAAATCTTGATAAATTCCCAATTGTATGTATTACACAGACATTCATGTCACACTTTAACTCTTAAAACTCATCTGAAGTTCTACAATATGGTACGTTATACTGTCGGAGGTGTTCTCAAGAGGTCAACTGTAACATGAGGGATAATCCGGCAAGTGTACAATTACCACACAGTGACCATACAGTATACATAAATGTTTATGCAAAAGTAGTGCAAGACTGGTACATCTCATACTTTGCTAGGATATTTTCTGTAGCTTAAACCTCAATGTTTTAGACTATAAGACACACTTTTTACCAACAGAAAATCCATTAAAAAAGCCTGTGCTTCTTAAAGTCTGGCAGATTTCTCTTATCAAGGAGAATACTGACACAGCATCTGTCACAGGTTTACCATGACATAGAGGGGCCATTAGACCATGGTGTCTGATTTCACGTACTTCTGCACTGATTAGAAGCACTTCACCATCATATCAAACAGTGCAGATTTCTGTTAGGCTTCTCTGAAGTTTTCCTGCTTTGATGATCTCAGCTGTTCAGTGTTGGCCAATCCCCTCTGATATATACTCGTCCTGGTTATCAAAATTGCCAACGTTAGTTTTATACGGCCTGGTATGGAGTTGAAAGTGTTTACTGAGGAGGCGTTTGGAGTGTTGTTCTAAAAACCATTGCTTGGTGATTTGTTTGTGTGCATATCCTCATCCTCTCCTATTTGGTTGTTCCTTCCTTTTACTTCCCAGTATTCCACTCTGCTGTTTGTGAGTGCATATTTGTATGATTGGTATTTTCAATTATCCGTGTGCGTCTGCCCTTGTTAGTCTGGTTTGTGTTTTTTACATACAACTACTAACAACCTCCCTTGATGGGGAGGGGACAGAAAAGGGCTCATTCAGCAGCTCAACAAGGAACATGGCCCCAGCATCATCACCATTAGAAGTAATCTGGGTAGCAGGGATAGCTAGGGCACCCCTAGGTTTAGGAATAGGGAAGGAGCCCAAAGCCTCAGGTTATCAAACTACATTCACATGACAGCAACCTTCTCAAACACAAAGAGAACTGTGCTCTCTCGTCAGGCTCCACACTGATCGTTCTTATCGGTGAAAGGCAGGAAAAAGCTACTTGTACATCATGAATAGCTGAATGAGCATTCAAGTTATGTGATCGGTCTTAAGCCTGGAAAATGTGGTAATGTGTACAGTATGGTTGTGTATATGTGTATGTAGCAGGGCTATGTGTGTGTGTAGCAGAGTTGTATGTGTATGTAGCAGAACTGTGTGAGTTGATGTAGCTGAGCTGTGTGTGTTGATGTTGCTGATTTGTGTTTTTGTGCATGTAGCACAGCTGGGTATATATGTAGAAGAGCGGTGTTAATATGTAAGAAAATGTAAAATGCATGTACTCTACATGCAGCAGTGTTGTGTATACGTGTGCTGCATATAGTGTAGATAACGTTCATGCTGTAAATCTATAATTGGTAAAACTATACTATACTATAACTATACTATACTATAACTATACTATACTATAACTATACTATATTGGTAAAAGTGTTGAAACCCTTGAAATTGATCCAGAAAATGAAGTATTTCTCCCAGAAAATGATTGCAATTACACATGTTTTGTTATACATGTTTATTTCCTTTGTGTGTATTGGAACAACACAAAAAACTGAGAAAAAAGGCAAATTGGAAATAATTTCACATAAAAACCCAAAATATGGGCTGGACAAAATTGTTGGCACCCTTAACTTAATATTTGGATGCACATCCTTTGGAATAAATAAGTGCAATCACTTCCTATAACCATTAACAAGCTTCTTACACCTCTCTACTGGAATTTGGGACCAGTTTTCTTTTGCAAACTGCCCCAGGTCTCTCATATTTGATGGGTGCCTTCTCCCAACAGCAATTTTAAGATTGCATATCCATATTTTAAGAGTGCATATCCTCATCCTCTCCTATTTGGTTGTTCCTTCCTTTTACTTCCCAGTATTCCACTCTGCTGTTTGTGAGTGCATATTTGTATGATTGGTATTTTCAATTATCCGTGTGCGTCTGCCCTTGTTAGTCTGGTTTGTGTTTTTTACATACAACTACTAACAACCTCCCTTGATGGGGAGGGGACAGAAAAGGTCTCATTCAGCAGCTCAACAAGGAACATGGCCCCAGCATCATCACCATTAGAAGTAATCTGGGTAGCAGGGATAGCTGGGGCACCCCTAGGTTTAGGAATAGGGAAGGAGCCCAAAGCCTCAGGTTATCAAACTACATTCACATGACAGCAACCTTCTCAAACACAAAGAGAACTGTGCTCTCTCGTCAGGCTCCACACTGATCGTTCTTATCGGTGAAAGGCAGGAAAAAGCTACTTGTACATCATGAATAGCTGAATGAGCATTCAAGTTATGTGATCGGTCTTAAGCCTGGAAAATGTGGTAATGTGTACAGTATGGTTGTGTATATGTGTATGTAGCAGGGCTATGTGTGTGTGTAGCAGAGTTGTATGTGTATGTAGCAGAACTGTGTGAGTTGATGTAGCTGAGCTGTGTGTGTTGATGTTGCTGATTTGTGTTTTTGTGCATGTAGCACAGCTGGGTATATATGTAGAATAGCGGTGTTAATATGTAAGAAAATGTAAAATGCATGTACTCTACATGCAGCAGTGTTGTGTATACGTGTGCTGCATATAGTGTAGATAACGTTCATGCTGTAAATCTATAATTGGTAAAACTATACTATACTATAACTATACTATACCATAACTATACTATACTATACTATAACTATACTATATTGGTAAAAGTGTTGAAACCCTTGAAATTGATCCAGAAAATGAAGTATTTCTCCCAGAAAATTATTGCAATTACACATGTTTTGTTATACATGTTTATTTCCTTTGTGTGTATTGGAACAACACAAAAAACTGAGAAAAAAAGGCAAATTGGAAATAATTTCACATAAAAACCCAAAATATGGGCTGGACAAAATTGTTGGCACCCTTAACTTAATATTTGGATGCACATCCTTTGGAATAAATAAGTGCAATCACTTCCTATAACCATTAACAAGCTTCTTACACCTCTCTACTGGAATTTGGGACCAGTTTTCTTTTGCAAACTGCCCCAGGTCTCTCATATTTGATGGGTGCCTTCTCCCAACAGCAATTTTAAGATCTCTCCACAGGTGTTCAATAAGATTTAGATCCAGACTTATTGCTGACCACTTCAGGACTCTCCAGCACTTTGCTTCCATCCATTTCTAGGTGCTTCTTGAAGTATGTTTGGGACCAATGTTCTAATGAAAAAACCCATGAACTTGGACACAGACCCATCTTTCTGACACTGGGCACTATATTGTGACCCAAAATATTTTGGGAATATTCAGATTTCATGATGCCTTGCACACATTCAAAGCACCCAGTGCCAAAGGCAGCAAGAAAAAAACAAAACTTATTTGAACCTCCATCATATTTGTTCTTTTCTTTGTAGCCTCATTCTGTTTTTGGTAAACAGTAGACTGATGTGCTTTACCAAGAAGCTGTATTTTGGTCTCATCTGTTCACAAGATGCTTTCCCAGAAGGATTTTGGCTTGCTTGCATTTATTTTTGCAAACTACAGTCTAGCTATTTTATCTCTCTGTGTGATCAGTGGGGTCTTCCTTGGGTCTCCTGCCAGAGCGTTTTATTTCATTCAACTGTCAACGGATAGTTCACAGTGACACTGATACGCCCTGAGTCTTCAGGACAGCTTGAATTTCTTTGGAACTTGATTGGGTCTGCTTGTCCACCATCCGGACTATCCTGCGTTGCAAACTTTTATCAAGTTTTCTCAGCTGTCCACGTCAGGAATATTAGCCACAGTGCTATGGGTTAAATATCAGAAATGCCACCTAGTAGTCCTAAACTGTTAGAATCAGTTAAGTATAGTGATCACCAATACCAATCAAATAAAAAATATATATTTTTATTAAGTTATCAAAAACATGCAAACACAAACACTTATAAAAACAGGTGCCTCCAGTATGTGGGACTAGCAATAATGGACATGTGCATGCTGTTATTGGCCCTATATAATTACATGACTCTATGGTATAGTACAGATAAAAACAATGAACCCATTAATATACAAATGCATATGAATAGAAACACTACTATTGTCTTATGCAGGCCAGTGGCTAATTAAATTGACAGTGCTTAGAGGAGTAATGCTGTCATCATAAAGTGTAGGGGATTTCTTACCAGAAATCAGGGGCCTGGGCTTGTCTCGTGCTACTCTGTCCTGATGTGCTTTTCATAACACTTCCTCATGGAGCATGTCAGGGAGGGGGATGACTGACATTAAGTATTGGTGTGTATCCAATGAAATGTTATGTGGTGCGGCACATGATATGGAGTAAATCAGTATAATTCGCTGTGAGAAGGTTGGATGAATATGGCACATGACGCCACCCCATCACATGACTCACGGCTTAAGGTCTTTGACCCACAAGCCAGTAGCGAAGTCAAATGCCATGGGTTGAAAACTTCTTCACTATGTTGTGCACCGTGGACAAAGGAACATCAAGATCTCTGGAGGTGAACTTGGAACCTTAAGATTGTTGATACTGATTCTGCTTTTTTGTGTTGTTCCAATACACACAAAGGAGATAAACATGTATATAACAAAAAACATGTAATTGTAATATTTTTCAGGAGATAAATACTTCATTTTCTGGAACCATTTCAAGGGTGCAAACACTTTTGGCCATGACTGTACAAGCTGCAGAGAAACACTAGCAATAGATCTATTACCTCCATATTCCACTCTAGAGAATAAAAATAGTGATTTTGACCATTTCAAGTCTTTACACATATAGTAATGTTTTAATTAGTAGGAAATACGGTATGTTTTTCCTATATTCAGCTATGTAAACTTGGGGTGCATCTTATAGTGATCTGCATCCTACTGTCCAAAATATTTGTTATATTTTCTTAAATTGTTTCCCTCAAATCTTCTCCTGACTTCTTTTGGTCTCCGGAGTAACGTTGTGTACACTGAGAGATTGGTCTCACATGTTCTTGTCTTCAGTAGACTACTAATCCTGGTTTCTTTCTTTGATTTATTGACTTTACTTCTGTTCTTTTCTCCTGGTCCTTCACTGGGAGTAAACTTTATAAAATGAGAATTACCATCGCTCCTACAGCTTGCCAATCATGAACCTAAATGGAGGTCCTTCTCCTTCTGTACAGAGAATAGTGCCTGTTCTAGTCTTTAACATTTATTGAAAAGGGCTAGATTACTCTACAGCAATGCTTTGGAGGATAAGCTATGCATACTGAGTTTGAGAAGTGGGTATAGTTATATGCGTCAGCCTTTTTATGTACAATCTGTCCAGCATCCTCCAATTATTATGGTAAATTATCACAATTCACTCACTTAGCAGATTATATGGTTTAAAGGTACAATTACACAATTTATGGTACACCATAGTCTAGGCAGTACATGAGAAAATATTTATCCTTAGTATATTGACTTGATCACATATATTAGCAATATTCACTGCGTAGAGTAAAGAGGAAAACCATATTTAGTCTCCCAATCTCTGCATATCATTCTAATTGTGCATAACTAACCTGATTTGAAGCCATGTCAGCATTGGTGTCGTGCCACCTCCAAAAACCCACACTGTGAAGAAGACGACCAACAACGTTGTGGTGAACATCATCTGTTTCGGCTGAGAATCTGTATCTCGAATAGCAAGTGCAAAAGCTATGGCACCACGTAAACCTGCAGGAAGAAGTTGTGTATAATTATGTGCTGAAAATGTGACGTTATATGATATAAAGAATAAATAAATCACATTTTGGGTGGTGTAAGAAAAATCATAAAAACAAAACTCTGGAGTGGCACCAATCCCTTGCACTCAGTACTGTGTCTCCCATGGGTCCCCTGGCATCAACATGCACAGCTTGTCCAAATAGGAAGAAAAATCTCTCATCCAGTTCATATACGAAATGTGAAGGCTGCAGCCAATCAGTGGCCGCTCATTAAGCACATGACACCCTCTACCGGATTTTAATGCCAGAAGAAACAGTACCAAATGTGGAGGAACAGCGCCAGTCTCAAAACTAAGTTTTTATTGTTTTTTTTTACACCACCCTGGTCTCGATAAGTCTGTGATTTAATGTAGTGGACAATCCTTTAAGAGACTAAACACTCATTGCGTTATAACTTACAAGCAATTAATTACTTATAACTTATAAGTATTTAATTGCTTAGCATGCATATTATATCTGCTTCAGAAGGAAGAGACTACCATCTCTATAGTGATACCTATAAGTCAATGACATATTTAAAAGCCATGAAATATTAGTAGCAACAACCTGTATATCTTAAAAGCTAATTTGCAAAATATATTAGAAAAAGCTGCCTACACATGGGTGTCTCTGGTTTGGTGGAAATACCTTGTGATTTTTCAAGGTTCTTTAATGGTTTGGACATTGACTTACAGGGTAGATCAGGCTACCTCTGGTGAGCATATGGAGGGCTGTGCCCTCCAAAGAAATGCCAAGCCATAACATCACTGCGAAACAGGGAATGCTGAAGGATGTTGCAGGCAGCATATCGCTCTCCACGGCATCTCCAGACTGTCACGTCTGTCACATGTGCTGAGTGTGAACCTGCTTTCATCTGTGCAGAGCACAGGGCACCAGTGGAAAATTTGCTAATCCTGGTGTTCTGTGACAAATGATAATCTTCCTGAACAGTGTTGGGCTGTGAGCACAACCCCCATCTGTGGATGTCGGGCACTCAAACCATCCTCATGGAGTCGGTTTCTAACCATTGGTGTAGACACATGCACATTTGTGGCCTGCTGGAGGTCATTTTTGCAGGGCTCTGGCAGTGCTCCTCCTGTTCCTCCTTGCACAAAGGCTGAGGTGGCGGTCCTGCTGCTGGGTTGTTGCCCTCCTACGGCCCCCTCCACATCCCCTGGTCTACTGACCTGTCTCCTGGTAGTGCCTCCAGCCTCTGGACACTATGCTGACAGACCAGACACAGCAAACCTTCTTGCCACAGCTCACATTGATGTGCCATCCTGAATGAGCTGCACTACCTGAGCCACTTGTGTGGGTTGTATAGTCCCTCTCATGCTAACACAAGTGTGAAAGCACAACCAACATTCAAAAGTGACCAAAACATCAGCCAGAAAGCATTGGAACTGAGATGTGGTTTGGGGTCCCCACCTGCAGAACTACTCCTTTATAGAGTGTGTCTTGATAATTGCCAATAATTTCCATCTGGTGTCTATTCCATTTGCACAACAGCATGTGAAATTGATTGTCAAACAGTGTTGCTTCCTAAGTGGACAGTTTGATTTCACAGAAGTTTGATTTACTTGGAGTTATATTCTGTTGTTTTAAGTGTTTCCTTTATTTTTTTGAGCAGTGTATATATGGCTCGCGAAAGTATTCATCCCCATGGCTTTTTACCTGTTTTGTTACATTACATCCTGGGTTTAACTATTTTTGTGTGTGATGTATCAGCACTAAATAGTTTAAGTTGGTGTAGTCAACTGAGAAAAATTAAGGTATACATTGAATTTATGGTGTGAAATAACTTAAAATTAGTGTGTGCATATGTATTTACCCTTTTGCGATGAAGCTCCTGAAAATTATTGGTGCAAGCAATTAGCTTCATACGTCACATGCTTAGTGAAACAAAGTCCACCTGTGTGCAATCTATGTGTCTCATGATCTGTCAGTCTATACACTCCTATTCTGAAAGGCCATAGAGGCTTCAACACCATTATCCAAGTGGCACCGCTAACCAAACAATACCATGGAGATCTCCAAACAAGTCAGGACAATGTTGTTGAGAAGTACAAGTCAGGGTTGGGTTATAAAAAAAATATCCCTTTCTCTGATAATCCTCTGGAGCACCATGAAATCCATTATCATCAAACAGAAAGAACATAGTACCACAAGAAACCTGCCAAGAGAGGACTGCCCAGCAAAACTCTCAGCCAGAGCACGGAGGACATTAATCAGAGAGGCAAAAAAGAGACCAAAGGTAAACCTGAAGGAGCTGTAGAGGTTCCAAGCAGAGACTGGAGTATCTGTCTGTATGACCACAATAAGCCATATACTCCTTTGAGGTGGCATTCATGGAAGGGTGGGAAAGAAAAAGACTTTACTTACACACAAAAATGTTAAGGCTCATTTTAAGTTTGCCAAAATACATGAGGGAGACTCCCCAATGTATGGAAGAAAATGCTGTGGTCAACTGAAAACTAAATTTAACTTTTTGGCCACCAGCGTAAACTCTATGTCTGGTGTCAAACCAGCACAGCTCATCACACCAAGAACAGTGTGTCAGTGTTTTGAGACTGTGACAGAGGCTCATCTTCCAACAAAACAATGACCCAAAGCATGCTGCTAAAGAAACACTCGTTTAAGGGGAAACATGTAAATGTTTTGGAGTGACCTAGTCAAAGCCCAGACCTTAATCCGATTGAGATTCTGTGATCAGACTTGAAGAATGCTGTTCACCAGAGGAAACCATCTAACTTGAAGGAGATGGAGCAGTTTTGACTTGAGGAATGGGCAAAAGCCCCAGTGGCAAGATGTGGAAATCTTATAGAGACTTTTTCAAAGCAACTTGCAGCTGTAATTGTCGCAAAATAAGCTCATCAATAGTGGTCTCTCGGTCAAGAATATTGCCAAACTGCATTATTTTAATGCCGTGACAATTGGAAGCATATGAAATGGAGAGGTGGATGTCCAGGCAAAATATCAGAGTGCTTGCGTCAGCTCATCACAAGGTCTATGAGTTCTGGCGTGAAAAACACGGTAGTGGAGGTGGCTCATATGCTTCGTAATAGTGAGATCACAGACATTCATGCAAACACCGTGTGATGCAGGTTACACAAGTCAGGAATGGGGTCTCGAAAAATAGCTTACCGAATAGCTGCATCGGTAACCTCGATACCTGGAGCACTAACGATAATCAGCTGTTTGGCCCAACAAACAGGCTCTCCATGCATGTGTTGTGACTGTCACACAGCAGCGAAACATGCAGCTGTGGCGCCGAACAGCTGATTATCGGGAGCGCTTCTGGTATCCAGACTACCGATGCAGCTATTCTGTAAGTGTTACACCTAATCGGATAAGCACTTATTCAAAGCTATTTGATCAACCCTAGTGAAGAGGCATTGACTGCAATATTGTCGTAAGAAGCGTTGGCTTGAGTTTGCAGAAACATACGAAAAGTAAACAGTAGAAAATTGTAAAGAGGTGATGACATTCAGTAAACTAGGCTCTGATGGGTGTAGAAGAAACAAGGGAAAAAGGGTCTAACTAATAGAGAATTTGAAGAAACTGTCTAGATCGATAAAGAAAGCCTCATGATATGGGATTGTTTCACAGCCAAAGGCGATGGATACTTGACCAAAAGTGAGCTGGATGTGAGTATCCTACATGAGTAGTTACTTTGCACAGTTGAGTACTATCGGTATGAAAAGAACAACATAGTGTTACAGCAGGAAAACGACCCGAAGCATACGTCAAAATTGGCAAAGAAATGGCTCTATGACAATTAAGTAGAGATGCTGGATTGACCCCCACAGTCCCCAGACCTGAACCCAGTCGAACACTTGTGGGTAGAGTTGAAGAATAAGCTGTATACATACTCAATAGAGTTGACTAGTTTGCACGAACTTTGGGAGCGTGTGGAAGAGACCTGGGATCAGATTTCGGTCGAGAGATGCTTGAATCTGAGCATGCCAAGAAGGACTTAAGCAGTATTGAAAGACAAAGATGTATTAAAATACTAACATAATAATAAAAACCAAAATTTAGATTTTTAGGAGGAACACAGTAATGATGCAGTGACAAGAATCTGCATAAGTAATCATATGCAAAAGTCATATTTGTGCATGAGCTAGCTAAGATGATTGTCTATAATACGATGGTAGTGATCCCATTCGAAGCAGTAGGGAATGGTGATAAATGGAGTTTGAATGTCAAAAGTTCAATATATTGTTAGCCTATCACTCTCCAGTGTAATAGGTCGAACACCTGGGACTGCTAAGGTTTGTCTCTTTGGTAGCCCCACAGGTACACCCTTGGTGCCAGGATTGCCAGGGATACACCCAAACATGCCATAATGTCCGCCTTGAAACTGCTGGATCAGGAGTTTGTTAGTCTCATGTTGGGTCTGCTGCTATATCTGCTCCTGCTACAACTACAGATTGGCCTGGATCAGTTGCTTAACAAGCTTCTCCATGCTTTCAGACTGTGCTCCCATTGCTGTAGCTGCTTTTACTCAGGATATTTAATCTTTACACTGTGATCGCCTGTTCTGAGACTTCATGGCCACATTCTCCACCAACTGTGGGCATTGTCCCTCTCAGGTAGGCATCAGGTATTGTTTACACAGGCACTGGAATCTTGAGTCAATACAATGTGATGTGTATTTGCACTAGTTGCACAGAACCTAAACAAAACCATAGACACAAAATTCCTAGGTTAGCCTAGACAGCTTTGCTACATACTCAACCCCCCCCCCCCCCCCCCTCGCCTAAAGCTAGGGGTTGGGCAAGATCTGCCAGCACACAGGGCTTTAAATTGACCCAAATGTGAGGATCATGCTTGATAATTCAGCCAGTTGCACATAGTAAGAGCTTGTAGAGCTAGGATTTACCCCTTGCCTACCTGGCTTTGCTATAGTGTATAAAGTTAGGTCAAGAAAAACAATGGGCAAAATAAGTATTTGATAGACTGCCGATTGTACAAGTTTTTCCATCTACAAATAATAGAGAGATATGTATTTTTTTCATAGATACACTCCAACTGTGAGAGACCGAATCCAAAATAATTAAATTGTATTTTATTGCATGAAATAAGTATTTGATCACCTACCAACCAGCAAGAGTTCTGGCTCTCACAGACCTGTTAGTTTTTCTTTAAAAATCACACCTACTGGGCACTCATTACCTGTATTAATTGTACTTGTTTGAACTTGTTACCTCTATTAAAGACACCTGTTCACACACTCTATCAATCACACTCCAACCTCTCCACCATGGCAAAGACCAAAGAGTGGTCTAAGGATTCCAGGGACAAAATTGTAGACTGACACATGGCTTGGATGGTGTCATGGTTTGTTTGGAAGTTTTGTCTGGTACCTCAGGGTTAAGGTTTTTCAGCCTCTCTCTGGCTGTGAGAGGGCTTTAAATGGCCTCAGCTGGGCTCCAGGCTTTGTCAGTTACATGTCTGCCCTCGGCTGAGTACTTTGACACTTGTGTGCTTGTGCCTGTTCTGGTATGTTATCCTGTTACTGACCCGGTTCTGTCCCCCATTTTGGCTTTTGTCTATTGATTCTGTGCTGCACATTCAGTTGCCTGGTTTCTGACTTCTGCTCCGTCCTGACTACCCATTTTTCCTGTCCCCCTGGTACTTTTGCTGCCCTCTCCAGTTTCTGACACTCGGCTTGTATTAGATTCCTCTTTTGTTCCTTGCTTTTGTACCTCGCTGTCAACTCTGTATTGACCTCGGCTCTCCTGACCTTGTACAGTACTGTCGGTGCCCGCCATCTTCCGTTATCTCCCTGGGAGCGTTGCGGCTGGCTCTGCCCCGGTTCCACCCCCTACAGTCATGTGTCTCAAGTCCTGCACGTCAGCGGCCATGTCCAGTCACGGTAAGCTTTATGTGTGCTGCCCAGCCTCACTCATCAGGGACATAGCGGAACATGTGTACTGAGTGTGCTTTATCAGTCATGGAGTTCCGAACAGATGGACTACAGGACAATCGGCAAGCAGCTCGATGAGAAGGCAACAACTGTTGGCACAACTATTAGAGAATGGAAGGAACACAAGATGACTGTTGATCTTCCTCGGTTTGGGGCTCCATGCAAGATCTTGCCTCAAAGGGTAAGGATGCTTCTGAGAAAGAATATGAATCAGCCCACAAATATATGGGAGGACCTGATCATTTACCTGAAGAGAGCTGGGGCCATAGCTTCAAACATTATCATTAGAAACACACTACGCAGTCATGGATTAAAATCCTGCAGTGCACGCAAGGTCCCCCTGCTCACGCAAGCAATATGCAGGCCCGTTTGAAGTTCACTAATGACCATCTGGAAGATTGAAAGGAGGCATGGGAGAAGGTCTTGTGGTCAGATAATACCAAAATAGAACTTTTTGGCATCATCTCCACTCGCTGTGCTTGGAGGAGAAAGAAGGATGTGCAAAATTCTAAGAACACCATCCCAACTGTGAAGCATGGTGAGGGAAACATTATACTTCGGGGTGCTTTTCTGCAAATGGAACAGGACGACTGCACCGTATTGAAGAGAAGATTTATAGGGTCATAAATTGCGAGATTTTGGCCAGCAGCCTCCTTCCCGCTTTGAAGGGGTCTGAAACTCAACATTGGTCGTGACAGACCTGAAACCTGAAAGATATGGAGAAGATCTGTATGGGAGAGTGGGGCAAAATCCGTGCTACAGTGTGTGCAAACTTGGTCAATAAGTACAGGAAACGTCTGACCTCTGTAATTGCAAACAAAGATTTCTGTACCAAGTATTAAGGTTTGTTTTTCTAATGTATCAAATCCTTATTTCATGCAATAAAATGCTAAATAATTAAGTATTTATTTATGCAAAAATCATACAATGGGAATTTCTGTATTTTTTTTTAAGATTCTATCTCTCACAGATGAAGTACACCTGATAAAAATTAGAGGCCTCTACATTCTTTGTAGGTGGGGAAACTTGTAAAATTGGCAGTGTGTCAAATACTTATTGTCCATACTGTATTTGGACAGTAACACAAGTTTTGGTATTTTAGCTATTTGTCAAAACATATTCAATTAAGAGTTATATTAACATAGTAACATAGTAACATAGTTAGTAAGGCCGAAAAAAGACATTTGTCCATCCAGTTCAGCCTATATTCCATCATAATAAATACCCAGATCTACGTCCTTCTACAGAACCTAATAATTGTATGATACAATATTGTTCTGCTCCAGGAAGACATCCAGGCCTCTCTTGAACCCCTTGACTGAGTTCGCCATCACCACCTCCTCAGGCAAGCAATTCCAGATTCTCACTGCCCTAACAGTAAAGAATCCTCTTCTATGTTGGTGGAAAAACCTTCTCTCCTCCAGACGCAAAGAATGCCCCCTTGTGCCCGTCACCTTCCTTGGTATAAACAGATCCTCAGCGAGATATTTGTATTGTCCCCTTATATACTTATACATGGTTATTAGATCGCCCCTCAGTCGTCTTTTTTCTAGACTAAATAATCCTAATTTCGCTAATCTATCTGGGTATTGTAGTTCTCCCATCCCCTTTATTAATTTTGTTGCCCTCCTTTGTACTCTCTCTAGTTCCATTATATCCTTCCTGAGCACCGGTGCCCAAAACTGGACACAGTACTCCATGTGCGGTCTAACTAGGGATTTGTACAGAGGCAGTATAATGCCCTCATCATGTGTATCCAGACCTCTTTTAATGCACCCCATGATCCTGTTTGCCTTGGCAGCTGCTGCCTGGCACTGGCTGCTCCAGGTAAGTTTATCATTAACTAGGATCCCCAAGTCCTTCTCCCTGTCAGATTTACCCAGTGGTTTCCCATTCAGTGTGTAATGGTGACATTGATTCCTTCTTCCCATGTGTATAACCTTACATTTATCATTGTTAAACCTCATCTGCCACCTTTCAGCCCAAGTTTTCAACTTATCCAGATCCATCTGTAGCAGAATACTATCTTCTCTTGTATTAACTGCTTTACATAGTTTTGTATCATCTGCAAATATCGATATTTTACTGTGTAAACCTTCTACCAGATCATTAATGAATATGTTGAAGAGAACAGGTCCCAATACTGACCCCTGCGGTACCCCACTGGTCACAGCGACCCAGTTAGAGACTATACCATTTATAACCACCCTCTGCTTTCTATCACTAAGCCAGTTACTAACCCATTTACACACATTTTCCCCCAGACCAAGCATTCTCATTTTGTGTACCAACCTCTTGTGCGGCACGGTATCAAACGCTTTGGAAAAATCGAGATATACCACGTCCAATGACTCACCGTGGTCCAGTCTATAGCTTACCTCTTCATAAAAACTGATTAGATTGGTTTGACAGGAGCGATTTCTCATAAACCCATGCTGATATGGAGTTAAACAGTTATTCTCATTGAGATAATCCAGAATAACATCCCTCAGAAACCCTTCAAATATTTTACCAACAATAGAGGTTAGACTTACTGGCCTATAATTTCCAGGTTCACTTTTAGAGCCCTTTTTGAATATTGGCACCACATTTGCTATGCGCCAGTCCTGCGGAACAGACCCTGTCGCTATAGAGTCACTAAAAATAAGAAATAATGGTTTATCTATTACATTACTTAGTTCTCTTAGTACTCGTGGGTGTATGCCATCCGGACCCGGAGATTTATCTATTTTAATCTTATTTAGCCGGTTTCGCACCTCTTCTTGGGTTAGATTGGTGACCCTTAATATAGGGTTTTCATTGTTTCTTGGGATTTCACCTAGCATTTCATTTTCCACCGTGAATACCGTGGAGAAGAAGGTGTTTAATATGTTAGCTTTTTCCTCGTCATCTACAACCATTCTTTCCTCACTATTTTTTAAGGGGCCTACATTTTCAGTTTTTATTCTTTTACTATTGATATAGTTGAAGAATAGTTTGGGATTAGTTTTACTCTCCTTAGCAATGTGCTTCTCTGTTTCCTTTTTGGCAGCTTTAATTAGTTTTTTAGATAAAGTATTTTTCTCCCTATAGTTTTTTAGAGCTTCAATGGTGCCATCCTGCTTTAGTAGTGCAAATGCTTTCTTTTTACTGTTAATTGCCTGTCTTACTTCTTTGTTTAGCCACATTGGGTTTTTCCTATTTCTAGTCCTTTTATTCCCACAAGGTATAAACCGCTTACACTGCCTATTTAGGATGTTCTTAAACATTTCCCATTTATTATCTGTATTCTCATTTCTGAGGATATTGTCCCAGTCTACCAGATTAAGGGCATCTCTAAGCTGTTCAAACTTTGCCTTCCTAAAGTTCAATGTTTTTGTGACTCCCTGACAAGTCCCCCTAGTGAAAGACAGGTGAAACTGCACAATATTGTGGTCGCTATTTCCTAAATGCCCAACCACCTGCAGATTTGTTATTCTGTCAGGTCTATTAGATAGTATTAGGTCTAAAAGTGCTGCTCCTCTGGTTGGATTCTGCACCAATTGTGAAAGATAATTTTTCTTGGTTATTAGCAGAAACCTGTTGCCTTTATGGGTTTCACAGGTTTCTGTTTCCCAGTTAATATCCGGGTAGTTAAAGTCCCCCATAACCAGGACCTCATTATGGGTTGCAGCTTCATCTATCTGCTTTAGAAGTAGACTTTCCATGCTTTCTGTTATATTTGGGGGTTTGTAACAGACCCCAATGAGAATTTTGTTACCATTTTTCCCTCCATGAATTTCAACCCATATGGACTCGACATCCTCATTCCCTTCGCTAATATCCTCCCTTAAAGTGGACTTTAGACAAGATTTTACATAGAGACAAACCCCTCCTCCTCTCCGATTTTTACGATCCTTTCTAAACAGACTGTAACCCTGTAAGTTAACTGCCCAGTCATAGCTTTCATCTAACCATGTCTCGGTTATTCCCACTATGTCAAAGTTACTTGTAGATATTTCTGCTTCTAGTTCTTCCATCTTGTTTGTCAGGCTTCTGGCGTTTGCGAGCATGCAGTTTAGAGGATTTTGTTTTGTTCCAATCTCCTCACTGTGGATTGTTTTAGAAATGTTCTTACCTCCCTTCTGAGTATGTTTTCCTGGGTCGTCTTTGTTCGAGTCTAATGTTTTTCTTCCCGTCCCCTCTTCTTCTAGTTTAACGCCCTCCTGATGAGTGTAGCGAGTCTTCTGGCGAATGTGTGTTTCCCAGGTTTGTTGAGGTGTAGTCCGTCTCTGGCGAGGAGTCCATCATACCAGTAATTCACACCGTGGTCCAGGAATCCAAATCCTTGTTGTCTGCACCATCGTCTTAGCCAGTTGTTTGCATCAAGGATCCTGTTCCATCTCCTGGTGCCATGCCCGTCTACTGGAAGGATAGAAGAAAAAACTACCTGTGCATCCAGTTCCTTTACTTTCTTCCCCAACTCTTCAAAGTCCTTGCAGATTGTCGGTAGGTCCTTCCTTGCCGTGTCATTGGTGCCAACATGTATCAGAAGAAATGGGTGGACGTCCTTGGAGCTGAAGAGCTTTGGTATCCTATCGGTCACATCCTTGATCATCGCACCTGGAAGGCAGCATACTTCTCTTGCAGTTATGTCCGGTCTGCAGATGGCTGCTTCGGTGCCTCTCAGTAGTGAGTCTCCCACCACCACCACTCTTCGTTGCTTCTTGGCTGTACTTTTTGCTGTCACTTGTTGCTGTGTGCCCTTTTCTTTTTTGCTTGCTGGTATTGCTTCATTCTTAGGTGTGCCATCTTCATCCTCTACAAAGATTTGATATCGGTTCTTCAGTTGTGTGGTTGGTGATTTCTCCATGGTCTTCTTGCTTCTTTTGGTCACATGCTTCCACTCATCTGCTTTTGGAGGTTCTCTGACACTTTTTGCACCTTCTGTGACCAGTAGATATGCTTCTGTTCTGTCTAGAAAGTCTTCATTCTCTTTGATGAGTTTCAAAGTTGCTATTCTTTCTTCCAGACCCCGCACCTTTTCTTCTAAAAGTATTAAAAATACTATCAATGTGGGCTTAAAGTGAAGACTACCAGCTATAATTTGAGGGTATTCACATCCTAATTAGAGTAAGGGTTTAGGAATGACAGCTTTTTAATATGTGCTGCCTCTTTTTCAAGGGACAAAAAAAAATTGGACAACTATCTAAAAATCTCTTTAATGGGCTGCATGGGCATTTACCTTGAAAATCCAGCAATTAGGCAGGTAAAAGATCTGGAGTCGCTGGTCACAGTAAACTGAGTGGTGATGTGAGCCGAAACTGTAGCTGCCCCAGGCATACCCCCACGACTATGCCAGTGGCTCCCGGATAAGACAAATTCAATTTCTCTGAGCAGCCATACTTTTGGTAAGGAGGCTGGGCGCAAAGCCTTATGTAATAGTAAAACACTTTTTATCTGCAGATTAACATCAAATCTGCAGGTACAGTGCAGACCAACAATTTGGATACACCTCATTTAAAGATTTTTCTGTATTTTCATGACAATGAAAATTGTACATTCAAAACAAACATTCATACAAAACTATAAATTAACACATGTGTAATTATATACTTAACAAAAAAGTGTGAAACAACTGAAATGATGTCTTATATTCTAGGTTCTTCAAAGTAGCCACCTTTTGCTTTGATCACTGCTTTGCACACTCTTGGCATTCTCTTGATGAGCTTCAAGAGGTAGTCACTGGGAATGGTTTTCAATTCACAGGTGTGCCCTGTCACGTTTAATAAATGGGATTTATTGCCTTATAAATGGGTTTGGGACCATCAGTTGTGTTGTGCAGAAGTCTGTTAAATACACAGCTGATAGTCCTACTGAATAGATTGTTAGAATTTGTGTTATGGCAAGAAAAAGCAGCTACGTAAAGAAAAACAAGTGGCCATCATTACTGTAAGAAATGAAGGTCAGTCAGTCCGAAAAATTGGGAAAACTTTAAAAGTGTCCCCAAATGCAGTGGCAAAAACCATCAAGCGCTACAAAGAAGGTTCTTCAAAGTAGCCACCGTTTGCTTTGATGACTGCTTTGCACACTCTTGGCATTCTCTTGATGAGCTTCAAGAGGTAGTCACCGGGAATGGTCTTCCAACAATCTTGAAGGAGTTCCCAGAGATGCTTAGCACTAGTTCACCATTTTGCCTTTACTCTGCGGTCCAGCTCACCCCAAACCATCTCGATTGGGTTCAGGTCTGGTGACTGTGGAGGCCAGGTCATCTGGCGTGGCACCCCATCACTCTCCTTCTTGGTCAAATAGCCCTTACACAGCCTGGAGGTGTGTTTGGGGTCATTGTCCTGTTGAAAAATAAATGATGGTCCAACTAAACGCAAACCGGATGGAATAGAATGCCACTGCAAGATGCTGTGGTAGCCATGCTGGTTCCCCCAGACCCAAAGGCTTCAGGACTGAGCCTTAAGTACTGGACACTTGTACTTTCTTTTGCCTGAGCTAAAGGCTATTTATTTTCCTGGTTTGTGAATCAATAAACCCTGTGAACTTTTAAAGGAACATGCTTCCTGATTGCCACTATATATATATATAGATAAATAGATAGATAGATAGATAGATAGATAGATAGATAAAGAAGAACACAGCAGCACATGTACATGAATCTAGGCCACGTGAAAACACAAATATTCAATACAAATTATACTTCTCAAAAATATTTTTTCATAACATTTTTTTCAAAGACATTTATTTTCATAAAACTTACAGTTATAGATAAAATGAAGATTCTTAGCGCATAAATTGGCCAATTCATGTGTGCCCATCAACCACGGCAAGGTGATTTCCTTGCCATGGTTGATGGGCACACATGATTTGGAAAATTTATGCGCTAAGTGTTAGGGGTCGAGTTCCCGCCTCTGCACAGGGGGAATCTCGGGCCATCTCCGCTGCGGTCTCCCATTCTTCTCCTGCCGCAGTGGAGCCTGCTCAGCAGAGATGTCGGTCCCAGCGTCTCACTCAGTCTGACTCTGTACAAAAAGTTACTGCTGCTGTTCCTGCTTCTGCCATTGGAGTCAGTGCTGGGCAGCGGCGAGCAGACACTTCTGGGACTAAGTCCTGCTTTTCTCGTTCTGAGAATGCCCAGAGTAAGATCTCTCAGTGGAGATCGAGGGTCACATGATTTGATACTGCAGCTAAGGCCATTGGTCCTTCAGGAAGGTCCTGTAGGTCAGGGGTGTCAAACTGCATTCCTCGAGGGCTGCAAACAGGTCATGTTTTCAGGATTTCCTTGCATTGCACAGGTGATAATTTATTCACCTGCAGAGAATGATTCCAGCACCTTGTGCAATGCTAAGGAAATCTTGAAACACGCATGGTTTGAGGCCCTCGAGGAATGCAGTTTGACACTCCTGCTGTAGGTGCTCACGCTCTGTGACAGCCTCTCATTGGTCCTTCTAGGAAGGTCCTGTACTTGCTGCAACTATTTAAGGCTTGCATGGCCATGCACTAGTATTGTTCTATGTTATTTGCTTTGCGCCAGTGTGGTCACGTAAGAATGTGTTCAGGGACCAGGCTGAAATAAGCCCCTAGAATGCTGTCACCTCCGGCGAGGAGTTTTGTGTGCATGCGTGACCACTGACTGCTCTCTGGTTGGACAGTTAGCCTGTGCCTCTGTGAAGTCTAACAGGGCACAGTGCTTTGCTTTCACGGCTACTCGGTGAATTAACTGAGTTAGTCCATACCGCCATATAGTGCCGCCGTTTGCTAGCAGCAGGTTCTCCTGAACGGTGGACCCCGGGCTGCGAACGCACCATTAACAATAAAAACATCTATATTTACTCTGTGCGTTCCGCTAGCCCTAATACTAAGAATCTTCATTTTATCTATAACTAAGTTTTATGGAAAAAAAAATTTGTGAAAATTTTTTTTATGAAAAATTTTTTTTGAGAAGTATAATTTGTATTGGATATTTGTCTATGTTTTCACATGGCCTAGATTAATGTACATGTGCTGCTGTGTTCTTCTTTATCTATATGATGCAGCTTGCACGTGTTCACATTAGGAGTGCTGGTTGTTTTTTTTTGTTGTTTTTCTCTCTCTCTCTATATATATAGCGCTCGCAAAGGTAAGTTGAAAGTTTGCCCACTGACACAGACATGAACAGTTTATAATTTTAAGGGTAGGCACATTTTAAGGCCGGGATCACACATGCGAGAAACACGTCCGTGTCTCGCATGTGAAATCCAAGCTCTGGCGCCGGCACTCCAGAGCGGAGCGTGCGGCTCCATGTGTTGCTATGCGGCTGCACGCTCCGCTCCACAGTGCCGGCGCCAGAACTTGGATTTCACATGCGAGACACGGACGGCCTTACACTGAGAGCTAGAACATTAAAAATAAAATCTAGAAAATCACATTGTATAAATTATATAAATTTATTTGCATTTTGCAATCAGAAATAAGTATTTGATCCCCTACCAACCATTAAGAGTTTTGTCTCCTTCAAACCAGTTAGATGCTCCTAATGAACTCATTACCTGCATTAAAGACAGCTCTCTAACATTGTCACCTTTATATAAAACTCCTGTCCACAGACTCAATTAATCAGTCAGATTCTATCCTCTACAACATGGGCAAGACCAAACAGCTTTATAAGGATGTCGGAGACAAGACCATAGACCCGCACAAAGCTGGAATGGGCTACAAAACCATGAGTAAGATGCTGGGTGAGAAGGAGATAACTGTTGTAATAGTAAGAAAATGGAAGAAATACAAAATGACTGTCAATTGACATTGATCAGGGGGGCACCATGCAAAATCTTACCTCGTGCAGTATCCTTGATCTTGGGGAAGGTGAGAGATCAGACTAAAACTAGATGGGGGAACTTTTTATTGATCTCAAGTCAGCTGGGACCACAGTTACCAAGAAAATCATTGGTAGCATCACACTGTAAAGGTTTACAATCCTGCAGTGCCCGCAAGGTCACCTGCTCAAGAAGGCATATGTGCAAGTCCGTATGAAGTTTGCCAATGAAAACCTGGATGATTCTGTGAGTAATTGGGAGAAGGTGGTGTGGTCAGATGAGACAAAAATTGAGCTTTTTGGTATTAACTCAACTCGCCGTGTTTGGAGGAAGAGAAATCCTGCCTATGACCCAAAGAACGCCGTCCCCCCTGTCAAGCATGGAGGTAAAAACATTATGTAGTGGGGTGCTTCTGCTAAAGGCACAGGACTACTTAACTGCATCAATGGGAGACTGGATGGTGTCATGTACCTGAAATACTGAGTGATAACCTCCTTTGCTCCACCAGGACCTTAAATATGGGTTTTGGTGGGGTCTTCCAGCAAGACAGTGACCCAAAACATACAGCCAAGGCATCAAAGGAGTGGCTCAAAAAGAAGCACATTAAGGTCATGGAGTGGCCGAGCAGTCTCCAGACCTTAATCCCATAGAAAACTTATGGAGGAAGTTGAAGCTCCGAGTTGCCAAGCAACATCCTCAAAATCTTAATGATTTAGAGATGATCTGCAAAGAGGAGTGGACCAAAATTCCTCCTAACATGTGGGCAAACCTCAACATCAACTACAAAAAACGTCTGACTGCTGTGCTTGCCAGCAAGGGTTTTGCCATCATGTACATGTACTTAGTCTTAATTGCCAGAGGGATCAAATATTTATTTCTCACTGCAAAATGCAAATAAATTTATATAATTTATACAATGTGATTTTCTGTATTTAAATTTTTGATATTCTATCTCTCAAAATTAAAATTAACCTACCATTAAAGCTATAGACCGCTCATGTCTTTGTCAGTGGGCAAACTTACAAAATCAGCAAGAGATCAAATACATATTTCCCATATATATATATATATATATATATATATATATATATATATATATATATATATATATATATGCGTACGCAGCATCAATAGTAAAAAAGTTGGTCACACAGGGTTAATAGCTGCGTAACTGGAGTGTGTTACACCGCGGTCCGGTAACACTGGCATTAACCCTGTGTGAGGGCTGACTGGAGGGGAGTATGGAGCAGGCACTGACTAACTGCGGGGAGGAAAGAGCGGCCATATTGCCGCCGGACTGCGCCCGTCGCTGATTGGTCGTGGCAATGGTCGTGGGTGTTTTGCCACGATCAATCAGCAACTTGGATTCCATGACAGATAGAGGCCGCGACCAATGAATATCAGTGACAGACAGAAAGACGGAAGTGACCCTTAGACAATTATATAGTGTGTATATACAGTATATATATACTAGATTGTGGCCCGATTCTAACGCATCGGGTATTCTAGAATATGCATGTCCCCGTAGTATATGGACAATGATGATTCCAGAATTCGCGGCAGACTGTGCCCGTCGCTGATTGGTCGAAGCAACCTTTATGACATCATCGTCGCCATGGCAACCATTATGACATCTACGTCGATACTGTGCCCGTCGCTGATTGGTCGAGGCCGCCAGACGCGGGATGTCTACGTCCTTTATGACATAATCGTCGCTGTGCCCGTCGCTGATTGGTCGAGGCCTGGCGGCCTCGACCAATCAGAGACGCGGGATTTCTACGTCGATACTGTGCCCGTCGCTGATTGGTCGAGGCCTGGCGGCTTCGACCAATCAGAGACGCGGGATTTCCAGGACAGACAGACAGAAAGACAGACAGAAAGACAGACGGAAAAACCCTTAGACAATTATATATATATATAGACTAGATTGTGGCCCGATTCTAACGCATCGGGTATTCTAGAATATGCATGTCCCAGTAGTATATGGACAATGATGATTCCAGAATTCGCGGCAGACTGTGCCCGTCGCTGATTGGTCGAGGCAACCTTTATGACATCATCGTCGCTGTGCCCGTTGCTGATTGGTCAAGGCCTGGCGGACTCGACCAATCAGAGACGCGGGATATCTACGTCCTTTATGACATCATCGTCGCTGTGCTCGTCGCTGATTGGTCGAGGCCTGGCGGCCTCGACCAATCAGAGACACAGGATTTCTACGTCGATGCTGTGCCGGTCTCTGATTCGTCGAGGCCTGGCGGCCTCGACCAATCAGAGAGCCGGGATTTCCAGGACAGACAGACAGACGGAAAAACCCTTGGACAATTATATATATATAGATAAGGGTTTTTCCGTCTGTCTGTCTGTCTGTCCTGTACTATATATAGAGAGAGAGAGAGAGAGAGAGAGAGAGAGAGAGAGAGAGAGAGAGAGAGAGAGAGAGAGAGAGAGAGAGAGAGAGAGAGAGAGAGACACATACAGCTCTGGCAAAGATTAAGAATTAAGAGACCACTGCAAAATTTTCATTTTGTCTGATTATTCTCTTTAAAGGTATATTTTTCAGTAAAATCTAAATCGCTTTTTTATTCTATAAACTACTGACATGTTTTCGAATTTCCAATCACTGAATTTTTTATTTATTTTCACAAAAAAGGGAGAAATGTTCAATATAAAAAAAAAATGCAGTGCTTGCAGAGCTCAAATAATGCAAATAAAACAAGTTCATAATCATTTCGAAACAATACTAATGTTTTATCTCGGGAAGTGTTCAGGAATCAATATTTTGTGGAATAACCATGATTTTTAATCACAGCTTTCATGTGTCTTGGCATGCTTTCCACAAGTCTTTCACACTGCTTTTGGGTGACTTTATGCCAATCCTGGTACAAAAATGTAAGCAGTTCTTCTTTGTTTGATGGCTTGTGATTATCCATCTTCCTCTTGATTACATTCCAGAGGTTTTCAATGGGGTTCAGGTCTGGAGATTGGGCTGGGCATGACAGGGATTTGATGTGATGGTCCTTTATTCACATATTGATTGACCTAGCTGTGTGGCATGGCACATTGTCCTGCTGGAAAAAAAACAGACCTCAGAGTTGGGGAACATTTTTTTTATAAATTTGTATGCTGCTTAATTCATACGTCCTTCGCAAAGATTAAAATGCCCAATTCCAGCCTTGCTGAAGCATCCCCAGATCATTACCGATCCTCCACCAAATTTCACAGAGGGTGCAAGATACTGCTCCTTGTACACCTCTCCTGGACTCCGTCTAGCCATTAGACGCCCAGGTGTTAGACAAAGCTGAAAATTAGACTCAACCGAGAAGATTACCTTACTCCAGTCCTCTATGGTCCAATCCTTATGGTCATTGGAAAATTTCAGCCTGGCTGTCCTTTGCTTCTGATTGATGAAAGGCTTTTTTCTAGCTTTACATAACTTGAGTCCTGCCTCTTGGAGCCTGTTACAAACTGTTCTTGCCGTGCATTTCACCCCAGCTGCCTTTTGCCATTCCTTTTTTAGGTCATTTGATGTCATCATGTGGTTGCTGAGTGACATTTGAATAAGATGACGGTCATCCCGGTCAGTGGACAGTTGTTTTCGCCCTCTGCCGGTCTGTAGCTTTGTTGTCCCCAATGTCTGCTGCTTGACCTTGTTGTAATGGACTGACATCTTAGAAATTTTAAGGATGAAGGCAACATGACGCTCACGGTATCCCTCTGTTAGTAAAGCCAGAATTGAGCCCTTCTTTTCCTCACTCAAGACTTTTCTTTTCAACTCCATTGGCATGGTTAAAAGTTATGTTTTCATTCCTATTACTTTTGGGATACTACTAGCAATTGTTTTGACAACCAGCTTGTCCTATTGCAAGAGAATTGTGAATACCAACAGCAGTGTTTTTTTATTCTTTCCTTCATGAAATAAGATTTGGTTCAGGTAATCACCTACTCAGAAGCACATAAATTAGAATGAGGTGTACTCTGGTTGGAAGTCAACTGACACTGGAATGGAATGGCTGTCAGACATGTAGAGAAGCTGATTTTTATAAAAGTGCAGTGGTCTCTTAATTTTGCCAGAGCTGTATATATTGTACTAGCTATTGAACCCGTTCTACGCCCGGGTGGCGAGCATTTATATTGGTATATGGTCTCCATCCTGTCATGTGCTGCTCCATCCTGCGTCCCCATCCTGTCATGTGCTGCTCCATCCTGCGTCCCCATCCTGTCATGAGCTGCTCCATCATGCGCCCCCATCCTGCGCCCCCATTCTGACATGTGCTGCTCCCATCCTGCGCCTCCATTCTGACATGTGCTGCACCCATCCTGCGCCTCCATTCTGACATGTGCTGCACCCATCCTGCGCCTCCATCCTGTCATGTGGTGCTCCCATCCTGCGCCCCAGTTCTGTCATGTGCTGCTGCCATCCTGCACCCCCATTCTGTCATGTGCTGTCCTATTCTGTCAAGTGCTGCACCCATCCTGCGCCTCCATCCTGTCATGTGCTGCTCCCATCCTGCGCCCCCGTTCTGTCATGTGCTGCTCCCATCCTGCGCCCCCGTTCTGTAATTTGCTGCTCCCATCCATATGAGCCATACGATGCTCCATAAAGGTTTATGGCCCCCATAAGAAGCTCCATAGTATATGCCCGTACACTGCTCCATAAAGGTTTATAGCCCCCATAAGATGCTCCATAGTATATGCCCCGTACACTGCTTCATAAAGGTTTATGGCCCCCATAAGATGCTCCATAGTATATGCCCCATACACTGCTTCATAAAGGTTTATGGCCCCCATAAGATGCTCCATAGTATATGCACCGGACACTGCTCCATAAAGGTTTATGGCCCCAATAAGATGCTCCATAGTATATGCCCCCGTACACTGCTCCATAAAGGATTATGGCCCCCAAAACATGCTCCATAGTATTATATGCCCCGTACACTGCTCCATAAAGGTTTATGGCCCCATAACATGCTCCATGGCATTATATGCCCCGCACACTGCTCCATTATGGTTGATGGCCCCATAAGATGCTCCATGGTATTATATGCCCCCGTACACTGCTCCATTATGGTTGATGGCCCCATAAGATGCTCCATGGTATTGTATGCCCCCATACACTGCTCCATTATGGTTGATGGCTCCATAAGATGCTCCATGGTATTGTATGCCCCCGTACACTGCTCCATTAAGGTTGATGGCCCCATAAGATGCTCCATGGTATTATATGCCCCGCACACTGCTCCATTATGGTTGATGGCCCCATAAGATGCTCCATGGTATTATATGCCCCCATACACGGCTCCATTATGGTTAATGGCCCCATAAGATGCCCCATGGTATTATATGCCCCGTACACTGCTCCATTATGGTTGATGGCCCCATAAGATGCTCCATGGTATTATATGCCCCTGTACACTGCTCCATTATGGTTGATGGCCCCATAAGATGCTCCGTGGTATTATATGCCCCTGTACACTGCTCCATTATGGTTGATGGCCCCATACGATGCTCCGTGGTATTATATGCCCCTGTACACTGCTCCATTATGGTTGATGGCCCCATAAGATGCTACATTGTATTATATGCCCCATATGCTGCTGCAATATATAAAAAAAATACCATACTCACCTATCGTCGCTGGGCACCGAGTGCTGGGGGGCCTGAGCAGGCGGGGACACCGGCACGCTGTAGGGGTCAAGTGCCGGAGTCGCCGCTTGCTCAGGCCCCCGACACTTGCTATATTCACCTGGCCCTGATCCAGCGCTGCGTCTGCTCCGTGTTCCGGCTCCTCTGGCTGTGACTGTTCAGTCAGAGGGCAGCGCGCATTAAGCGCGTCATCGCGCCTTCTGAACTGTGAACGTCACAGGCAGAGAACCCGGGAGACGGAGCCGCACGCAGCGCTGGAACGGGGGACAGGTGAATATACTCACCCTCCTGGCGCGTCCCTGCCTCTCCGGTGGAGACCGCGGTGTGCGTTCAGTGTTTATGCATACCGCGATCTCCTGGGAGCGTCACTCAGTGGGGTCCAGACTGCGCCGGCGCTTGCGCAGTCTATAAAGGCTTCGGACAGAGTGACGCTCCCAGCATTATATTATAGATGTAGGCACATATATAAACAAAGGCAGGCAACAAATCATCCGGTATTATTTCAAAATATTAACTCTTTGCAAGGACAATTAAGGAGATCTGATAACTGTAATGATATTTTGTGTATACTGCATCTTTCACTGTTTTTCCTATTTGTATACATACTGTATACTATGTCCACCACTCCTCTGTGGGTCAATTGCATTGTAGCTGTTCCATCCTGCATGTCCACATGTATATTTTTTCTCTCTGAACCCTGCTTATACAGGTACTATACAGATGATCCTGCTTTTAAATACATCAGATAGGGATTATATACATTAGATAGGACTGCCCTATTATGGGTATACCTTGGCGATTGGTGGAGCAGCTTAACATACATTTTTTTGCAAAAAAATGTATTAACTAAATACCCTGTATTTTTTTTATTTTTTGACTAGCACTTGCTTATTTACTGTGACTTTTTTTTTACAACACAGTATTTTTGACCTCTCTGTGCGTTTTTGTGTCTTCAAGTTCTTTGGTGGTGTGAACAGGTTTCTACAGACTTGTTCACTATGCAAGTAGCCCATGTGTTTTTGGTTCTACATATACTATGTTGTACTGCATCTTATAACAGAAAGAACCATTTATTTGGAAACTGAACAGTGTTGTCTATGTCTGAGCCTGCTGTGCAATGCTTTTATCACAAATAAATAATTGTATTCCAGGGCTTATAGACTGCAGACAGGATTCAGAGACATGGCTCATCTTAAAGATCACACACGTCCAACTACTATTATTTTAAAGGGAACCTGTCACCCCGTTTTTTGAGATTGAGCTATAAATACTGTTAAATAGGGCCTGCGCTGTGTGTTCCTATAGTGTATGTAGTGTACCCCGATTCCCCATGTATGCTGAGAAATAACTTACCAAAGTCGCCGTTTTCGCCTGTCAATCAGGCTGGTCAGGTCGGGAGGGCGTGGTGACATCGCTGGTTCTTCCTCAGCTTTACGTTGGTGGCGTAGTGGCGTAGTGGTGAACAAGCAGCGCGCGATCTGCGCTGTCATCCCTTTCGTTGGTGGGGGCGGCCATCTTCCTGGGGCCGCGCGTGCGCAGATCGAGTGCTCTGCTGCACGGGGCTTCAGGAAAATGGCCGCGGGATGCCGCGCGTGCGCATTAGAGATCGCGGCGGCCATTTTCCCAAAGCCGAGATGCAAACTCGGCTTTGGGAAAATGGCCGCCGCGATCTCTAATGCGCACGCGCGGCATCCCGCGGCCATTTTCCTGAAGCCCCGTGCAGCAGAGCACTCGATCTGCGCACGCGCGGCCCCAGGAAGATGGCCGCCCCCACCGACGAAAGGGATGACAGCGCAGATCGCGCGCTGCTTGTTCACTACTACGCCACTACACCACCAACGTAAAGCTGAGGAAGAACCAGCGATGTCACCACGCCCTCCCGACCTGACCAGCCTGATTGACAGGCGAAAACGGCGACTTTGGTAAGTTATTTCTCAGCATACATGGGGAATCGGGGTACACTACATACACTATAGGAACACACAGCGCAGGCCCTATTTAACAGTATTTATAGCTCAATCTCAAAAAACGGGGTGACAGGTTCCCTTTAATTTCTTACAAGTAAAATAATGAGCGATGTCTATTACACAGCATTTCCTGAATCATTACCAGTGGCACTGTCTCTTGTTCACTAGGTGACATATTACATGGAAGTAATGAACGTCTGCAATTCTTTCTCTCCAAGCCCAGTTAATGACCTATTCTTGACAGGCAGACATGAATGCACAGCACACAAAAGCCAGCCACAGTACGGGCAGATAAATAGTCCCATAGGAGAAGCAATCTGTAACTAAATGCCATTACAGACAATATACCGACTCTTATAATTAGAGTAAGTACAATATGCAGAACATTTATGTATCACTCAAGGTCTCCGTACATCATGTAACCTGTTGTTTTACTAGATGCTAGATTTGTTGCCTTGTATATTTCACAAGTTCATACGCAGTAGGTGCTTTCTCTACTGATTAGAGTTGTCCATACAGCTTTACTACTATGACTTTTTGCATGAGGATGTTCCTTTCCTTCACAGATACAACTAAATGAGTAATATATGTTGCTGTGACACATCAGGTGCTGCATCAGAATTAGATATCACATCTAGGGAAGTCATTTTATATACTCATCAAAGGGAAGCCAATAAAATGTTTGTCTTTTCTAGCATTTAACTACATTTATTCCTGTAACATGTCCCCCCAAAAAATTTGAGTGTGGTACCTTGTCAAAATACCTGTGCATCTCTGAACCTGCTGCTGTTTTTGTTTTTCGCTGGGGTCATGTAGTTCTCCCCATCTATGATGGTGCCTAATCATACTTGGCAGAGTCTGATCCTGGTTGAACAATGTCTCGGACTGTGGTTCTTCCCCTCTATGATGTTGCCCAATCAAGCTTAGCTGCCTTTGATCCTGGTTTAACAACATGATTTCACAAGATCATGCTGTTCGACCATGCTTAGATGCTGCCAAGCATGAATAGGAAGCATCTTAGAGGGGAAGAACTACAACATGAGATCATGTTGTTCAACCAAGGTCAGATGCAGCTGATCAATTATTAAGGAGGGAGGACTGCAGGCCCCAATAGAAAACCCTTACAGGAAATCTGTCACCAAATTTGACCTATCTAAAGTATTAATATGGGCATACAGGTTATAGACTGCTGAAAAGAGTGATACCTGTATGCCTTATATCAGACAGCTTGTTGCTGATAACGCATCCTCTATCCATTTATGTAAATTACCTCTTCCAGGCAACAGGGAAGATGCTGCCTGAATGAAAACTCTTCCTCAGCACTTCATCTTTATATATCTCATCTCTCATCATTGTTACTCTCTCCCTGTGACATTGACCGCTTGAGAGCAAATCTTGCATGTGCGCATTAGTGTTCTCTCTCTTTCCCGCAGTCTTCCGCCTCTCTATGGACATAGGCATCAAGTGTCTCCTATGCAGGTGCTGCTCCCAGAGGTCGCTGCATGATTAGAGACACGCACCGGAGAACACTAGGAATGGCACCTGCACAGAAGGCACTTGATGCCTGTGCCAAACTGTATTTCCCAAATTAATAGTTTAGATAGGTCAAATCCTTTTGGAAGTGCATTGAACAGCAGGGTGGATTTCTGCTGAGGAAAAAAAAAAAATCTTTAAATCTTCAGCTTAGCGAGTGTGAACGAGCTGAGTGTGACCAGAGCGCAATGGCAATTGGTGGTAAGTGTGTGACTTGAGATTCAGTGACTTTGGATTCGGGAGTTTCCAAGGGAGGAATTACTGAATTGCTGTATTTTATTAATACTTTGCATTTATTTTTTATTTAACGTTTCTGTCTGGTGTAATCCCCATTAGTAAATGTGCTCCACTATTGTTAATGCCACCCAGTGCACATCTTGCCACATGTATGCAGTCCTTGATCAGCCGATCGAGGGTGCATACTGCTGTGCGAGATGTGAGCACGTTGTGCATTTGGAAGCCCAGATTCTGAATCTAAATGTGCAGCTGGCAACACTGAGATTTATTGACAATATGGAAAGGAGTCTTCTGCTCACTGAGCAAACGCTCAATGGGACAGATGAGGGGGGGAAGGTAGGATGGAGCTGCAGGACAGTGGAACAGCAAGCTGGGTGACAATTAGAAGGCCAGGGGGAGGGAAGAGTGCCAGAGTGGCTAGTCCTCATCTGGCACACCCTAATAAGTTTCCTAATTTGGCAGATGAGGGGGTGTCAGTGCAGGGGTAGCACTGCTGCAGAAAGGCATGTCCTCTGAAAGCCGGAGGAGTGATTGCTACAGTAAGGAGGGAAATAGGAGAGCAGGGCAGGCCAGACAGGTGCTGGTGGTGGGGGACTCAATTATTAAGGGAACAGATAGGGCAATCTGTGACAAAGACAGGGATCATCGAACGGTGTGCTGCCTACCTGGCGCTCGAGTCGGACACATCGCTGATCGGGTGGACAGATTACTGGGAGGGGCTGGTGAGGACCCAGTGGTCATGGTGCACATTGGCACAAATGACAAAGTTAGAGGTAGGTGGAAGGTCCTTAACCACTTCATGACCTTGGGATTTTCCATTTTTCCGTCTTCGTTTTTCGCTCCCCTCCTTCCCAGAGCCATAACTTTTTTATTTTTCCGTCAATTTGGCCATGTCAGGGCTTATTTTTTGTGGGACGAGTTGTACTTTTGAACGACATCATTGGTTTCACCATGTTGTGTACTAGTAAACGGTAAAAAAATTCCAAGTGCAGTGAAATTGCAAAAAAAGTGCAGTCCCACACTTATTTTTTGTTTGGATTTTTTGCTAGGTTCACTAAATGCTAAATCTGACCTGCCATTATGATTCTCCAGGTCAGTACGAGTTCATAGACATCTAACATGTCTAGGTTATTTTTTACCTAAGTGGTGAAAAAAAATTCCAAACTTTGCTAAAAAAAAAAATGCGCCATTTTCCGATAATCGTAGCATCTCCATTTTTTATGATCTGGGGTCGGTTGAGGGCTTATTTTTTGTGTGCCGAGCTGGCATTTTTAATGATTCCAATTTGGTGCAGATACGTTCATTTGATCGCCCATTATTGCATTTTAATGCAATGTCGCGGTGACCAAAAAAACGTAATTCTGGCGTTTCGATTTTTTTTTCTCGTTACGCCGTTTACCGATCAGGTTAATGCTTTTTTTATTGATAGATCGGGCGATTCTGAACGCGGCAATACAAAATATGTGTAGGTTTGATTTTTTTTTATTGATTTATTTTGATTGGGGCGAAAGGGGGGTGATTTAAACTTTTATATTTTTTTTTATTTTTTTCACATTTTTTTTAACTTTTTTTTTTTTACTTTTGCCATGCTTCAATAGCCTCCATGGGAGGCTAGAAGCAGGCACAGCACGATCACCTCTGCTACATAGCAGCGATCTGCTGTTTGCTGCTATGTAGTAGAAAATCAGGTGTGCTGTGAGTGCCGACCACAGGCGATCAGTAACCATAGAGGTCTCAAGGACCTCTATAGTTACAATGGAGAAGCATCGCCGACCTCCGATCATGTGACGGGGGTCGGCGATGCGCTCATATCCGGCCGCCCGGCCAGATGCGGTAGTTAAATGCAGCGGCATTTAACTAGTTAATAGCGGCGGGTGAATCACGATTTCACCCGCCGCTATTACGGGCACATGTCAGCTGTTCAAAACAGCTGACATGTCCCGGCTTTGATGCGTGCTCACCGTGGAGCCCTGCATCAAAGCAGGGGAGCTGACCTCGGACGTACTATCCCGTCCGAGGTCAGTAAGGGGTTAAAAACGATTTCAGTGAATTAGGCTGCAAGGTGAAAGCCAGAAACTCCAAGGTGGTATTTTCTGAAATACTGCCTGTACCACGTGCCACGCCAGAGAGGCAACGGGAAATTAGGGAGGTTAATAAGTGGCTTAAGAATTGGTGTAGAAAGGAGGGGTTTGGGTTCCTGGGGAACTGGGCCGCCATCTCAGTTGGCTACAGGTTCTACGCTAGGGATGGGCTGCACCTCAATGGGGAAAATGGCTAGAAGGTTGGAGGAGTGTTTAAACTAGGGATTGGGGGGAGAGTATTCATTTTATAGCAGGGGAAGATAGTGTAGATAGATACCAGGGCACAAATAATGGCACAGAGGGGTGGGGTTAGAACAGTTAATAATTTAAGAAAGTATAGAGGTACAGAGGGATACTAATGCCAGAAGCCTCGCCAACAAAATGGAGGAATTAGAATTAATTTTGTTGGAGCATAATTATGACATGGTGGGGATATCTGAGATATGGCTGGATGAGAGCCATGACTGGGCTGTTAACTTACAAGGCTATAGTTTTTTCAGAAATGACCGAACGGATAAGCGAGGGGGAGGGGTGTGTCTGTATGTAAAATCATCCTTAAAACCTATCCTGAATGATAATATAAGTAAATCTAATGAAAATGTAGAGTCCCTGTGGGTGGAGATAAGGGGAGGGGGAAAATAAATTACTGATCGGGGTTTTTTATAAGTCCCGAAAAATAATGGAAGCGACAGAGAATATCCTCATAAAGCAAATAGAAGGGGCTGCGACTCCAGGAGAAGTCATTATTATGGAGGACTTCAACTACCCTGAAATACATTGGGGAACAGAAACCTGCAGTGCCAGCAAAGGTAATCGGTTTTTGACAACTATGAAAAACAATTACCTTTCACAAATGGTTCAGGACTCAACAAGAAGGGGGCACTGCTAGACCTAATATTAACCAACTGGCCAGACCGCATAGCAAATATAAGGGTTGGGGGTCACTTGGGAAATAGTGATCACAAAATAATAAGTTTTCATGTATTTTTTAATAAGATGTGTAGTAGAGGGGTTACAAGAACACTAAACTTCAGGAGGGCAAATTTCCATCGGATGAGAGAGGATCTTGGTGCAATTAACTGGGACGATATCCTGAGACATAAAAATACACAAATAAAATGGGAGACGTTTATTAGCATACTGGATAGGACCTGTGCACAGTATATAACCTATGGGAATAAACATACTAGAAATAGGAGGAAACCAACATGGCTAAATAGAGCTGTAAGGGGCACAATAAGTGACAAAAATAAAGCATACAGAGGATTAAAGCAAGTAGGTAGTGATGAGGCATTAAATAAATAAAGCAAATTAAATAAATTCTGTAAAAAGCAAATCAAGGCAGCAAAGATTGAGACATAGAGGCTCATTGCAAGAGAGAGTAAAAATAATCCCAAAATATTCTTTAACTACATAAATAGTAAGAAACTAAAAAATTATAGTGTTGGCCCCCTTAAAAATAGTGTGGGTGAAATGGTGGATGAGGGAAAAGCCAATATGCTAAATGACTTTTTTCTAACAGTATTTACACAAAAAAAATCCCATGGCAGACAATATGATCAGTGATAAAAAAAAATCCCCCATTAAATATCACCTGCTTAACCCAGCAGGAAGTACGGCGGCATCTAAAAATCACTAAAATTGACAAATCTCCAGGCCCAGATGGGATACACCCTCGAGTACTGCAGGAACTAAGTACAATCATTGATAAACCATTATTTCTAATCTTTAAAGATTCCATTATAACAGGGTCTGTACCACACGACTGGAGTATAGCAAATGTGGTGCCAATATTCAAAAAGGGGACAAAACCTCTAACCTCTACTGTGGGTAAATTCCTGGAGGGTATTCTAAAAGATGCTATGCTGGAGTATTTGAAGAGGAATAACCTTATGACCCAATATCAACATGGGTTTACTAGGGACCGTTCCTGTCAGACTAATCTCATCAATTTCTATGAAGAGGTAAGTTCCAGACTCGACCAAGGACATGCAGTGGACGTGGTGTATATGGTGTTTTCAAAAGCTTTTGATATGGTGCAACACAAAAGGTTCATACATAAAATGAGAACAATGGGGATAGGGGAAAATATGTGTAAGTGGGTTAAGAGCTGGCTCAGGGATAGGAAACAAAGGGTGGTTATTAATGGAGCACACTCGAACTGAGTCACAGTTAGCAGTGGGGTACCACAGTGGTCAGCATTGGGCCCTCTTCTTTTTAACTAATTTATTAATGACCTTGTATGGGGCATACAGAGTAATATTTCAATATTTGCAGATGACACTAAACTCTACAGGGCTGATAAATGGCAAACGAGCTTTAATGGGGATAAATGTAAGGTCATGCACTTGGGTAGAACAAATAAGATGTATAATTATGTGGTTAATTGGAAAACACTAGGCAAAACCGTCAATGAAAAAGACCTGGGTGTATGGGTGGACGACAAACTCACATTTAGTGGCCAGTGTCAGCCAACTGCTCCAAAGACAAATTAAATAATGAATAAATTAAAATTGGCATAGATGCTAATGAGAAGAACATAATGTTACCTCTATACAAATCACTAGTTCGACCACACTTAGAATACTGTGCACAGTTCTGGTCTCCGGTGTACAAGAAAGATATAGCTGAACTAGAGCGGGTGCAGAGAAGAGCGACCAAGGTTATCAGAGGACTAGGGGTCTGCAATACCAAGATAAGTTATTACACTTGGGGTTATTTAGTTTGGAAAAAGAAAGGCTAAGGGGTGATCTTATTTTAATGTATAAATATATGAGGGGGAAGTACAGACACCTTTCTAATGACCTTTTTACTCGCAGACCTGAGACAGGGACAAGGGGGCATCCTCTACATCTGGAGGAAAAAAAAGGTTTAAGCATAATCACAGACGCAGATTCTTTACTGTAAGAGCAGTGAGACTATGGAACTCTCTGTCGTATGATGTTGTAATGAGTGATTCATTACTTAAATTTAAGAGGGGACTGGATACCTTTCTGGAAAAGTATAATGTTACAGGGTATATACACTAGATTTCTTGATAGGGCGTTGATCCAGGGAACTAGTCTGATTGCCGTATGTGGAGTCGGGAAGGAATTTTTTTCCCCAATATGGTGCTTACTCTTTGCCACATGGTTTTTTTTTGCCTTCCTCTGGATCAACATGTTAGGGCATGTTAGGTTAGGCTATGGGTTGAACTAGATGGACTTATAGTCTTCCTTCAACCTTAATAACTATGTAACTATGTCTGGTGTTTAAATGTTTACCTATCATTTTGGGGAGCGGAGTATGAATGTATCTATGATCATGTGTTTATATGTTGCTTAGCAACATTTATAATGTCATCTTTCGTGTCCTCGTACTTCCATTAACTGACAGTATGGGTATGATGTGCCGGTCTGTACCAGCTTGTCCTCAGGATATCACTAGCGTACTGGCATGTTGCCAGGGTGATACTGACTGAAAATACCAGTATAACTGGCAGATCAAGGTTTGTGTACCATACTTAGCGCCGCATGCGCAGTAGTTAGTGGCACTGACACCGGACGTGTACATAGAACCCATTGAGGGTTACCAACTACACGGTGATGCAGTCAGCTGGTCGGATCGTGCTTATCCCCTGGTTGCCGCATGCGCACAAGCGCGCGGCCCAGGGAGCACGAACGTTACCAGCGACACAGCGATGTAATCAGCTGGTGGGCTTGTGCTTACCCTTTAGGTGCCGCATGTGCACTAACGCGCGGCCCGGGGAGTACGAACTGGAAGTACTAGCTCAACCGGCAAAACTATGATCCACGTACTGTACTGTGTGCCGTATGCGCAGTCGCAAGCGGCTCCTATACCGGAAGTTTATACAGAATGAATGGAGGGAGAACAGCGACACAGCGCCATTACCACTGATAACATCAGCGGTCATTCAGAGCACGTCACCTAACGGAAATGAGGTAGGACGCTGTGTAATTAGTGAAAAAAAACAGTTAACTATTTAAGTGGGAGTGTACAGTCCTTCATCTCACCTTACCATAGTCCATACCCAAAACTAGGTCACCGGACACATAGGAGCTACTTGCCGATGTAGGGGCTCCTTTCCCATTTTTCAGAAAAGAATATCCCACAATTTTCATACCCCCTTTTTTCCCCTGATGAATCTCCCCAATGAGAGAGGAAACACGTAGGGAATTTTTACATGGTTATGGTGGGTACAATTTATTAGCCTGACTTGGGGACTGCCCTTGTCAGGGCGGGAGCAACACAGGGGCACGACTGGGGTAGTATAGTAACTGTTCCCCCCTCCCCCTTGAATGTATATGGAGGCTCCCGTGAAGGAAACTACATACGGTATTTGGTGAGACAAAACCATTTTTTACTGAGCACTGGTTATATGAGCACTTTTTGCACTTTATCACTGTATTGTCCATAAAATTGTTTTTAGATACCTATTATTAAAGGTTATGTTTTATATTTTATATAAGGTATTCTCCTAGCTAGTTTGGACATTTACTATTAGAGGACCTCTATGGGTATCAGATTGGGATACACCCGGTATTTTGGCTTGTCCTGTTGGACCACAAGCACATTTTGTGCCTAAAAAGGGCACATCACTGTAACGGAAAGATAAAATGACAATGGAAAACAGCAGTAAGCTCCGGAGAGCATGTGGATTTTGGTGAAGTGACAAACTCATTTATTTTGGACAAAGCTAGGTGTAGGACACAGTGTCTGAAACTTTTTCTACTGAGGCTTTTCTCGCCTCAATATGACAATACATGTCACTACCTACAGTGGAAAATCATGACAAAATTGAAAATATTGCCTAATATACTGCTCATTTGTCTCCTGAAACCAAATTCCTGCAGGCTGAGAAACAACTGTTTGTAGTTAAATGCACCACCCCTGCTGAGCCTCAACGAAAAAAAGGTGAAAAAACTACACTTGTAAGAGGAGATAAAACAGCAATGAATGAAAAAATCCAGCCTGAAAATTACTCTCCAATAGGAGCTTGTAAGCAAGGAGAGCAGCCCATTGTGATTTTTGTTGTAGGTCCCCTTTTCCTCCTTGTACACTCACTGGTCTATTTAGTATAGTGATATGCTTCCCAATTTATTAATATGAAATGATTCACCTTCCGTTCTGTGCTGTTATGCCATTTTTCATAATGCTAAGAATTTCACAAAAATTTCCTTTCATAATCAAGTGGCTACCAGCTGTAAATGATATATTGGTGTTTGCAAAGCAGAAAAAGAATATCTTGTCTATTTCTAGTCATCACCTGTGTATCACTTAGAAGGTCACGAAAAGTGCTGAAACGTATAATGGCTGCAGAATAGATTGTGAAATGGTAAAGTCACTGCTGATGCACTCTGCGGTGCATGGGATTATTTAAAGAGCAAGCGAGAAGGTTGGGAAGGTTCTCCTGGCTGAGATTCTGAAAGTGACAAACAAAGAGCTTCGGAGAGAAACAAAGTGCAAGGCCAGACAGTAGAGAATGACAAGGGAATGCTAAGATAAAATAATTGACTGCAGGTCGTTGATAAAGACAGATTTCAACCTTTTAAAGCCTTGAAAATAGCTGCCAGACACCAATGCAGATAAATGAAACAGCGGCTATTAAAAGGCAGATATCGGATCAGTGTGCGCAAAGTGCCTGAAAGGCTTCACAATGGTGGCGCATGCAACATTAAATATGAATAAAGATGATGAATAAAAACCAGAAAACAAGTCTGTGCATTTCATTACCGACCCAACAGACCAGCCGGTCATTTAGCTTCTGTGCATGTAGCTGAGATAGTCGGTAGAAAGCACCTCCTTATGGTTAGGCTGGGTTCTTCCATACATGTAGGCAATTGTGCAATAGCGTTAGATTTTATGTCTCACATTACATTAAATAAGATCTTAATGAGGATGCTAGAGATAGATTTTTGGGTGTTCGTCAGATTTCGTAGCATTTTATGACTTTGCCGATCATTAAAAACTATTTTATGGGGAAGTGTTGGTTTAGCTGGAGCATGTATTAAATACATTTAGATGGCTTCTGACATATGGCAAGGCATTCTTAATAACCAAGTCAGTAAATCCTTATTATTTTGACAGCAAAGGCATATAACTTCATGATTTTTACTTTGAAGGAAAGTTAACGTCTTTGTCAGTGATGTATAAATGGCAGTTTTCTCAGTTGAATTTTGAGTTCACGTGTCCGTTACCCTATATATAACACAACAACAATGATAATATCCAATAGCCCAGAAAATGCTACTGTCACAGCACAATTACTAAAACCTGTTGTAATAGAAGTTGCACTCTACATAGAAATGAGGGAGATTCACAGCAAATATCAAAATCTATCAACCAAGGAAACGACACCAACAATGGACGGGTGCCTTCTATTCAGCTGAATGATTTGTTTCTATAGTATTCATGTCATGAACCAGTATATATATATATACTAGATTGTGGCCCGATTCTAACGCATCGGGTATTCTAGAATATGCATGTCCCCGTAGTATATGGACAATGATGATTCCAGAATTCGCGGCAGAATGTGCCCGTCGCTGATTGGTCGAGGCAACCTTTATGACATCATCGTCGCCATGGCAACCATTATGACATCATCGTCGCTGTGCCCGTTGCTGATTGGTCGAGGCCTGGTGGCCTCGACCAATCAGACGCAGGATGTCTACGTCCTTTATGACATCATCGTCGCTGTGCCCGTTGCTGATTGGTCGAGGCCTGGCGGCCTCGACCAATCAGAGACGCGGGATTTCTACGTCGATGCTGTGCCGGTCTCTGATTGGTCGAGGCCTGGCGGCCTCGACCAATCAGAGAGCCGGGATTTCCAGGACAGACAGACAGACAGACGGAAAAACCCTTAGGCAATTATATATATAGATATATATATATATATATATATATATATATATATATATATATATATATATATATATATATATATATATATATATATATATATATATATGTAGTACAGACCAAAAGTTTGGACACACCTTCTCATTTAAAGATGTTTCTGTACTTTCATGACTATGAAAATTGTACATTCACACTGAAGGCATCAATACTATGAATTAACACATGTGGAATTATATACTTAACAAAAAAGGGCGAAACAACTGACATTATGTCTCATATTCTAGGTTCTTCAAAGTAGCCACCTTTTGCTTTGATGACTGCTTTGCACACTCTTGGCATTCTCTTGATGAGCTTCAATAGGTAGTCACCGGGAATGGTTTTCACTTCACAGGTGTGCCCCGTCAGGTTTAATAAGTGGGATTTTTTGACTTATAAATGGGGTTGGGACCATCAGTTGCGTTGTGCAGAAGTCTGGTGGATACACAGCTGATAGTCCTACTGAATAGACTGTTAGAATTTGTATTATGGCAAGAAAAAAGCAGCTAAGTAAAGAAAAACGAGTGGCCATCATTACTTTAAGAAATGAAGGTCAGTCAGCCCGAAAAATTGGGAAAACTTTGAAAGTGTTCGCAAGTGCATTGGCAAAAACCATCAAGTGCTACAAAGAAACTTTCTCACATGAGGACCGCCCCAGGAATGGAAGACCAAGAGTCACCTCTGCTTCTCAGGATAAGTTTATCAGAGTCACCAGCCTCAGGAATCACAGGTTAACAGCAGCTCAGATTAGAGACCAGGTCAATGCCACACAGAGTTCTAGTAGCAGACACATCTCTACAACAACTGTTAAGAGGAGCCTTTGTGCAGCACTCCTTCATGGTGAAATAGCTGCTAGGAAACCAATGCTAAGGACAGGCAACAAGCATAAGAGACTTGTTTGGGCTAAAGAACACAAGGAATGGACATTAGACCAGTGGAAATCTGTGCTTTGGTCTTATAAGTCCAAATTTGAGATCTTTGGTTCCAACCACCGTGTCTTTGTACGACGCAGAAAAGGTGAACGGATGGACTCTACATGCCTGTTCCCACCGTGAAGCATGGAGGAGGAGGTGTGATGGTGTGGGGGTGCTTTGCTGGTGAAACTGTTGGGGATTTATTCAAAATTGAAGTTATACTGAACCAGCATGGCTACCACAGCATCTTGCAGCGGCATGCTATTCCATCCGGTTTGCGTTTAGTTGGACCATCATTTATTTTTCAACAGGACAATGACCCCAAACACACCTCCAGGCTGTGTAAGGGCTATTTGACCATGAAGGAGAGTGATGGGTTGCTACACCAGATGACCTGGCCTCCAAGTCAGCAGACCTGAACCCAATCGAGATGGTTTGGGGTGAGCTGGACCGCAGAGTGAAGGCAAAAGGGCCAACAAGTGCTAAGCATCTCTGGGAACTCCTTCAAGATTGTTGGAAGACAATTGCCGGTGACTACCTCTTGAAGCTCATCAAGAGAATGGCAAGAGTGTGCAAAGCAGTCATCAAAGCAAAATGTGGCTACTTTGAAGAATCTAGAATATAAGACATTATTTCAGGTGTTTCACACTTTTTTGTTAAGTATATAATTACACATGTCTTAATACATAGTTTTGATGCCTTCAGTGTGAATGTACATTTTTCATAGTCATCAAAATACAGAAACATCTTTAAATGAGAAGGTGTGTCCAAACTTTTGGTCTGTACTATATATATATATATATATATATATATATATATATATATATATATATATATATATATATATACATATATATATATATATATATATATATATATATATATATATATATATATATATATATATATATATATACAACCCTGGCAAAAATTACGGAATCATCGGCTTTGGAGGATGTTCATTCAGCTTTTTATTTTTGTAAAAAAAAAGCAGATCAGAAACATGGCACTAAACTAAACTAATTTCAAATGGCTTTAAGAAAAACTAAAAGAAATCAAGAACAAAAAATGTGGTAGTCAGTAATGGTTACTTTTTTAAAACAAGCATAGGGGAAAATTATGGAATCACTCAACTCTGAGGAAAACATTATGGAATCACCCTGTAAATTTTCATACCAAAAAATAAAGCTGCATCAAATTAGATCTGCTTGTTATAAAACCATCCCACAATGGACAACAATACTCTTGGTCTCTCACACATACTAGTAGTATTGTGTTTAGAGAGATTACCAAGATCATATATCACTTGAGGACACTCCAACAACACTTAGAGAACACCAAAGAAAAAAATATGGAGTATAAGTCACATTTAGAAAAAGTATAAATGCATATCTTTATTGGTCAAAAACCGTCACATGACATATCATTTAAGACAATAATTATTACAAACATAATATACACAGAAAGGAACCAAGGAAAACACTGAAAAAATCACTGCAGGGCGGCAGCCCCTGTGAGTCCCTGTTAATTCACCATCTCAAAGTGCAAGAAGTGCATATTAAATCAAAGGGCGCTACAAAAACCGGATCACTAAGAGTCTATCCATATACTTTCCACAGTGGGATACCGATCACCATATTCGGCGAATATCCTACTCAGCCCGGTTAAATAGCTCTTACCCATAAGAAGGGAACACAGGGGTCACCGCCGAGGCCGCTGCAGTGATTTTTTTCAGTGTTTTCCTTAGTTCCTTTCTGTGTATATTATGTTTGTAATAATTATTGTCTTAAATGATATGTCATGTGACGGTTTTTGACCAATAAAGATATGCATTTATACTTTTTCTAAATGGGACTTATACTCCGTATTTTTTTCTTTGGTCTTCTCTAGATCTGCTTGTTAGTCTGAATCTAAAAAGGAGTGATCACACCTTGGGGCAGGGGTGTCAAACTGCATTCCTCGAGGGCTGCAAACAGGTCATGTTTTCAGGATTTCCTTGTACTGCACAGGTGATAATTTAATCACCAACTCATTATTTGTGTAGGTGATTAAATTATCACCTGTGCAGTACAAGGAAATCCTGAAAACATGACCTGTTTGCAGTCCTCGAGGAATGCAGTTTGACACCCCTGCCTTGGAGAGCTGTTGCACCAAGTGGACTGACATAAATCATGGCTCCAACACGAGATATGTCAATTGAAACAAGGGAGAGGATTATCAAACTCTTAAAAGAGGGTAAATCATCACACAATGTTGCAAAAGACGTTGGTTGTTTACAGTCAGCTGTGTCTAAAATCTGGACCAAATACAAACAACATGGGAAGGTTGTTAAAGGCAAACATACTGGTACACCAAGGAAGACATCAAAGCGTCAAAACTGGAAACTCAAAGCAATGTCTCCAAAACAGGAAATGCACAACAAAACAAATGAGGAACAAATGGGAGGAAACTGGAGTCAACGTCTGTGACCGAACTGCAAGAAACCGCCTAAAGGAAATGGGATTTACATACAGAAAAGCTAAACAAAAGCCATCATTAGCACCGAAACAGAAAAAAAACAAGCCCACATACCATGGGCTAAGGAAAAGCATATGGATGACTGGATGAAAGTCATATTCAGTGATGAATCGCAAATCTACATTGGGCAAGGTGATGAAGGAACTTTTGTTTGGTGCCATTCCAAAGACATTTATAAAGATGACTGCCTGAAGAGCAAATTTCATGCAAATTTCCACAGTCATTGATGATATGAGGCTGCATGTCAGGTAAAGGCACTGGGGAGATGGCTGTCATTACATCTTCAACAAATACACAAGTTTATGTTGATATTTTGGACACTTTTCTTATCCCATCAATTGAAAGGATGTTTGGGGATGATGAAATAATTTTTCAAGATGATAATGCATCCTGCCATAGAGCAAACATTGTGAAAACATTCCTTGAAAAAAGACACGCAAGGTCAATGTCATGGCCTGCAAATCTCAATTGAAAATCTTTGGTGGAAGTTGAAGAAAATGGTCCATGACAAGGCTCCAACCTGCAAAGCTTATCTAGCATCAGCGATCAGAGAAAGTTGGAGCCAGATTGATGAAGAGTACTGTTTGACACTCATTAAGTCCATGCCACAGAGACTGCAAGCTGTTATAAAAGCCAGAGGTGGTGCAACAAAATACTAGTGATGTGTTGGAGTGCTTTTTTTGTTTGTTGTTTTTCATGATTCCATAATTTTTTCCTCAGAATTGAGTGATTCCATAATTTTTCCCCTATGTTTGTTTAGAAAAAGTAACTATTACTGTCTACCACATTTTTGTTCTTGATTTCTTTTAGTGTTTCTTAAAGCCAGAAAGTTGACATTTGAAATAACTTTAGTTTTGTGTCATGTCTTTGATCTGCCTTTTTTTCTACAAAATTAAACAACTGAATGAATATCCTCCAAGGCCGGTGATTCCATAATTTTTGCCAGATCTATATGTATATCTATAATATAACGCTGGGAGCGTCAATCTGTCCGAAGCCTTTATAGACTGCGCTGGCGCAAGCGCCGGCACAGTCTGGCCCCCACAGAGTGACGCTCCCAGGAGATCGCGGTATGCATAATCACTGAACGCATACCGCGATCTCCACCGGAGAGTCAGGGACCGCCAGGAGGATAAGTATATTCACCTTTCCCCGTTCCAGCGCTGCGTGCAGCTCCGTCTCCCGGCTCCTGCTCCCGGAATCGGCGTCTGCGCAGTCCGCGCTTTCCGGCGCCATTTTCTTGAAGACACTCCGGCTCCACTGCAGGTGTGTCTTCAAGAAAATGGCGCCGGAAAGCGCGGACTGCGCAGGTGCCGATTCCTGCTGCCGCAATCGGCGCCTGCGCAGTCCGCGCTTTCCGGCGCCATTTTCTTGAAGACACACCTGCAGTGGAGCCGGACGATAGGTGAGTATGGTATTTTTTTTTTTTTTTATATCGCAGCAGCATACGGGGGCATACACACTGGAGCGTCTTATGGGGGGCATATAATACAATGGTGGCGCAGGATGGCAGCAGCACATGAAAGAACGGGCGCAGGATGGCAGCAGCACATGACAGAACGGGCGCAGGATGGCAGCAGCACATGACAGAACGGGTGCAGGATGGGAGCAGCACATGACAGAACGGGGGCACATGATGGGAGCAGCACATGACAGAACGGGCGCAGGATGGCAGCAGCACATGACAGAACGGGCGCAGGATGGGAGCAGCACATGACAGTACGGGCGCAGGATGGCAGCAGCACATGACAGAAAGGGCGCAGGATGGGAGCAGCACATGACAGAACAGGAGAGCAGGATGGGAGCAGCACATGACAGAACGGGGGCACAGGATGGGAGCAGCACATGACAGAACGGGGGCGCAGGATGGGAGCAGCACATGACAGAACGGGGGCGCAGGATGGGAGCAGCACATGACAGGATGGGAGCAGCAAATTACAGAATGGAGGCGCAGGATGGGAGCAGCACATGACAGAACGGGGGCGCAGGATGGGAGCAGCACATGACAGGATGGAGATGCAGGATGGAGCAGCACATGACAGGATGGGGACGCAGGATGGAGCAGCACATACCAGGATGGAGACAATATACCAATATAAATGCTCGCCACCCGGGCGTAGAACGGGTTCAATAGCTAGTATATATATATACAACCCCTGGCAAAAATTAAGAGACTGCTGCAAAACATTCAGTTTTCCTGATTTTCCTCCTTATAAGTATATTTTTGAGTAAAATGTTCTTTTATTTTATAAGCTTCTGACAACATGTCTACAAATTTCCAAGCCATAAATTTTGTATTTTTTTTTTCTGAAAAGGAGAGATGGTCAAAAAAAAAACAATGCTTTCAGACCTCAAATAATGCAAAGAAAACAAATTGATAATCATTTAGAAACAACAATACTAATGTTTTAACTCAGGAAGAGTTCGGAAATCAATATTTTGTGGCTTTTGTGGACTAACCATGATTTTTAATCACAGCTTTCATGCGTCTTGGCATGCTTTCCACCAGTCTTTCACACTCCTTCTGGCGCAAAAATTTAAGCAGTGCTTCTTTGTTTGATGGCTTGTGACTATCAATTATCCCCTTGATTACATTTCAGAGGTTTTCAGAGGGGTTCAGTTCTGGAGATTGGGCTGCCACGACAAGGTTTTGATGTGGTGGTCTCTTAATTTTTGCCAGAGCTGTATATATATTTTGGCAGTTAGCACTCTTGGAATTGCTATACAAGTTGAATTATTTCTCCTAGAAAATTATTGCAATTACACATGTTTTGCTATACACGTTTATTCCCTTTGTGTGTATTGAAACAAGATGAAAAAAAAAAGACAGAACGAAACGTAAATTGAACATCACTTCATCCAAAAACTCCAAAATGGCCCTAACAAAACTGTTGGCACCCTCAACTTAATATTTGGTTTCACAACCTTTGAAATAAATAATTGTAATAAATCGCTTCCTATAACCATCAACAAGGTGTGGACTCATTGTGTGGCACCCAAGGAGTCCGGTTGCCACAGTGGCATTGCCTCCCTAACAGGGGGTGATGTCATGCCTGGAAGCAAGGAGAGATCCCCTTTCCAGGTACATCAGCATAAAACACCTTTCCTACTCCAGACCAGTAGTGGGAGCTCTAACACCTGATTTCAGGGGAGCTTCCCTATAAGTTCTGGTCAGGAGGCGGGGTTAGTTAGTTAATCTGAGACAGTGAAGGAGGAAGAGGCAAGTGAGGAGAACCTGGGGGATTGGAGCTGCGACTGAGCTCACCCCAAGACTGAGCGCCAAATGTTATCATTTGGTGGCCTTGGAACAGCATGAGACGTACTCTGGAGAAGGTGGTCCCTGTACTGACCACAAACCCTGAACCTAGCAGCGCAACTAAAAGCAGCCGTGGGGGGTACCTAACACTCCCTAGACCCCTCGGCACAGCCTAAGATCTAACTACCCCTAAAGACAGAAACAGGAAACCTATCTTGCCTCAGAGAAAATCCCCAAAGGATAGATAGCCCCCCACAAATATTGACTGTGAGAGGGGAGGGAAATAACATACACAGATATGAAATCAGATTTTAGCATAGGAGGCCATACTAGCTAAAAAGAAAGGATAGAACAGAGTACTATGCGGTCAGTATAAAAACACTAGAAAATATCCACCGCAGAAAATACGGATCACCACATCTGACTAAAGACATGGGGGATATATCTGCATCTCCAGAGAAATAGCTAGGCTGCAAAAAATCCTTCACAGACCAAGCTGGACAAGACAAAAACATGAAAATGCACAGAACAGGTGGACAGCAAAAACAAAGCCAGGACTTATCTTTGTAGAAAAACACAGCAAACTGGAGAGACCAGCAGGGAAGTGAATCCTTCAAGAACAATGGACAACTGGCCCTGACTAAAAGATCCTGCAAAGCTATATACCCCAGTCAGTCCTGCAATTAGTAGATACACATGTCCACTCCTGCAATCCAGGCACAACTGCATTACCCTCTACAACCACCGGAGGGAGCCCAAAAGCTGAATTCACAACAGCCAAAGACCGGACACCGGAGTCCGTGGTTTTGTGGGAACTGCAGGCCCAGCAACTAAAACCGGAGGGCAGGAGATTGCAGGTCTCCTGGCCTCAGCTGACATCCTGAGGTACAGCAGCATACAAGAGCCCAGAGTCACCACGAGACAGGCTCAAGCTGCCTGCCAGGCGGATAGTGTTCCATTTCATGGACAGACTGAGAGAGGGACTTGAGTAGAGCATAAGGCATCAAGGAGCCAGAGAACAGCGCATTAGGTAGGCCTCCAACTCCACCTGTCTAGCTGGATTCTGAATTGCTTCCAGGCTGCCGGATTTCCATTACCACCTGTTACATGTGCGCCAGACTGCACCTTCAACAAGGAATTAAAGGTAAAGAAAACTGCAGCCCTTGTGTCCGCTAGACCTTTCCCGCACCCTTAGTCGTGCACCCCAACATCCACGATCCATGATGGACTGTACTTGCAGCCCTGGGGCTTTGCTCCACCTGTGGGGAGCAGAAACATCTCAGCTGTGACAGCAACGGCCCCACCAGTCCCTTTAAACAGCGTCAGCTACCCATTGCCGAACACCAAAGGTGGCGTCACGTGAAATCCCCTACAAACATTCCCCTCATTACTTTTATTGTGTGTCCAGGGTCACGGATCAGGTCACCGCTGCCGAGACCACCTCTTTAAGAATAGTCTGACCCGGTTCCAAGTACCACACGACCCTAGCAGGTGTCAAAATTGTCTTCCACTTCAGAACTCTCCAGTGCTTTGTTTCCATACATTTTTAGATGCTTTTTGAAGTACTGAAGTACTCGAGTATGAGCCGAGATTTTCAGCCCATTTTTTTGAGGCTGAAAGTGCCCCTCTCGGCTTATACTTGAGTCATTCCCCGGGGGTCGGCGATGGAGGGGGAGTAGTGGCTGTCACATCATACTCAACAACTCCTGGTGCGGTCCCTGCTTCTCTGATGTGATGGGCTCCGGGTGCCGCAGCTCTTCCTGTGTTCAGCGTTCACATGGTACCGCTCATTAAAGTAATGAATATGGACACGACTTCACTCCGATGGGGGTGGAGCACATATTCATTACGGAACCTGTGACTGCTGAACACAGGAACAAGCTACCAGCCTGGGACGAAGGAGAAGCAGGGACCGCGCCGGGAGGGTGAATATAATGGGGGAGGGTGAGCATTGCGTGATATTCACCTGTACACGTTCCACTGCCGGGCTCCGTCTTCCGTGTCCTCTAGCTGTGCCGTTCAGGTCAGAGGGTGCGATGATGCGGTTAGCGCACGTCCTCTGCCTGAACAGTCAGAGGGCCGGAAGAAGGAGCGGTGCACGGTGGTGGAACGGGGACAGGTGAATATTGCAAGTGCCGGGGGGGGGGGGGGGGGGGGGGGGTTCTGAGCGACGAGAGTTGAGTATGTCATTTTCTTTTAATCACAGCAGCATATGGGGCATAATCTATGGAGAATCTTATGGGGCCATCAACATTTGTGCAGCATTATATGGGGCATAATCTATGGAGCATCTTATGGGGCCATCAAACTTCGTGCAGCATTATATGGGGCATAATATTCTATGAAGCATCTCAGGGGGCCATCATTAACCTATTATGCAGCATTATATGGGGCATATTCTATGGAGCATCTTATGGGGCCATCAACCTTTGTGCAGCATTATATGGGGCATAATCTATGGAACATCTTATAGGGCCATCAACCTTTGTGCAGCAGCATATGGAGCATAATCTATGAAGCATCTCATTTGGCCATCAACCTTTGTGCAGCATCATATGGGGCCTAATCTATGGATCATCTTATGGGGCCATCAACCTTTGTGCAGGATTATATGGGGCATAGTCTATGGAGCATCTTATGGGGCCATCAACCTTTGTGCAGCATTATATGGGGCATAATCAATGGAGCATGTTATGGGGCCATCAACCTTTGTGCAGCATTATATGGGGCATAATATTCTACGGAGCATCTTAAGGGGCCATCACTAACCTTTTGTGCAGCATTATATGGGGCATATTTTAATATGGAACATCTTTTGGGGCCCATCAAAAACTGTATGGGGCATTATATGGGGCTCCTGACTCAATATGGATATTCAAAAACACTTAACCTACTGATGTCTCAATCAAGTTTACTTTTATTGGTATCTATTTTTAATTTTGAAATTTACCAGTAGCTGCTGCATTTCCCACCTTAGGCTTATACTCGATTCAATAAGTTTTCACAGTTTTTGTGGCAAAATTGGGGGTCTCAGCTTATACTCGAGTATATACAGTACGTTTGGGGTGTAAAGTGGCTGTTAGACACATAGTGGATGGAAGATAAAATCTGGAGTAATGTTTAGTACATATAGGACAAAAAGGGGTTAGTCAGCCATGACAGGTTGATTATGAGCAGATAAATGACTGCTTACCATATCTTCCCCCCTGGGTGTGGTCACTTGGTAAAATGATACCTGTGTCTCACACACGGCTGAGTGTATGGAGGTGGCAGATCTCCAGGATTGAATGCCTTTGCTAAAGGACTAAGAAGCTGGACTCTAAGCCAGGCAGGCTAACCAAATCTATTGTATGGATGTGGTGTTTTATGTTTTATTTCATGCTAGACAAGGGCTGTATTTAAGTTTCCTGTGATGTGGTTTATGAAAGCTGAGATGCCAGACTTTAAATAGAAATGTTTAGTGTGATACCTCAGATCGATTCTAAGTGACTATAACTATTACAGGGCTCATTGTCCTGGTGTAAGACCCAAGACCAAGGATGCAAACCCAACTTATTGACACTGGGCGCTTCATTGCAAACCAAAGATAGTATGCGCTGACACTGGTGCACCTTGAGCCTGCAGGACACCTTGAATTTCTTTGCAACTTGATTGAGGATGCTTATCCAGCATTCGGACTATCACTTCATCAATTTAAAAATCTATGAAAATGAACAAATGAAAGTCAGACATTGCTTTTCAACCATGCTTCCACAGAATTAAAAAAAAATAAAACTCATGAAATAGGCCTGGACAGAGATGATGGTACCCTTAACTTAATATTTTGTTGTGCAACCTTTTGAGGCAATCACTGCAATCAAACGATTCCTGTAACTGTCAATGAGACATCTGCACCTCTCGACAGGTATTTTGGCCCACTCCTCAAGAGCAAACTGCTTCAGTTGCCTCGTGTTTGAAGGCTGCCTTTTCCAGACGGCATGTTTCAGCTCTTTCCAAAGATGCTCAATAGGATTTAGGTCAGGGCTCATAGAAGGCCACTTCAGAACAGTCTAATGTTTTCCTCTTAGCCATTCTTTCATGTTTTTAGCTGTGTGTTTTGGGTCATTATCCTGTTGCAAGACCCATGACCTGCGACTGAGATCAAACTTTCTGACACTGGGCAGCACATTTCTCTGCAAAATTCATTGGTAGTCTTGAGATTTCATTGTACCCTGAACAGATTCTAGACACCCTGTGCCAGATGCAGCAAAGCAGACCTAGAACATTACACAGCCTCCTCCATGTTTCACAGTAGGGACAGTGCTCTTTTCTTGATATGCTTCGTTTTTCCGTCTGTGAACATAAAGCTGATGTGCCTTGCCAAAAAGTTCCATTGTTGTCTCATCTGTCGATATGACATTCTTCCAGAACTCTACAGTACAGACCAAAAGTTTGGACACACCTTCTCATTTAAAGATGTTGCTGTATTTTCATGACTATGAAAATTGTACATTCACACTGAAGGCATCAAAACTATGAATTAACACATGTAGAATTATATACTTAACAAAAAAGTGTGAAACAACTGAAAATATGTCTTACATTCTAGGTTCTTCAAAGTAGCCACCTTTTGCTTTGATGACTGCTTTGCACACTCTTGGCATTATCTTGATGAGCTTCAAGAGGTAGTCATCGGGAATGGTCTTCCAAGAATCTTGAAGGAGTTCCCAGAGATGCTTAACACGTGTTGGCCCTTTTGCCTTCACTCTGCTGTCCAGCTCACCCCAAGCCATCTCGATTGGGTTCAGGTCTGGTGACTGTGGAGGCCAGGTCATCTGACGTAGCACCCCATCACTCTCCCCTTTTTTGGTCAAATAGCCCTTCCACAGCCTGGAGGTGTGTTTGGGGTCATTGTACAGCGCCCCAGAATCCTGGTCGTTGCAGTAATGTCGCTCTGCCACTAAGGGGAGTGATGTTATGTCTGATTGCACTAAAGGAGTTCAACTGACCAGGTATCACAGTCACACATTACACTTCACACTCCGGCCACCAGAGGGAGCAAAAGGCACTACGTATTAGGCCACTCCTCACACTTTGGTAAAACTGGGGGTTGGATAGGAAGTTTAGAGAGAACGCAGCCTGGGAGAGCTCCAGGGAGGACCTGTCAGGTGTGGGTTCCTGGCAGGTACCTAGCTGAAAGGACAGAACGTTACGGAGCCGCACCTGCACTACCTTGCGGCGGCATCCTAAGGAAGGACACAAAGCAAAGGATATTGTGGAGAAGTGAGAAACAAAATCGCAGCACAAGGAGATAACCAGTAGGAGTTGTGCCCCGAGATCAGCAACATCCTACTGAGGCACGTAGCCGGTGGCCAGAACGCCGAGGAAGTAACAGACTTCAAGCATTACTTCAAACAGCGGCAGGACAGTTGATTATAGGTTGGCTGTCTACCTTACATCACCTAAGCAGACATAGGGGGCAAACGTGGAGAGGGGCATCTCTAGGGTCCTAGAATAGTTCCGAGCCTACCCGTCATACGGGTGCGTCCTAGCCAGATAAACTTAGGGGACGGGTTGGATAGGAAGTTTAGAGAGAACGCAGCCTGGGAGAGCTCCAGGGAGGACCTGTCAGGTGTGGGTTCCTGGCAGGTACCTAGCTGAAAGGACAGAACGTTACGGAGCCGCGCCTGCACTACCTTGCGGCGGCATCCTAAGGAAGGACACAAAGCGAAGGATATTGTGGAGAAGTGAGAAACAAAATCGCAGCACAAGGAGATAACCAGTAGGAGTCGTGCCCCGAGATCAGCAACATCCTACTGAGGCACGTAGCCGGTGGCCAGAACGCCGAGGAAGTAACAGACTTAAAGCATTACTTCAAACAGCGGCAGGACAGTTGATTATAGGTTGGCTGTCTACCTTACATCACCTAAGCAGACATAGGGGGCAAACGTGGAGAGGGGCGTCTCTAGGGTCCCAGAATAGTTCCCAGCCTACCTGTCATACGGGTGCGTCCTAGCCAGATAAACTTAGGGGACGGAGAAGAGAAAGAACGAATACGAAAGTTGTGAGGACTATCCCGAATGCTCAGCAGGGAAGGACTACAACACACAGGCGCTAGTTGTTAGGCACTGATTTCCACCTTGAAAGGGAACTCTGGATGTGCCTTCGGACCAGCCGGACTCAGCCAGCCCTGTTAGCAGTGCTCTGGATTGCGGATCCCGAAATCTTCAGTAAAAAGGTAAAGAGACTGCAACCCTGTGTCCTCGTTATTAACTGCACCTCACATCATCGCCACCTACACTCCTGGGAAGCCCTGGGGATATACTTCACCTGTGGGAAGGTATACCTTCTAGCTGCCATTCCATCACCCCAGCGGACCCCTGAGCAGCGTTGGTCACCCTGACCAAATACCACAGTTGGCGTCACGAACCCTTGACAAACTTTCATCACCCTTTCATTGGACGCCCCTTAGCAGGGTCACGGACCGGGTCCAGCCACCATAACAACCCCAGCACCGAGACAGAGAGGACCGGCGCCGAGAACCCCGCGGCCCTGCGTCTGGGGGCGCTCCAATTGTCCTGTTGAAAAATAAATGATGGTCCAACTAAAAGCAAACCGGATGGAATAGCATGTCACTGAAAGATGCTGTGGTAGTCATGTTGGTTCAGTATGCTTTCAATTTTAAAAAAAATCCTCAATAGTGTCACCAGTAAAGCACCCCCACACCATCACACCTCCTCCATGCTTCACGGTGGGATCCAGGCATGTAGAGTCCATCCGTTCACCTTTTCTGCGTTGCACAAAAACACAGTGGTTGGAACCAAAGATCTCAAATTTGGACTCATCAGACCAAAGCACATATTCCCACTGATCTAATATCTATTCCTTGTGTTCTTTAGCCCAAACAAGTCTCTTCTGCTTGTTGCCTGCCCTTAGCAGTGGTTTCCTAGCAGCTATTTTACCATGAAGGCCTGCTGTGCAAAGTCTCCTCTTAACAGTTGTTGTAGAAATGTGTCTGCTGCTAGAACTTTGTGTGGCATTGACCTGGTCTCTAATCTGAGCTGCTGTTCACCTGCGATTTCTGAGGCTGGTGACTTGGATAAACTTATCTTCAGAAGCAGAGGTGACTCTTGGTCTTCCATTCCTGGGGCGGTCCTCATGTGAGCTAGTTTCTTTGTAGCGCTTACATAGTTACATAGTTACATAGTTATTAAGGTTGAAGGAAGACTATATGTCCATCTAGTTCAACCCATAGCCTAACCTAACATGCCCTAACATGTTGATCCAGAGGAAGGCAAAAAAAACCCATGTGGCAAAGAGTAAGCTCCACATTGGGGAAAAAAATTCCTTCCCGACTCCACATATGGCAATCAGACTAGTTCCCTGGATCAACGCCCTATCAAGGAATCTAGTGTATATACCCTGTAACATTATACTTTTCCAGAAGGGTATCCAGTCCCCTCTTAAATTTAAGTAATGAATCACTCATTACAACATCATACGGAAGAGAGTTCCATAGTCTCACTGCTCTTACAGTAAAGAATCCGCGTCTGTTATTATGCTTAAACCTTTTTTCCTCCAACCACAGAGGATGCCCCCTTGTCCCTGTTTCAGGTCTATGATTAAAAAGATCATCAGAAAGGTCTTTGTACTGTCCCCTCATATATTTATACATTAAAATAAGATCACCCCTTAGTCTTCGTTTTTCCAAACTAAATAGCCCCAAGTGTAATAACCTATCTTGGTATTGCAGACCCCCCAGTCCTCTAATAACCTTGGTCGCTCTTCTCTGCACCCGCTCCAGTTCAGCTATGTCTTTCTTAAACACCGGAGACCAGAACTGTGCACAGTATTCTAAGTGTGGTCGAACTAGTGACTTGTATAGAGGTAAAATTATATTCTCCTCATGAGCATCTATGCTTCTTTTAATGCATCCCATTATTTTATTTGCCTTTGTAGCCGCTACCTGACACTGGCCACTGAATTTAAGTTTGTCATCCACCCATACACCCAGGTCTTTTTCATTGACGGTTTTGCCCAGAGTTTTAGAATTAAGCACATAATTATACATCTTATTACTTCTACCCAAGTGCATGACCTTACATTTATCCCCATTAAAGCTCATTTGCCATTTATCAGCCCAAGCTTCTAGTTTACATAAATCATCCTGTAATATAAAATTGTCCTCCTCTGTATTGATTACCCTGCAGAGTTTAGTGTCATCTGCAAATATTGAAATTCTACTCTGAATGCCCCCTACAAGGTCATTAATGGGTTTTAAGGATGATTTTACATATAGACACACCCCTCCCCCTCGCTTATCTGTACGGTCATTTCTGAACAGGCTATAGCCCTGCAAGTTAACAGCCCAGTCATGGCTCTCATCCAGCCACGTTTCAGATATCCCCACCATGTCATAATTACGCTCCAACAACATTAGTTCTAATTCATCCATTTTGTTGGCGATGCTTCTGGCATTAGTATACATGCACTTTATGTTCCTCTCTGTACTTCTATTTCTTAAATTATTAACTGTTCTGACCCCACCCCCCATGCCACCACCACCCCCAACTTCCTTATTTGTGCCCAGGTCTCTGTCTGCACTATCTTCCCCTCCTATAAAATGAATACCCTCCCCCCCCAATTCCTAGTTTAAACACTCCTCCAACCTTCTAGCCATTCTCTCCCCCAGCACCGCTGCACCCTCCCCATTGAGGTGCAGCCCGTCCCTAGCGTAGAGCCTGTAGCCAACTGAGAAGTCGGGCCAGTTCTGCAGGAACCCAAACCCCTCTTTCCTACACCAATTCTTGAGCCACTTATTAACCTCCCTAATCTCCCGTTGCCTCTCTGGCGTGGCACGTGGTACCGGCAGTATTTTGGAAAATACCACATTGGAGGTCCTTGCTTTCAGCTTGCAGCCTAATTCCCTGAAATCATCTTTAAGGACCTTCCACCTACCTCTAACTTTGTCATTAGTGCCAATGTGCACCATGACCGCTGGGTCCTCACCAGCCCCTCCCAATAATCTGTCCACCCGATCAGCGATGTGTCGGACTCGAGCGCCAGGTAGGCAGCACACCGTTCGACGATCCCTGTCTTTGTGACAGATTGCCCTATCTGTTCCCCTAATAATTGAGTCGCCCACTTGATGGTTTTGCAACTGCACTTGAGGACACTTTCAGAGTTTTCCCAATTTTTCGGACTGGACTGACTTTCATTTTGTTAAGTAATGATGGCCCCTCGTTTTTCTTTACTTAGCTGCTTTTTTCTTGCCATAATACAAATTCTAACAATCTACGGTATTCAGTAGGACTATCAGCTGTGTATCCACCAGACTTCTGCACAACACAACTAATGGTCCCAACCCCATTTATAAGGCAAGAAATCCCACTTATTAAACCTGACAGGGCACACCTGTGAATTGAAAACCATTCCTGGTGACTACCTCTTGAAGCTCATCAAGAGAATGCCAAGAGTGTGCAAAGCAGTCATCAAAGCAAAAGGTGGCTACTTTGAAGAACCTAGAATATAAGACATTATTTCAGTTGTTTCACACTTTTTTGATAAGTATATAATTCCACATGTGTTAATTCATAGTTTTGATGCCTTCAGTGTGAATTTACAATTTTCATAGTCATGAAAATACAGAAAAATCTTTAAATGAGGTGTGTCCAAACTTTTGGTGTGTACTGTATTTCATGATTTTTTTTTTTTTTTTTTTAATTCAGTGGAAGCATGGTTGAAAAGCAATGTCTGACTTTCATTTGTTAATTTTCATAGATCTTTTATTCATTATTACTTTTGTCAGAATCAAGTTTTTTCTGTCAATAAACGAGGGGTACCAACAATTTTGACCACGTGTGTATGTGCAAACCACATATTCATTTGAATTTGAGACCCCTGTTTAGGAGGATTTTGCTAGTCAGTTTTTAATCGTGTGATGTGATAGACCTAATGGAAAACTGAATAATTAAGTGGGTATACAGGCAACATGAGCAATTGTAAGTAGACAGTAATATATAACATGAAGATTGCAATTGATCAAGAAGAAAAAAATTTGATGGGAGGAGCGCTTCTTTAAAGCACATTTGTCTAAAGGGGTTACCATTGCACATGCCCATCAGCTCCCCAGAAACGTGATTGCAGGGTGCCCATGTGTTACTCTGGGGGTGGCGATTTAATAAAATCCTCTGTGAATGCCATGACAGGGCTCATATGGAGGCCAACTTGTAGCTGGCGATCATAGATGACTGTGATACTCTGTATATACTATAATACATCAGTATTGTAGTATATAGTACCAGCGATTAGATGATCGCAGGTTTAATTCCCTTAACCCCTTAGTGACAGAGCCAATTTGGTATTTAATGACCGGGCCAATTTTTGCAATTCTGACCACTGTCACTTTATGAGGTTATAACTCTGGAACGCTTCAATGGATCCCACTGATTCTGAGATTGTTTTTCGTGACATATTGTACTTCATGTTAGTGGTAACATTTCTTCGATATTACTTGCGATTATTTATGAAAAAAACGGAAATATGGCGAAAATTTTTAAAATTTTGCAATTTTCAAACTTTGTATTTTTATGCCCTTAAATCAGAGAGATATGTCACGAAAAATAGTTTATAAATAACATTTCCCGCATGTCTACTTTACATCAGCACAATTTTGGAAACAAAATTTTTTTTTGTTAGGGAGTTATAAAGGTTAAAAGTTGACCAGCAATTTCTCATTTTTACAACACCATTTTTTTTTAGGGACCACATCACATTTGAAGTCATTTTGAGGGGTCTATATGATAGAAAATAATGAAGTGTGACACCATTCTAAAAACTACACCCCTCAAGGTTCTCAAAACCACATTCAAGAAGTTTATTAACCCTTTACGTGCTTCACAGGAACTGAAACAATGTGGAAGGAAAAAATGATCATTTAACTTTTTTTTGCAAACATCTTAATTCAGAACCATTTTTTTTATTTTCACAAGTGTAAAAACAGAAATGTAACCATAAATTTTGTTATACAATTTCTCCTGAATACGCCAATACCCCATATGTGTGGGTAAACCACTTTTTGGGCGCACCGCAGAACTTAGAAGTGAAGGAGCGCCGTTTGACTTTTTCAATGCAGAATTAGCTGGAATTGAGATCGGACACCATGTCACGTTTAGAGAGCCCCTGATGTGCCTAAACAGTGGAAACCCCCACAAGTGACACCATTTTGGAAACTAGACCCCTTAAGGAACTTATCTAGATGTGTGGTGAGCACTTTGAACCCCCAAGTGCTTCACAGAAGTTTATAACGTAGAGCCATGAAAATAAAAAATCACTTTTGTTTACACAAAATTGATCTTTTCGCCCACAAATTCTTATTTTCACAAGGGTAACAGGAGAAATTAGACCACAAAAGTTGTTGTGCGATTTCTCCTGAATACGTCGATACCCCATATGTGAGGGTAAACCACTGTTTGGGCGCACCGCAGAGCTTGGAAGTGAAGGAGAGCCGTTTTACTTTTTCAATGTAGAATTGGCTGGAATTGAGATTGGACGCCATGTCGCGTTTGGAGAGCCCCTGATGTGCCTAAACAGTAGAAACCCCCCACAAGTGACCCCATATGTGGGGGTAAACCACTGTTTGGGCGCACGGCAGAGCTCGGAAGGGAAGGAGCGCCTTTTTGGAATGCAGACTTTGATAGAATGGTCTGTGGGCATTATGTTGCGATTGCAGAGCCCCTGATGTACCTAAACTGTAGTAACCCCCCACAAGTGACCCCATTTTGGAAACTAGACCCCCCAAGGAACTTATCTAGATGTGTGGTGAGAACTTTGAATGCCCAAGTGCTTCACAGAAGTTTAGAATGCAGAGTCGTGAAAATAAAAAATATTTTTTTCTTCACAAAAAAGATATTGTAGCCCCCAAGTTTTTATTTTCACAAGGGTAACAGGAGAAATTGGACCACTAAAGTTGTTGTCCAATTTATCCTGAGTATGCTGATGCCCCATATGTGGGTGTGTAAACCACTGTTTGGGCGCACGGCAGAGCTCGGAAAGGAAGGAGCGCCGTTTTGGAATGCAGACTTAGATAGAATGGTCTGTGGGCGTTATGTTGCGTTTGCAGAGCTCCTGATGTACCTAAACAGTAGTAACCCCCCACAAGTGACCCCGTTTTGGAAACTAGACCCCCCCCCCAAGGAACTTATATAGATGTGTGGTGAGAACGTTGAATGCCCAAGTGCTTCACAGAAGTTTAGAATGCAGAGTCATAAAAAAAAAAATTATATATTTTTCCACAAAAAGGATTTTGTAGCCCCCAAGTTTTTATTTTCACAAGGGTAACAAGAGAAATTGGACCCAAGAAGTTGTTGTCCAATTTATCCCGAGTATGCTGATGCCAAATATGTGGGGGTAACCCACTGTTTGGGCGCACGGCAGAGCTCAGAAGGGAGGGAGCACCATTTGACTTTTTGAGCGCAAATTTGGCTGTCGTGTTTGGAGACCCCCTGATGTACCTAAACAGTGGAAACCCCCCAATTCTAGCTCCAACCCAACTCCAACACACCCCTAACCCTAATCCCAACCCGATCCATAATCCTAATCACTAACCCTAACAATAATCCCAACCCTTACCCCAAAACAACCCTAATGTCAACCCTAACCATAACCCTAATCAAAACCCTAAATCCAACACACCCCTAATCCTAATCTCAACACTAACCTCAAACCTAACCCTAATCCCAATACACCCCTAATCACAACCCTAACCTTAACCCTAATCCCAAACCTAACCCTAATCCCAAGCGTAACCCTAATGCCAACCCTAACCCTAATACCAACCCTAATCCAAACCCTAACCCCAACTCTAACCCTAACTTTAGCCCCAACCCTAACCCTAGCCCTAAGGCTACTTTCACACTTGCGTCGATTGGCATCCGTCACAATCCGTCATTTTGGACAAGAAACGGATCCTGCAAATGTGCCCGCAGGATGCGTTTTTTGCCCATAGACTTGTATTGCCGACGGATCGTGACGGATGGCCACACGTCGCGTTCGTAGTGCACTGGATCAGTGTTTTGGCGGACCGTCAGCACAAAAAAGTTCAATGTAACGTTTTTTTGTACGTCGCATCCGCCATTTCTGACCGCGCATGCGTGGCCGTAACTCCGCCCCTTCCTCCCCAGGACATAGATTGGGCAGCGGATGCGTTGAAAAACTACATCCGCTGCCCACGTTGTGCACAATTTTCACAACGTGCATCGGTATGTCGGGCCGATGCATTGCGACGGCACCGTACCGACGTAAGTGTGAAAGAAGCCTAACCCTAAATTTAGCGCCAACCCTAACTCTAAATTTAGCCCCAACCCTAACCCTAAATTTAGCCCTAACCCTAACCCTACCCCTAGCCCTACCCCTAACCCTAGCCCTACCCCTAGCCCTAACCCTACCCCTACCTCTACCCCTAACCCTACCCCTACCCCTAGCCCTAACCCTACCCATAACCCTACCCCTAACCCTAATTTTAGCCCCAACTGCTCTTCTCCTGCCGGCTGGCAGATGGAGACAGATGGCGGGTGCACTGCACATGCGCCCGCCATTTTCTTTTGCCCAGAAGATGTCGGCGGCCAGGAGGAGCAGCAGGAGGATCCAGGGACACAGGTGAGTATGATAGGGTCCCCGAATCCCCCTATTTCTCTGTCCTCTGATGTGCGATCACATCAGAGGACAGAGAATTACACTTAGCTTTTTTTTTTTTTTTTGCGGTCGCCGGTAAACAGTTAATTACCGGCGATCGCAAAACAGGGGTCGCTAAAACCGACCCCAAAGATTCTCGCGGAGTCGGCCGGCGGGCGCACTGCGCATGCGCCCGCCATTTTCAAGATGGCGGCGCCCACCGGGAGCCACGAGGAGCATCGGGGGAGATAGGTAAGTATTGGGGGGCTACCTGGGACCCCTTTTCTCTATCCTCCGATGTGCGATTACATTGGAGGATAGATAAATTAAAAAGAGATCGCGGTTTTTTTTTGCGATCGCCGGTAAACGGTTAATTACTGGCGATCGCAAATGCTGGGTTGGGTTAAAAAACCCCCGAATCATGTTCTCTGGGGTCTCGGCTACCCCCGGAAGCCGAGACCCCGGAGAAAATCCGACTCTGGTGGGCGCTATTTACTTTTTCCACAGCGCCGTTAACTAACGGCGCTGTGGTTTAAGTACCCTTAGCGGCCGCCGTTAAAAGGCGTATCGGCGGTCGCTAAGGGGTTAAGGGGACTACAATGTAAAGTGAAAAAAGTTTAAAAACATATGAAAATAATGAAAAATATATGAAAATTCAAATAAAAAACATATTTGGTATTTCCAGGTCTATAAAAGTCTTGTCTATCAAAATATAACATTAATTAACCCTAATATTAAATGAGATGGTGTCATGAGAAGAGATATCAAAATGCTAGAATTGAGTGTTTTTTTGTTAACACAGCAATGCAAGAAATGGAATAGGAAGCAACCTAACTGTTTAATGTACTCCAATATGGTATCGATAAAAACATCAGATCAGGTCGCAAAAATCAAGCCCAGCTCCATCAAACAAAAAATGAACATGTTATGGGTATTAGAACATTACGACACAAAGCTTCTTTTTTTTTTAAATCAAATTTCACATTTTTTCAGCCACTTAAATAAAAAACGGAAGTATACAAATTTATTATTGTAATAAATAATCTCCAATCTGTCCTGAATGCTGCAGCCAGGATCATATTCCTCACCAACCGTTACACCGATGCCTCTACCTTGTGCCAGTAATTACACTGGCTACCCATCCACTCAAGAATCCTGTACTTGTTCTCACCCACAAAGCTCTCCACAGTGCGGCACCCCCTTACATCTCCTCCCTCATTTCTGTCTATCAGCCTAACAGACCACTGCGCTCTGCAAATGACTTTCGGCTAACCTCTGCACTAATCCGTACCTCCCACTCCCGACTCCAAGACTTCTCCCGTGCTGCGCCAATCCTCTGGAATGCTCTACCCCAAGATATTAGGACCATCCATAATTTGCATAGTTTTAGGCGCTCGCTCAAAACACATTTGTTCAGAGCGGCCTATCACGTTCACTAATCAAAGTTATGTTATGTTTGTGTGTAGCCCATTCACTATCCCCATCTATTCCCCAACCCCTGAAGATGGCTGGACCATGATTGTAAATACATCATTGTAAATACACACCTGTACTTTGTATCTCCCCCACCTCATTGTAGATTGTAAGCTCTCACGAGCAGGGTCGTCTTATTTTGCTTTAATTATTGTATTGTTAACGTTGTTACTTATGACTTTTGTGTTTGAAACTGTTAAACTGTAAAGCGCTGCGGAATATGTTGGCGCTATATAAATAAAGATTATTATTATTATTATTATTATTATTACTACCCTCATCCACAAAGCACTCCATGGCTCAGCACCACCCTACATCTCCTCTCTGGTCTCAGTCTACCACCCTACCCGTGCCCTCCGCTCCACTAATGACCTGAGGTTAGCATCCTCAATAATCAGAACCTCCCACTCCCGTCTCCAAGACTTTACATGTGCTGCGCCGATTCTTTGGAATGCACTACCTAGGTTAATACGATTAATCCCCAATCCCCACAGTTTTAAGCGTGCCCTAAAAACTCATTTGTTCAGACTGGCCTACCGCCTCAATGCATTAACCTAACTATCCCTGTGTGGCCCATTCAAAAAAACATAATCAGGTTCCTCCCATCATGTTCTCATACACTTTATGCAGTTAATAGCCCTCTGTGTCTGTACTGCTACATACTTAGGCAGTTAACTGGTTCATGCAGCTTTACATGAACACCCGAGTCTTACACTATGGCTGGTCCGAATAACTAAAGCAATTGTTACCATCCACCTCTCATGTCTCCTCTTTTACTCATAGTTTGTAAGCTTGCGAGCAGGGCACTCATTCCTCTTGGTATCTGTTTTGAACTGTGATCTCTGTTATGCTGTAATGTCTATTGTCTGTACAAGTCCCCTCTATAATTTGTAAAGCGCTGCAAAATATGTTGGCGCTATATAAAAAAAAATATTATTATTATTATTATTATTATTATTATTATATCTGCAGTTGTACTGACCTGTACAATCTTATTGCTAGGTCACATTTTACTGTGCAATGAATGCGATAAAAACAAAAACCCCAAAAAGAACAATTGCAGAATTGCATTTTTTTAATACTTTTTCATTGTACCTGGAATTTTTGCCTGTTTTCTAGTGTATCAAATGTTAAACTGAATGAAAGATACCACTTGTCCCACAAAAACAATCCCTTACACAGCTATGTGACTATAGAAAAATAAAACTTATGGTTTTTGGAAGGAAAAACAAACTGCAAACCCTCACCCCCTAAAAAATTGCCTGGTCAGGGAAGGGTTATGTAGGGATGAGTACCACTCATGGATCCCAGCAGGGAGCTAATTACACTAATACCCAGCCCAATGCTGCAAAATATAGACAAGTAGGAGGAAGGGACAAACAATTCAGTTGTCAAAAAGATAAACTTAAACACACTACTGTGGTCTGGTATAATCCACAATATTAGGAGCTGGAGGCAGAGGTTTGTAGTTGTAGGTTCAGACACACAAATGTGACAGCTGTGTAGGCAGACATCATAGAAGATCGTCTCTACCTACCAGCTTAGAGGGAACTGAAAATTAGAGATAAAGCCTGCCGAGATAAAAACTGGTGAAACTACAGGAGACAAGTGGTCAGAATTTGTATTGTTCCTCCCATATGCACAACAGGGAACTGCAGTGACTAGTGACAGTCTCCTCTCTTCTCAAGCACAACAAACATTTGAGATCAAATAACTACACATTCAGTCATCTAATTTTAAGCTTATGATTGACTGAAATTGTTGAAATAGGCCTGCAAATCCTGTTGACGCTGGTAGGTGTTAAAATGGGCGACTACAGGAATTTGTGAGGTTTTACAACCCAAATTCAATCATTCAATCAAGTAATTTTCAATCTAAAGGCGCAGTCACATGGATAAATGGGACCAATATCAAAACACATTGATTGGACTGGCCGGCGGGTCTCCTGATCAAAGTGTAAGGCCAAGTGCACACGTTGCAGAATTGCCGCGGAAATTTCCACGGCAATTCCACAACTCCTACAGCGGGTATATCGCAGGCGGAACTGGCATGCGTATTCCTGCTAAACACTAGCGTTTTGCAAGCGTAATTTGCGAGCGTTTTTCAATCGATCTGTAGCATCGTTTGGAAAACTGATCAACAGGTTGGTCACACTTGTTAAACATAGTGTTTGACAAGTGTCAAGAATATTTTACTATTGATGCTGCCTATGCAGCATCAATAGTAAACAGATCTATTGTTAAAAAAAAATAAAAAAAATGGTTATTCTCACCTTCCGATGGCCCCCAATCTCCTCAGCAGTTCACGCGGTGACTTCTGTTCCCAGGGATGCTGTGTGCGAAGGACCTGGGATGATGTCACAGTCACGTGATGTCATCCCAGGTCCTTCGCACACAGCATCCCTGGGAACGGAAGCCACCGTGTGCATCACTGAGAGGAGGGAGGACCATCGGAAGGTGAGTATATCGCTATTTTTTATTTTAATTCTTTTTTTTAACAGTGACATGGTGCCCAGTCCGTGGAGGAGAGTCTCTCCTCCACCCTGGGTACCAACCACACATGATCCGCTTACTTCCCACATGGGGCTAAGTAAGAGGATCAATGCATTCCTATGTGTGCGGAATCCCCGTGATTCCGCAAATTAATGAACATGCTGCGTTTTTTTTTTCCGGAATGCATTTCCGCTCAGGAAAAAAATCGCAGCATGTGCATACAATATGCGGATTGCATTCTTTTAATAGGATGCTTAATGTGAGCATTTATTTTCGCGGTTTTATCACGTTTTTATAGCGAAAAAATCCAGAACGTGTGCACACAGCCTTACAGCTGCACAAGAATATATGAAGCCGTCATGCTCGAGTCATTAGTTAGAATCCGATCTTGTCTGATTTAGATGCCCGTCTGACTGCTCTCTATACAACCCTATGTACCACCTGATAACTTGCATTACTTGGACTCTGCACTGGCAGCAGAACAGATTTTGGTACAGTGATTTCCAGTATAGAGCAGTGTGTTAAGTGAAGACATAACTTCTCGCATTAATTGGAAGACTTGTGCCAACCCTTTACTTCATTTCATAGGATTAAGTGTAAAATGCACGGGGATCCTTCGTAACTTTGTTACATTATTGTACCCTTCAGCTAAACTAAAGATTTTCCAGAAATCTGCGTCACACTGTACTAAATCTCAATTGTGTCTGCCACAAATATTTCACTTACTTAATTGCCTGTCTCCATTACAGACATCTTGCAAATTGTAATTAGCTACAACATTAAGATGCAGAAGTAATGTATTGGCTGGGCCTCTGCTTTCAGTAGGAACTACTCCATTCTTGACATTATTATGTATATTTTACAAGGCTTTCAAGTGGAAGTGAATAGAACATTATGGGAAGGCAGTGACAAGGCAATAGCATAAAGAATATAATATATGAACGATGAATGTCAAGAGGCTGCACTAACATAGCCCACGTCAAGTGCATGAAATCACTAAATATGACATCTGAATTCACGATCAACCTATATATGAAATCAATGGGAGTATAAAATTATTTCTTACAGTAAGACACCCTGCGATGTGCTACAGATATTGGCCTAAATTTACCCTGAAAAGAAAGTATAATCTGTCACGAAAAAACGACTCTCAAGATCACTGGGACATGTTGAACATTCCACAGTTATTTGAAAGTGATATGTCAGATCTGAAAAATTTGGCCTTGTTACTAAGGCGTCAAGTGCTCCTAAAACCACTTCCTGATGCATCCGTCTCTGTGAAAATACATTCAAGATTTTGTCCAGTTGGTTTTTAACTCCTACCTAACTAAAGCTTTTGCATCCCTCACATATTGATTCTGCTGAAGATGTATCTCAGCCAGAGGTACCTTCCTACATATCTGGTGAGAAAGCTCTTGTATTCAAACCTTCTGGGAAGAGGTTTTCAAAACACTAAACTTCATTGGTAAGTTCTCACTCCCTTATCGGCCTGTAAAAGGTCCTCTGAATTCTGTAGTGAACACTGCGTGCCAATGGTCACAAAGCAAAAAAAGAAATTAATGGGCCGCCCAAGAACTGTGGTTCTCGGGAATATGCCTAGGGCTGGATAAAAGGTCATTGAGACCATATACGGCCTGGGGGCCTGAGGTTCCCCACTCCTGTTCTAGGACCATAACACTTTCCTTGATATTTCTCTTCTGAAAGGATTGTCATTGTTTATTTTCCAAATTAGTTTGGCTTAGTGACTAAGTTTGCAATATATTAATATGTATACTGTATCTTCCTTATTCATCATGTTTACGTTTTTTTCCTCTGTTATATGTTTTGACTATGTCTTTGTACTGATTGGCCCCGTATTGAAATTAGCGCAAAATATTAATACCACAAACATTAACTATTACAAAATTAAAAAGTCAGAAATTACAGAAATAAAATCACAGCTTTCTCTTACTCATATTGCTTGTAATTTTATGTGAGAACACAAAATTTAATAATTTACACTTACATCCCTAGTGTGAGAGTCATACAGTAAAGTGACAGTAAAAGGGCAATTATCTTACTAAATTATTATTTAATAATAATTATTAGTTAGTTATATAGAATGAAAATAAGTGAGTTAGCAATTGACTTGCTTTTATACCTTCTGTCATTCTCCTGCAGTGGGAGACTTTAACTTTTATGGTGCAAAACTCATTTCCCTGTGTGCAGTAGCTACATTCCAATAGAGAGATTAACTCTTAACATACTAGACACCTCTCTGCAACCCACTAATTTCTATACAACAGTTTCTGCTCAACTCCCACTTCCTCTCTTGCAACATTACCAGACCAGCAGCTGTAGGCTAGGGTCACACCACCGTATTTTCTATAATCTGAGAGAATCAGGCTAAGGCCGGGATCACACATACGCGAGATACGGCCGAGTCTCGCAGGTGAAAACCCAGCTCTGGCGCCGGCACTCCGGAGCACAGCATGCAGCTCCATGTATTGCTGTGCGGCTGCACGCTCCGCTCCGGAGTGCCGCGCCAGAGCTGGGTTTTCACCTGCGATACTCGGCTGTATCTCGCGTATGTGTGATCCTGGCCTCATACTGCTACTCACACTCTGATCAAACTGTGCTCAGAGTTTGATCACAGTGTGATCATATTTTTCTCGGATGAGGAAAAGACATATAAAATTTCTTCTTTATTTTGTTAGTGCATGAAAATCAGACTGCACTAACATGTTATCCGATCAGAGTCTGATTTTTCCACACAAACTCATTGACTTGCATGGCCGAAAGTGATCCGAATATCAGATGCAAATCATGCATGCTGCGACTTTCTCCTCAGACAGAGTTGGTCTGAGGAAAAAATTGGACATGTGGACGCCCCCTTAAAATGTTTTGTCAGCTCGCACTCGGACCATCTACAAGAGCCCTTAAAAGGGTTTTTTCAGTCTAAATTGATAAGTCTGCAGTCACTAATGACTTATGAATCCCCTCACTACACACACAGAGTATACTCAGAAACCGGTGAAGACAATGGAGAGCTCCCATCTAAATGAGACACTTTTGCATCTTGAATCAATTAATGATACACAACAAAGTCCAATTATTTCACAGTTTGCATTTAAAGACCTCTCACAGCTAGGAACAACTATTTTTTCAGTTCCTGTGCTAACAATGTGCAAAACAGACAATATATGGACCAACATAGGCTAGTTCAGATGAGTGGGGTTTTTCAAATGGACAAAGGCCCTGATTTATGAAGGCATTTTTGCTAGTTTTGTGAAGTAAAATAACTTCAAATGCCGCAAACCTCTTTTGGCTTTTGGCATTTTTACCCCAGTCCAGGCCAGCTTTACCAAAATGGTTGGATCATGGGAGGGACAGGTGAGGCTAAGCCCATCCATCTGATTCTTGATAATTTTAGTCACTTCACAGTACACTTCTGGTGGTGGTGTATGCCAGTCACAGGATGTAGCAAGAGCCTCCTAATGAATTAGGTGCTTCTCACTCCGTCAGTCTTAATCATGAAAACTGGCGGGTACAATACCAGTCCTAATGAATCCAGCTCAAAGCACTCAAAAAATGCAGCACACACTGGTCTCTTATATTTCTGACAAATTAGTTGCAAAGATTAAATAGAAAACTACATTATATCTATATTTCTTAAAAAGTGGATTTATTAAAGAAATGTCACATGGATTCTAAAAACAGACACATGGATGACATACAGACGTGAAAAATGTGCACATGGATGAGATACAGATGTAAAAAACAGACACATGGATGACATTCAGAAGTGAAAAACAGACACATGGATGACATTCAGAAGTGAAAAACACACATGGATGACATTCAGAAGTGAAAAACAGACACAAGGATGACACACAGACATAAAAAATGGACACATGGATAACACACAGACGAGAAAAATGGACACATGGATGGCATAGATTTGAAAAACAGACATATGGCTGACATACAGACGTGAAAAACAGACACATGGATAACATTCAGAAGTGAAAAACAGACATATGGATGACATACAGACGTGAAAAATGTGCACATGGATGACATGCAGACGAGAAAAATGGACACATGGATGACATACAGACGTGAAAAAGGACATATGGATGACATACAGATGTGAAAAACGGACATATGGATGACATACAGACGTGAAAAACAGACATGTGGATGACATACAGAAGTGAAAAACAGACATATAGAGGACATTCAGAAGTGAAAAACAGACACATGGATGATATACAGAAGTGAAAAACACATATAGATGACATACAGACGTGAAAAATGGACACATGGATGATATTCAGAAGTGAAAAACAGATACATGGATGACATACAGACGTGAAATACAGAAACATGGTTGACATACAGATGTGAAATACAGACAGATGGATGAAATACAGACATGAAAAACGGACATATGGATGACATACAGACGTGAGATACAGACATATGGATGAAATACATACGTGAAATACAGACACATGGATGAAATACAGACGTGAAAAATGGACATATGGATGACATACAGACATGAAAAACAGACATATAGATGACATACAGAAATGAAAAATGGACATATGGATGACATACAGACGTGAAATACAGAAACATGGTTGATATACAGACGTGAAAAACACGTGGATCATATACAGAAGTGAAAAACAGACATATAGATGACATACAGACATGAAAAAAGACATATGGATGACATACAGATGTGAAAAACAGATAATAATAATAATAATATACTATCACATATGGCAAAAAATATACAATTTTTTATTAGCTCATCAGAGCCTAGCTTAAGACTAATTTTCACTTACCTGAAAACATCATCATGTGTTGAAAATTCCAGGGAATTCTTCTTTTACGACCCAAATTCAAGAAAAATGTAAGTGGATATATGTTACAAGCTCTTGCAACAAAGATCGATATCTGCATTTGTTTCGTTTAGGAGAAAATACATGGGGCATATAGTATTTCATTTCCAACATCACAAATAGAACAATATTTTTAATGACAGCCAGGTACAAGCCTCATATCTGATATTACACAGTATAAAACATGCTGCTCCAAAAAAAAAAAAAAAATATCAGGGATTGACTTCATTCTTATTTTGAAAAAATGCATTTGGCAGATTTAGGCCGGTTTCACATGAGGATATTAATGGGCAAATTGCCTCTTCAGAGAAAAAGAGTACTTGAACTCTGTAGTGCCACCTGTTTGTAGTAGCGATCCTACAAGTCACAATCAACCTTTTAACGAGTCGTGCAATATGACTTATGATAAAAGCCAAATCCTTATCTCAATTTGCAGACACGGTGTTTCAGGCTATTGGCCCTCATCAAAGTATGAGAACTGATTTGGCTAGGTGAAAGGCTCTGGACTGAGGTCAAAGGTTTCTCTTTGTGGAGAGTGACATACCAGCTCTGGCTTGTCAAGGTAAGGAGGTTTATTCACCGTGAAAATGTTCCTCTGGCAAATTTAATATGCAATTTGCCTCTTCGGAGAAAAAGAGGACTTGAATTCTGTAGCACCACCTGTTGGAAGTAGCGATCCTACAAGTCATAATCAACCCTTTAACCAGTCTTGTAATATGACTTAGGATAAAAGCCAAATCAGAATCTGAATTCGTAGACACGGTGTTTCGGGCTGTTGGCCCTCGTCAGTGCAAAGTATGAGAACTCATTTGGCTAGGTGAGAGGCTCTGGACTGAGGTCTAACCAGAGCTGGTATGTCAATCTCCACAAGGAGAAATCTTGCCCCTTAGATATTAAAGGGGGCATTTTTTAGTCTATACTCTGACCGAGTGTTGTGGTCGGACTGTGGGTTTAATTTTCTAACCTTACACCATCACTTGATGCTCTCAGATTGAAACACTAAACCTGTGGTCAGGCTGGGACACTTGGCCATATATGGATCAAAAATAATCCTAAAAGAATAGTGAACTCATACACGAGGGTTACGCACTTTCTTACATTATAGTATGCAAATTAACTCTCTCACAAAAAAAAAACAAATAATCCATTAAGTAGCACCTAAGAGAGGTGGGTTTCCTATAGGTTAACATCCAGCCCTTAGCAAACTTTCCAATAAATGCCAAGCCAAAAACTTATAAAAAAGACAGCCTGTTTGCCTTTCATCAGTAAGAGAACTTATATGCATATTTTCTTCCATGTAGAAATGCCTGAAAAACTCGATATTTAGCCAATCTCTTTACCTCCTTAGCGATATTTGAGAAACATATATCCGTCATGGGAATGTCACTTTGCACTCCATGACGGATATGAATAGCTTGACGGGGAGAGTGCTGCCTCTGTCCACACATCAGCATCCGCGGTAGCATAATGAGAGAGTGCCCAACGGGTTTCTATAGAAGAGAGAGTGGCCTGTGGGTCTGCCATACATTACAGCCGATAAGATTCCACCACAGGCGGAGTCTGATATGCTACTTCTTAACCTTTTGGGGACTAATACATATTATAAAACAAAATGTAAAAAAAAATGGGTAAAAGCCTTTAAATAAAATAAACAAACAAATCCTCCCCAAGATCCCACTTTTCTCAGTCATTTTCTTTTTCCTTTTTTTATTGGACTCCATTGGGGTTTTTACCTTCCATTAGATCTACAGGTTAGGCTATAGACTGAACTCGATGGACTTCAATCTACCTTCAACTGTAAAAACGATGAAAATTATGTTAAAAATGTCACATATTTACTATTGCTGAGCAACAAACGATGCCAGACTTGCATTTTTTGTTCATCTGGACTAAAAAAAAATACCGTAATATAAATTGGGTATTACTGTAATCATATTGCCCTGTGCTGAAAAATTATATTAATATTTACCCTGTACAGTGAACACCACAAAAATATATGAAAAATAATACTAGAATTGCTAGTTTTTACACATTCAGCCTAACAAATACAGGTCCTTCTCAAAAAATTAGCATATAGTGTTAAATTTCATTATTTACCATAATGTAACGATTACAATTAAACTTTACATAGTAACATAGTTAGTAAGGCCGAAAAAAGACATTTGTCCATCCAGTTCAGCCTATATTCCATCATAATAAATCCCCAGATCTACGTCCTTCTACAGAACCTAATAATTGTATGATACAATATTGTTCTGCTCCAGGAAGACATCCAGGCCTCTCTTGAACCCCTCGACTGAGTTCGCCATCACCACCTCCTCAGGCAAGCAATTCCAGATTCTCACTGCCCTAACAGTAAAGAATCCTCTTCTATGTTGGTGGAAAAACCTTCTCTCCTCCAGACGCAAAGAATGCCCCCTTGTGCCCGTCACCTTCCTTGGTATAAACAGATCCTCAGCGAGATATTTGTATTGTCCCCTTATATACTTATACATGGTTATTAGATCGCCCCTCAGTCGTCTTTTTTCTAGACTAAATAATCCTAATTTCGCTAATCTATCTGGGTATTGTAGTTCTCCCATCCCCTTTATTAATTTTGTTGCCCTCCTTTGTACTCTCTCTAGTTCCATTATATCCTTCCTGAGCACCGGTGCCCAAAACTGGACACAGTACTCCATGTGCGGTCTAACTAGGGATTTGTACAGAGGCAGTATAATGCTCTCATCATGTGTATCCAGACCTCTTTTAATGCACCCCATGATCCTGTTTGCCTTGGCAGCTGCTGCCTGGCACTGGCTGCTCCAGGTAAGTTTATCATTAACTAGGATTCCCAAGTCCTTCTCCCTGTCAGATTTACCCAGTGGTTTCCCATTCAGTGTGTAATGGTGATATTGATTCCTTCTTCCCATGTGTATAACCTTACATTTATCATTGTTAAACCTCATCTGCCACCTTTCAGCCCAAGTTTCCAACTTATCCAGATCCATCTGTAGCAGAATACTATCTTCTCTTGTATTAACTTTCATATATTATAGATTCATTATCCACCAACTGAAATTTGTCAGGTCTTTTATTGTTTTAATACTGATGATTTTGGCATACAACTCCTGATAACCCAAAAAACCTGTCTCAATAGATTAGCATATTTCACCCATCCAATCAAATAAAAGTGTTTTTTAATAACAAACAAAAAAAACCATCAAATAATAATGTTCAGTTATGCACTCAATACTTGGTCGGGAATCCTTTGGCAGAAATGACTGCTTCAATGGGGCGTGGCATGGAGGCAATCAGCCTGTGACACTGCTGAGATGTTATGGAGGCCCAGGATGCTTCAATAGCGGCCTTAAGCTCATCCAGAGTGTTGGGTCTTGCGTCTCTCAACTTTCTCTTCACAATATCCCACAGATTCTCTATGGGGTTCAGGTCAGGAGAGTTGGCAGGCCAATTGAGCACAGTAATACCATGGTCAGTAAACCATTTACCAGTGGTTTTGGCACTGTGAGCAGGTGCCAGGTCGTGCTGAAAAATGAAATCTTCATCTCCATAAAGCATTTCAGCCGATGGAAGCATGAAGTGCTCCAAAATCTCCTGGTAGCTAGCTGCATTGACCCTTCCCTTGATGAAACACAGTGGACCAACACCAGCAGCTGACATGGCACCCCACACCATCACTGACTGTGGGTACTTGACACTGGACTTCAGGCATTTTGGCATTTCCTTCTCCCCAGTCTTCCTCCAGACTCTGGCACCTTGATTTCCGAATGACATGCAAAATTTGCTTTCATCAGAAAAAAGTACTTGGGACCACTTAGCAACAGTCCAGTGCTGCTTCTCTGTAGCTCAAAAGTGGCTTTACCTGGGGAATGCGGCACCTGTAGCCCATTTCCTGCACACGCCTGTGCACGGTGGCTCTGGATGTTTCCACACCAGACTCAGTCCACTGCTTCCTCAGGTTCCCCAAGGTCTGGAATCGGTCCTTCTCCACAATCTTCCTCAGGGTCCGGTCTCCTCTTCTCGTTGTACAGCGTTTTCTGCCACATTGTTTTTTTCCAACAGACTTACCATTGAGGTGCCTTGATACAGCACTCTGGGAACAGCCTATTTGTTGAGAAATTTCTTTCTGGGTCTTACCCTCTTGCTTGAGGGTGTCAATGATGGCCTTCTTGACATCTGTCAGGTCGCTAGTCTTACCCATGATGGGGGTTTTGAGTAATGAACCAGGCAGGGAGTTTATAAAAGCCTCAGGTATCTTTTGCATGTGTTTAGAGTTAATTAGTTGATTCAGAAGATTAGGGTAATAGGTCGTTTAGAGAACCTTTTCTTGATATGCTAATTTATTGAGACAGGTTTTTTGGGTTATCAGGAGTTGTATGCCAAAATCATCAGTATTAAAACAATAAAAGACCTGACAAATTTCAGTTGGTGGATAATGAATCTATAATATATGAAAGTTTAATTGTAATCATTACATTATGGTAAATAATGAAATTTAACACTATATGCTAATTTTTTGAGAAGGACCTGTAGTTAAATAAAAAAAATATCAAAAAGTACCAAAATATGGAACCAGTGAAAACCAGTGAAAATTACAGCATATCCTGCAAAAAATACACAAGTGTTTCCAAGGAAAAATAAAGACTATGGTTCTTGGAATACAATAAATCCACCACAAAATTATAATTTTTGATTGATATTTTTTGTGTGTAAAAGTAGATGTCATATTAGTGCAATCCAATGGTTTCCATAGACTCAATGACTTGCATGAGCATGTGCGCAGCTCCATAAAATAACACTGGCCCGCGTGCGACCGATGTTTTGTCAAATCACGCTTGCACTGAAAATATGGCCATCTGTATGAGCCTGAAAACTCCAGAATGCTGCCTTTAAAGGTGTTGTCCATTATTGGAAAACCCTTCATGAATGGCCTCGGAGTGTTTAATGAAACAAAAAAAATTGACTCTTCACTCCGAGATCTACGTCAGTCTCCCAACATAAAAAAGTCATGTGACTGCTGCAGCCAATCCGCCACTGATGACCAGCTGCAGCCTTCATTTTTCCCCATCAGGAGGTGGTGGTGGTAGTCTAGGAGATAAGTATACATTTTTTGCAGCACACTTAGACCATTCATAAGTGGTTGTCCAGTCGTGGCTTCACGTAACGTACAATACACCTATTGACGATATGACATGTTGAAGCGCAATGTAAGCGTGAAATGATCGTTGTCTGTATTTGCTCCACTGTTTAATCTGCCTGCTGTTGCTATGATGATGCCACAATAAAGGATTTTGTTGCACGGGACAGGTATGTGCCAATCTGCTTTCTTTTCTATTAACGTACGATACACCACAGGGGCAATATGGCCGTCTGAAACTACCCTATGACTTTTCATACATTTTCATAATGAGGATCTCTAAGTAACAACATGTTTAGAAGATCATCTATATCTAGCAGTAATATTGCCATACACAGTAAGTAATGGAGACCATTTTAATTTCTATACAAATTTTAAATACTTCCCTTCATCATAAAGCATTAACAAAGTAATCGCTGTTTAATTCCTTGCACATGTGGTTACGTTTTAATCAAAGCAAAAGCACGTAATATCAGACCTGCGGCGGCCCTGGAGTCATCTGAAAGGAAAACATACAGATTTAATTGCATTTCAATAAAATGTGCTTTGAATTAACATCTGAACTTGGATTCTGTTCTCTGATTCTAATCTCCAGTCTTGACTTTTCGGAGAGCAAAATGTAACTGGACAATTAGTTTGAATTTTGGATTTAAAAAAAGGATACAACGGCTCCACATATAAAGAGAGCATTAAAGATGTGGTTCTGGAAAGTAAATAATGCCAGCCCCATGTAACAGAAGATAAAGTTCTCCGCCAGGAAGTTCATGAATTCGAAAAGCTGAAAGTGATGGAAAACAGAAAGAACAGAATGAGAGGCGTTACATCGACCAGGCTACAAACATGCAGATGAATTCACATTGTTGACCATGACACATGTATGACCGGATGGATGGCTGGAAGCACAGCTAGGCCGGGCTCACACTTGCGAGTGTGATGCGAGAAACTCGTGCGAGTCTCTCACATCAATACCCGGCACTGCCGCCGGCACTCGGGACCGTAGTGTGAGGCTACATAGAAATACAAGCAGCTGAATTCTTTTGCCCTGAGTGCCGGGTATTCATGCGTGAGTTTCTCGCATCACACTTGCAATAAAGATTGGGCTTCTCATTATAATTACTCATTAGGCCAAGTGCACACTAGCAGTATTTGGTCAGTATTTTACCTCAGTATTTGTAATCCTAAACAGGGAGTGGGTGATAAATACAGAAGTGGTGACGTGTTCCTATTATACTTTTCCTCTGATTGTTCCATTTCTAGTTTTGGCTTACAGATACTGAGGTAAAATACTGAACGTGTGAATGCGGCCTTAGAGGGAGCATCAGCTTCATTATGTCATCTGTTCTGGTAGGTAGAGACCAAGGATTGGCTGGAGTCAAGCAGTAATAAGACTACAACCAATCTACATCTTCTGTGATTACAGTCCAAGTCACCAGCCACAATATAAAGATGGGTGAAATAATGATGAATACTAACATTATTTCTCCACTTATAAGACCAGCATCAACAAAGATTTCAACACCATACATATTCATCAGTATTTTTGGCGAAAAACTCTTTAAAAAAAAAATCTTAAAGATTATGCACAACTTTGTGTTGTGCAAAAATTGTTGCTACTTATGGTGTTTTTGCACCTGTTTCATTTAGCTCAACTAAAAATGGGTGAAGCTGGAAAGGAGCCACGATACGCCAATTCATCAATCAATTCATCCAATATGGCAGCATTTATTATACCAGAAAAACTACTTCCCTGACTGGAGTAACATTTCTGGCAAGGCGCACATCACAGCCAAATCCATTGAGCAGCGTGTGCCTTTTATTGAATTCGGGCTTTGGCACATCTTATTCCTATATGCCCCTTGTGAAAGCCTGTCGAATCCGGGTCTACATCTTGTTCTTATAAGTTGTGATGAAATGGAGGCAAGCAAAACAATACCACAAGCAATATGTATAGATATACATTCTTATATACATACCAAACTAGGTACATGATATCCTTGGAAAAAGCATTAGCTAAAGAAAAAAATATTAGCAAGTTAGGTTTTAAGCAGTTGAAATAAAGTATTAACCAGGATATTCCACTTATGAATATTTGTGGTTTATCTACAGAAAAATAAAGAATGCAAGATATCTAAATGTACAGGGCCCACCTCCGAGAATAGAAGTTCTGAGAAACTCAATTATCGCCACAGATGTCAACAAAAATTACCTCTCTCTCTCTCTCTGAGGAAATCCATATCCGGGTACATATATAAAATAAAGTCGGATCAAGCAGAAAAATGGATCCGTTGCATCAGTTTTTTACAATTTGCAACGGATCCGTTTTAAAAAAAAATTAGGCTACTTTCACACATCAAGTTTTTACCGTTAAGCAGGATCCGTTGCAAATCGTGAAAAACTGATGCAACAGATCTGGTTTTTTTGCTTGATCCGTTTTTTTTTAAATGAACCCCGGGGACAGAGTTTTGACCTTCTATTCCAGGGAAAGAGGAGAGAGAGAGAGAGAGAGAGAGACCCCATAACGGAAATTTTGCAAGGATTGTATGGAGAATGCATGGAAAACCGGATTCGGAGGCCGGATTCATCAGTTCACATGTCAGTTTCATCCATTTATTGCTGGAACCGTCGGTTGGCGTTTTTTCACCAGAGAGAAAAAACGCTATTCAGAACATTTTCTCGGGCCGCTGGAAAAAAATGAGAAAAAACTGATCCGGCGGAAAAAAAAATGGATCCGTTTTTTTCAAAACTTGCTGGATTGTGCTGGACGGCTAAAAACTGATGTGTGAAAGAGGCCTTAGAAGACAACGTTCAGTTCTACTGTTCTGTGTTAGTTACATATCTCACACTGGTAGCTCAACTGTTTATTAAAAAGTCAGCTCTGGAGAGAGTTTCATACAGATAAGTGTCTGAACCATAGTCCGCAATAGCTACCTTAAAAATAAGAAAAACATGGATATCTCTGGAATAAGACATCGGATCACAGATATCAAGTTATAATTTTTTCAGCTTCCTATGACCCACATGCCCATATAGATGGCTTAGGAGTCTTTATCCTACTAACAGATTGCTTTTAAAAGAGGTCCTATAGACTTCCTTTAGGATGCACACAGAAAGACCCCTGTAAAAAATATCTTGCATGTACATTTTACAGTATGTAACATATTTCCCCTGTGTGCACTGGCTTCTGGTGAAGAGTTGTGATTATAGTCACAGCAGTTGCTGGCAACAACTACCGGTAAATGTATGTGTCAAGAGAATAGATATAGCTATGTGAGCACAAATTTGGCATGGCAGTATCCTGTAAAAAGTATACAAGGACCACAAAACCTCTAAATTGAGCAAGAGAAAAAACTGTCATCTTCAACCCCATATTGTTAATACGTTCCCATCAACAATCTTTATATTTGGGACCAAACTGGCAATGCTCCATGTATCTAGGACATAAACTAACATTCTCCAACCTACAGCTTCTGGAACGAGCTTACAGAACCTTTTTATGAGTTAAGAATGGGAGACGATAAACAGGCCATTCACAGATATTATAGTGAAAATAATTTGGAATACATTTTTTTTTGTTTAAACAGGTAAGATCAGTTAAGGCTGGTTTCACACTTGTGTTTTAAAACGCATGCGTTTAAAAAAACGCATGGTGAAAAAAACGTATGTAAACGCGTGCAAACGCTGCGTTTATTAGACGCATGCGTTTTTGGATGTGGTGAAAAAAAATGCGGTGTTTTGACGCGTTTACATGCGTTTTTTCATGCGTTTGCGTTTTTTAAACGCATGATGAGAAGTGTGTGACAGCTGCCAACCATCAAAATCAAGTAAAAATACCACTATAAAACAGAAATAGCTAGGGTTAGGGATAGGGGTAGGGATCCTAACCCTAACCCTAAAGGGATCCTAACCCTAACCCTACCCCTAACCCTAAAGGGATCCTAACCATAACCTTTAGGGTTAGGGGTAGGGTTAGGATCCCTAGGGTTAGGGTTAGGGGTAGGGTTAGGATCCCTTTAGGGTTATGATCCCTTTAGGGTTAGGGTTAGGATCTCTTTATCACCTTTATGGTGGGGGGTGGCATATCAGTGTGTTTTCTGTTTTTTTTTCTATAAAAACGCATGCGTTTTTAACGCAACCAAACGCATGTGCTTAAAAACGCATGCGTTTCCATTGACTCCAATGCATTTTTTGCCGCAAAAAAAACGCATACGAACGCATGCATTTTTTTGCGTCAAAAAAGCCTCTGAAAATTACTACATGTTGCATTTCTGCATAAAGAATGCATGCAGCAAAAAACACATGTGTTCCAAAACGCGTCCAAACGCGTATTAAAAAAACGCATAAATACAGTGGGTGAAATAAATATTCAACACCTCACCAATTTTCTAAGTAAATGTACCGTACTTCTAAAGATGATATTGACCTGAGATTCTCACCAGATGTCAGTAATAACATGTCCAATACACATAGGCAAATTAATCGAACCATAAAGGTCCAGAAATTAAGTGAAGTGTAATAATGAGAAATAACAGGATAAAAGTATTGCACACATGAAGATAGAGAAGTGCAAAAAGCCAAGAAAAGTCATAACTTCGTGCTGAAATCTATCAGTAATTAGAAAGCAATCATGCCACTTAATGAAAAATAATATCAGCTGGTTCAACTGATGGCGTATAAAAAGGTGTCTCATTACCAGGGTGCCACACAAGAAACAACTCATGATTGGTAAAACCAGTGAGCTGTCTCAAGACATTTGCAACCTTATTGTTGCAAAACATATTGATGGCATTGGTTACAGAAGAATTTCTAAACTACTGGAGGTCCCAATGAGCACTGTTGGGGCCATAATCAGGAAGTGAAAAGAACCATAAACCGGCCATGACCACTTACTCCCAGTAAGAGTTCAGACAGAGGAGTGAAAAGAAATATCAGAAGTCGAATAGCCAATAACCACCTCTGGAGAGCTACAAAAAGACTTGGAATCAACAGGTACAAATGTTTCAAAGAAAACATTAAGTAATGCCTTCAACCTCCATAACCTGAAAAGCACGCTCACCACGCAAGACTCCATTGCTGAACATAAAACCAAACAATAAGCATGATCAACCAAATGTAATGTTTGCTCAACAACATTTAGACAAGCCTTGGAAATACTGGGAGAATATAGTCTGGTCAGATGAGCCCAAAATTGAACTCTTTGGATGTCATAATACACACCATGCTTTGAGGTCCTAAGGCACTGCATATTACCCCAAAAACACCAAACCAACAGTGACGTTCGGAGGCGGGAACATCATGGTGCGGGGCTGTTTTTCACCATACGGCACTGGCAAACTTCGTATAACTGAAGGAAGGATGAATGGACAAATGTACAGAGACATTATTGATAAAAATATGCTGCCATTTATCAGGATGATACAGACGTTGATAGTTTAGCAAGACCATAATCACAAACACACGACATAGCCAAGGAAGGTCTCAATTGGCTCCAGAGAAAGAAAATAAAGCTGCTAGAATGGCCCAGACAATTACATATCAAGCTTAGAATGCTCATTGAAAAAAATGTGATAGAAATAAGACTACTGTGGACTTCGCATCAGGGACCCCTATCAATCACTAGAAAGGAAATCTATAAAGAGCAGTTTGAATGAAGTGTTATACTGCTGAGTTCTTAAAGTCAATCTGTCAGCAGGATTGTGCACAGTAACCTACAGACAGTGTCAGGTTTGTGCTATTATACTGATTAAAATGATATCTTCATTGATTAAATCAGTCTTGTGGTTGTTGTTTAATCTTTGTTTTCAGGTTTCAGTTAATGAGATTCTCGTGATCTAGGGCAACCTGTGGTGGGGTCTTTATGTGGTGCTCTGCTTACATATTCATCCTTATGGGCATATGACAGGTCACTGATCCCTCAGTGAACTGCCCTCTATTTTACATACTGTATGGAATATTGTTTGAAAAAAATAAAACAATTATTATTCATCAGGCAGGCAGTGGCAGCGGCAATGCCTGCACTGTAGCATGATACAATGGATAATGGACATGTAATCATTTGATTTAGTAATATATAGTTTTGTTGGGAAAAAAAACGTAATCGAAAAAGCGCTGGTGGCCGCGTCTGCGCAGTAGCAACTGTCACATTCCAATACATGCTATTGCGCAGACGCCATTTTACTAGATACAAAAAATAGTCTCCATCAAGATGGCGCTGGCGACGACTGTGCAGTAACATCTATCGAATTGCCAATACATACTACTGTGCAGGTCTCGCTGCCAGCGCTATTTTGCTAGGTATGATGGATAATGGCCATGTAATCATTTGATTTAGTCAAATAGTTCTGTTGGAAAAAAATAAAAATAAAATGGCGCCGGCAACTGTGCCTTCGCATTAGCATCTATTGACGATCAGTGCCATTTTGCTAGAGGAAAAATATTTGGCTCCATCAAAATAGCGCCGATGCCTGGGCAGTACCATGTATTGCCGATCTGATAGATGAAACTGTGCTGGCGCCACTGGCGCCATCTTGATGGAACCTAATTTTTTTTCTAGCAAAATGTGCTGGAGGTGGCAATAGATGCAACTGTGCAGGTGCGGCCACCTTAAGATAATTTTTATTCCAACATAACTATATGACTAAATCAAATGATTACAAGAATATTATCCATTCTATCATGCTACAGTGCAGCCACCAGCGCCATTTTGATGAATGTTAATTTTTCTTTCAAACAATGTCCTATGCAGTATGTAAAAAAGGGGGCAAGTCTCTGAGGGATCAGTGACCTGTCATAAACCATACAGATGAATATGTAAGCAGAGCAACACATGAAGACTCCCCCACACACACAGGCCGCCCCAAAGCACAAAAATCTCATTAACTCAAAACTGCAAATACAGATTAAACAACAACCATAAGACAGATTTCATCACCAGGTATCATTGTAATCAGTATAACTGCGCCAACCTGACACTCTCTGTGGGTTACTGTGCACAATCCTGCTGACAGGTTCACTTTAATGATAACTAAATACGATTAAAAAATAAAATATACAGAAAACATTTAAAACATTACAGGAGGGTTTTACAGTCTATTTATCAGGTAGTAAAATAATAAAATATGTCATATTAGTACTAATGCTATAAAGATGAACACTTAACTAGTTAATTAATGTCACACTATTTTATATGAATATTACCGGTACTTTCAATGACACAATTATTAGTCGTTTGTATTCCAGCCATAACTCAAGTTTACAAACCGAACCTAGGACACAAATAAGTTACCTTTTGTGCTCTAAAAGTTACTGTAACAATTGATATCTACAAGGCTTTGTCACGTCTCATATGTAACGAAAGCTAATTCCTTATCTCCCCGAAACATGCATCTCTCACCAATAACTCCTGCCGTTTAGTAGATGGCAACTGCTTAATTGTTTTACTTTCTTGAAATTCTAGGTTTTATTTCCAACTGAGATCATTACTTGCCTTTCAAGATCAAAACAGTCATCTATTCAATTTAACATGACTCCGCAAGGTTTTATATTCCTTACATTCCCAACATCGATGAACAGCAGTAAGAGATTATGCCAGCATACAGCGTCCATAGAAAAATGATGAAAAACAAAAAGTGAAGCCATCCAACCACTGATATTATACTCAAAACACAGTATCTTGGCCATTTTAGTTCAGTAGTGGCTCAAGTGTGGGAGAAAATAGCTTGATCCCCCCTCCTATGTAAGCTTTCCTAAAAATCAATATACAGGAGCTTCTCACAAAATTAGAATATCATCAAAAAGTAAATTTATTTAAGTTCTTTTCGTTTTTCCGTGTTCGTTTTTCGCTCCCCTCCTTCCCAGAGCCATAACTTTTTTATTTTTCCGTCAATTTGGCCATGTGAGGGATTATTTTTTGCGGGACGAGTTGTACTTTTGAACGACATCATTGGTTTTAGCATGTCGTGTACTAGAAAACGGGAAAAAAATTCCAAGTGCGGTGAAATTGCAAAAAAAGTGCAATCCCACATTGGTTTTTTGTTTGGCTTTTTTGCTAGGTTCACTAAATGCTAAAACTGACCTACCATTATGATTCTCCAGGTCAGTACGAGTTCATAGACACCTAACATGACTAGGTTATTTGTTATCTAAGTGGTGAAAAAAAATTCCAAACTTTGCTAAAAAAAAAAAAAATTGCGCCATTTTTCGATACTCGTAGAGTCTCCATTTTTCATCATCTGGGGTCGGTTGAGGGCTTATTTTTTGCGTGCCGAGATGATGTTTTTAATGATAGCATTTTGGTGCAGATATGTTCTTTTGATCGCCCATTATTGCATTTTAATTCAATGCCGCGGCAGCCTAAAAAACGTAATTCTGGCGTTTCAAATTTTTTTCTCGCTACGCCGTTTAGCGATCAGGTTAATGCTTTTTTTTAATTGATAGATCGGGCGATTCTGGGTGCGGCGATACCAAATATGTGTAGATTTGATTTTTTTTTATTGATTTATTTTGACTGGGGCAAAAGGGGGGTGATTTAAACTTTTATATTTTTTTTATTTTTAACATTTTTTTTACTTTTTTTCTTTACTTTTGCCATGCTTCAATAGCCTCCATGGGAGGCTAGAAGCAGGCACAGCACAATCGCCTCTGCTACATAGCAGTGATCTGCTGATCGCTGCTATGTAGCAGAAATGGAGGTGTGCTGTGAGCACCGACCACAGGGTGGCGCTCACAGCCACCGGTGATCAGTAACCATAGAGGTCTCTAGGACCTCTATGGTTACCATCCTGACGCATCGCCGACCCCCGATCATGTGACGGGGGTCGGCGATGACGTCATTTCCGGCCGCCCGGCCGGAAGCGGTAGTTAAATGTCGCTGTCTGCGTTTGACAGCGGCATTTAACTAGTTAATAGATGCGGGCAGATCGCGATTCTGCCCGCGCCTATTACGGGCACATGTCAGCTGTTCAAAACATCTTAGTGTAGTTTACATCTTAGTGTAGTTCTATGAAGACTAAACTTTCTATTGAGCATATGCAAGATTTCAGGAGGAGGGCACTGATAAGAGCTTTCAATCAAACCAAATGGGTGGAGATATAGTTTGTCGCCTGAATACACTTGGACTCATAAAATCTGGCAATGCAGAAGGGATTATAGAATCTTTCTGCAATGGATCTGCAAAGTAAGTGTGTCATCCTCATAAGGACTAAGTGATCTATTTTATTACGTCCACGGACGAAATTGCTGGATCTGAAGCAGATTCAACTTGCTAGAGGTTGAAGCAAGAAGCTAGCAGGTGGGGAAGCTGTAGTTTTACCCATTAAACTGTGTGGGAATGGCAGTGCTACACAAAGAGCATAGACAACATGGTGTGTTACGCTATTAAAAGAGACATCTGATAAGGTGGAATCTGTCATCTCTGTAGTCTCAAATATCTTGAAATATGCTTTAAATAGGACTTTTAATCTATTTTTTCATGTTGAACCGGACACATGATGTAATAGTGACTGCAAAGCTGAATAAAACTTTTTTTTTTTTTTTTATTCTTCGTTGTGGAGATATTAGCAATAAACCATATAGCACATGAGTTTGCTTTTGTTACGTTTAAGTGGGTGTTTTAGATACTTATTGTGGGAGGGACATTATGGACTGGGTCAGTGTATGGAGTATATTATAAAGAGGGGCAGTGTGAGGGTGATACTATACAAGGGGGGTTATTCAGAAGTTTAGCATGGGAGACCTACATATTTATTCATGGGGCAGTATAATCATACTTTTACTTTTAAGGGCACCGTGTTGGGATGTGCTGCAGAAAGCCAGAAAAGAGGGAAGTTTGAACAGATGATATTTGGGTGTGAAATCTCATCAAGGCATCTGTGCTTATGATAAACGGGTTGGAGACAAAAAGGATGGGAACTACTTCAATCATAGAAGATATTGTATATAAAGAATCTGGATGTAAATGTTTATTTGTTATACTAACTACATTCCATCAGTACTGTGGTTCTTATATGTTTTGCAGTCTGACGATTGCTGGTAACAATAACTTACAATGTCTTCTTACCATATTGTTAAGGACATAATGGATGTTGCAGGTTCACATGATACATATACAGTATATGGGGTTGACCGGAAACTGCAATTGATCACTGTACGATCATTGGTGATGTATTCATGTACTGATGGTTGTCTTAGTGATGTATTTATGTACTGATGGTGGTTCTGGTGATATAATAACGTACTGTTCATTCTGGTGCTGTGTTCATGTACTGATTGTGGTTCTGCTGCACTCATGTGCTGATGGTGGATCTGGTTATGTAGTAATCCATAAAGTACTTTCAGGTTAACACTAAAAAAAATTCTCAAAACTTAGTTTTGCGAATATGAGGACAATTTGACTTCGTTTCTGTTCCAAAAACTCAGTGCAAGAGTGGGTGTGTTCACACTGACTTTTTTGGCGCATAAACTCTCCAAAACTTTCTCAAATAATTAAAACTTGGTTTTGATGATTTATTAATGTACTGACTGTGGTTTTGTTGATGCATTCATTTAAGTAACCATTTTTATTTTTTTGCAGCCCTTTGGATTGGTTCAGTGTGGCAATTGGACAAAAAAATGCTGTGCACTCCTGACGTAAATATAGGCAATAGCTAACTGCTGTGGATTCAGCAATACAATTGGTGATTTTAATACACTTTTTACTAATATTCCCTGCAAAAATGTTGTAAGTTTCACCCTAAGAACCTTGCTTTATTCAATCCATCTATGTACAGCAGATTATTTTTAACACTACGAAAAAAACAAAACAAATTAGAACAGAAAAAAATAATGAACATAAATCAGAAGTACACTGGGTATTCGTTTATGCCTCACTTCCAGTATGGATATAAAAAAAAATAAAAAAAAATAACTGTAGAAACCAATGAAGAAAGTAAACATGACATAAACATGTTCTTGTAGAAGTCTGGAAGAGAACACAGACTTAAATCTGTTGATCTGTTAATAAGTCAGTTTTTGGCTGGGTAGAGGTTGCAGCGCAAGGCATATTGAGGACAAGCTTAAAGGGTTTGCACGGGTTTTCACTCTATGTGACTGCAGACTTGTGAATCCTCACATTGCGGCTGACGCACGACCACAAGTATGTGAATTATATACATGTGGTCATGTGTCAACTAAACATGTGTGACATCACTCAATACAAGTGTATTAAGCTGGGCCAGACAGTCTAATCAGAATGTGGCCAGAAATATGTAAATAGCATACCTGTGGTCACATGGCCACTCGCTTCCGACGTAGTGCACTCAATGTGAGGATAGAAAAACAAGAAGCAATGGAATGAAACTGAAAGGGAGAAGATACAGATTAGATATCAGAAAAAAAAACTTTTTGACAGTGAGGGTGATCAATGAGTAGAACAGTGGCATAGGATTACCGTGACAAAGAGGAGCCAGAGACCGCAGTGTCTGATTACTTCTAATCCTGCGCTAAAGAGACGCACTTTACCTTTTTAAATGGTGTAAATTTTTGTTGTCAGTACAGGAGTTAATTGGCCATGTTGAAAGCTCTCGGACCTAGGGCTCTCAGCTGAGCTCGGGTAGCCACTCCTATCCCTTATATAATCTGGGTCTTCACTGACACACATTGTCAGACCTAGCTTTTGCTGCATGGCTCAGAGGATTGCAGTTGGTGGTTATATGAGAAGGCATTTGATGGGTTTATCTGTGACTGTTGTTTGGTTTAGTAAGTATGATGACTCCCATTGCTTCTCCTACTTTGGTTTTACCTCATCCTCTAATCCCTGTGGCATTCCTCAGTTATATGTGACTGAATATTTGTTTTGTTATTTTCCATTTCCCGTTTGTGTTACCTCGTTCGTCTGGTTGGTGTACTACGGTGCACAACTGTTCCCCTCTTCCCTGGGTGGGAGAAGGAGATTGGACTCAGGAGATGAAGCAAGGTACGTGGCATTTTCACCTTCAGAAGAAACCCGGGGAACAGGGCGAGCTAGGGCGCTCCCTAGTGTTAGGGAAAGCAAAAGAGCTCCTGGTCTCATGTCACCCAACAGCAGAGTCGTGACAAACAGGCTGCCATGATAGGTGGCGAGTTCTCCTGCAATGGAAGTATTGAAACAGAGGCTGGACAGACGGCTGTCCGAGATGGTTTAGTGAATCTTGCATTGAGCAGGGGGTTGGACACAATGAACCTGGTGGTCTCTTCCAAATCTAATATTCTATGATTCGCAAGTCTGCAGTCACATAGAGAGACTTTAGACTTGCAGCCTACGGCTGGACAACCCTTTTAACGATCTTTTATATCTACTTGCAGTCAGAGCAACAGTGGAAAGCTCTAGTTGCAGATTGGTTGGAGGATCTGATCTTTTTGGAGTCATAGAGGAGACAAAATGGGATCAAACAAAAGCAGGAAATTCAGATAATAAATAATGCATTTTTTTTACATTTTCTCAGAATTTCAGAGATTTTAGAGAGCAGTCCCATATTTTGTATCTCTTAATTATCCAGCAGAAATGTCTTCCTTGAATACACAGCCTTTTTGTTTCACTGTTCACTATGTAATGCTCCTTTTCTCCTGTGGTGCTGGGGTAATGAAAAACTTGCCACTCCTGCACAGCTGCCCTGGATTACTGCTGAGACCAGTAACTGGCTGCAGTGCCCACGTGGGTATAAGGTAATGACCACTGCAGGACGGTAAGCAAAAACCAGCTGGGTGCAAAGGGTAGAACCTGTTCTTTTGCTATTTTATGCCTGAGAAACAATGGTCAGTCTCACTTGGTTAATAATTGAAGTTATATGAACAGAGTAAAAAATCAGAAGATGTAGTAAAGTCAGAGGGATTGATCGAGTAAGGTACTAGGAGGTCAATCAAAGCGGAGATCAGGTTAGGAGCAGGATACAATATGAAAGACATTGACAGGAACCCTAAGAAGTAGGGCACTTTGTGATCAACTCATGTAACAAGAAAAGGACTGTCCTCCTCACCTACAAGACAATACATTATCAGATTACGCTTTGTTAAAAAGCATGGAACAGAAGCACATGAAAAAAAGCAAGCATCAATCTTTGGCAAGTTCACTTCTTCTCTGCAAGGTTGAGCGGTGGAATACTATTATGTGATGTCTTTTTGAAAAGATACTTAAAAAAAAACTATTTTCCATTTACCATGATGGGAAGCAAAATGAGGGTTTGTAGCATCTTAAGGATTGAAATAGAAGAAATTCTCTACCTTTCAATCAAATCAATTTGAGATCAAAACAGAAAAACATTGGCAGGGGGATTGAAGATAGGCTGGCACAGCCCATAGGTATGCTTTAGTAAAAATACTCCTGGGAGAGCACTGGATAAAGCACACAGTTGCTGCCCATTGCCTTTCATCAGCTGTCATTACAGAAAGTGAGAGTGAATTAAAAGCCCAGTTCTATATTCTGCAGCTATACAGCCTTATACAAACTGACATATGATGAAACACAGTTCAAAGGCAGTTGAGCACCTGCTTCTCACTTCTTGCTTTATAATTCTACCGTAATCTGCCGCAAGAGCTGCCTGTCTATCATTCAGCAGCTTTCTACTCACACCACTTACATCTCACTTTTGGATCCCGATTCTCCTTTTCTAGTCTACAAAAAGCCTTTAAAGTTTCAAACTTTCCCACTCCTCTTTCATGCTTCTGGCTGTGTACGTCCTAGTTCATTGGAAATCTGTCTTACTTTAAACTATTTCTTAGATCCTTGAACATTCTACTGTATTTCCCTCTGTATTTCCTCAGGCTTCAAAGCTGCACCCTACTGAGTAACTAACCAAAATACACGTGGGCTTTAAACTAAAGAGCAGCGCTCAAACTCCCTTTATGTTCATCTATTCTTAAATTCTTAAATGGGATCTCCGTAGGGTCTCCTCCTCTCTAGGGACAGACCTAGAAAGATGTCCCCAGTTTAAAGTTTCCATTCATTTTTTTTAAGGACTCTAATATTTCACTATACAAAATTAATGTGGTGACAACCATTTAAAGGCTACAGATCGCATCACAATCAGCGGGTGACACACAGACACATAGTACACACATTTTCCAGACATAAAAGCATGTTGTTTTTTTCAATGTTAACATCTTATACAGTACCATATTTCTAGATGTGTCAAATCAAGAGAAAAAGTAAGTAAAATGTATCCCAGGCAGGTAAGAAAACAGCTGCCCAGGATCTAGTGGGATGTAGGCTCTGCTCACAATGGTGTTTTGCTTCCATTCTGATGCATCGCAGTGTTTTTAATGGCTAGAATATTGTAGTTTGCAGCAGTGGCGTAGCAAGAGACTTGTGGACCCCAAGGTAAAATTTCAGCGTGCCCCTACCCACCAGCAAAAACAATCATATAGCTAATGAATAACAAATATCACTATATTGTTACTGAACAAATTCTACTATAACCGGACAATATTACCAATAATACCACAATATAAGAGCAAAATAATGTCACCACACCATGACCATATATTACTGCCACATAGTCTGAAAATAACCACCATTCTGTTACCTAATGAAGCTCTTCCTTCTCAATTTTTCAGTGCAGTGGCCAGGCAGCTTTAGAAAACTATTAATCTACGGATTAACCATATATCAGTGTTTTTTGACATGATAGGTTCTCTTTAAGAAATTAAAAATACCAATTGTTTTTGGAAGGAGCTTTCAGTAGTCTTGTTAATTCCGGACAGTGCAGAGCGCTATTCATTTATTGCTCTGTCTTTTTCCTTATGTGATAAGTTTTAAGTTTTGATTAGAAGGCAAGTAAAAGATCAAAGAATAATAAGGAGCTTTCCATGCATAAGCTGGGGTACTTTCCATTGATTTTTTTAATGAAAAAAGTAATACAAATTGCTTCAATCTGCAACAATAAAAAATGCATTTGTCATTTGTATACTGTACTGTTTTCCACCCGTTTCAGCAGGGGTCCGGCTACTCGTTTTCTAAAGTACATTATTGAGCAGTCAACTATTTTCATGTGTAGAATGTACCAGATATATGGCAATGTATGGCAAGGCAAAACTCAGTAGGCTAAAAGGGTTTCCTTGTACCCCAGCACTGTATAAATGTAATGGTTAAGGTTTCAAGCAACACAAAATGGATCTCAACTCATGTTTCAAGACTGCAGGATTTTTATCCATATTGCACTGAGCTGAAAAACAGTAAAACTGCTTTAATACAGTGTTCACGTAAGGATTCTGTATTTCTAAGGCCCCTTTCACACATCACTTTTTTTGCCGTCAGTCACAATTCGTTGGCTCGACGGATCGACATACCCGTTGCAGATTGTGAAAAATTGATGTGATTGATTCATTTTTTTGGACGGAGCTGACTAGCGGATCTGGCTAATTGGATTGGAGCATGATCAGTTATGAAAAAAAAAATGAAATCCGTCGCCGGATTCCATGATTTGACAGATCTATCGCCATAGGCTTCCATTCTAGCAAACGACGGATGGCGATGGATCCGTCGCTGTCTGTTTTTTTGACATATACAAAAAACGTTACTTTGTCTGTTGTCTTCGGCAGCCGGACGAACAATTTCCGATGGATCCAGCAAACGACGGATGAAACGTGAGACCATCAGTCACAAACCGTCACTAAAACAATTATATTAGAAAAAAAAACGGATACGGCGGCATCAGGGGCCAGATTGTTTTTATTTCAAAATTCGATGGATTGCGACCAATAGCAAAAAACTGATGTGTGAAAGGGGCCTAACGTTTACAAATTGCATAATCTTAAAACGACGACCAAAAAATTTTGCAGCTAAAAATCAATCGAAAGACTCGTTTGATTAAGAAAAAAGAAGTGAAGAAGTTTGTATTACAAATTCATTACATTCTATTCCTCAAGGCTCTACAAGTAAATGCAGTCTATATGAAATATCTGGTTATTTGACAGTGAAGAAGATGAAAAATCTGTGTAGAAGAACAGCAGGAGCTAAAACTGCTCTTCTGTAAAGTGACCAGGGGTTCACATAATTTCCCCCACTATCTCCTACCAAACAAATACCGTATATACTCGAGTATAAGCCGAGATTTTCAGCCCAAAATTTTTGGGTTGAAAGTGCCCCTCTCGGCTTATACTCGAGTCACGGTCGGCGGCAGGGTCGGCGGGTGAGGGGGAGAGGGCGCTGAGGCATACTTACCTGCTTCCGGGGCTCCTGGTGCTCTCCCTGCAGTCCCACGGTCTCCGGGTGCCGCAGCTCTTCCCCTGTTCAGCGGTCACGTGGGACCGCTCATTAAAGTAATGAATATGGACTCCACTCCCATAGGGGTGGAGCCGCATATTCATTTCTCTAATGAGCGGTAACGGTGACCGCTGATAGAGGAAGAGGCTGCGGCACCGAAGACCAGCTGTCCGGGGGAAGGAGCAGGACGCCGGGAGCAAGTAAGTATTACATATTCACCTGTCCGCGTTCCACCCGCCGGGTGCCGCTCTTTCTTCGCGTCCTCTTGCACTGACTGGTCAGGTCAGAGGGCGCGATGAAGTATTAGTGTGCGCGCCGCCCTCTGCCTGATCAGTCAGTGCGGAGAGACGCTGGGATGGGACGCTGAGGAGCTGCAAGCAAGAGAGGTGAGTATGGCATTTTTTTTATTGCAGCAGCAGCAATGGCACAGCTTTCTATGGTACATCTATGGGGCAATAATGAACGGTGCAGAGCACTATATGGCACAGCTATGGGGCAATAATGAATGATGCAGAACACTATGGCACAGCTATGGGGCAATAATGAACGGTGCAGAGCACTATATGGCACAGCTATGGGGCAATAATGAACGGTGCAGAGCACTATATGGCACAGCTATGGGGCAATAATGAACGGTGCAGAGCACTATATGGCACAGCTTTCTATGGTACATCTATGGGGCAATAATGAATGGTGCAGAGCACTATATGGCACAGCTATGAGGCAATAATGAACGGTGCAGAGCACTATATGGCACAGCTATGGGGCAAAAATGAACGGTGCAGAGCACTATATGGCACAGCTTTCTATGGTACATCTATGGGGCAATAATGAACGGTGCAGAGCACTATATGGCACAGCTATGGGGCAATAATGAATGGTACAGAGCACTATATGGCACAGCTTTCTATGGTACATCTATGGGGCAATAATGAAAGGTGCAGAGCATTATATGTGGGGCACAGCTTTATATGGAGCATCTATGGGGCCATAATGAATGGTGCAGAGCATTATATGTGGCACAGCTTTAAATGGAGCATCTTATGGGGCAATAATGAACAGTATGGAGCATTATATGTGGCACAGCTTTATGTGGAGCATCTATGGGGCAATAATGAACGGTATGGATCATCTATTTTTATTTTTGAAATTCACCAGTAGCTGTTGCCTTTCCTACCCTAAGCTTATACTCGAGTCAAAAAGTTTTCCCAGTTTTTTTGTGGCAAAATTAGGTGGGTCGGCTTATACGCGGGTCAGCTTATACTCGAGTATATACGGTACATATTTATATATGAACAAGGCAGCACTAGACAAATGCCAACTATAATAAAAGATCATAATTTACGGAAACAGATCCTTCTCTTTACTGATGTTCACTTCACTGTATAACTAAAGAGCAGTACAAACAAGTAAGGCAAAGTATTACAAAGTTAGGAAACATGTTTTCTAATAAGTCATGTAGAATTGAATTATGAAATATTTCTCATATACATTATGTAAAATCATGCCACTATGGGCCACCAAATTAGTAAAACGGATTACATTTTGCCATGGCCCATCATGCAATGTATTACTGTAATGGGGTGCACGGTTGGGTTACTAAAGAACTAATAAAGAAAATTGTCAAGAGTTTCATCCAGAAAACGAAGATGATTTGTTTCTCATTTGTCATCTGTATGCAATCAATTTTTTTAACAGCAGCTATTAATCATTTACAGTTTACTATGCTAATCATTTGCGATGTATCTGGAAAAATCGGATGTTATACATATGGAACCCTAGACAAGAAAGGGCGATTCTCATCTGACACAAGGAAGAAACTAGTACAGCTCACAGTAGAGAGTTGATGAGATGACCATGTCCGGGAATTAACTCTCAAGCTCCCTGCTTGGACAGTAGCACATGTCCCAAAATAGAAAATAGAGCTGCTGGATGGTCTCCCACCTTGCCCTCAACGAAGGTATGGCATCACATGACGCCAGAAGCAGAGAGATCCAACATAGACATAGATGTAGCAATTAAAAATGTAATCAGAATGGCGACTCATTAAGACTCCATATGGTGTCACTTCTAAAGGTGAAACTAGCTTAACACATGTGGCCAAAAACTGCATTACAAAAATAGGTCATTTTTAGCAAAATGTTCATAGTTTTGCTGCATACAACAAAGATACAGTCTTTCTGGTGAAAACACCTTAAAATTGCTTACTTTACGCATACCCTTATTTACCGATTTAGACACAAAACTTAAAAAGTTTTTGTCTCTTATTACAAATAAAATGATTGGCAATATCATGAATTAGTATAGATGCTGGTGATATTAGAATAATGGTAAAAAGAGTTCCCATCTATTATCTTTATAATTAAACTTTGCTTCCGGAGGAGGAAAGTATTTGTAAAATCAATAATGTTGTAATGATTATTTTGCACACACATCCTTTTCACTGCTGCAATCAAATTTGTACTTGTCTGCTAACGCAGGCTTTCTATCAGTACACAAACCTGCCAGACTTTCATTATTCTGTGCTTTATCTACAAAAATGCAATTCGAGTTAGAATAGTTGCTTCTATAAGTTCATTAATTGGAAACACCTTATTAGTACCAGAACCTGAGATAATGATTTTTTGAAGTATGTTTGAAGTCATTGACCTGCTAGAAGACCGAAGACCTAGGACACAAACCGAGCTTTCTGACATTGGACACTACATTGCGACTTAAAATCCTTTGGCAATCTTGAAATTTTATGATGCCTTGCATACAGTCAAGGCACCCAGTGCCAGAGGCAGCAAAACAACAACAACAACGACACATCTTTGAGCCTCCACCATGTTTACTGTAGGTACTTTATTCTTTTTTTTGTAGGCCTCATCCATTTTTAGCAAACAGTAGAATAATAAATAATAATAATAATTTTTATTTATATAGTGCCAACATATTCCGCAGCGCTTTACAAATTAATGATGTAGAATGATGTATTTTACCAAAAAGATCTATCTTGGTCTCATCTGTCCACAAGACATTTGGCCAGAATAATTTTGGCTAACTCACATACATTTTGGCAAACTGCAGTTTAACTTTTTTATGTCTCTGTGTCAGCAGTGGGGTCTTCCTGGGTCTCCTGCCATAGCGTTTCATTTTATTCAAATGTTGACAGTTTGCGCTAACAATAAAGCACCCTGAGTCTGCAGGAAAGCTTGAATTTCAATGGAGTTTGATTGTGGTTGCTTATCCACTATCCTGCATTGAAACCTTTCATCAATATATCTCTGCCGGCCATGTCCAGGGAGATCAGCTAAAGTGTCATGGATTGTAAACTTCTTGATTATGTTGTGCACCATAGACAAAGAAACATCAAGATCTCGGGAGATGGACTTGTAACCTTAAGATGGTTGATATTTTTCAACTATTTTGGTTCTCAAGTCCTCAGACAGTTTTCTTCTCCTCTTTCTGTTCTCCATGCTTAGTGTGGCATACACAGACACAATGCAAACATCTAGTCAACTTTTCCCTTTTTTAATCTGGTTTAGGTGTGATTTTCATATTACCCACACCTGTTACTTGCCACGGGTCAGTTTGAAAGAGCATCACATGCTTGAAACAAACAATTTTGTTTGCCCCATTTTGTGGGTTATGTGTGCAATGATGTCTAATTTGCATTTTTTCCTCTTTTTTGTGTTGTCCCAAAGGAAAAAAAAATGTGTATAACAAAATGTGTAATTGCAATTATTTTCTGGGAGAAATACTTTACTTTCTGGAACAATTTAAAGGGTGCCAACACTTTTGGCAATGACTGTTTATGACTCTGCATAGTCCCAAAAAAAAAAAAAAAAAAAAAAATATATATATATATATATATATATATATATATATATATATATATATATATATATATATATATATATATATATATATATATATATATAATGTCCCCTATGGCGTGGCATCATCCAATCCAATGGGCGTCTCCAGACTTGATCTTGCGTCTCCTCTCTGGTCGCAAAAAGGGACAATAATTAAGTAGCGGATTATGTTATCCGCAGCATGTACTTTCTTTGGACTGAAATTTGTAGTGAAAAGCTGTAAATTAGCTCTAAAGTCTCAACTCTAGACTTCTGTCACAGATTTTGATGGAAATGTTATGTGCATGTAACTCCTGACCGTGTGAACATGGCCTAAGGGAATTTAATTCCCCAAAACATAGTTCCTTCAGTGACACGTGCTGAGCCGAGTTTGTGACTTCCATGCAAGTCACGAAGATGAGACACAGAGAAGTGAGAACCCATGATGCAGTGTTTAGTGTTGTAAGGCTACGTTATGCTAGTTTGCGTCGGGTTTGCGTCGGGCGACGCAGCGGCAACGCATGCGTCATGCGCCCCTATATTTAACATGGGGGACGCATGCGTTTTTGTTTGTTGCGTTGTGCGACGCATGCGTCTTTTTTGCCGCAAGAGTCGGACCAAGAAAACGCAACAAGTTGCATTTTTTTGCGTCCAAATTTCGGCAAAAAACGACGCATGCGTCGCAAAACGCAGCATTTTTGCATGCGGTGTGCGTTGCTTCGCCGACGCAGCGGCGCACAACGCTAATGTGAACGTAGCCTAAGCAACGAGAAGACAGAAAAAGCAACAATTCAAATATCTAAAACTGAATTGTTGAGATGAACAAACATGATATCTATTGTAATTAACTGTGACTTTTCTAACATTCAACTGGGAATTAATTATCTTGTAAAGTTACACATTTCTATTTATGTGCATCATTAATTCATAAAAGTCTGAAGTATCAGTTCTAATTAAGCACTTCCAATATATCTCTTACAATTAACATGCATACATTATGTGATGAAAACGTTTAATACAAAATATAAATGTTAGGGATAGAAGAATAGTGATAAGGTTATGGAGTGGAAATGTCTTCAGATGTTAAGGTTTTCTTAAAACAAAATTTGATATTTAGTACTCTCCACTGGATTTTCTTTTAGTGTAGTTTATTGTGCCATTCGAAATTAAGGGGAATCTGTCAGTAGGATCAAGCCTACTGCATGCAGTACAGTGTCCGGTCCACAGTTCTGAAAAGTTCATTTACATATAAGAAAAACAAGGATTTCTCTGGAACGAGACATCGGATAGCAGATATCAATGTATAATTTTATTTCTATGACCTGCATGCCCATATAGACGGCTTGGAAGAGGAGACCCACTGACAGATTCTCTTTAAAATGACTATCAATACTGGAAAACTACATTAACCAACTCACTTACCTTGATTTGGATTTTTTTTGGCATAATGGATGGAGGGTGCACAAAATATTGAAAAACTATAGTTATAAGAAGAGAAAGGCAATATACTGTATATCAAAATGTGTGCATTATATAAATTGAAATTTTATTCATAGAGTATGAACAAGTAATAGATACTGAATGATTGAAAACAATTAAAACCTGTAATGCAATATCTCAAACCCAGGAAAAACTAGTAATGAGCGAAAGTGTTGGCACCCTTAAAATTGTTCCAGAAAATGAAGCATTTCTATCATAAAATTATTGCAATTAAACATGTTCTGTTAAACACGATTACTTACTTTGTGTGTATTGGAACAAAACAAAAAATAGAGCAAAAAAAGCATATTGGAAATTATTTCACACAAAACCTCAAAAATAGGCTAGAAAAAAATTGTCATTTTTTTCAAAATTTCACAAAAAGGAGAAAAATGGAGTCATAATTCAATAAAATTTAAACTTTTATTTCACTAAATTACAATACAATTATTGAGGTTCTCAGACTTATCACTTATGAGATAGTGATGACAGGGGTTGAACAATGCTATTTCTCAGTACAATAAATGTATCAATCATGCAAAAAATGAATTGTTAATCTTTATGACTCCTCTTTCACCTTTTTTGTAGTATTATGTGGTGGGGTTTTTCAGCTAAAAGCAATCAATATGCAAATATGGAATTATTTAGAGATTGCAATCTTTCCAAAAAAGTGGGTAAACAACTTAGTTTCAAACAAGTGATGCTTATTCAAACTGACCTGTGGCAAGTAACAGGTGTGGGCAATATGAAAATCACACCTGAAACCAGATGAAAAGGGGAGAGTATGGTGCAATCTTTGCACTGCGTATCTATGTGTGCCACACCAAGCATAGATAAGAGAAAGAGGAGAAGGTAAGTGTCTGAGGACTTGAGAAAATTGTTGAATAATATCAAAAATCTAAAAATTACAAATCCATCTCCAGAGATCAATATGTTTCTTTGTCCAAGGTGCATAATATAATCAAGACGTTTACAACCAATGTCACTGTAGCTAATCTCCCGGGAAGTGGAAGGCAGAGAAAAAAAAATGAAAGTTTAAAACGCAGGATAGTCTGGATGGTGGATAAGCAACCCAAATCAAGCTAGGAAGATATTCAAGCTGTCCTGAAGGATCAGGGTGCATCAGTGTCAGCGAAATCTATCCGTCGACATTTGAATTAAATGAAACAATAAGGCAGAAGACTCCAGCTAAAATCCTTCTGGGAAAGCATCTTGTGGACAGATGAGATGTGAAGAGAACTTTTTGGTAAAGCACATCATTCTTCTGTTTGCTGAAAATGAAATGAGGCTTACAAAGAAAAAACACAGTACCTACAGTAAAATACGGTGGAGGCTCAAATTTGTTTTGTTGTTGTTTTGCTGACTTTGGCATTGGGAGAATTGAGTGTGTGAAAAGGCATCATGAAACCTGCAGATTACCAATGGATTTGTGGTGGCAATGTAGTGCCCAATGTCAGAAAGCGAGGTTTGTGTCCCAATGGGTAATTGGTCTTCCATCAGGACAATTGTATAGAGTGTGGCCAGCAATAAGGTTATATACTCTATCTTACTCACAGATGACGTCTAATGTGATTTTTATATTACACATACGTACATCTGCCTTATTACACTGTATATTATGTGCAGGACCGTTATTTATTAATTACGCTGTCTGCTGGTATCATGCTAATCTTTTCCTTCTCCTTACAGAATCGGCCTCTTTGAATCCACTCCTCTGCCATATGTGACACTCTGCGGCCACCGTACTGCACCTCTGCACAAGCAAATCCACTGCTCTGGAACGCACCTCCATCTTTTGTTCCTACAGTGGAACGCATCGCACACCGCCCCTTGCGGTCATGTGACACCCACGTCACCATAGCTCCGCCCCTTCCGGCTTCACATGCCGGTAATTCAGCGCGCACACCATCCCCTTCTCCTCACTATATAGGGAGGTCCCGGGCGCACTACTCTAGCCTACACTTGTGGTGGATACCGCATGTCTTCTGTTACAGTGGGCGGGTAAGTCCTGTGCACCACACGCTTTTAAGTACAGCAGATCACTGTGCCATCTATGACACACTATTTTCCTCATGCAGACAGTGCGCACTACCTTGTAGCCTGCACTTGCGGTGGATACATCGTGTCTCCTGTTACAGTGGGCGGGTAAGTCCTGTGCACCGCACGCTTTAAAGTATAGCGGTTCACTGTGCCATCTATGACACACTATTTTCCTCCTGCAGACAGTTTCCACTACCTGTGACCCATACATCTTCAGGCCTTTTCTATTGGTATGCAAGTCTTGCTATACACATGGCACCACACACCCTAGCAGGATTCTATCTAGCCTGTATATGCACTAACACGTTCGTTTGAATATGCACAATTACCTCTTTTATAGATGAAATCTATATTTATCATTTGGGGCTCCTTCAAGCATACTGGTTAATTTAGGTAGGTCTCCCTCCTCATACCTTATGGCCTAGTTGTCCCCTATCAACACCCAACCACCCCAGACCCCCCTTTTGCTTCTCCCTCCGTGTTGCACTACCACATCTATACATATATACGCCCATATTTTGCAGCAAATGCATTTCGGCTACCTTGTTTGATGGTCCTCCATTGAAGTTGTTGTTTTACCTTCAATCATGACTATATCTTCCTATGTGATGTATATACTTTTGTTCATTTGGTTTTTTTGTTTATGCTTATTTTCTGTATTTTGTTTTTTTGTCCTATGCATTGGATGTCACTTTCTCTGTATATATTTCCCTTTAGCACACTGATGAAGGTCCAGTATCGACCGAAATGTTTGTGTTTACTGTATGTAAAATAAACCCCCATTTTACATCACAACACTTCTGTAGTGTGCCAGTCACTTGTTACTTTCCATCAGGACAATAACCCCAACTATACTTCAAGAAGCACCCAGAAATGGATGGAAACAAAGTGCTAGAGATTCCTGAAGTGGCCAACAATGGGTCCAAATGTAAATCCCATTGAACACCTCTGGAGAGATCTTAAATTGATGTTGGCAGAAGGCACCCTTCAAGTATGAGAGATCTGGAGCAGTTTGCCAAAGAAGAGTGATCCAAAATTCCAGTTGAGAATTATGAAAAACAAACTAAACTACTTGAACTAAATATTTGTCCCTGATAAAATAAAAAAGTCTATACTTACCTCATGTGCCGGCGCCGTTACAGCAATGTCAGCACTCGCCATCCCGCAGCTCTTTTGTGGTGTTGTGACATGTGTTGCCCGGCACTCAATCAGCGCTAGCGTCACTGTCTCAGCCATCATAAAGATTGAACCTGAAGGGTATATTGGGGATCAACTGAAGCCCTGGCTTCCTCTTCATGTTCAATTTGTACAAAGGTGGAGACAGTGAAACCAGCGCTGATTGGGCGCCGGGCGCCATGTGCAACAACACTGCACGATAATTCCGGGACCGTGAGTGCAGACACAGCTGGAAAGGCCAAACATTTAGTTCAAGAAGGGGTAGGTACTAGTAAAGGACAACCCCTTTAAGGATAAAAGTGATTTAAAATAATAAAGAATACATTCGATCTCAGCGCTGTGGTGGTCTCTACCTGACCTGGAGCAATAGCTTCAGCAACTATGTACATAATGTATGGAATATTATTGCTGCCGGACCAGGGTGAACCACTGGAGTATTTGCAATAGAGGGCAATTTAAAAGGTGACTAGAGCACCTCTGCTGCCATTAGCACCATTTTCTAATGAAAAATATCTACCAAGAGAATCTGATAAGACAAATGTTTGCAGAATTTAGTGAAATGTATTTCAATTTCCGGGCCTTGGACGTCAAACATTTTGCAACTCATAAGTTATGTTCTCCTTGGTGCAATCGGGGTAAACAATACTAATAAATTCAGCTTTCGGGAGAATGCAATGGAACAATATACTTAATTATCCATGTTTTTTACAATTATCTTAGCTGACAGGAAGCAGATGTATATGGAATATCAATTCTATTTTAAAAGTAATTTCATATAAATTAGCTTTTCCAGCAGTTCCCCGACAACAGAGCCCATTTCCCTGAATAATATTTTATACATTGAATAAAAATAATAGCACAGCTTATTTTCAATATTTGCAGCACTGAAATTCTGTGTGCACCCTGTCTTGACAATCTTAGAAAGGCTACAAGTCAACTATAACGTATGCAAACATAAGATGTAACATACCGTATTGTGTCGATGTATTCAAGCTATACACAAATGAGTCACCGAATGCAAAATTATTGCCTTAGAATAGATTATTCTGTGTCTCATTAGACACTGCATAAAATACCACATATCAAATACCAAGAAAGCCTGAAATAGCACATGGAGTTAAAGACATTCGTTATTGCCATCCAGATATCAGCCAACCAGTAAAAAATGTATATTTATGTGTACAGATTTACAATTTTTGGATTTTCTCTTCTCATATTTCATCTCTATTAACTCAAGGAGGTTATTATATAATAACTAGATGGTGGCCCGAGTCTAACACACCAGGTATTCTGGAAGATGTATGCAGTTTATTTATGAAGATTTTAGAATAATGTATTGGATACACAGGATTCGGCTAGCCGTGACCAATTAGCGAAGTGTGGTTCAAATCCTGCGCCAATTTGCGGCTGGACTGCGCCTGTCGCTGATTGTTTGCGGCCGGCCACGTAGTATATAGCACAGCCACATAGTATATTGCACAGCCCACAGAGTAAATAGCACAGCCCACGGAGTATATAGCACAGCACGAGTAGTATATTGCACAGCCCGCGCAGTACCACATATGCAGTATATCACATAGGCCACGTAGTGTATAACACAGGCTACGTAGTGTATAACACGGGAACACAGGCCACATAGTATATTGCACAGCCCACACAGTATTTTGCACAGCCCGCGCAGTACCACGCAGTATATAACATAGGTCATGTGGTATATAACACAGGCCACGTAGTATATTGCACAGCCCACACAGTATATTGCACAGCCCGCGTAGTATATTGCACAGCCCGTGTAGTACATTGCACGGCCCGCATACTACATTGCACAGCCCGTGTACTATATTGCACAGCCCGTGTACTATATTGCACAGCCCGCGTACTATATTGTGCAGCCCACAAAGTACATTGCACAGCGTATATTGCACAGCCCACGTAGTATATAGCACAGCCCACGTAGTTTATAGCACAGCCCACGTAGTATATTTCCCAGCCCACGTAGTACATTGCCCAGCCCACGTAGTATATTGCACAGCCCACGTAATATATTGCACAGCCCACACAGTATATAGCAATGTGGGCACCATATCCCTGTTAAAAAAAAAAAGAATACAAATAAAAAAAATAGTGATATACTCACCCTCCGTTGGCCCCCGGATCTAAGCGGTTACCGACGCTCCTCGCGCGCTCCGGTCTGAAGAGTGCATTGCGGTCTTGCGAGATGATGACGTAGCGGTCTCGCGAGACCGCTACGTCATCATCTCACGAGACCGCAATGCATGGAGCGGTCACCGGGGCATCACAAGGAGCGGGAAAGGCCGGTTCCTGATCCGGAGGGCCGACGGACAGTGAGTATATAACGATTTTTTATTTTTTTAATTATTTTTAACATTAGATCTTTTTACTATTGATGCTGCATAGGCAGCATCAATAGTAAAAAGTTGGTCACACAGGGTTAATAGCAGCTTTAACCGAATGTATTACACCGCGGTCAACGCTGCCATTAACCCTGTGTGTGCTGACTGGAGGGGAGTACGCAGCGGGCACTGACTGCGGGGAGGAAGGAGCGGCCATGTTGCCGTGGGACTCTGCCCGTCGCTGATTGGTCGTAGCTGTTTTGCCACGACCAATCAGCGACTTGGATTTCCATAACAGACAGAGGCTGCAACCAATGAATATCCGTGACAGACAGACAGACAGACGGAAGTGACCCTTAGACAATTATATAACAGATTATATTAGGAAACATCATACTTCTTTCTTTCTTTCTCATTGCTCTTCCATCAAACCATTACTTATCCATTATTGTAATTTATTAATTATCTATCATTCAAGGAGTTGTCTCATTAGAGACATTCCTGACATACTCACAGGATAAATCTTAAATGTCTTATAAAATAGGGTGCCAGAAATGGAACTTATCTCGTGACTAGGGGTCCCTTGATCTCTCATTCAAACTGGCATCTGACCACCAATGAGTTAAGAAGAAAAAATAATTAAAACAACATTGTATGAACCATGGCCGGCGCCCCCAGCTCTTAAAGGGGCAGCACGCACACATGGTAAAAAGCTCCCAGCCAACAGCTAGGAGGCATTTAGTTAGCGTGCACACCTACAACAAGGCTCCCAGCCTTGTATAAAAGGCACCCTCCCAAATAGGTAGGTGCTTGAGTACCCACTATAGTTTACAGTTAATGGTGTTGGTGTGTGCAACTGTTGCCAGGTCCCCAGTCCTTAGTCTGTTATAACTATTCCCTTTCCTGTGTCATTCCATTAGTATAGCATAGTGTGTGCGTTATCCTGTGGTCGCTTCGGCGGTATCCGTATTCTAACCCTGAAACTGCAGCGGCAGTCCGTGAACCCGAACCTCTGGCCCTGTTGCAGTCGTTCCTGAATTCGTAGTTCCTGGTCCTAGTCCAGCAGTTGCTAAACTGATCTCCAGTCATGTTTACCCATCCAGCAAACTCGACCACGTGGGATTGGCAACTGCAATATCAAGGTCTGCCTGGGAGTCGTACCTGGCGGCTACCTGCAGCTCAGTCTGCCTTCACAATCAGAAGCTCCAGTGAAAAACTTGAAGTTTCACGCGCCTTCATAGGCAAACCCAGACCTGTGGCACAGTGGGTCCACAAATCACATGCGCCACATGCGAACATGACAAACAAACTGTCAATCCATTCATTGTAATGAGTTCGGGATACAGCCAGACAAATACTTTTGCTTGAATTCAGAACTCCCATAACAATAAATTGAGAGAGCCAGTGCAAGTGATACGACCTCTCCACTGACTGGTGGCCGGGCATAGTCTGGAATTGGGGATCAAGGGACACTGTTTCCTGTTGGATGTGCTTTGGAAACGATTAAAAAAATGATAAAAATGCACACTGCAGACCCCAGAAGCATATCTGCAATTGGGCTAGTTGACCTATCTAGTATGTTTATCCCCTTAACCCCTGGAGCATTTTACAGATTTACATTTTCGGTTTTTGTTCCCCTCTTTCCCAGAGCTATAACTTTTTTTTTATTTTTCCGTCAATATGGCCATGTGAGGGCTTATTTTTTTGTGGGACGAATTGTACTTTTGAATTACACCATTGCTTTTACCATGTTGTGTACTAGAGAACAGGAAAAAAATTCCAAGTGCAGTGAAATTGCAAAAAAAGTGCAATCCCACACTTGTTTTTTGTTTGGCTTTTTTGCTAGGTTTACTACATGCTAAAACTCCAGGTCATTACGAGTTCCTAGACACCAAATACGTCTAGGTTATTTTTTAAAGGGAGCCCCCGCACCACTGAGCACAGCCGAACCTGCCACACCAGCCTGGGATGGGAGTCAGATCATCACCATGCAGTGTCAGACCACCGAACACTCCCTCTTCCAGCCCAGGGCTGGCAGAATCGCCCGAGTCCTGCAGCCGCCACACTCCTGTTAAGTATATTTGGACTATAATACGCACCCCCATTTCCCCCTAAACATTGTTGGGAAAAAGTGCCTCTTATAGTCTGAAAAATACAGTACCTTATAAACAAAATGTAAAACTTTAATTCCCTTCTAACTTGAGTAGATACATTTTAACGCAAGAGTCAAAAGGGTAGGGCATAATCAGACTTATTTAACCTTTTTGTGCAGGCGTGTACTATGGAGGACAGAGAATGAACTTCAATCTAATATTCAAACAAAAATAATCCAGCACTTCATATTTATCAGGGCCAAAGGTTTAAGAATTATCAAGACCTTTCCCATATGTTAAATTGGCATATCGCCAGGTGAAATACTCCAATACACACTTTCAACACAAAGAAGGAAACAGAGTATATATATATATCACCAACGCATCAATTCGATAAAAGTAGTTTTATTAAACATATATTGTAATGACATATAACATTAAGATGAAAAGTACAAAAAGAAACAACAGCTGAACACTCTAAGGGAGGATCACCGCTCCATTAGTAAGACTTGGCAGACTTGGGATATCCCCTTTGAGAAAGCCATCGAACGCGAAACGCGCATCAGGGGTCATAGGGCGGACCACTGCACATTCCGGACTGACAATGGGTGAGCAACAATACCAGTGATATACATGCCTCTTGAAATTGGGTGGTGATTTTTGATATATGTGCATTTTCTGATGAAAACTTGATTGTTTCCTATATGAATCTAAAGGCATCAGTAGTAATGGAGTTTCTGTTCACATATGGGTATGTGCTCTGCCAAGTCTTACTAATGGAGCGGTGATCCTCCCTTAGAGTGTTCAGCTGTTGTTTCTTTTTGTACTTTTCATCTTAATGTTATATATCATTACAATATATGTTTAATAAAACTACTTTTATCGAATTGATGCATTGGTGATATACAGTTAGGTCCATGTATATTTGGACAAAGACAACATTTTTCTAATTTCGGTTACAGACATTACCACAATGAATTTTAAACAAAACAATTCAGATGCAGTTGAAGTTCAGACTTTCAGCTTTCATTTGAGGGTATCCACATTAAAATTGGATGAAGGGTTTAGGATTTTCAGCTCCTTAACATGTGTCACTCTGTTTTTAAAGGGACCATAAGTAATTGGACAATTGACTCCAAGGCTATTTCATGGACAGGTGTGGGCAATCCCTTCATTATATCATTCTCAATTAAGCAGATAAAAGGCCTGGAGTTGATTTGAGGTGTGGTTCTTGCATTTGGAAGGTGTTGCTGTGAAGTAAACATGCGGTCAAAGGAGCTCTCCATACAGGTGAAACAAGCCATCCTTAAGCTGCAAAAACAGAAAAAAAAACATCCGAGAAATTGCTACAATATTAGGAGTGGCAAAATCTACAGTTTGGTACATCCTGAGAAAGAAAGAAAGCACTGGTGAACTCATCAATGCAAAAAGACCTGGGCACCCACGGAAGACAACAGTGGTGGATGATCGCAGAATAATCTCCATGGTGAAGAGAAACCCATTCACAACAGCCAACCAAGTGAACAACACTCTTCAGGAGGTAGGTGTATCAATATCCAAATCTACCATAAAGAGAAGACTGCATGAAAGTAAATACAGAGGGTTCACTGCATGGTACAAGCCACTCATAAGCATCAAGAATAGAAAGGCTAGACTGGACTTTGCTAAAAAACATCTAAAAATGCCAGCACAGTTCTGGATGAACATTCTTTGGACAGATGAAACCAAGATCAACCTCTACCAGAATGATGGAAAGAGAAAAGTATGGCGAAGGCGTGGTACAGCTCTTGATCCAAAGCATACCACTTCATCTGTAAAACACAGCGTTGGCAGTGTGATGGCTTGGGCATGCATGGCTGCCAGTGGCACTGGGTCACTAGTGGTTATTGATGATGTGACACAGGACAGAAGCAGCTGAATGAGTTCTGAGGTATTCAGAGCCATACTGCGTGCTCAGATCCAGCCAAATGCAGCAAAACGGATTGGTCGTCATTTCATACTACAGATGGACAATGACCCAAAACATAAAGCCAAAGCAACCCAGGAGTTTGTTAAAGCAAAGAAGTGGAATATTCTTGAATGGCCAAGTCAGTCACCTGATCTCAACCCAATTGAGCATGCATTTCACTTGTTAAAGACTAAACTTCAGACAGAAAGGCTCACAAACAAACAGCAACTGAAAACCACAGTAGTGAAGGCCTTGCAGAGCATCAAAAAGGAGGAAACACAGCGTCTGGTGATGTCCATGAGTTCAAGACTTCAGGCAGTCATTGCCAACAAAGGGTTTTCAACCAAGTACTAAAAATGAACATTTTAGTTAAAATTATTGAATCTGTCCAATTACTTTTGGTCCCTTTAAAAACAGGGTGGCACATGTTAAGGAGCTGAAACTCCTAAACCCTTCATCCAATTTTAATGTGGATACCCTCAAATGAAAGCTGAAAGACTGAACTTCAACTGTATCTGAATTGTTTTGTCTAAAATTCATTGTGGTAATATCTATAACCAAAATTAGAAAAATGTTGTCTCTGTCCAAATATATATGGACCTAACTGTATATACTCTGTTTCCTTCTTTGTGTTCAATCTAATATTGCAGCAAGCATGCAGCCAGCGGGTAAGGAAAGGGTGAATCAAACACCCGAAAACCCCGCCTCTATGGCTGAAAATTGTTCCCTCCAAATTCAGGTGACAGAGTCCCTTTAACTCATTTTATTAACTACACTCCCCAATGAATTTATCTAGTGGTGCAGTCATCATATTGAGACTACATGTGCCCCACAGAATTGTATACCACTGGGCAGTGAAGAAAGAATAAATTACACTAAATAAACCACCAAAATGTTGTTTTAGCCCAAAGTTTTTAATTTTTTAAGGTCTAATGAGATTTTTTTTTTTACAACAAACTGAGGTTCATTTTTCCCTAAATGCGCCAATACTCTACATGCAGTGCACATGATCAGTACGTTTCCTAAGGCTGGTGACCCAGATGTCGTCATGACGACATCGGGTTACCATCACAACAATCGGAAGCCCGTGTCACGCCGTGGGGTCTCCGATTCATAGGCAAAGAGGCTGTCATGTTTGATCGCAGCATTTCGGGGGTTAAAGTGCTGGGAGTGGTCTGTGACCGCTCCTGTCACTTAGTGCTGGGTTTCAGCTGTCAGAATCAGCTGACACATGGCAACGATCGCCCACGCACCCCCTGGGTGCGCAGGCAATCACACAGATGTAATAATCCATCCGTGGTCGAATAGGCCCAAGTCACATGGATGGAATATTACGTCTGATGTCAGAAAGTGGTTAACAGCTAAATCTTTCCTTTAAGAAAGCACTATATGTTTTTTATCAACAGTGAAAAAAAAATTAAAGTGATAGGCAAGGGTTACATTTTTCACCTTCCATTTCTAAAGACACCATTACTACAATAAAAGACATCCACTTGTTTGCGAGAAAAATGATTCTGAAACCTTTTCATAATAAAAAATGAAAACCATAATCCATTTACTACTATTGAAGAGCTAGAGGCTTTAGTTATTTTGGAACAACTGCAAAAAGTCTACAGGTAAGTTTCTTTGCCACACACCTCTACAACAAATCCCAAAAATTTCCATAGTTTCGTTCCTGTCCAGCTGTAAAATTTTTTATATATCAAAAAATTACAGCGCACTCAGACTTGATATGATGCAAAAAGTGTTCAACAAATTCATTATAACAAAAAGGGGTAGCCATAGAATAAATAGGAGCAAACGTGTTCAAATCAGACCAAACCCAATGTTTCGACCCACCAGGGTCTTATTCATGGGGTTACTGGGGAGATAAAAAAAACAGTATAAACAGCTAATAGTGGTATGGCAATAATACATAAAATAAAGTGAAGAAGGGTCAGACGATAAATATACAATCACCAAAGTAGATATATAAATAAAACAAATACAAAGACATGGAACCAAATATATACACTAAATACAATAGAGACAGTCATGATAGTTGCTAATGAAGTTCAAGCAAGATGTAAATAAATCTTACAGAGTATCTCTAAGAGGAGAGTAATAGGAAGGGAGTGAAAAGTAGGGAGCGACAGTTGCAGAGTGGGATGATTACCTTGGCTTCCAGAAATATGTACATTTATGGCAAAAAAGGAAGGCAGGAGGGCAATTTTTTTTAGTGCAAATCCTGTCACTGTGACAAATAGAGCGGTGTTATAAGGTTGTACGTGCCTAAAGGTCCCAAATGTAGGTAGCTGAAGGGAGGAGTAGAGGGTGGAATAATCCTAATGGAGCGTGTTGATTATGTACCCAAATCCGTAATACAATGGACGTAATATGTAGTATATTATAGGTAGATGTCTGAGGTACCTGTAGTGTCCTAGTAGGGCGCTCCAGTATCGAGGTGATAGACTGCCTAGTGCTGAGGTAGGCGGTAGGCCGATTAAATGCCCAGGGTAAAGTACTACTACATACAGCGGGCCTGAAATATGAAGAGGCCGTATAAGGTTACGGAAATGGAATAGATATATAGGTAGTGCAGTGGGAACAGAGATGTGGGAGGTACCTATGGTACCTTGGCACACTTATGCCAAGTATGGTATGCCTCAATAGAGTGACAGGGGATAGTGGACAATTGGGCCCAAATGTTCCTGCTGAACTTGGAGTACTGGACCTATAGTAGGATCGTATATAATGAGGGTCATATACAATGAGGGTGGGAGACCAATGGTGGCGCAGTGCATAGGGGCGGCATAAATACCTGTAGGGTCCTGGGCTTGCTGTGAGATAAGGTGATGGAGCGGCACACCCGTGCCTTGCTTTAGGTAGTGTGCTGGATGGGGGCAGATAGGAACTATTTATAGTGCCAGCGGTCCGCTGGACCGGAAATGCGGCCGCCAGACCGGAAGTGACGAATCACCACTGTGTTGGAGCGCTGGCACATGCGCAAAGGGCGCTAATGGTAGCGCTCATGTGAGGGCAGGAGGATGCCAGGAGATGACATGTACAGGGGAGGGTGGTGTATTGGTGCATGCGCAGAGAGCGCTGATGTAAGGGCAGACAAGTGTCAGGAGTTGGAAGCCGTGATATGCACAGGGGAGGACGGTGTATTGGCGCATGCGCAGAGAAGCGCTGATGGAAACAGCTCTATGTGGGCAAGAATATGTCAGGACGTAGTCATGTAAATGTGGCGCTACGTGGAGGCACAGTACGGTCTATAATAATGTATAAGGAATGTAAGGAGGGAATGGGACAAAGAAGAATGTTGCAAATAAGACCAAGGGCAGTGAAATTAATTAAACTAAATGGACATAAATAAGCGGGGCAAAGACGGAGAAGGGCAAAAGAGGCCAGGATAATGGGAGGCTGAATATCTATGTGGGAGGCAATGGTATGAATGGATTAATGGAAGGAGGTAGTTAGAAGAGACTCACCTAATAGAATGTTGACTCAACGTGTCTGGAAAGAAAACCGAAAAGATTAATAAGGCATTACAACAACGAGTTTATTTCCCTATTAAGACCCTTGGGGGCTAATGTCTCTAGTTTGTGGATCCAGTAAGTTTCCCTGAGTTTGAGTAATTTGATGTGATCACCACCTCACCTGGGTCTGGGTATCTGTTCAATAATGTGATACTTTAATTGTGCTATCATGTGTCTGGATTTGATAAAGTGTCTGGGATGGGCAGCCACGTTTTCCCACAGCGAATGGTAGATTTGTGGCTGGCTATTCTGCCCTTGAAATGTTGTGTCGTCTCACCCACATACATAGGGAGGATATCGGGGTCAGAGACAATTTTGGATACCCTTGTGAATTGTGAGCGGGGGAGGCTATTGCGTGTTGCCTTTGGATGGCTGCTAAAATAGTGTAGCAGACTATTGCAGTCAGTTGGTTTGGAATACAGATCAGTTGAGAGGTGACCCTGGTTGTTTTTGCATATGAGGGTGTCCAGAAAGGAGATCTGCTTAGAGTCATAGTGCATAGTGAACTGTAGTTCCAGGTAGATCCCATTAAGAGTCTCATGAAATGTTACCAATGTTTCTGTAGGTCCCGCCCAGATGAAGAAGATATTGTCTATACAACGATGGTAGCACTGTATGTGTTGTTTGAATCTGTCGTCCGTATAGACGAAATTCAGTTCAAATGCGTTCATGTATGCATTAGCATACGCGGGTGCGACATTTGAGCCCATAGCGGTCCCTTGTTGTTGAATGTAATAGGTGTCTTCATACAGAAAAAAATTCTCATATGAGACGAGCCTTAATAGGTCCAGGCAAAGTTGTACCAAGTTAGTAGACAGAGTGGATGACTCTAGTAATGATTTGGCTGCTGTGATGCCTTTTTCGTTAGAGATGGAGGTGTAAAGACTGTTGACATCCATTGTGACTAAGAGACTGTCTGGTGGTATGGTGTTGAGTTGCATGATGACATTGAGAAAGTGGCCAGTATCTAGTAGGAAAGACCTGGTAGTCTTAACGAGTGGCGTAAGGATCTTTTCCAAAAAGACCGAAAGTGTCGAGAGTATAGAGTCGGTGGATGCCACAATAGGGCGCAATTAAAGTATCAGATTATTGAACAGGTACCCAGACCCAGGAGAGGTGGAGATCACATCAAATTACTCAAACTCAGGGAAACTTACTGGATCCACAAACTAGAGACGTTAGCCCCCAAGGATCTTAATAGGGAAATAAACTGGTTGTTGTAATGCCTTATTAATCTTTTCGGTTTTCTTTCCAGACACGTTGAGTCAACATTCTATTAGGTGAGTCTCTTCCAACTACCTCCTTCCATTAATCCATTCATACCATTGCCTCCCACATAGATATTCAGCCTCCCATTATCCTGGCCTCTTTTGCCCTTCTCCGTCTTTGCCCCGCTTATTTATGTCCATTTAGTTTAATTAATTTCACTGCCCTTGGTCTTATTTGCAACATTCTTCTTTGTCCCATTCCCTCCTTACATTCCTATACATTATTATAGACCGTACTGTGCCTCCACGTAGCGCCACATTTACATCACTACGTCCTGACATATTCTTGCCCACATAGAGCTGTTTCCATCAGCGCTTCTCTGCGCATGCGCCAATACACCATCCTCTCCTGTGCATATCACGGCTTCCCACTCCTGACACTTGTCTGCCCTTGCATCAGCGCTCATTGCGCCTGCGCCAGCGCTCAAACATTGTGGCGCCACACTTATATCACTAACTCCTGTCAGCCCACTCATAGCAGTTACCACTAGCGCTCTCTGCGCATGCGCCAATACACCACCCTCCCCTGTGCATATCATCTCCTGGCATCCTCCTGCCCTCACATGAGCGCTACCATTAGCTAGCGCCCATTGCACATGCGCCAGCGCTCCAACACAGTGGCAATACGTCACTTCTGGTCTGGTGGCTGCATTTCCGGACCAGCGGACCGTTGGCACTATAAATAGTTCCTATCTGCCCCCATCCAGCACACTACCTAGAGCAAGACATGGGTGTGCCGCTCCATCACCTTATCTCACAGCAAGCCCATGACCCCACAGGTATTTATGCCGCCCCTATGTGCTGCGCCAACATTGGTCGCCCACCCTCATTGTATATGACCCTCATTATATATTATCCTACTATAGGCATACCGTACTTGGCATAAGTGTGCCATCTCTACAGGACTATATAGGTATTTTATGTGGCACATTGTCTATTATACGCAGCATCTTTAACTCCACTTTAAACTACTTTATACAGGTTTCCCCTTTTATTGACATACTATTCCAGAACACTCAGTCTGGCCATTTCAACAAGGGCATGTGGATCTGCCACCTCCCGTATACCCTATTGGACCGTACCCGGCACAACTGCTCCAGGACACCATAGGTACCCCCCACATCTCTGTTCCCACTGTGCTACCTATATATATATATATATATATTCCATTTCTGCAACCTTACACGGCCTCTTCATATTTCAGGCCTGCTGTATATAGTACTAATTTACCCTGGGCATTTAATCGGCCTACCGCCTGCCTCAGCACTAGGCAGTCTATCACCTCGATACTGGAGCGCCCTCCTAGGACACTACAGGTACCTCAGACATCTACCTATAATATACTACATATTACGTCCATTGTATTACGGATTTGGGTACATAATCAACAGGCTCCATTAGGATTTTTCCACCCTCTACTCCTCCCTGCAGCTACCTACATTTGGGACCTTTAGGCACGTACAACCATATAACGCTGCTCTATTTATCACAGTGACAGGATTTGCACTAGAAAAATTGCCCTCCTGCCTTCCTTTTTTGCCATAAATGTACATATTTCTGGAAGCTAAGGTATCATCCCACTCTGCAACTGTCTATGCCTACTTTTCTCTCCCTTCCTATTACTCTCCTCTTAGAGATACACTGTAAGATTTATTTACATCTTGCTTGAACTTCATTAGCAACTATCATGATTGTCTCTATTGTCGAAATGTTGGGTTTGGTCTGATTTGAACACGTTTGCTCCTATTTATTCTATGGCTACCCCTTTTTGTTATAATAAATTTGTTGAACACTTTTTGCATCATATCAAGTCTGAGTGTGCAGTAATTTTTTGATATATGACTTTTCGGGCCTCCGGGTCTGTCTTACCAGCATCTCGAATTATTTTGATCCGGTGCATACCATTTGCCATATTGGAAAGAGCATTTCAAAAAGGAATAATTCAAGATAGATACGGGAATCTATGAAGATTCCGATTTCTAAAATGGTAACATTCTATTTAATTCTGAAACTACATAAAGACCCTTTATACCCACCCAGAAGTCCAATAGCAGCTGGCAATTGCGGACTATGTGAAATGGTGGATAAAGTAATTGATTTTTATTTACAACCTTTGGTTGCCACTTTACCATCATACAGTAAATACAACACATCAGCACTACATCAACTTGACCATATCCATCTACAGGAGGGAATGTTGATGGTCACAGCACATGTGGAGTCCTTGTATACATCCAGTCATGCCCATGACCTTCAGGCTGTTTCATGGTTCCTTTTAACCAGCAATATAGATCACAAAATGGCTGATCTATTACTGGTTTTACTGGAGTTCATTTCCTGGTTTTATGGAGAATGCATAAGAGAAACCGTATGAGAGATAACAAGCGGCATAGCAAGCAAGGCTGTGGAGTCGGTAAGCCACAGTTGCGACTCCGACTCCTGGATTTTATCAGGTTCCGACTCCGACTCCTTCATAAATGGCCAATTCATAACAATAAATTTACTGTTGTCAAATATTAACATCATGCTTATTCAGTTTCTCACCATCATATAAGTAATCAGACCACTTAGAGCAAAAACTAAATTTATTAGCATACAATTAGAATATAGCAAATAACTTTAATAAACTTTTCTAAACTCTTGTAAGTAAATATGCAATAAACACTGTTATGAAGTTAATAAGAAAAAAATCTATAAATTTGTCCTCAGAAAAAGTATTGCCTCTGTCAGATCCTTCTTCATGGATGCCCTCAAATCTGATCTAATTATTTTGAGAGCAGAGAACAACCTCTCTACACTAACTTGGGTTGGTGGCAAAGCGGTAACCACTCGGGCAACATGTCTGACAATGTCCGGATACAGAGGAATCGCTTGTTGCACTGTTATTTTTGATGAACAGTCAAATTTCTCAATTTCTTTTAGTGCACATGAGAAATGCTGCTGAAATGTACTGGCTGTGTTCTTTGATGGGGATGACTCTTCTATGCGGGAACGCTTTGCACGGTCCTTGTGATCCAAATATTTTTCGAAATTAAATTCTTCATCAGATGATGAGGGTGAAGATGTGGCAGGACGACCAAATTCTTCTTCTTCCTCCTGACTGTTCTGCAACCCTTTCATCCCTACTGCTATTTCAAACAGAGCTTTTTTTCCTTTAGTTAGCTGTTGATCATCTAGAAGAATCCGATGCATTGGGTCTACATAAACAGCTGCCAAAATAATATTATTTTTTAATAGTAGCTCCTCTCTCCGTTTCATTGATGTAGTAATGCCACTTGCAATTAACCCTCCTCTTTGGAACAGGCGGAACATCAGGTTCTTCCACTCCTTTAAGAAAATACCTGGAGTTAAGTCCTCTGCTTGTAATTTTTTAGTCACTGTAAATGGGTGCTCTAGCAATTTTTCCAGCTCAGTCACCTGCTTCCACTGACTTTCATTTAGCGTCAGTTGAGGGTTAGCCATGTCTACAAGAAAGGTTTTCAGTTCAACCAAGCGCTGAATCATTAAGTACTGCCCCATTGTGTGGCTTGATCAATAATTGCCCCTTTTCCAGCACGTCTCTTCAAAATTGAGTCAACTTCTGGTTCTGGCAACAGTAGCCAATTTTCTCACCTTGCCAATCAGTGCAGCAGCATGTCCTGCTTGCAGACTGTCTCTTATAGCCAGCTGTGGCGTATGCACAACACAGCGGATGTGATGAATGAAAGATCGTATTGACACAGTTTCAACAAGATCATCTAAACTATCATGTTGCTGTTCATCTGAAGCAACTTCAGTTTGCTCCTCAGTTACAATACTGTGTTCCTCTATTTCAAACATTTATGTGTCTGTGGACCCAGAATGTTCTTCTAGCTGCTGGTCACGATCATTACTCTCATTCATTAGCTTAATAGTACTTATCATATTTGAAGTATTGTCAGTTACGACAGAAAGAACTTGCTCTTTTTTAAGTTCATAGTCTTGCAGAACCTTTTCCACCAAGACCTGGAGAAACTCACTGGTGTGATGAGCTTTGGTGTCTTTTACTGCCAATGTCTTGGTAACTATTTCATTTTTTGTCACAAACAAATCGGACATTGATGGCAAAATAGTTCACTTTGTGATGTGTGCAGACATCCATTTTAAGAAACAGAAAGCGTCCCTTGAGAGGTTTTTTAAGTTCTTCCTTTTGTTTAAAAGCTTCTTCGATTACTAACTTTCTAATACTCTCTATCTCCAGAGAAACACCAAGCTTGCGGGCCATTTCTCCATTCAGACACATAAAAGCTGGTCGTGAAAATAATGAAATAGGCACACTATCCTTTACAACAAGCTCTATAATCTGTTTTTAAATGTATCTACTGTCATTGTCACAGTAACTTTGTCACTGACAAAATATTTTGCAACTGATGGCTGCAAAGTTCTCTGCTCCTTTGGCTGGAAGAGCTGGGCACTGGTTCATTGGTATGGATGCAGTCTTTTTCATCCACTGCTTTCAGTACTTCTGGATGAAAGCGCTGTAAATGTCTCTTTAGATTAGAAGCTCTGGTAGGAGCATTTTTATCTTTGCCTGAATATGCACTGATCTTGGCTTCACAGCATTTGTTTTTGTCTGGATCATTTGTCATACACTGACAGACATAATGTTTTCTATCTTGAGTGATGGTGAAATGTTCAAATACAGCTGATTTAATGTGACACTTCTTTGACATTCTCAGGTTTTTAATTCTGCATTCACAATCAAAATGACAATTGTTTTTCCTAAAAACAATTGTACAAAATTATTGCCAGGTCGTACAACTGATATAGTGGTCAGTAGTACTGTTATTCTTCATGTACTCACAGTTAACTGATGCAAAGTTTGTTGAAAGGATAATACTTATTACAGTCTTCCTCTTCTGAGTAGCAGCTGTGAGATGCTTGGAAGACACACACCAAACATCTAGTCTAGAGGAGGAGCTTTACTACTAAGAATTTGCAACACATTTTCACTTTCAGTTTCATACATTGTAAGTAGGGGGGTTGGGGCAGCATGGGGTTAACCAAGTATAAGATTAGATAAGGGCAGAGGAGATGTTAGGGGTCGAGTTCCCGCTTCTGCACAGGGGGAATCTCGGAACGCTTCTGCTGCGGTCTCCCATTCTTCTCCTGCCGCAGGTAAACCTGCTCAGCAGAGACGACGGTCCTTGCGTCTGGCTCAGTCTCACTCTGTGCTTAGGCTTGCTGTTGCTTCTCCAGTCTTTGCCATTAAAGCCAGTGCTGGGCAGCAGCGAGTGGACGCTTTTGAGACTAAGTCCTGCTTTTTCCCTTCTGAGCATGCCCAGGGTGAGATCTCCCATTGGAGATTGAGGGTCACATGCTCAGATGCTGCAGTGGTTCCCATTGGTCCTCCTGGCAGGTCCTGAAAGGGCTAACTTCTGTGGCAGCTGTCCATTGGTCCTTTATTTGAAGGTCCTGAAAGTACTGCAGCTATATAAGCTGCGCATGATCGCACGGCCATGCGCTAGTGTACAATTGTATACGTGTGTTTGTTGTGAGTGCAAGTCGTTCATTAAATACCCCTACCCTATTGTATGACTGTTCGCGTATGGAGTATGGCTGCTATCTAGCGCCCGACTAACCACTCAACATGTCACACACGTATCAGCGTCTATTGCTGTGTCCGCCAGTGCGGCGCCACGCGCCAGTAGTGCGCTTCCTGACCCACGTCTGGGTGCTTAGTGGTGTCTGCCAGTACGGCACAGTTCGCACTTCGGTGCTCTTATTATAAGAGTTGCCTAACACACCCTGTTGTGGTGTTGTGTCAGCAAGTGGTCTAATCGGACTTCAATCCTGAGTCTTGGGGTTGTGTTCGCTGACTCCTTGCTTGCACTCTTTAGTGTGGTATTGCGGACCTGTGGCTTTACCGGGTTCGCTTCCACCACCATATTATGCTGCCATTTACTAGCAGCAGGTTTTCACCTGCACGGTGGACCCCGGACTGCGAACGCATCTATTACATCTTTCTTGGTGCGTTCCGCCAGTCCTAACAGGAGAACAGTGACACACAAGAAGTAAAGGTACCGTCACAATTAGCAACGCTGCCAATCGCTGCAGCGTCGCTGTGTGGTTGCTGGAGAGCTGTCACACAGACAGCTCTCCAGCGACCAACGATGCCGAGGTCCCCGGGTAACCAGGGTAAACATCGGGTTACTAAGCGCAGAGCCGCGCTTAGTAACCCGATGTGTACCCTGGTTACCAGTGAAGACATCGCTGAATCGGCGTCACACACGCCGATTCAGCGATGTCTGCGGGAGATCCAGCGATGAAATAAAGTTCTGGCCTTTCTGCTCCGACCAACGATGTCACAGCAGGATCCAGATCGCTGCTGCGTGTCAAACACAACAATATCGCTACCCAAGATGATGCAACGTCATGGATCGCTAGCGATATCGTTGTTAAGTTGTTCAGTGTGAAGGTACCTTAAGAAATGTCTCTATCTCCAGCAGAACTGCTTATCACTGTTGTTCATAGTTTGATAGAACATATATATTTGAGTAACATTTATAAAATTCATATGAAAGTTCAATTATGAAATATTAATACATTTTTTTAAAGCTGGAGTCGGAGTCGGTACATTTCTACCGACTCCGACCAAAACTAACTCCGACTCCACGACTCCGACTCCACAGCCATGATAGCAAGCAAGCGCAAGCGAGAGTGAGAGTTCCTCTGTTCTCTATGGTCAAGCAGAGAATTCAGCCTAATTCAGTTTTCCTTCCAATATATGAACTGTAAAAGCTGCCCCATATACAGCTGCCCCCACAAGAGACAAGTCCACAAGCAAGACTAAAAGGCTTCACTCAGTCTTTGGTCCATGAATTACGCATCTCTTTGTCTAGGGGAACTTTTGGCTACTATTGTGAGCAGAACAGCTTTCACATTTATAGGACAATACATATTAATTGGGAATAACAGGATAATCTGCTTTATCATCTCCATCTTGATTAAATCAGGAGTCATGAAAGGCACTAGTGAATGTAATTATGTGTATACTGAGCTATTGAGACACTGACCTCTGATCTCTTTTATTAAATAAAAAAAAAGAGTAGCTCTTTCTATCACCTGCATGACGACTCCTGTTTATAACTGGCCAACATCATGCAGTGAAAGTAAAAGTCCCCAGAGCCAAATTTCTGGTAATGCCCCCTTGTCTATAATGGCTAGAACAATCTAAATTTTTCAAACTATGCTAATATCTCTGCTTCAGAAATGAAAACAATTAAAACAAATAACACTAGGTTTTATTCAGCTCGATAGCCAATATTCCGCTATGTGACCAGTATAACATGTTCAAACTGGTGAAATGTCCTATTGAGATGAAACTAGGGAACATTGCAGGTTTTTTGTGATTTTCTGGAGTTGTGGTCGACTGAAAAGTTGAACATAATCTATTACAGGAATCCATTTAGCATAAGCGTCTATTTAATAGGAAAATCCATGTACATTTTATTGTGGGTATCCTACCTTTGGGATCCCCAATAATCAACAGAAAGGAGGGGCACAGCACTCAGTTTTACTTTGTAAGAGTTGTGCTAACTACTGTAGCCATTTATTGTCCCATTCGTTGCCTGGAGTCCTGAAGGTTGGAAAGTCATTAATCGATCTGCAAAAACCCTACTAGTCCATGCCCTCATCATCTCTCGCCTTGACTACTGCAACCTCCTGCTCTGTGGCCTCCCCTCTAACACTTACGCACCCCTCCAATCTATTCTAAACTCTGCTGCCCGACTAATCCACCTGTCTCCCCGCTATTCCCCAGCTTCTCCCCTCTGTCAATCCCTTCACTGGCTCCCCACTGCCCAGAGACTCCAGTACAAAACCCTAACCATGACGTACAAAGCCATCCATAACCTGTCTCCTCCATACATCTGTGACCTCGTCTCCCGATACTTTCCTGCACACAACCTCCAATCATCACAAGAACTCCTTCTCTACTCCCCTCTTATCTCCTCTTCCCACAATCGCATACAAGATTTATCTCGCGTATCACCCCTACTCTGTAACCATCTACCCAACATATCAGAGTCTCACCTACCATCGAAACCTTCAAAAAGAACCTGAAGACCTACCTCTTCCGGCAAGCCTATAACCTGCAGTAACCACCAATTGACCAAACCGCTGCATGACCAGCTCTACCCTCACCTACTGTATTCTCACCCATCCCTTGTACATTGTGAGCCTTCGCGGGCAGGGTCCTCTCTCCTCCTGTACCAGTTATGACTTGTATTGTTTAAGATTATTGTACTTGTTTTTATTATGTATACCCCTCCTTACATGTAAAGCGCCATGGAATAAATGGCGCTATAACAATAAATAATAATAATAATAATCGATCCTTGCTGGTCTATTCTAAAGATAAGCTATTGATATTAAAGTCCTAGAGAATCGCTTTAAATGGGAATTCATTTTTGGAGGTTCACCCTTCACAACATTTATATCTTGATAGAATGCAAATATTTTTACACATTCTTTGACTTCTTATCAGTAAAGTCAAGCCATATGACAATTCTTAATACAAGAAAAAACGTTAGGTACCACTTAGGGCTGTCTTTATACCCTAATGTGTAAAACTGAATTTCTAGGTAAAAATAGTAAAAGTTGCTCAATTAGGAAAGTTCAAAAGAGCTCAGAGCCAATAGAAAAGCTTATTGCCATTTATTTTGTTTTGCCACAACTCTAAAAAGGCGGTTGCTATACAAGGAGCTTTGGTGGTGTTTACTGCCAATGTTAATGAAGTTTCATTAGTATGAAAATAAAGGACTTAACAAGCTTTGCATACCAAAAAGAAGGGATTTAATTCCTAAATTCAGAACACTATCTTGAAATGGCGGCATTTCATCTGTGAAAGCTGAAGCTTAATCTCACATTGTCGTGTACAGCTGAACTCTGAGATACTGAAGCTGAGAATGAGGATTTGCTATTATATTGCCATTCTGCAGACATCTATTCCATTTCAGAGGAGGAAACATGCAATATCTTGAGCTACAATTTACTTAGATGTGCTGGAAAATTCTCCAACTTTTTCTCTAAAACATATTCAAAAACAATTTTTCTTTCCAAACTCAAAATTGTCATGTCCAAGCGATCATTGAAGCTGTTTATGAGAGATTCAGGCCTGGCACTGAGTGTTGAAGCTCCATCTCAAGAAAGTGTCCAATGTAGTCTTTGTTCTCCAGTGAAAGACATGCTTTTGGCAGACAATGAACGTAAATGGCTATAAGAGGACACTAAGAGATGAACTGAAGAAAGCTTTCCCACACATGCCTTGGGATTAGTGGCAGCCACACTGGCTTTCAGGCCATTCTTTATGTTGATTTAATGTGGACATATTTAGAGGCAGTTGACTACTTTATACATGCATTTAAAATGCAAATACTTAATTCCTTCAATGGCAATTATCCAAAAATAAAAACACACTCTTTTCATTCTATGAGAGCTCCATATTGAATAGAACATTTAGGTACATTAATCTGCCATAGAACAGGAATCCTATATATAACATCTAAGGAAAATTTGCAAAGATTTTAAAAAACTAAGTATAGTTTTAAGTCCGAACATGCAAAACAACAAAAAATGGTATCAGAACACACAGTACTGTGCAAAAATTTTAGGCAGGTGTGGAAAAAATTTTGCAAAGTAAGAATGCTCTCAAAAATAGAAGTGTCAATGTTAGTGTTAACAAAGTGCAACGTGAAAGAACAAAAGACAAATCTAAATCAAATTAATATTTGGTGTGATCACCCCTTGCCTTCAAAACAGCATCTAACCACAAATTCTTTTAGGTACACTTGCAAACAGTTTGTCAAGGCACTCAGCAGGGAAATTCTTCCAAACATCTCGGAGAACTAACCACAGATCTTTTATGAATGTAGGCTTGTGCAAATCCTTCTGTTTTTCCATGTAATCCCAGAGTTGGTGAGGTTGCGATCAGTGATCTGTGGAGGATATTTCATTTCCAGGATACTTTATTCTTCTTTAGGCGGAATATAGTTCTTCATGACATTGGCTGTATGTTTGCAGTCAATATACAGTGACAGAATAAATTTGGAGCTAATTTGGACTCCTTCATAATAGTATTACATGATGGATAAGTACCTGTTTATATTTCTCAGCATTTGACACCATAGACACAGTGATCGGCTAAGGAAACAGTGTGACAGACAAAAGACACATTATGCTTACTTGCCTTCGAAATTGCTAGATGTCCAGCAGTGCCATCAGTTCAGAATTAGTACCAACCAGTGAGACCAAGCTACAGCCATCCACTGTTCGGATATGTCTGGCCAAAAGTGGTCTTCATAGAACAATAGTAGCTAAAAAACAGACCTTTGACATGGAAACAGCTCCAAGCAGACAAAAAACATACCTTCACCATGAAAACAAGGTCAAGCAAGTCAATTATAAACAAAAGCATATGAACTAGGGTGCTGAAAACAGTCAACAGATGCTCTAAACCAGTATTTCCCAAACTCCAGCCCTCAACAGGTCATGTTTTCAGGATTTCCATAGTGCTGCACAAGTGAGACAACTCCAGATGTCTCCATCACCTGTGCAATACTAAGGAAATCCTGAAAACTTGACCTTTTGGGGTCCATGAGGACTGGAGTTTGGGAAACACTGCTCTAAACCGATGAGTCAAAATGTGAAATATTTTACGAATAGAAGTCAGTTTGGTTGACAAATGCCTTGACAGCGGTACAACAACGAGCGTCTGCAGGCAAGTGTGAAGCATGGTATCTTATTTCTAGCGACTCTGTGGAGTTAACAGAGTTCGCTTATACCGCCACCATTTGCTAGCAGCAGGTTCCTCTCCTGCGCGGTGGTTGCGAACACATATATATATATATATATATATATATATATATATATATATATATATATATATATATATATATATATATATATATAATTATATATATATATATAGCCTCGACCAATCAGCAACGGGCACAGCGACGATGATGTCATAAATGACGTAGAAATCCCGCGTCTGTGATTGGTCGAGGCCGTCAGGCCTCGACCAATCAGCAACTGGCACAGCGACGATGATGTCATAAAGGACGTAGACATCTCACGTTTCTGATTCAGCGACGGGCAAAGTATCGACGTAGATGTCATAATGGTTGCCATGGCGACGATGATGTCATAAAGGTTGCCTCGACCAATCAGCGACGGGCACAGAATACCCGATGCGTTAGAATCGGGCCACAATCTAGTATATCTATATCTATAATTGTCTAAGGGTTTTTCTGTCTGTCTGTCCTGGAAATCCCGCGTCTCTGATGGGTCGAGGCCAATCAGCGACGGGCACAGCATGGCGACGATGATGTCATAAAGGTTGCCTCGACCAATCAGCGACGGGCACAGTCTGCCGCGAATTTGCCTCGACCAATCAGCGACGAGCACAGTATCGACATAGATGTCATAATGGTTGCCATGGTGACGATGATGTCATAAAGGTTGCCTCGACCAATCAGCGACGGGCACAGTCTGCCACTAATTCTGGAATCATCATTGTCCATATACTACGGGGACATGCATATTCTAGAATACCCCGCCAGGCCTCGACCAATCAGCGATGGGCACAGCGATGATGATGTCATAAAGGACGTTGAAATCCCGCGTTTCTGATTCAGCTACGGGCACAGTATCGACGTAGATGTCATAATGGTTGCCATGGCGACGAAGATGTCATAAAGGTTGCCTCAACCAATCAGTGACAGGCCCAGTCTGCCGCAAATTCTGGAATCATCATTGTCCATATACTACGGGGACATGCATATTCTAGAATACCCGATGCGTTAGAATCGGGCCACAATCTAGTCTACATATATAATTGCCTAATGGTTTTTCCGTCTGTCTGTCTGTCTGTCCAGGAAATCAGCAACGGGCACAGCGATGATGATGTCATAAAGGACGTAGACATCCCGCATCTCTGATTGGTCGAGGCCGCCAGGCCTTGACCAATCAGCAATGGGCACAGCGACGATGATGTCATAAAGGACGTAGAAATCCCACGTTTCTGATTCAGCGACGGGCACAGTATCGACCACTCAGCAACTGGCACAGCGACGATGATGTCATAAAGGACGTAGACATCTCACGTTTCTGATTCAGCGACGGGCAAAGTATCGACGTAGATGTCATAATGGTTGCTATGGCGACGATGATGTCATAAAGGTTGCCTCGACCAATCAGCGACGGGCATAGTCTGCCGCAAATTCTGGAATCATCATTGTCCATATACTACGGGGACATGCATATTCTAGAATACCCGATGCGTTAGAATTGTCTAAGGGTTTTTTTGTCTGTCTGTCTGTCCTGGAAATCCCACGTCTGATTGGTCGAGGCCGCCAGGCCTCGACCAATCAGCGACGGGCACAGCATGGGGACGATGATGTCATAAAGGTTGCCTCGACCAATCAGCGACGCGCACAGTCTGCCATGAATTCTGGAATCATCATTGTCCATATACTACGGGGACATGCATATTCTAGAATACCCGATGCGTTAGAATCGGGCCACAATCTAGCCCAATCAGCGACGGGCACAGCATGGCGACGATGATGTCATAAAAGTTGCCTCGACCAATCAGCGACGGGCACAGTCTGCCGCGAATTCGCCTCGACCAATCAGCGACGGGCACAGTATCGACGTAGATGTCATAATGGTTGCCATGGTGACGATGATGTCATAAAGGTTGCCTCGACCAATCAGCGAAGAGCACAGTCTGCCGTGAATTCTGGAATCATCATTGTTCATATACTACGGGGACATGCATATTCTAGAATACCCGATGCGTTAGAATAGGGCCACAATCTAGTATGTATATATATATATATATATATATATATATATATATATATATATATATATATATATATATATATATATATATATATATATATATATATATTCGGTGCGTTCCGCCAAACCTAACATAACACTAGCGCCAGGGATCTGGCTAGTAAATGGCGGACAAACAGCAATCCTTGCGGTACATCCAGCAGCTGGAGGGTAGGTTGGCGGCTCTTGAGCGCACAACTTCAGCTGTGGACATCACCACAGTTGCTGTTCAGGCTGCTATCGTGGCTGCAGCAACCTTGGCCACTGCCACCCCTGTTCTGACTCTATCCTGCTTCCCGCTGCCAGAAAAATTTTCTGGTGATAGTAAATCTTGTAGGGGTTTTGTGAGCCAGTGGTCTATACATCTCGAGCTCCAGGCTGCACGTTTCCCCACAGAGCGGGCACAGGTGGGATTTATTGTGTATCTCCTGTCAGACAGGGCGTTGGAGTGGGCTGCGCCGCTGTGGGAGCGTGGTGATCATGTGGTGCAGAGTGCTCCCCTGTTCCTGAGCACTCTGAAACAGGTCTTTTTAGGGCCTCGAGTCACCGATGATACAGCGCTCAAACTGTTGGCATTGACTCAGGGCTCGTCCTTGGTCAGCCATTTTGCCGTCCACTTCCGCACCCTAGCATCTGAGCTGGAGTGGTCGGATAAAGCCCTTATCCCTACATTTTGGAGGGGGCTGGCTGACCACGCGAAGAACACTCTGGCCTCAAGGGAGATTCCTGCCACACTGGAGGAGTTAATAGCTGTGTCTACCCGTATTGACCTCCGTTTTCACGAGTAGAGTTTAGAGCGGGCCCAGTGTAGGCATAGGATTCGTCTGGCTCCCACCTTCGCCCAACCTTTGGAATCTCCAGTCCAGGCCCCTAAGTCACATGAGGCCATGGAAGTGTCACCAGCGGGATCTAAGTCCCGAACCGCTACTGCACACAAGGTCTGCCAAGTTTGGCAGCAGTCAGGCCATCTTGCCACCAGATGTTCACAGAGGTCGAGGAAAACATCAACGTCTAGTGATAGTAGGTGGAGGTACACTAGACACGGCGACGTTTGCCTCCAAATTGTCCTGTAACCCCTTCCCGACCTTTGACGCATACGCTGCGTCATGAAAGTCGGTGCCATTCCGACCCATGACGCAGCATATGCGTCATGGAATGATCGCGTGCCTGCAGATCGGGTGAAAGGGTTAACTCCCATTTCACCCGATCTGCAGGGACAGGGGGAGTGGTAGTTTAGCCCAGGGGGGGTGGCTTCACCCCCTCGTGGCTACGATCGCTCTGATTGGCTATTGAAAGTGAAACTGCCAATCAGAGCGATTTGTAATATTTCACCTAAAAAAATGGTGAAATATTACAATCCAGCCATGGCCGATGCTGCAATATCATCGGCCATGGCTGGACACACTAATGTGCACCCACTCCACTCCTCCGATCGCCCCCCCAGCCCCCCGATCTGCGGTTTGCTCCCCTCGGTCCTGTGCTCCGCTCCCCCGTCCTCCTGCCCGCTCCCCCCGTGCTCCAATCACACCCCCCGTGCTCCAATCAAACCCCCCCGCACTCCGATCCCCCCCCGCACAGCGACCCCCCCCGCACAGCGATTCCCCCCCCGTGCTCCGATCCACCCGCCCGCACAGCGATCCCCCACTCCGTGCTCCAATCCACCCCCCCGTGTTCCGGTCCACCGCCCCCCACCGTGCTCCGACGCCCCCCCCCCCCCGTGCCCTGATCTCCCCCCCCTTATACTTACCTGGCCTCCCGGGGACCGTCCGTCTTCTTTCCTGGGCGCCGCCATCTTCCAAAATGGCGGGCGCATGTGCAGTGCGCCCGCCGAATCTGCCGGCCGGCAAATTCATTCCAGAGTGAATTTTGATCACTGAGATAGGTTATATCTCAGTGCTCAAAATAAAAAAAAAAGTAAATGACTCCCCCCCCCCTTTGTCACCCCCATAGGTAGGGTCAATAAAAAAAATATTTTTTTTTTTCCAATAAGGTTGGGGTAAGAACTAGGGTTAGGGTTAGAGTTAGGGTTAGGGGTAGGGTTAGGAGTAGGGTTAGGGGTAGGGTTAGGGGTAGGGTTAGGGGTAGGGTTTCGGTATGTGCACACGTATTCTGGTCCTCTGCGTTTTTTTTCCGCTGCGGATTTGATAAATCCGCAGTGCTAAACTGCTGCGGATTTATGGCGGATTTACCATGTTTTTCTGCGCATTCCAATGCAGTTTTACAACAGCGATTTTCTATTTGAGCAGTTGTAAAACCGCTGCGGAATCCGCAGAAAGAAGTGACATGCTGCGGAATGTAAACCGCTGCGTTTCCGTGCAGTTTTTCCGCAGCATGTGTACAGCGATTTTTGTTTCCCGTAGGTTTGCATTGAACTGTAAACTCATGGGAAACTGCTGCGGATCCGCAGCGTTTTCCGCAGCGTGTGCACATACCTTTAGAATTAGGCTATGTGCACACGGTGCGGATTGGCGGCTGCGGATCCGCAGCTGAGTTCCATTAGGTTTACAGTACCATGTAAACATATGGAAAGCCAAATCCGCTGTGCCCATGGTGCGGAAAATACCACGCGGGAACGCTGCGTTGTATTTTCCGCAGCATGTCAATTCTTTGTGCGGATTCCGCAGCGTTTTACACCTGTTCCTCAATAGGAATCCGCAGGTGAAATCCGGACAAAAAACACTGGCAATCCACGGTAAATCCGCAGGTAAAACGCAGTGCCTTACCCGCGGATTTTTCAAAAATGGTGCTGAAAAATCTCATACGAATCCGCAACGTTGGCACATAGCCTTAGGGCTAGGGTTGGGTTGGAATTAGGGTTGTGGTTAGGGTTAGGGGTGTGTTGGGGTTACGGGTGTGTTGGGGTTAGGGTTGTGGTTAGGGTTACGGCTAGAGTTGGTATAAGGGTTAGGGGTGTGTTGGAGTTAGAATTGAGGGGTTTCCACTGTTTAGGCACATCAGGGGGTCTCCAAACGCAACATGGCGCCACCATTAATTCCAGCCAATCTTGTATTCAAAAAGTCAAATGGTGCTCCCTCACTTCCGAGCCCCGACGTGCACCCAAACAGTGGTTTACCCCCACATATGGGGTAGCAGCATACTCAGGACAAACTGCGCAACAATTACTGGGGTCCAATTTCTCCTGTTACCCTTGTGAAAATAAAGAAATGCTTGCTAAAACATCATTTTTGAGGAAAGAAAAATGATTTTTTATTTTCACGGCTCTGCGTTGTAAACGTCTGTGAAGCACTTGGGGGTTCAAAGTGCTCACCACATATCTAGATAAGTTCCTTGGGGGGTCTAGTTTCTAAAATGGGGTCACTTGTGGGGGGTTTCTACTGTTGAGGCACACCAGGGGCTCTGCAAACGCAATGTGACGCCCGCAGACCATTCCATCAAAGTCTGCATTTCAAAAGTCACTACTTCCCTTCTGAGCCCCGACGTGTGCCCAAACAGTGGTTTACCCCCACACATGGGGTATCAGCGTACTCAGGAGAAACTGGACAACAACTTTTGGGGTCCAATTTCTCCTGTTACCCTTGGGAAAATTAAAAAATTCTGGGCTAAATAATTATTTTTGAGGAAAGAAAACGTATTTATTATTTTCACAGCTCTGCATTATAAACTTCTATGAAGCACTTGGGGGTTCAAAGTGCTCACCACACATCTAGATAATTTCCTTTCGGGGTCTAGTTTCCAAAATGGGGTCACTTGTGGGGGGTTTCTACTGTTAAGCCACATCAGGGGCTCTGCAAACGCAACGTGATGCCCACAGAGCATTCCATCAAAGTCTGCATTTCAAAATGTCACTACTTCACTTCCGAGCCTCGGCATGTGCCCAAACAGTGGTTTACCCCCACATATGGGGTATCACCGTACTCAGGAGAAACTGGACAACAACTGTTGGGGTCAAATTTCTACTGTTACCCTTTGTAAAATAAAAAATTGCAGGCTAAAGATCATTTTTGAGAAAATAATTATTTTTTTTTATTTTCATGGCTCTGCGTTATAAACTTCTGTGAAGCACTTGGGGGTTCAAAGTCCTCACCACACATCTAGATTAGTTCCTTTGGGGGTCTAGTTTCCAAAATGGGGTCATTTCTGGGGGATCTCCAATGTTTAGGCACACAGGGGGTCTCCAAACGTGCCATCCCTTCCGAGCCCTGCCGTGCGCCCAAACAGTGGTTTACCCCCACATATGGGGTATCAGCGTACTCAGGACAAACTGGACAACAATATTTGGGGTCCAATTTCTCCTATTATCCTTGGCAAAATAGGAAATTCCAGGCTAAAAAATCATTTTTGAGGAAAGAAAAATTATTTTTTATTTTCATGGCTCTGCGTTATAAACTTCTGTGAAGCACCTGGGGGTTTAAAGTGCTCAATATGCATCTAGATAAGTTCCTTGGGGGGCCTAGTTTCCAAAATGGGGTCACTTGTGGGGAAGCTCCAATGCATAAGCACACAGGGGCTCTCCAAACGCGACATGGTGTCCGCTAACAATTGGAGCTAATTTTCCATTCAAAAAGTCAAATGGCGCTCCTTCCCTTCCGAGCCTTACCATGTGCCCAAACAGTGGTTTACCCCCACATATGAGGTATCGGCGTACTCAGGAGAAATTGCCCAACACATTTTAGGATCCATTTTATCCTGTTGCCCATGTGAAAATGAAAAAATTGAGGCTAAAATAATTTTTTTGTGAAAAAAAAGTAATTTTTCATTTTTACGGATCAATTTGTGAAGCACCTGGGGGTTCAAAGTGCTCACTATGCATCTAGATAAGTTCCTTGGGGGGTCTAGTTTCCAAAATGGGGTCACTTGTGGGGGAGCTCCAATTTTTAGGCACACGGGGGCTCTACAAACGTGACATGGTGTCCGCTAAATAGTGGAGCCAATTTTTGATTCAAAAAGTCAAATGGCGCTCCTTCCCTTCCAAGCCCTGCCGTGCGCCCAAACAGTGGTTTACCCCCACATATGAGGTATCAGCGTACTCAGGACAAATTGCACAACAACTTTCGTGGTTCAGTTTCTCCTTTTACCATTGGGAAAATAAAAAAATTGTTGCTAAAAATAATTTTTGTGACTAAAAAGTTAAATGTTCATTTTTTCCTTCCATGTTGCTTCTGCTGCTGTGAAGCACCTGAAGGGTTAATAAACTTCTTGAATGTGGTTTTGAGTACCTTGAGGGGTGCAGTTTTTAGAATGGTGTCACTTTTGGGTATTTTCAGCCATATAGACCCCTCAAACTGACTTCAAATGTGAGGTGGTCCCTAAAAAAAATGGTTTTGTAAATTTCGTTGTAAAAATGACAAATCGCTGGTCAAATTTTAACCCTTATAACTTCCTAACAAAAAAAAATTTTGTTTCCAAAATTGTGCTGATGTAAAGTAAACATGTGGGAAATGTTATTTATTAACTATTTTGTGTCACATATCTCTCTGGTTTAACAGAATAAAAATTCAAAATGTGAAAATTGCGAAATTTTCAAAATTTTCGCCAAATTTCCGTTTTTATCACAAATAAACGCAGAATTTATTGACCTAAATTTACCACTAACATGAAGCCCAATATGTCACGAAAAAAACAATCTCAGAACCGCTAGGATCCGTTGAAGCGTTCCTGAGTTATTACCTCATAAAGGGACACTGGTCAGAATTGCAAAAAACGGCAAGGTCTTTAAGGTCAAAATAGGCTGGGTCATGAAGGGGTTAAGGAGACAATTACAATAGGCTCATTCACTCACTCGGTAGAGCTCTGCGTGGATTCTGGGCCGGAGGGCAATTTTATGTCTTCTGCCTTCGCCCATTGTCACGCAATTCCTCTGGTAATGCTAGCTCAACCAGTAACTGTACAAGTGGTGAATGGGTCGACACTGCCCTCATAGATAGCACACCAGACAATCCCTTTCACTTTGTCCATGTCGCCATCTCATCAGGAAATAAAAAAAAAAAAAAAAAAAAAAAAAAAAAAACAACAAACAAACAAAAAAAAACAAAAAAAAAACAAGATAATCAGGTTCCTCGCATCATGTTCTCATTCACTTTATGCAGTTAATAGCCCTCTGTGTCTGTACTGCTACATACTTAGGCAGTTAACTGGTTCATGCAGCTTTACATGAACACCCGAGCCTTACACTATGGCTGGTCCGAATAACTATAGCAATTGTTACCATCCACCTCTCGTGTCTCCCCTCATAGATTGTAAGCTTGCGAGCAGGGCCATCACTCCTCCTGGTATCTATTTTGAACTGTATTTCTGTTATGCTTTAATGTCTATTGTCTGTGCAAGTCCCCTCTATAATTTGTAAAGCGCTGCGGAATATGTTGGCGCTATATACAGTAAATAAAAATTATTATTATTATCTCTGCTCGTCATTCCTGAGGGAATTGATGAGATCCTTTTGGGGATGCCTTGGCTATGGTATCACTCTCCTCATATCGAGTGGTCCACAGGCGGAATTTTAGGATGGAGTGAATCTTGTGGGGGTAGATGTCAGAGGGAAGCCGTTCAGGTTGTTACAACTGAGGTACCCACAGATTTATCCTCTCTCTCCAAACAATATTGGCCCTATGCGGACGTGTTCTCCAAAAGGGCTGCTGAGACCCTTCCGCCTCACCACCCCTATGACTGTCCTATTGACCTTTTGCCTGGTGCTGGGTCGAGTCTATCTGTTGTCTCTCCTGGAGACGGAGGCAATGTCACAGTATATCTGAGAGAATCTGGCAAGAGCATTCATTAGAAAGTCAGTGTCACCTGCAGGGGCTGGGTTCTTCTTCGTGCAGAAGAAGAGTGGAGAACTGTGTCCATAGACTACAGGGGTCTTAACGACATAACCGTTAAGAATAAGTACCCACTACCCATGATATCTGAGCTTTTTGATAGGCTACGGGGAGCAAGGGTTTTTACTAAATTAGATCTGAGGGGTGCTTACAACCTGATTTGCATCCGTGAGGGGGACGAATGGAAGACAGCTTTTAACACCAGGGATGGGCAGTATGAATATCTGGTGATGCCCTTCGGGCTCTGTAATGCCCCAGCCGTTTTCCAAGACTTTGTAAATGACATCTTCCGGGATATGCTTACCACCTCGGTTGTAGTTTATCTGGATGATATTCTCATCTACTCTCCAGATATAGACTCCCACCGGAGAGATGTTTGCAAGGTCTTTGACCTCTTACGGGCTAACTCCCTCTATGCCAATTAGGAGAAGTGTGTGTTTGAGTAGGAGTCCTTGCTTTTCCTTGGCTATATCATCTCTGGCAAGGGATTGGCTATGGATCCTGCCAAGCTACAGGCTGTGATGGACTGGCAGGAACCCCATTCTCTCAAAGCGGTGCAGTGCTTTATGGGTTCATTAATTACTATCACCAGTTCATTCCACATTTCTCAACTTTGGTGGCTCCCTTGGCTGCCCTCAACAAGAAGGGGGAAAATCCCAAGTTGTGGTCGGAGGAGGTCTCCAAGGCCTTTCTCTCGATTAAGTCACACTTCGCTAGAGCTCCCATCCTACATCGCCCCAATGTAGAAAAGCCATTTATTATGGAGGTGGATGCCTCATCCGTTGGTGCTGGATCAGTCCTTTTCCAAAAGGATGCTCAAGGTCGGAAGCATCCTTGCTTCTTCTTCTCTAAGACCTTTTCAACAGCGGAGAGGAATTATTCCATTGGGAACAGGGAGTTGCTAGCTATGAAGTTGGCTTTCTCAAAGTGGAGACATCTTCTGGAGGGAGCTCGCTTTCCCTTCCAGGTGTTCACAGACCACAAGAACTTGGTATATTTACAGACAGCCCAGCGGCTAAATTCTCGTGAGGCTAGATGGTTCCTGTTCTTCTCCCGGTTCCATTTCACCCTCCATTTTCTTTCCGGGGAGAAGAACGTTCATGCTGACGCTCTCGCTCGCTCTGTAGTGTCATCAGTGGAGGAGGAGGAGCCTCGGCTTATTGTCCCTTCAGAGAGCCTGAGAACTGTGGCTACGGTTTCGCTAGAGTCTGTGCCCCCAGGCAAGACTTTTATTCCATCTAATTTGCGACCGGAGGTTCTCTCTTGGGCTTACTCGTCCAGGCTGGGTGGACATTTTGGGACCAAGAGCACATCTGAGCTCTTGGCGAGGACATTCTGGTGGCCGCATATGGCCAGTGATGTCGGGGACTATATTCAGGCGTGTGTCTCCTGCGCCAAGTAACGGTCTCCTTGGAAACGGCTTGCTGGGCAACTTTACCCCCTGCTGGTGGCAGACAGCCCCTGGGAGATGGTCGGGATGGACTTCTGGGTAGTCACCGACCATTTTTCTAAGATGGTGCACTTGGCTCCGCTTCCACGGTTACCTTCTGCATGGGCTTTAGCGGCGTTGTTCGTCAAACATGTTTTCCGTCTACATGGCATGCCTGACAAAATTGTCAGTGACCGAGGTCCTCAGTTTGCGTCTCAGTTCTGGAGAGAACTCTATCGTTTACCCAGCATTGAGCTGAACCTCTCTTCTGCTTACCATCCCGAGACGAATGGGTTGGTAGAGAGGGCCAACCAGACTCTGGTCACATATTTACGACATTTTGTCTCCGCCAGGCAGGATGACTGGGCATCTTTGCTACCTTGGGCGGAATTTGCTTTGAATAACGCTGTAGCCGACTCTACCGGGCAGACTCCTTTTCTCCTTAATTACGGCCAGCATCCGCATGTTTCTGTGCCAATGCCCGTGTCATCCACCGATTCTAGGGTGGCAGACTGAGCAGTGGAGGCACGTGACATTTGGGACCGCACACAGGATGCCATCCGGGCCTCAAAGGAGAGAATGAGGGTTTCTGCTGATGCACACCGTCTCCCTGTTCAGACCTTTGCTCCTGGCGACTTAGTGTGGCTTTCCGCCCGTAACATCAGGCTGCGAGTTGAGTCCACTAAATTTGCGCCTCGCTACATAAGCCCTTTCAAGGTTCTGGAACAGGTCAACACTGTGGTCTACCGTTTGGCTATTCCTCCGCGCCTTGGTATCACCGACACCTTTCACGTTTTTCTCTTAAAGCCCGTCTATTTGTCCCGGTTTTCCGAGTCATCTGCTGAGACATCGGGTTCATCCACGAATGAGTTTGAGGTGAATGCTATCGTGGGGTGCAAGGTGGTACGTGGCAAGAAATGTTATCTGGTGGACTGGTAGGGTCACGGCCCAGAGGACAGAACCTGGGAACCTGTGGAACACATTCGGGCTCCGCTCCTCATTGCAGCCTTTGAGCGTAGCAAGGCCCAAGGAGAGGGGGGGCTAGGAGGGGGGTAATGTTAGGAGTCGAGTTCCCGCCGCTGCACAAGGGGAATCTCGAGCTGTGTCTGCTGCAGTCTCCCATTCTACATCAGCCGCAGTGGAGCCTGCTCAGTGGAGACGTCGATCCCAGCATTTCACTCAGTCTGATACTGTGCAAAGGGTTACTGCTGCCTTTCCAGGCTCTGCTGTTGTAGCCTGCACTGGTCAGCGGCAAGCAGGCTTTTCTGGGACTAAGTCCTACTTTGCACACACTGAGCATGCCCACGGTAAGACCTCTCATTGGAGGTCAGGGGTCACATGCTCAGGCACTGTAGCTATCATTGGTCCTCTAGGAAGGTCCTGAAGTTGCTCAGGTACTGTAGCAACTTCAATTGGTTCTGTAGGAAGGTCCTGAAGTTGCTGCAGCTATAAAACGTTTGCACGGCCATGCGCTAGTTTCACCTCATGTCATGAGCTTGTTAATTGTGGTCGCGCCTGTATGTGTGTGTTCAGGGACCCGGCTGAAATAAGCCCCTAGAATACCGGCACCTCCGGTGAGGAGTTTGCATGAATGTATTCAGGGACCCGGCTGAAATAAGCGCATAGAATACCAGCACCTCCGTTGAGGAGTGTTTGTGTGCTTTTCTGGGTGCGTGACCACTGACTGCCTCCAGCTCAGTAGTTAGCTGTGTTCCGCTGTGACGCTAACAGGGCACAACATCTTATTTTAAACGACTCTGTGGAGTTAACAGAGTTCACTTATACCACCGCCATTTGCCAGCAGCAGGTTCCTCTCCTGCACGGTGGACCCCGGGTTGCGAACGCACCTAACCCTAACAATATCAATGATAAAAAATACTGGAAGATACTTATTCACCTTGAAATACTGTCAAGGAGGCATCTAATTGATACCAACTGTATTCTGCAATAAAACATACAGCCAATATCATTAATAGCTACAGTGTAAAGAACAAGGAATCCTGGAATTGAATATATGACCCCCCACAGAGCCATGATCTAAACATTATCGAGTCTGTGTGGGATTACATTAAGAAATAGAAGGATTTGCACAAGCCTACATCCACAGAAGGTCTGTGGTTAATCCTACGAGATGTTTGGAACTATCTCCCTGCCGAGTTCCTTCAAAAACTGTTATGTTTGCTAATGACAGGTGTTATGAAGGCAATCCAGAAACACAGTGTGCTTAGCGATCAGAGCGCACACAGTGATCTGACAAATACCCAAAAATACAAGAACGAGCTCTGAGACGTGGAAACTCTGTAGACTGCACACCTGATCCTATCCTAAACACAACTAAAAGCGGCTGTGGATTGCGCCTAACAACTACCTAGGCAACTCGGCACAGCCTAAGAAACTAGCTAGCCTGAAGATAGAAAAATAGGCCTGACTTGCCCCAGAGAAATTCCCCAAAGGAAAAGGCAGCCCCCCACATATAATGACTGTGAGTAAGATGAAAAAACAAAACGTAGGGATGAAATAGATTCAGCAAAGTGGGGCCCGATATTCTAGGACAGAGCGAGGACAGTAAAGCGAACTTTGCAGTCTACAAAAAACCCTAAAGCAAAACCACGCAAAGGGGGCAAAAAAACCCCACCGTGCCGAACTAACGGCACGGCGGTACACCCTTTGCGTCTCAGAGCTTCCAGCAAAACAAAAGACAAGCTGGACAGAAAAAAAGCAACAAAAAAGCAAAAAGCACTTAGCTATACAGAGCAGCAGGTCACAGGAACAATCAGGAGAAGCTCAGATCCAACACTGAAACATTGACAAGGAGCAAGGATAGCAGCATCAGGCGGAGTTAAGTAATGAAGCAGTTAACGAGCTCACCAGAACACCTGAGGGAGGAAGCTCAGAAGCTGCAGTACCACTTGTGACCACAGGAGTGAATTCAGCCACAGAATTCACAACAAAAAACGTGTGCAAGTTTACCTAGAGGAGTTGAAACTTAGATGCTCTTATGATGGCCATGGCTTGTCACAGCAAATATTGATTTGTTTTAGATTTTTCTTTGGCTCGTTCACTTTATTTTAGTCAATTAAAACTATTAACACTTCTATTTTAAAAGCATTCTTAATTTGCAGTTTTTCCACACGTCTACAACTTTCGCACAGCATATTATGTGGTATTAAAAGTTATAGCTTTGCTAAACTGATAGATAGCACTTGTTTCCTATTTTATATATATATATATATATATATATATATATATATATATATATATATATATATATATATATATATATATATACACACTGTATATACAGTACTCTGCAAAAGATTTAGGCAAGTGTGGAACAATACTGTAAAGGAAGATTACGTTCAAACATAGAAATGTTAATTTATTTTTCAGCAATTAACAAAATGGAAAGTGAATGAACAAAATATATCTCAAACAAATAAATATTTTTGTGACCATCTATTGCCTTCAGAACATCCTGAAATTATCAATTCTTCTAGGATGATTTGCACACAAATTTCAAGGAACTCCACAGGAAGGTTATTCCAAAAATCTTAGAGAACTATCTACAGATCTTCTATGGATGTAGGCTTGTACAAATCCTTCTCTCTTCATGTAATCCCAGAATGACTCAATGATGTTGAGATCAAGGATCTGTGAGGGCATTTCATCTCTTCCAGAACTATTATTTCTTCTTGTTGAAGATAGTTCATGACGACATTGATTGTAAGTGTTTGGTCATTGTCCTGCTGCAGAATAAATTTGGAGCCAATCAGATGGTACTGCATGATGGAAAAGTATCTGCCTATATTTCTCAGGACATCATTAATCTTGACCAATTCCATTTGCTGAGATACAGCCCCAAATTACTTCACTGTTGCGGACATGCATTAATCTTTTGCTCTCCAGCTCTTTGGCGAACAAACTGTACTGCTGTTTCAGGAAGGGGTTAATGTCAGGAAAAACTTAAAGGCTAAAAAGTCAGTATTCAAGTATGACTTTGATTTTTGCTCACTGTCCTTAAATAATTTTTACTTACTTAGATACTTGTCTAATATACAGTGGGTACGGAAAGTATTCAGACCCCTTTAAATTTTTCACTCTGTTTCATTGCAGCCATTTGGCTTTTTTTCTCATTAACCCCTTCATGACCCAGCCTATTTTGACCTTAATGACCTGGCCGTTTTTTGCAATTCTGACCAGTGTCCCTTTATGAGGTAATAACTCGGGAACGCTTCAACGGATCCTAATGGTTCTGAGACTGTTTTTTCGTGACATATTGGGCTTCATGTTAGTGGTAAAATTAGGTCAATAATTTTTGCGTTTATTTGTGAAAAAAATGGAAATTTGGCTAACATTTTGAAAATTTCGCAATTTTCAAATTTTGAATTTTTATTCTGTTAAACCAGAGAGTTATGTGACACAAAATAGTTAATAAATAACATTTCCCACATGTCTACTTTACATCAGCACAATTTTGGAAACAACATTTTTTTTTGCTACGAAGTTATAAGGGTTAAAATTTGACCAGCGATTTCTCATTTTTACAACGAAATTTACGAAACCATTTTTCTTTAGGAACCACCTCACATTTGAAGTCAGTTTGAGGGATCTATATGGCTGAAAATACCCAAAAGTGACACCATTCTAAAATCTGCACCCCTCAAGGTGCTCAAAACCACATTCAAGAAGTTTATTAACCCTTCAGGTGCTTCACAGCAGCAGAAGCAACATGGAAGGAAAAAATGAACATTTAACTTTTTAGTCACAAAAATGATCTTTTAGCAACAATTTTTTTATTTTCCCAAGGGTAAAGAGAGAAACTGGACCCCAAAAGTTATAGTACAATTTGTCCTGAATACGCCGATACCCCATATGTGGGGGGGAACTACTGTTTGGGCGCACGACAGGGCTCGGAAGGGAAGGAGCGCCATTAGACTTTTTCAATGAAAAATTGGCTCCAATCTTTAGCGGACACCATGTCGCGTTTGGAGAGCCCCTGTGTGCCTAAACATTGGAGCTCCCCCACAATTGACCCCATTTTGGAAACTAGACCCCCCAAGGAACTTATCTAGATGCATAGTGAGCGCTTTGAACCCCCAGGTGCTTCACAAATTGATCCGTAAAAATGAAAAAGTACTTTTTTTTCACAAAAAAATTCTTTTAGCCTCAATTTATTCATTTCCACATGGGCAACAGGATAAAATGGATCCTAAAATGTGTTGGGCAATTTCTCCTGAGTACACCGATACCTCATATGTGGTCACAAACCACTGTTTGTGCACACGGCAAGGCTCAGAAGGGAAGGAGCGCCATTTGACTTCTGAATGAAAAATTAGCTCCAATCGTTAGCGGACACCATGTCGCGTTTGGAGAGCCCCTGTATGCCTAAACATTGGAGCTCCCCCACATGTGACCCCATTTTGGAAACTAGACCCCCCCCCCCCAAGGAACTTATCTAGATGCATAGTGAGCACTTTGAGCCCCCAGGTGCTTCACAAATTGATCCGTAAAAATGAAAAAGTACTTTTTTCACAAAAAATTTATTTTAGCCTCAATGTGTTCATTTCCACACGGGTAACAGAATAAGATGGATCCTAAAATTTATTGGGCAATTTCTCCTGAGTACACTGATACTTCACATGTGGGGGTAAACCACTGTTTGGGCACACGGCAGGGCTTGGAAGGGAAGGAGCGCCATTTGACTTTTTGAATGAAAAATTAGCTCCAATCGTTAGCGGTCACCATGTCGCGTTTGGAGAGCCCCTGTGTGCCTAAACATTTGAGCTCCCCCACATGTGACCCCATTTTGGAAACTAGACCTCTCATGGAACTAACCTAGAGGTGTGGTGACCACATTAAACCCCCAAGTGCTTCACAAAAGTTTATAACGCAGAGCCGTGAAAATAAAAAATCATTTTTCTTTCCTCAAAAATTATTTTTTAGCCCGCAATTTTTTATTTTCACAAGAGCAACAGGAGAAATTGGACCCCAAAAGTTGTTGCCCAGTTTGTCCTGAGTACGCTGATACCCCATTTGTGGGGGGAACCACTGTTTGGGCACACGTTGGGGCTCAGAAGGGGAGTATGTTGTGAATTCTGTGGCAGAGCGCCCTCCTGTGGTCACAAGTGGTAGTTCGGCTGGTTCTCTCTGTGAGCTTCCGTTGGTGGAGGAAAGTGGTACTGCGGCTTCTGAGTTTCCTTCCTCAGGTGATGTGGTGAAGTCGTTAGGTGCTGCTCTATTTAACTCCACCTAGTGCTTTGATCCTGGCCTCCAGTCAATGTTCTAGTATTGGACCTGTTTCCTCCTGGATCGTTCCTGTGGCCTGCTGCTCTGCATAGCTAAGTTCCTCTTTGCTATTTGTTTGCTGTTTTTTTCTGTCCAGCTTGTCAATTTGTTTTTTTCTGCTTGCTGGAAGCTCTGGGACGCAGAGGGTGTACCTCCGTGCCGTTAGTTCGGTACGGAGGGTCTTTTTGCCCCCTTTGCGTGGTTTTTGTAGGGTTTTGTGTTGACCGCAAAGTTACCTTTCCTATCCTCCCTCTGTTCAGAAAGTTGGGCCTCACTTTGCTAAATCTATTTCATCTCTACGTTTGTCTTTTCATCTTAACTCACAGTCATTATATGTGGGGGCTGCCTTTTCCTTTGGGGTATTTCTCTGAGGCAAGGTAGGCTTATTTTCTATCTTCAGGCTAGCTAGTTTCTCAGGCCGTGCCGAGTTGCATAGGGAGCGTTAGGCGCAATCCACGGCTGCCTTTAGTGTGGTTGGAGAGGATTAGGGATTGCGGTCAACAGAGTTCCCACGTCTCAGAGCTCGTTCTTGTTTTTTGGGTTATTGCCAGGTCACTGTATGTGCGCTGACCTCTATGTCCATTGTGGTACTGAATTACCTTTCATAACAGGAGTAGTGATGTTTTGGAATGCAGACTTTGATGGAATGGTCTGCGGGCATCATGTTACGTTTGCAGAGCCACTGATGTGCCTAAACAGTAGAAACCCCCCACAATTGACCCCATTTTGAAAACTAGACCCCCCAAGGAACTTATCTAGATATGTGGTGAGCACTTTGAACCCCCAAGTGCTTCACAGAAGTTTACAACGCAGAGCCATGAAAATAAAAAAAATAATTTTTCTTTCCTCAAAATGATGTTTTAGCAAGCAATTTTTTATTTTCACAAGGGTAACAGGAGAAATTGGACCCCAATAGTTGTTGCCCAGTTTGCACTGAGTATGCTGGTACCCCATATGTGGGGGTAAACCACTGTTTGGGCACATGTCGGGGCTCAGAAGGGAAGTAGTGATGCTTTGAAATGCAGACTTTGATGGAATGGTCTGCGGGCGTCATGTTGCATTTGCAGAGCCCCTGATGTGCCTAAACAGTAGAACCCCTCCACAAGTGACCCCATTTTGGAAACTAGACCCCCCAAGGAACTTATCTAGATATGTATTGAGCATTTTGAACCCCCAAGTGCTTCACAGAAGTTTACAACGCAGAGCCGTGAAAATAACAAATCATTTTTCTTTCCTCAAAAATAATGTTTTAGCAAGCAATTTTTTATTTTCACAAGGGTAACAGGAGAAATTGGACCCCAATAATTGTTGCCCAGTTTGTCCTGAGTACGCTGATATATGTATGTGGGGGTAAACTACTGATTGGGCACATGTCGGGGTTCGGAAGGGAAGTAGTGGCGTTTTGAAATGCAGAATTTGATGGAATGGTCTGAGTGCGTCACGTTGCATTTGCAGAGCCCCTGATGTGCCTAAACAGTAACTCCCCCCCACAAGTAGCCCTATTTTGGAAACTAGACCCCCAAAGGAACTTATCTAGATATGTGGTAAGCACTTTGAACCCAAGTGTTTCACAGAAGTTTATAACGCAGAGTCGTGAAAATAAAAAAATAATTTTTCTTTCCTCAAAAATGATGTTTTAGCAAGCAGTTCTTTATTTTCACAAGGGTAGCAGGAGAAATTGGACCCCAATATTTGTTGCCCAGTTTGTCCTGAGTATGCTGGTACCCCATATGTGGGGGTAAACCACTGTTGTGGCGCATGTCGGAGCTCGGAAGGGAGGGAGCATCATTTGACTTTTTGACCGTAAGATTGGCTGGAATCAATGGTGGCGCCATGTTGCGTTTGGAGACCCCTGATGTGCCTAAACAGTGGAAACCCCTCAATTCTAACTCCAACACTAACCCCAACACACCCCTAACCCTAATCTCAACTCTAGCCATAACCCTAATCACAACCCTAACCCCAACACACCCCTAAACACAGCCCTAACCCCAACACACCCCTAACCATAACCCTAACCACAAACCTAATCCTAACCCTATTTCCAACCCTAGCCCTAATTCAAACCCTAACTCTAATTCCAACCCTAACCCTAAGGCTATGTGCCCATGTTGCGGATTCGTGTGAGATTTTTCCGCACCATTTTTGAAAAATCCGTGGGTAAAAGGCACTGCATTTTACCTGCGGATTTACTGCGGATTTCCAGTGTTTTTGTGCAGATTTCACCTGCGGATTCCTAGTGAGGAACAGGTGTAAAACGCTGCGGAATCCGCACAAAGAATTGACATGCTGCGGAAAAAACAACACAGCGTTCCCGCGCGGTATTTTCCGCACCATGGGCACAGCGGATTTGGTTTTCCATAGGTTTACGTGGAACTGTAAAGCTGATGGAAAACTGCTATGAATCCGCAGCGGCCAATCCGCTGCGGATCCGCATCCAAATCCGCTGCGGATCCGCAGCCAAATCCGCACCGTGTGCACATAGCCTAATTCTAAGGGTATGTGCACACGATGCGGAAAACGCTGCGGATCCACAGCGTTTCCGCCGCTGTGGGTTCACAGCAGTTTCCCATGAGTTTACAGAAAACGATGCACACATGCTGCATAAAAAACTGTGTGGAAACGCAGCGGTTTACATTCCGCACATTTCACTTCTTTCTGCGGATTCCGCAGCGGTTTTACAATTGCTCCAATAGAAAACCGCAGTGAAATCCGCAGAAAAACCGCGGTAAATCCGCAATAAATCCGCAGCGGTTTTGCACTGCGGATTTATAAAAACCGCTGCGGAAAAATCCACAGAGGACCAGAATACGTGTGCACATACCCTAACCCTAACCCCAGTTCTAACTGTAGAGGACAAATTTTTTTTTTATTTTATTATTGTCCCTACCTATGCGGGTGATAAAGGGGGGAAGGGGGGGTCATTTACTTTTTTTTTTTTTTTGATCACTGCAATGTCTTATCACAGTGATCAAAATGTACATGGAACGAATCTGCCGGCCGGCAGATTCGGCGGGCGCATTGTGCATGCAACCGCCATTTTGGAAGATGGTGGCGCCCATGAAGAAGACGGACGGACCCCGGGAGCCTCGGTAAGTATAAGGGGGGTGATCGGGGCACGGGGGGGCATAGGAGCATGGGGGGGCATAGGAGCACGGGGGGAGCGGACAGGAGGATGGGGGAGCGGAGCACAGGACGGAGGGGAGCGGACCACAGATCGGTGGCTTGGGGGCGATCGGTGGGGTGGGGGGTTCACATCAGTGTTTCCAGCCATGGCCGATGATATTGCAGCATCGGCCATGGCTGGATTGTAATATTTTACCAGTTTTTTAGGTGAAATATTACAAATCGCTCTGATTGGCAGTTTCACTTTCAACAACCAATCAGAGCGATCGTAGCCACGGGGGGGGGGGCCTGCCTGGGCTAAAGTACCACTCCCCCTGTCCCTGCAGATCGGGTGAAATTGGAGTTAACCCTTTCACCCGATCTTTACATGATGCCACATAGGCATAACAGGTCGGATTGGCACCGACATTCATGACGCCTACATGGCGTCAAAGGTCGGGAAGGGGTTAATGTACACTCTGCACCCCATCTTGACTGAAAAAAAACAGAAATGTAGTTTTTTTTTTTCAAATGTAATAAAGAAAAACTGAAATATCACATGGTCATAAGTGTTCAGACCCTTTGCTCAGTATTGAATAGAAGCACCCTTTTGAGTTGATATAGTAGAACCATCTCAAGGAGGATCACAAGGAAATGGACAGCATGTGACTTAAATATGAGTGACTGAGCAAAGGGTCTGAAGACTTATGACCATGTGATAATTCAGTTTTTCTTTTTTTGATAAATATGCAAAAATTTCTACATTTACATTTTTTTTTCCAGTCAAGATGGGGTGCAGAGTGTACATTGATGGTAAAAAAATGAACCTTTTTGAATTTACCAAATGGCTGCAATGAAACAGAGTGAAAAATTAAAGGGGTCTGAATACTTTCCGTACCAACTGTAAATAGTTAATAAAGCTAACCATGTTTGAATGGAAGTGGTATAATTTTCTCCAGTTCTTTTTCCACCAAATTCTGTTGACTATTTGTCATAAATATGTCTAAAACTTAGTCATTCTTAAGTCACTGCTGTTTTCAAACTTTCAGGAGCCATGTCTTGAGCATGTTGAAAAATATAATTGTTTTTGGAGCAAATAGTTTACAAAGGCCACATTCAAACATTAGTATTGTACATTAGTAATTGTAAGCCAAACTCAGGAGTGGAACAATCAGAAGAAAGTATTACAGAAACACGTCACCACTTCCACATTTTTGCCCCACTCCTGATTTTGGCTTAGAAATACTAATGTGCAATACTGACTAAAAACTGCAGTGTGAACATGGCCTAATAGGAAATGTGCCTATTTTTTGGTGCAGTTTTCACAATACCAACAGTATTAACATTAGTACGTAAATTAATATATAGGCCCTATGAACTATTAAAGGGATATAAATGAGTCCTTTGGTGACAGGACAACCAGGGTGTTTATGACATGCAATAGTTTATAGCTATACAATTTGTACAGAGAGAAAAATGATTCAAAGCAAACTGAATGGTTTCTAAAGCATTTTCTTTAAATATATTCTGAAGTTTAATAGGGTCGAAATAGAAATTGTGCTGACTTTTAAATGCATAGTAAAAATCTATAGTATGATCAGAAAAACACTCATTGAATTTGATGAAAAGACTGAGCGATAGGAAATTGAGATAACATTTTTCTCATGCAATCAGATCCGGCACACCGACAGGTGGTGAACTGTAATGGTAGGAAGCTGCTATTGAAGTTGTGGTTAACCAGAAACACACTATACAGATAATGATAGACTAACAGTTTCCTTAAAAATAGCACGAAGCGGGGATGTAATGAAAGCTACAAGAAGAATATAATGCTACATCTATATAAAAAAAAAGAAAATAGTAGAACTGCTATATTCAACAAGCCAATTGCTGAACAATATTAAATTCACCAAATCAAAATATTTTAACATACAGTGCCTACAAGTAGTATTCAACCCCCTGCAGATTTAGCAGGTTTACACATTTTGAATTAACTTGGCATTGTGACATTTGGACTTTAGATCAGCCTGGAAGTGTGAAATGCACTGCAGCAAAAAAAAATGTTATTTCTTTGTTTATTTTTTTTTTTAAATTGTGAAAAGTCTTTTCAGAGGGTCATTTATTATTCAACCCCTCAACCCACCAGAATTCTGTTTGGTTCCCCTAAAGTATTAAGAAGTAGTTCAGGCACAAAGAACAATGAGCTTCACATGTTTAGATTAATTATCTCTTTTTCCAGCCTTTTCTGACTATTTAAGACCCTCCCCAAACTTGTGAACAGCACTCATACATGGTCAACATGGGAAAGACAAAGGAGCATTCCAAGGCCATCAGAGACAAGATCGTGGAAGTTCACAAGGCTGGCAAGGGGTACAAAACCCTTTCCAAGGAGTTGGGCCTACCTGTCTCCACTGTTGGGAGCATCATCCGGAAGTGGAAGGCTTATGGAACTACTGTTAGCCTTCCACGGCCTGGACAGCCTTTGAAAGTTTCCTCCCGTGCCGAGGCCAGGCTTGTCCAAAGAGTCAAGGCTAACCCAAGGACAACAAGGAAGGAGCTCCGGGAAGATCTCATGGCAGTGGGGACATTGGTTTCAGTCAATACCATAAGTAACGTACTCCACTGCAATGGTCTCCGTTCCAGACGAGCCCGCAAGGTACCTTTACTTTTAAAGCGTCATGTCAAGGCCCGTCTACAGTTTGCTCTTGATCACATGGAGGACTCTGAGACTGACTGGTTCAAGGTTCTCTGGTCTGATGAGACCAAGATCGAGATCTTTGGTGCCAACCACACACGTGACGTTTGGAGACTGGATGGCACTGCATATGACCCCAAGAATACCATCCCTACAGTCATGCATGGTGGTGGCAGCATTATGTTGTGGGGCTGTTTCTCAGCCAAGGGGCCTGGCCATCTGGTCCGCATCCATGGGAAGATGGATAGCATGGCCTACCTGGAGATTTTGGCCAAGAACTTCTGCTCCTCCATCAAGGATCTTAAGATGGGACATCATTTCATCTTCCAACAAGACAACGACGCAAAGCACACAGCCAAGAAAACCAAGGCCTGGTTCAAGAGGCAAAAAATCAAGGTGTTGCAGTGGCCTAGTCAGTCTCCTGACCTTAACCCAATTGAAAACTTGTGGAAGGAGCTCAAGATTAAAGACCACATGATACACCCAAAGAACCTAGATAACTTGGAGAAGATCTGCATGGAGGAGTGGGCCAAGATAACTCCAGAGACCTGTGCCGGCCTGATCAGTTCTTATAAAAGACGATTATTGTTATGACCTGGTGGTCAGAACAATAATGGACCTGGTGGTTAAGAGCACACGGAATGACCTGATAGTTACTGATAATATAGGACGAGCTCTGGGACATGGGAACTCTGCTGACCGCAATCCCTAATCCTATCAACCACACTAGAAATAGCCGTGGATTGCTCCTAACGCTCCCTATGCAACTCGGCACAGCCTAAGGAACTAGCTAGCCCTGAAGATAAAAAAATAAAGCCTACCTTGCCTCAGAGAAATTCCCCAAAGGAAAAGGCAGCCCCCCACATATAATGACTGTGAGTAAAGATGAAAATACAAACACAGAGATGAAATAGATTAAGCAAAGTGAGGCCCGACTTACTGAACAGACTGAGGATAGGAAAGGTAGCTTTGCGGTCAGCACAAAACCTACAAAAAGACCACGCAGAGGGCGCAAAAAGACCCTCCGCACCGACTCACGGTGCGGAGGCGCTCCCTCTGCGTCCCAGAGCTTCCAGCAAGCAAGACAACAATCAAAATAGCAAGCTGGACAGAAAAATAGCAAACCAGAGAAAAACAAGCAGTCACTTAGCTTCTGCTGGGAAGACAGGTCACAAGAATGATCCAGGAGTGAACTAGACCAATACTGGAACATTGACAGGTGGCATGGAGCAAAGATTTAAGTGGAGTTAAATAGAGCAGCCAGCTAATGAATTAACCTCGTCACCTGTGGAAGGAAACTCAGAAACACCCACAGCCACCAGAGAAAGTCCATGGACAGAACCAGCCGAAGTACAATTCATGACCACAGGAGGGAGCCCGACAACAGAATTCACAACAGATTATTAGCTGTAATTGCAAACAAAGGTTATTCCACAAAATATTAAACCTAGGGGTTGAATAATAATTGACCCACACTTTTATGTTTAAAATTTATAAAAATTTAACTGAGCAACAAAACTTTTTGGTTTGTAAGATTTATGCATCTGTTAATAAATCCTGCTCTTGTTTGAAGTCTCTAACTTATTTGCATCTTATTAAACCTGCTAAATCTGCAGGGGTTTGAATACTACTTGTAGGCACTGTACGAGCAAATTTTCCATGGAGATGGGCACCAGGTCGTTGAGAACCAGTACTTTCACAAGTTTAACATTTCCATTTTTTAAAGAGAAATGTTCCAAGATTTTAAGTGATTAGACTGACAACATGGTACTGTAGAATTTAACCCCTTTCTGACATCCGACGTACTATCCTGTCGAGGTGGTCTGGGCCCCTATGATCACCGAACGGATAGTATGTCATCACCGATCGGGGGGAGGGCCAGCTGACTATCACAGCTGACATCCGGCACTATGGAGCGGTCACGGACCGCTCCTGGAACATTAACCCCCGTAACACAAACATGATTGCAGCGTTACGGCGGCATAGGGAAGCATCCTCCCTGCGTGCTTCCCTGAGACCCTTGGAACAACGCGATGTGATGGCGTTGCTCCTAGCGTCTCCTCCCTGCAGGCCCCGGATCCAAGGTGGCCACGGGGCTCCTTCCGGGTCCTGCAGGGAGGTGGCTTACAAGTGCTTGCTAAGAGCAGGCTCCGGCAAGCCTGCAGCACTGCCTGTCAGATCGCTGATCTTGACACATTGCTGTGCAAAGTGTCAGATCAGCGATCATGATGTCCCACCCTGGGACAAAGTAAAAAAATAATATTTACATTTGTGTGAAAAAAAAAAAATCCTAAATAAAGAAAAAAAAATTGTTCCAATGAATACATTTTTTATCCAAATAAAAAAATAAATAAAAGTACACATGTTTAGTATTGCCGCGTCCGTGAACCGACCTATAAAACTGTTCCACTAGTTAATGCCTTCAGTGAACACCATTAAAAAAAAATAGAGGCAAAAAACGCTTTATTATCATACCGCCAAACAAAAAGTGAAATAACACACGATCACAAAAACGGATACAAAAAAACATGGTACTGCTGAAAATGTCATCTTGTCCCGCAAAAAGCGAGCTGCCAAACAGCGTCATCAACGAAAAAAAAAAAAGTTAGACTCCTCAGAATAAAGTGATGCAAAAATAATTATTTTTTACATAAAATAGTTTTTATTTTATAAAAGCGCCAAAACATAAAAAAAGATATAAATGAGGTCACTGTAATCGCACTGACCCGAAGAATAAAACTGCTTTCTCAATTTTACCAAACGTGGAATGGTATAAATGCCCCCCACCCCCCCCCCAAAAAAAAAGAAATTCATGAATAGCTGGTTTTTAGTCATTCTGCCTCACAAGAATCAAAATAAAAAGCGATCAAAAAATGTCACGTGCCCGAAAATGATACCAATAAAAATGTCAACTCGTCTTGCAAAAAACAAGACTTCACATGACTCTGTGGACCAAAATATGGAAAAATTATAGCTGTCAAAATGTGGAGATACAAAAACTATTTTTTGCAATAAAAAGCGTCTTTTAGTGTGTGAAAGCTGCCAATCATAAAAATCTGCTAAAAAAACCCCTGCTATAAACAGTAAATCAAACCCCCCTTCATCACCCCCTTAGTAAGGGAAAAATAATAAAATAAAAAAATGTATTTCCATTTTCCCATTAGGGTATGTGCACACGTCAGGATTTCTGGCAGAAATTTTTCTGACAAAAACCTGACATTTCTGCCAGAAATCCGCATGCGTTTTTTTACGCGTTTTTGATGCATTTTTGGTGCGTTTTTTTGTGCGTTTTTTCCCAAATGCATAGAATTGTGGGAAAAACGCAGAAAATCCGCAAAAATAATTAACATGCTTATTTTTTTTACCGCGATGCATTTTTTCCCGCAAAAATGTGCAGAAAACATGCAGAATGCATTCTAAATGATAGAATGGATAATGTATGCGTTTTTAATGAGTTTTTATAGCGTTTTAGCGTGAAAAACCTGAACGTGTGCACATAGCCTTAGGGTTAGGGTTGGGGCTAAAGTTAGGGTTAGGGCTACAGTTAGTGTTGGGGCTAAAGTTAGGGTTGCGGCTAAAGTTGGGGTTAGGATTAGATTTGCGGTTGGGATTAGGGTTAGGGGTGTGGTTAGGGTTGGGATTAGGGGTGTGGTTAGGGTTATGGTTAGGGTTGGGATTAGGGATGTGTTTGGGTTAGGGCTTCAGTTAGAATTGGGGGGTTTCCACTATTTAGGCACATCAGGGGCTCTCCAAACGCGACATGGCGTCCGATCTCAATTCCAGCCAATTCTGTGTTGAAAAAGTCGCTCCTTCCATTCCGAGTTCTGCCATGCCATGCGCCCAGACAGTGGTTTACCCCCACATATGGGGTATCAGCGTACTCAGAACAAATTGTACAACAACTGTTGTGGTCCAATTTCTTCTGTTACCCTTGGGGAAATAAAAAAAATTGACGGTGAAAAGATCATTTTTGTGAAAAATTATGATTTTGTATTTTTACGGCTCTGCATTATAAACTTCTGTGAAGCACTTGGTGGGTCAAAGTGCTCACCACACATCTAGATAAGTTCCTTAAGGGGTCTACTTTCCAAAATGGTGTCACTCGTGGGTTTCAATGTTTAGGCACATCAGGGGCTCTCCCAAAGTGACATGGTGTCCTATCTCAATTCCAGTACATTTTGTATTGAAAAGTCAAATGGCGCTCCTTCCCTTCCGAGCTCTGCCATGCGCCCAAACATTGGTTTACACCCACATGTGGGGTATCACCGTACTCAGGACAAATTGTGCAACAACTTTTGGGGTCCAATTTATCCTGTTACCCTTGGTAAAACAAAACAAATTGAATTAAATTTTTTTATGAAAGAAAGTTAAATTTTTATTAAACATTCCAAAAATTCCTGTGAAACACCTGAAGGGTGAATAAACTTCTTGAATGTGGTTTTGAGCACATTGGGGGGGGGGGGGGGGGGGGGGGCAGTTTTTAGAATGGTGTCACTCTTAGTTATTTTATATCATATAGACCCCTCAAAGTGACTTCAAATGTGATGTGGTCCCTAAAAAAAATGGTGTTGTAAAAATGAGAAATTGCCGGTCAACTTTTAACCCTTATAACTCACTCACAAAAATAATGTTGGTTCCAAAATTGTGCTGATGTAAAGTAGACATGTGGGAAATGTTACTTATTAAGTATTTTGTGTGACATATCTCTGTGGTTTAAGAGCACAAAAATTCAAAGTTGGAAAATTGCGAAATTTTTACCAAATTTCCGTTTTTTTCACAAATAAATGCAGGTAATACCAAATAAATTTTACCACTATCATGAAGTACAATATGTCACGAGAAAACAAAGTCAGAATCATCACGATCCGTTGAAGCGTTCCAGAGTTATAACTGTTACGGAACTGCAACACAGAACTAGAATAGAAGGGGGGAAAACAGACCCACCGACGATCTTAGGTTAAACTCCAGCGAAGACCTATAGACAGGGGAAAGGAGGTCCCTGAAAGGACTGGGTATAAAACAGAGAAAACACAGAGACCGATGCAGAAACCAACTGAAAATAGAAACTAAGGATAGCAGAAGCAGATATCCCAGAACTGCACAATATCAAACACAGAAAGCTATCAAAGCACCTAGCCAGAACTTTAGCGGATTAACACAGATATCCAGCACCAGTGGAAAAAACCAGCAGTCAGAAAACCACAACCAAAACTACAACATGGTGGATGGTCAAAAAACAAAAACAGATTCTAACAATAACCTCATAAAGGGACAGTGGTCAGAATTGTAAAAATTGTCCCGGTCATTAACGTGTAAACCACCCTTGGGGGTAAATCGGTTAAGAACAAGTCAAACATGTCCATATTAAAATCTTCTGTTTGGCATTTAAGCAGAAAAATAGATTTTCTATCAAGGTACACTGTATTTATACAGTTTACCTAACATCATGGTGGTGTCATCATGGTGGTCAGACGGTCCTAGTTTTTTATCACATCAATTCTGGGTTAACTAGAATACATGTGTGGGATTTCATTAGAGCTTGAACCAACTTGAAGACTCTCCACAACTTAAAGGGTTTGTACAGTGCAAACAAATGATCTTCTATCTGCAGAATAGTTGATAACTTGCTGATCGCTTGATGTTCCACCATTGACACCAGTCGACAGCTCGGGGAATTTTAAACCTTAGCAGATAACATTTAACACATTAAGCGGAAGGTCAGAAGCCCCAATGCTGCTCCATTCATTCTTTTTAGGACTGCTGGAAAAAGCTGAAGGCACCACACGACATGCCCCATTGGGAATGAATGGAGTGCAGGTTGAGCATGTGTACTGCTGCTCCATTCTAACAGGGATATAAGCTCTCAATTCTGTCAATCGATCCGGGTCCAGGTTGTCAAATTCCCATCAATCAACAAGACATAATTTATCCTTTAAATAGGTGATGACTTATTTTCACTGCACAATTCCTTTAAGCATGGTCCCAAAGATGTTTGGTAAGCTCATTATGTAGCATGCACTCTTTAATAAAAGTTTATTTGGAAACTTTCTAGATGAATGATAGAATATTGTAAAAGAGGTGACAGACAGTGTGGCTAGAAAGCCAAAATGCTTGCCTTCGTATTGTTTGTGGATCTTAAGTAGCCAACTAAAAAATCAACTGGATTCCCTCAGATTTGATCCCTGTCATTGTCTCAGAGGATTTGACAGAACCCATCAATCAAGGAAAACTTCTGCCAAAAAGATTATAGAAAACGGCACTCCCACGGAGGAGCTAAATGTATTGTATCATACAGGCACATTTTAACGGGCACAACTACATCATTGTGGGGGGTGTGGCTTAGGCGCAGGTGATGTAGGTCGCAAAATGTGCGAGCTCCTGAGGTAACCCTCTATTTTTTATTGCCTGAAAAGGTATTTTTTGTCCATTTCCTTTTAGCAGTTACTTTTAATAAAGTGGGAGTTGGTTCTGATTAACATAATATTAATAATAATAATTATATAAAGCTTATAACAAATTTATATTGTATATTTATATATCTACCTATTTACATATTAGGTCACTTTTACCTGTATCTTATTGGGAGATGATATTTTAAAGTAAGAGGTTGGTAAAATATATAACAAGTTTCTATGTCATAACCTATACATGAGTCATCTCACCTCTAAATTGCCTATGGCTAAATCATCTGGTTCTTCTAGAGCTCAAAAACAAAATAAGGACCCACGGGCTAATCGTGGTTCTTCAAGGGACTTGGTTAGTTTGCTGAGTCCAGTTAAGTCTTGTTCTCCTATTGAGAGAGAGCTCTCACAGTCCTCTGTCAAGGCCCATTCTCATTCCGCATCCACGCCTAAAGCTTGCTTACAGAGCTCGGTGTGGAACTTCCCTCTTCACTCATTCCTACTGAGACCATGGAACTCTCCTACTCTTCAAAGAGGAAGAGTCCCTCGAGTTGGGGGGGAAAGCGGTCCTCCATTACCAATTCTTCGGAAGAGGACTCTACTAATTACTCTCCCAATCCTAGTCCAAAAAAATCCAAACCAAGGACCGAGAAACCATCTGTGTCTTCCCTATCTTCTTGTACCTATCATGATTCAACGTCGCTTGAGGCGTGTATGAATACTCTGGTTGATAAACTTAGCGCCAGATTGCATGTTGATATGGACAACCAGACGAAAATATTTCAGGAGACTCTCGAGTTTTTCACTTCTCGGTTGGATAACCATGAAATCAGACAGGGAGAATTGGAAAAGACACAAGCACTGTCCCTAAAGGAACAGTCTGACTAAGTCAGAGATTCGTCAGTTGAAGCTTAAGTTGACACATTTAGAGGATCCCGTCGTAACAACATTAAAATTAGAGGTATATCTGAAGATATCTCGCCCATTAAGCTTCCTGAGTTTGTTAAGGGGATTTTTAGGAGGATGATTCCCAATCTTTCGGATACGGATCTCATTATAGATTGTATCCATCGTCTTCATAAGCCTCCTTCTGTCCCTAAAGACCTCCCTAGTGATGTTATCATAAAAATTCACTTTTATCATATTAAAGAGAAAATACAAAGCCTGGTCAAAATTAAAGGAGGATTCCCAGAATCCTATCACCATCTTAAGTTGTTTGCTGACCTGTCCAAAGCGACTATTGAGGGTCGGAGGCACTTTAGACCACTCACCTCCATGCTGAGAGAGAAAGGCCTTACTCACAAGTGGGGTTTTCCTCTGAGGCTCATCTTTAATTATAGGGTGAAAAATGCAGTTTTTCTTACACCTGAGGAGGGTCTCCTATTTTTGAAATCCCACTGTGTTATTTCTTCCGTTCCTGCATCTACTTCCACAGGTCCAGGCCATGTCACTTGAGCTCAATTTGTCATTGTTTGATTTGCGTACCTGGGTTTTCTAATATTGTATGATATTGTGCTTCTATTATTCATTTTTTCAATCTTAAATATTTGTTATTGGTACTAATGAGGGTCTCCTTAATCTTGCGCTGCACGGACTTTTCCCCTAGGTACAAGAAGGAGAGCCATTTTCTTGGTTTCTCTCTAATGCTCTAGTACTGTAAAGTTTAAAGTTTGTACTTTTCTTTGTCTATTTAGTCTTGGTAGTGATTTTTTTCTTGTTATTTTCCAGCCGGTGATTGCCTACTAATGCCAATTTTTTCTTAATTTTTTCTCTCATGGTGCTTACTTTGGTTACCTATAATGTGAAGGGTCTTAATAGCCCGAATACACGTTTTTCCTTTCAGAGGGAAATTAATAAATCTGTTGCAGATGTGGAGTGCCTGCAAGAGACTAAATTTAAGATACATAATCATCCTGCATTTGCCCTAAAACATTACCCACATGTTTTTGAAGCCTCAGGTCCCTCTAAAGGGGCAGGCGTTATGACCCTGATCAGAAACTCCTTGTCGTTTGAACTATTGGAGGAATTGGTTGATGTGAATGGTCATTTTCATGTCCTTGCTTGCAAGTTAAATTCCCAAATTCACACAATTGTAAATATTTAATATATTTAAATATGTAAATAAGGGTCAAATTAAATTTTTAGATAAGTTGATGAAAAAAATTTAACCACTTAAAAAAGGCATTCTTTTACTTTTAGGAGACTTTAATTTGGTCCCTGATAACATACTTGATGCCTCATCCTCAAATAGGCTTAACATCCCCTCCTTAAATAATTGGCTTTTTACTCACAAACTTTATGACATCTTTGGATGTTTAAACTCCACTTCAAGGGAATACACATATTTTTCTGACTCCCATTTGTCAGCTTCTCGCTTTGATCTGATATTATCAGATGTGCTCTCCCTCCCTAGATTTTCCTCTATTTCCATTGGTAATAAATCCATTTTGGATCACGCCCCTGTCATTGCCAAATTGATTGAAGGTCACTATCAATAATCAACAGTTGTGGAAGTGTAATGCTTCCATTTTTCAAAATCCTACATACCATGAGGACATTTCTAGATCTCTTAACCTTTATTTTTCTGAGAATGTGTATGACCCTTCCAAGTCATTCCTCCAGTGGATCGTGCACAAGCCAGTTCTACGTGGCGCTCTCATTCATATTTCCTCCTGTATTACAAATTTTAACGGCCAAAAGATTAAACGTTTACAAGACTTTATTAAAGAGAAGAAGTTGGAGCTGGCATTGGCCAATAGCCCCACCCATTGTTCCAAAACTTTGACTGATTTATCCCATCTTAGGAATGAATTGAGGGCCACAATTTTTTCATTATATGACTGCGGTCAAACAATCATAAATCAATCACTATATGTCCCTTAACAAGCCCACTCGTTTTATGTTTAATAGAATTAAAAAGGTTAGAATACGTAACCGAATCGACAAGATCATTTCTCCTAAGGGCATTTCTCTCACCCACCCACAGCACATTGCAAGTGAATTTGCACAATATTTCAATCAATTACCGTATATACTCAAGTATAAGCCGACCCGAGTGTTTTTGAATATCCATGTTGAATCAGGAGCCCAATATAATGCTCCATAAAGTTTATGATGGCCCCATAAGATGATCCATATTAAAATATGCCCCATATAATCCTGCATAAAGGTTAATAATGGCCCCATAAGATGCTCCATAGACACATTTGCCCCATACAGTGCTGCACAATTGTTGATTCTGGCCCCATAAGATGCTCCATAAAGATATTTGCCCCATATAATGCTGCACAAATGTTGATTATGGCCCCATAAGATGATCCATACAGACACTTGCCCCATATAGTGCTGCACAAACGTTGATTATGGCCCCATACAGACACTTGCCCCATAGAGTGCTGAACAAACGTTGATTATGGCCCCATACAGACACTTGCCCCATATAGTGCTGCACAAACGTTATGGCCCCATACAGACACTGGCCCCATATAGTGTTGCACAAACGTTATGGCCCCATACAGACACTGGCCCCATTTGCTGGTGCTGCGATAAAAAAAAAAAAAAAAATCACATACTCACCGCTCCGTCGCTCAGGCCCATGGCACTTTCAATATTCACCTGACTTTGTTCCGGCACCGATCCATCTAAAGTGTCTTCTGCACTGACGTTCAGGCAGAGGGCGTGCACTAACCACGTCATCGCACCCTCTGACCTGACCGTCACTGCAGAAGACAGAGCGGCGCCAAAACTGGGAGCAGGTGAATATCACGCAGCGCTCCCCATCCCTGTCATACTCACCTGCTCCTGGCACTGTGCAGTCCCTGCTTCCCCGACGCCGCAGCTTCATCCTATACTGAGCGGTCACCATTAATGCTCATTGCAGTAATGAATATGCGGCTCTACCCCTATGGAGGTGGAGCAGCATATTCATTACTGTAATGAGTGGTACCATGTCACTGCTCAGTACAGGAAGAAGCTGGGGCTCTGGGAAGCCAGGGATGTGCAGGGACCACACCAGGAGTAGGTGAGTATAATTAGACAGCCCTCGCTACCTCTCCCCTGCCGACCCCTGGTATGACTCGAGTATAAGCCGAGAAAGGGACTTTCAACCCAAAAAAAGTGGGCTGAAAATCTCGGCTTTTACTCGAGTATATACGGTATATAATTTGCGGTCTGATCACTCTCTTCCCATTCCAGGTGCGAGATGTATTGATGACTTTTTGTCTTCTGTCAATCTTCCACAATTTGATTCCATGGATGCAGACTTTTTGGCTGCTCCTTTTACTGCAGAAGAGATTAGTGACACAATAAAACTATTTAAATCTTATAAGGCCCCTGACCCTGATGGTTATAGCAATAATTATTATAAATCATTCCGTGAAATTATTGTCCCCAATTTAGTTCAAATTTTCAATGCCGCTGTGTCCATTGGTTCTATCCCTAGGGAAAATTTGGATGCCACAATTATACCTATTCCCAAGCCTGATCAAATACTTAATTACCGTCCCATTTCATTAATTAATACTCATCTCACAATTTATTCCAAAGTCTTAGCTAACCGCTTAACCTTATTTTGCCCACATTAATTTCCAAGGACCAGATTGGATTTATCAAGCACCGGCAATTCATTGAAGGTACCAGGAGGCTGATAAATATTATTAAATGTATTAATTCCCGAAAAATTAACTCCACTTTAATTTCCCTTGATGCAGAGAAAGCGTTTGATCGCTTAAATTGGACTTTTCTCAAATGTTCCCTACAAAAATTGGGATTTGATTTGGACTTTATAAATAAAATTATGGCTTTATATTCCGATCCTCAGGCAAAAATGTATATTAATAATCACTTTTCTTCCCCATTTCCAATCTCTAATGGTACTCGGCAGGGTTGCCCCCTTTCTCTACTGCTGTTTGCCCTTGCCATAGAGCCATTAGCCCAGCTCATTAGAGTTAATCCCTCCATAAAGGGAGTTTGCACGGATCGTAAGGAATTTAAAATCAGTTTATATGCTATTCCACATTTGCAAACCCTTCTTTAAAAATTTTCATTTTTTTTCGTATTTTAAAATAAACGAGTCCAAGTCGAAAATTTTTCAATTTAACCTCACTGATTCTCAAATCCGGAGTATAAAGTATATTTTGCCCTGGAGTTGGGCGGAGACGGATATTTTTTATTTGGGTCTGAGATTTTCTAGAAACCTTAGCTCCTTGATTTCCAGCAATTTGGATTCTCTTATTGCTTCCATTTCTAAAGAGCTTAGATTTTATGATGATAAAGTATTATCGTGGTGGGGAAGGTGCCTTATTGTAAAATCAATAATTGTTCCCAAGATCCTCTATATCTTCAGGTCCCTTCCTTTACTTGTTTCTACTTCCTATTGACCAGTTTGCAGGCACACCTCAATCTGTTTATTTGGGGCAACAAGAGAGCTCGTATAGCCTCTAGTCAACTATATAAACATAAATTGCGTGGAGGTGTGGGTCTTCCTATTATTTCTCTAATTTAGCTAAACAGAGTCTATATTAGTGGTCTGCAGATCATACACCTTCATGGGTGGAATTGGTTGGAATTATATTTTAATAGAAATTCTCCACCTTGTAATATTATTATGAATTTATTCACCTCTAAGTCTTTGCTTCGGTCTGACCATCCGATTTTTGTAGCTGTTCTTGTGGCATGGCGGAAATTTCTCAAAATTAAAAGTGGTTTTGCCAAGATGGAGCTTATGCTGAGACTTCCCCTCTCTTTTTTGGCTACTTTTCTCTCTTTTGATCTGCATTCAAGTTGGGCTGACTGGGGAATCTCTAAACTACATGACGTCTTTGATGGTAACAAGTTTGTGTCATTTACCCACCTTAAAGTTAGGTTTGGTGTTCCCTCATTGGCTTTTATGCAGTTTACTATTTTAAAGGATTTTTTGAGGTCACTGGTGACTGGTCGCCCTCCTTTATTGGAGCCGGCGATTAATATTTTACGCAACTCCGGTCAGAGCATATTTTGGTCTACTCAATATATCTACCAGTGGTTTAATAACAATTTCAAAATTATAAAATCCCCATGCATGAGCAAATGGGAATCTACTTTGAATCTTTCTGTAGCTCTAGATGATTGGGAACTGGCCATGTCCTTGACTTATTCTGCCACCATGTCAATGGCTCTTCATGAGTCTTATTTTAAGCTTATCTCTAGGTGGTATAATTCACGGTCTCACTTAGCATTTATTAATCCTTCCAATTCCCCTCTCTGCTGGAGGGATTGTGGACATTATGGTAGCCTTTCCCATTTGTTTTGGTTTTGTCCACATATTAGACCTTTTTGGGATGAAATCTCTTCTCTTATTTCTATTATATTAAAACGTTCAGATTTTTCTCTGCCTCCTCAGTTGGCCCTGCTCTCGTTGAATGCAGATCAATTGACCCCACTTTTTAGGAAACTTCTTATACATCTGTTTTTAGTTTCTAAAAATGCTATTGCTTTTTTTTTTTAAATCTTCTAAAGTACCCACTTCACAAGAAATTATTGACAAACTGGCTTTGCATAAATCCTAAGAACAAAAATTGGCGTTACTGAATGGCTACTTTCCTTCCTTTTTGAAAAAATGGTCTCGCTGGCTGGAAATATTTCCATAAGAATTTACTGTATTTATTGCTTTGTTATTTTATTTTACTCTATTTTTACTTTTATTCTTCATGAATGTTTCATGCCATTGCATTTATGTTAACCTTGCTCTCTCTTTGTCTTGTTTTGGCTGAAAATGTTAATAAAAGTGTTTGGAAAAACAATTACATCATTGTGTGTAACTTCTAAGGGGATGGAAATACAGTATGTTATTGCTTTTAAGAATTTTAACTATTGCATAAGTCTGTTATTATGGGGCTGACTACTGTGTCCATCATGTAGATGATACGTGACAAGGTTCTGACTGAAACAAACAGGAGCAGCTGAAACCCCTGGTGGACCCCTGTGCATGTGTGGTCCTGCAGAACCCTCCCCCGAACATAAGGCATAGGAAACTTTATGCACTGTATACAGACAACGCATTATACGACATCTTGTCATTTATTTAACAATCTAACAAATATAGCAGTTTGTAGACATATAGGCTGGTTTATATAAAGAAGTCCATCTAGAATCCTCCATACCCAGGGCCTGCCTCCTCAACGGCCACAAGGATCTCTTCTCAACCATTCATTTTGCAGCTTCTTACTGTTACATTTGGCCATCTGTTGTAAAAACACATATCTACAGCTCATACAATCCAGCAATATCACATGATCTATCAATAAAGTGTATCAATATAACACACCTTGAATGCGTAAAAAATAACACATAAAAGTAACTCTAGACCTGCTCTTGATTTGTTCATACTGCCTCAGAAAGTTCATAGTAAGGCTTGTCTCACATTTATTCTATGTTAAGCGCTTACACCAGGGTTTCCATGTATGTGGGCTTACACACAGTAACAGTTTAACCCCTTAGTGACGGAGCCAAATGTTTTAAATCTGACCAGTTTCACTTTATGTGGTAATAACTCTGGAACACTTCAACAAATCCCAGTGATTTTAAGTTTGTTTTTTTTTGTGACACATTATACTTTATGGTAATGATACATTTAGGTTCATATGTTTTGTGATTATTTAAAAAAAAATTGAGATAAATGTTAAAAAATTTCCAATTTTCAAACTTTGAATGATTATCCCTTTAATCCAGATAGTTATACCAAAGATAAACATAAAAAAATAACAATATGGAAATGGTCACACTGGCACTCACCCTAAGAAACAACAATTATCCTCAGCTGCTGGAATCTGGACAAAGTAGTGCCAACTGTGTCTAAAATATTAAACCGTGTAAAACTGTAATGATACCATGCTTGAGGATAAACCAGAAAAAATAGTTCAGGTCGGTCAGACTACCAACTGTACCAAAGCCTCAGCTTCCACTCATGTAAACAACTGTGTGCGTATCTACAAAGACATATGGCTGTACCTGCGGTAGAAAAGTATATAGCTGCCAGCTTAACTGTGCATATTGGGTGCTGCAGCGTGGGATGTATTCCAATGTCTGTGCGATGCAGGCTCACTGGTTTTGGGCAGGCGTACGGGGCACTATGTGTATCAGAAAGTGAGGCGCGATGTGCAGCCAGGGATGCTCTGGCCGGTAGCATCCCTGGATATCGCCCGGGGCAAAAAAATGGCCAATAAGCTCTACCTAATTGTGACGTCACGTACAGGATGGAGAGCTGTGGCGCTCAAAAACATAGTAACATAGTAACATAGTTAGTAAGGCCGAAAAAAGACATTTGTCCATCCAGTTCAGCCTATATTCCATCATAATAAATCCCCAGATCTACGTCCTTCTACAGAACCTAATAATTGTATGATACAATATTGTTCTGCTCCAGAAAAGGATGGGATGGAGCCAAACAACGCGTTCCGAAGAGCCACACTCTTCTTCCTCAGGGTGGTTAGCTTCATCCCTGGCTGCACATCGCGCCTCACTATCTGATACACGCAGTGCCCCGTATGCCTGCTCCAAACCAGTGAGCCTGCGACGCACAGACAATGGAATACATCCCATGCTGCAGCACCCAATATGAACAGGTAAACTGGCAGCTATATACTTTTCTACCGCAAGGACAACAATATGTCTTTGCAGATAGGCACACAGTTGTTTACATGACTGGAAGCTGAGGCTTTGGTACAGTTGGTAGCCTGACCGACCTGAATTAATAAATAACATTTCCCACATGTTGGCTTTACATCAGCATCATTTGTAAAATGTTATTTTATTTTGTTAGCAGTTTTGGATGTTTAAAAATGTAGCAGTAATTTTTCATTTTTTCAAGGAAATTTACAAAATTTATTTTTTTAGGGACCTATCCATGTTTGAAGTGCCCTTAGGGGTTCCATATATTGGGAAACCCCCAAAAGTGATACCATTTTAAAAACAGCACCCCTGACATATTGAATATTGCACTCAGGTAGTTTATTAACCCTTCAAGTGATTTTCAGGAATTAATGCAAAGTGGCATGACAGAAATTAAAATGTGTCTTTTTACCACCTCAATGCCGCTAATTTCTGAACAAGTTACAACAGCCGGCAGACTCTACGGCTGATATTTGGTCATGAATTGCTTTGGCAAACATCAAGACCACACAATCATGATCTGAGGGCACTAATTGGGATAAAGAGTAGTGTTGAGCCACCTCCCTAGTGTTCGGGTTCAGTTCGTCGAACAGGGACGTGTTCGACGAAATGTTCGTTGAATGTTTGACGAACACCGTCGAACCCCATTGAAACCAATGGCAGGCAAACATAAACACATACAAACACATGGAAAACACATAGAAAACACCTAAAAAGGTGTCCAAAAGCTGACAAACTGCTCAGAAGACACAACTAACACATGGAAAAGTCATAACTACATATAGTCATGCGAAAAGAAAAGAGGTGGAGGAGTAAAAGGAGGAGGAGACACAGATATAGGCATGTCATGCCCTTCTAAAATCAAGAAAGGCTGGAGTAAAAATCTTAACTCACTCTACCAACACCCAGACGTCTTGACAAAAAAAGAAAAAAAGAAATATCTTTAGGTAGAATGGTGGTGGGTCCATTCAGAACACTTTCCTTAGAAGACGTAGTGGTACCCCCGTTGGGAGTTGTGCCAAAAAATGAACCCAATACATTCAGACTAATCCACCATTTGTCATATCAAAGGGGCAGGTCAGTAAACGACAACATCGACACGGAACCAAGTACAGTACTATGTACTGTACCTCCTTTGACGAGGCAATCAGGCGGGTCAAGAAGTTGGTAAGGGGCACCCTAATGGCCAAAAGATACATTGAGGGTGCATTCCAGTTACTACCTGTGCCTATTAATAGTGTCCTCCCATTGGGCTGCTTCATTGAAGGAGCATACTACATAGATCGCTGTTTGCCCATGGGGTGCTCCATTGTTATGATCTGGTGGCCTAGGAGCAGCATGTGACGTACTCTGGAGAAGGTGGTACCTGTACTGACCGCAGACCCTGAATTTAGCACCGCAACTAGAAGCAGTCGTGGGATGTACCTAACACTCCCTAGACACCTCGACACAGCCTAAGGACTAATTTCCCCTAAAGATAGAAACGGGAAAACTATCTTGCCTCAGAGAAAATCCCCAAAGGACAGCCCCCCACAAATATTGACTGTGAGAGGAGAGGGAAAAGACATACGCAGACTGAATTCAGGATTTAGCAAAGGAGGCCTTACTAGCTAAAAAGAAAGAATAGGACAGAGAACTATGCGGTCAGTATTAAAACACTAGAAAATGTCCACCACAGAAAATACAAAACTCCACATCTGACTAAAGACATGGAGAGTATATCTGCATCTCCAGAGATACAGCTTGGCTGCAAAAAATCCTTACACAGACAAAGCTGGACAAGACAAAACAAGAAAATGCACAGAACTATAAGGCCCACAGCATGTGGACAGCAAAAACAAAGCCAGAACTTATCTTTGTTGAAAAGAACAGCAAAACAGGAGAGACCAGTCAGGGATGTGAATCCTCCAAAAACAATGGACAACTGGCACTGACTAAAGGATCAAACAAGACTAAATAGCCCAGCAATAAGTGGACACACCTGATAAATGCTGTGATCCAAAGACAGCAGCACTACCACTCATAACCACCGGAGGGAGCCCAAGAGCAGAATTCACAACAGTACCCCCCCCTTGAGAAGGGGTCACCGAACCCTCACCACAGCCCCCAGGCCGATCAGGACGAGCCAAATGAAAGGCTCGAACCAAATCGGTGGCATGGACATCGGAGGCAACAACCCAAGAATTATCCTCCTGGCCATAACCTTTCCATTTGACAAGATACTGAAGCTTCCGCCTCGAAAAACGAGAATCCAAAATCTTCTCAACCACATACTCCAACTCCCCATCAATCAACACCGGAACCAGAGGATCAACAGAGGGAACAATGGGCACCACATACTTCAGCAACAAAGATCTATGGAAAACATTATGGATGGAAAAAGAGGCTGGAAGGGCCAAATGAAAAGACACTGGATTGATAATCTCAGAAATCCTATAAGGACCAATAAACCGAGGCTTGAACTTAGGGGAAGAAACATTCATAGGAACATGACGGGAAGACAACCAGACCAAATCCCCAACCCGAAGCCGGGAACCAACACACCGACGACGGTTATCAAAACGCTGAGCCTCCTCCTAAGACAACACCAAATTGTCCACCACATGAGCCCAAATTTGCTGCAGCCTGTCAACCACAGAATCCACACCAGGACAATCAGAAGGCTCAACCTGCCCAGAAGAAAAACAAGGATGAAAACCAAAATTACAAAAAAAGGTGATACCAAGGTAGCAGAACTAGCCCGATTATTAAGGGCAAACTCGGCCAATGGCAAGAAAGCCACCTAATCATCCTGATCAGCAGACACAAAGCATCTCAAATAAGTTTCCAAAGTCTGATTAGTTCGCTCGGTGTGGCCATTTGTCTGAGGATGAAATGCGGATGAAAAAGACAAATCAATGCCCAGCCTTGCACAAAAGGCCCGCCAAAACCTAGAAACAAACTGGGAACCTCTATCAGACACAATATTCTCCGGAATGCCATGCAAACGAACCACATGCTGAAAAAACAACGGAACCAAATCAGAAGAGGAAGGCAATTTAGGCAAAGGTACCAAATGAACCTTCTTAGAAAACCGATCACAAACCACCCAGATAACCGACATCCTCTGGGAAACCGGAAGATCTGAAATAAAATCCATAGAAATATGCGTCCAAGGCCTCTCAGGGACCGGTAAAGGCAGAAGCAGCCCACTAGCACGGGAACAACAAGGCTTGGCCCGCGCACAAGTCCCACAGGACTGCACAAAAGAACGCACATCCCGCGACAAAGAAGGCCACCAAAAGGGCCTACCAACCAAATCTCTGGTACCAAAAATCCCAGGATGGCCAGCCGACACAGAACAATGAACCTCAGAAATCACTTTAACAGTCCATCTATCAGGAACAAACAGTTTCCCCACTGGACAGCGGTCAGGTTTATCAGCCTGAAATTCCTGAAGAACCCGTCGTAAATCAGGGGAGATGGCAGAAAGAATCACCCCTTCCTTCAGAATGCCGACCGGCTCAAGAAAACCAGGAGAATCAGGCAAAAAACTCCTAGAGAGGGCATCAGCCTTAACATTCTTAGAACCCGGAAGATACAAGACCACAAAATCAAAACGGGAGAAAAACAGGGACCATCGAGCCTGTCTAGGGTTCAGTCGTTTGGCAGACTCGAGGTAAATCAGATTTTTATGATCGGTCAGGACCACAATACGGTACTTGGCCCCCTCAAGCCAATGTCGCCACTCCTCAAATGCCCACTTCATAGCCAACAACTCCCGATTGCCGACATCATAATTGTGTTCCGCAGGCGAAAACTTCCGAGAAAAGAAGGCACACGGTTTCATCAAGGAACCATCAGAATTCCTCTGAGACAAAACGGCCCCTGCCCCAATCTCAGACGCGTCAACCTCAACCTGAAATGGAAGAGAAACATCCGGCTGACGCAACACAGGGGCAGAAGTAAATTGGCGTTTAAGCTCCTAAAAGGCAGAAACAGCCGCGGAGGACCAATTCGCCACATCAGCGCCTTTCTTCGTTAAATCGGTCATAGGTTTAACCACACTGGAGAAGTTGGCAATGAAACGACGATAAAAATTAGCAAAGCCCAAGAATTTCTGAAGGCTCTTCACAGATGTGGGCTGAATCCAATCATGAATGGCCTGAACCTTAACCAGATCCATTTCTATAGATGAGGGAGAAAAAATGAAGCCCAAAAAAGAAACCTCCTGCACTCCAAAGAGGCACTGAGACCCCTTCACAAATAAAGCATTCTCACGGAGGATCTGAAATACCATCCTGACCTGTTTCACATGAGACTCCCAATCATCGGAAAAAATCAAAATATCATCCAAATATACAATCATGAATTTATCAAGATAACTCCGAAAAATATCATGCATGAAGGACTGGAACACAGATGGGGCATTAGAGAGTCCGAATGGCATCACAAGGTATTCAAAATGGCCTTCGGGCGTATTAAATGCAGTTTTCCATTTGTCACCCTGCTTAATACAAACAAGATTATATGCCCCTCGAAGGTCAATCTTAGTAAACCAACTAGCCCCCTTAATCCTAGCAAACAAATCAGTAAGCAAAGGCAAAGGATATTGAAATTTGACCGTGATCTTATTCAAAAGGCGATAATCAATACAGGGTCTCAAGGAGCCATCCTTCTTGGCAACAAAAAAAAACCTGCTCCCAATGGTGAAGAAGATGGCCGAATATGCCCCTTCTCCAAAGACTCCTTAATATAGCTCCGCATGGCGGCATGTTCTGGCACAGACAGGTTGAAAAGTCGGCCCTTAGGGAATTTACAACTTGGAATCAAGTCAATAGCACAATCACAGTTCCTGTGCGGTGGAAGGAAACTGGACTTGGGCTCATCGAATACATCCTGGAAATCTGACAAAAACTCAGGAATTTCAGAAGAGGGGGAAGAGGAAATTGACATCAAAGGAACGTGTCCATGAACCCCCTGACAACCCCAACTAGTCACAGACATAGATTTCCAATCTAACACCGGATTATGTACCTGTAACCATGGAAAACCTAGCACAATAGTATCATGCAAATTATGCAACACCAGAAAACGACAATCTTCCTGATGGGCTGGCGCCATGCACATGGTCAGCTGTGTCCAAAACTGAGGTTAATTTTTAGCCAACGGTGTAGCATCAATGCCCCTTAAAGGAATAGGGTTCTGCAAAGGCTGCAAGGGGAAACCACAATGTCTGGTAAATTCTAAGTCCATTAAGTTCAGAGCGGCGCCTGAATCCACAAATGCCATGACAGAAAATGACGATAATGAGCAGATCAAGGTCACAGATAACAGAAATTTAGGTTGTACAGTACTGATGGTAACAGAACTAGCGATTCTCTTAGTACGCTTAGGGCAATCAGAAATAACATGAGCAGAATCGCCGCAGTAAAAACACAACCTATTCTGACGCCTGAATCTTTGTCGTTCAGCTCTAGACAAAATCCTATCACACTGCATAGGCTCAGGGCTCCGCTCGGAGGACAACGCCACAGTGTGCACAACTATGCACTCGCGCAAGCGCCGATCAATCTGAATGGCCAGAGACATAGAATCACTCAGACCAGCAGGCGTGGGGAACCCCACCATAACATCTTTAACGGATTCAGAAAGACCCCTTCTGAAAATTGCCGCCAAGGCATCCTCATTCCATTTAGTCAATATAGACCATTTTCTAAATTTCTGGCAATACGATTCTGCCGCTTCTTGACCCTGACACAGGGCCAACAAGGTCTTCTCTCCATGAACCCCCTGACAACCCCAACTAGTCACAGACACAGATTTCCAATCTAACACCGGATTATGTACCTGTAACCATGGAAAACCTAGCACAATAGTATCATGCAAATTATGCAACACCAGAAAACGACAATCTTCCTGATGGGCTGGCGCCATGCACATGGTCAGCTGTGTCCAAAACTGAGGTTAATTTTTAGCCAACGGTGTAGCATCAATGCCCCTTAAAGGAATAGGGTTCTGCAAAGGCTGCAAGGGGAAACCACAACGTCTGGTAAATTCTAAGTCCATTAAGTTCAGAGCGGCGCCTGAATCCACAAATGCCATGACAGAAAATGACGATAATGAGCAGATCAAGGTCACAGATAACAGAAATTTAGGTTGTACAGTACTGATGGTAACAGAACTAGCGATTCTCTTAGTACGCTTAGGGCAATCAGAAATAACATGAGCAGAATCGCCGCAGTAAAAACACAACCTATTCTGACGCCTGAATCTTTGTCGTTCAGCTCTAGACAAAATCCTATCACACTGCATAGGCTCAGGGCTCCGCTCGGAGGACAACACCACAGTGTGCACAACTATGCACTCGCGCAAGCGCCGATCAATCTGAATGGCCAGAGACATAGAATCACTCAGACCAGCAGGCGTGGGGAACCCCACCATAACATCTTTAACGGATTCAGAAAGACCCCTTCTGAAAATTGCCGCCAAGGCATCCTCATTCCATTTAGTCAATATAGACCATTTTCTAAATTTCTGGCAATACGATTCTGCCGCTTCTTGACCCTGACACAGGGCCAACAAGGTCTTCTCTGCATGATCCACTGAATTAGGTTCATCATACAATAACCCTAGCACCTGAAAAAAGGTGTCTACATTAAGTAAAGCAGGATTCCCAGATTCCAGGGAAAATGCCCAATCCTGAGGATCACCACACAGCAGTGAAATAACAATTTTAACCTGCCGAATGGGATCACCAGAAGAATGGGGTTTCAGAGCAAAAAACAGTTTACAGTTATTTTTAAAGCTCAAAAATTTGGACCTGTCCCCAAAAAACAAATCAGGAGTAGGAATTCTAGGCTATAAAACCGGAGTCTGAACGATATAATCGGAAATACCCTGTACTCTAGCAGCAAGTTAGTCCACACGAGAAACCAATTCCTGAACCTCCATGCCAGTGCCTAACTCCTGAGCCACCCAGAGGAAAAGACGGAAGGAAAGACACAACAGACTACAGAAAAAAAAATGGCTCAGCACTTTCCTTCCCTTCTTCTGAGATGCGTTTAACTCATTCTAGGCCAGTTGTACTGTTATGATCTAGTGGCCTAGGAGCAGCATGTGACGTACTCTGGAGAAGGTGGTACCTGTACTGACCGAAGACCCTGAACTTGGCACCGCAACTAGAATTAGCCGTGGGATGTACCTAACACTCCCTAGACACCTCGACACAGCCTAAGGACTAACTTCCCCTAAAGATAGAAAACGGGAAAACTATCTTGCCTCAGAGAAAATCCCCAAAGGACAGCCCCCCACAAATATTGACTGTGAGAGGAGAGGGGAAAGACATACGCAGACTGAATTCAGGATTTAGCAAAGGAGGCCTTACTAGCTAAAAAGAAAGAATAGGACAGAGAACTATGCGGTCAGTATTAAAACACTAGAAAATATCCACCACAGAAAATACAAAACTCCTCATCTGACTAAAGACATGGAGGGTATATCTGCATCTCCAGAGATACAGCTTGGCTGCAAACAATCCTTACACAGACAAAGCTGGACAAGACAAAACAAGAAAATGCACAGAACTATAAGGCCCACAGCATGTGGACAGCAAAAACAAAGCCAGAACTTATCTTTGTTGAAAAGAACAGCAAAACAGGAGAGACCAGTCAGGGATGTGAATCCTCCAAAAACAATGGACAACTGGCACTGACTAAAGGATGAAGCAAGACTAATTAGCCCAGAAATAAGTGGACACACCTGATAAATGCTGCGATCTAAAGACAGCAGCACTACCACTCATAACCACCGGAGGAAGCCCAATAGCAGAATTCACAACACTCCATATCCTGGTCATTATTTGAGGCGTTTAGTTGCTTCCTCGAATGTGTCATCATGGACGTTTGTAAGGTGGCACATATTATCCATTTTTCGATGACTTCTTATGCCTGGGCCCAAAAGATTCGCCACAGTGTGAAAACACGTGGTAGTCCACCTGTGAGAAGGAGAGAGCTGGAGGGAGAGTGGACACCCCAGAGCCGAGGGGTTAGATTGAGAAAGAAAGAAGGCGGTATAGCTTGCTTCATGAGTGGGGTACTCTGCTGAGTAGCAGAAATTCCTACTAGGCCCAAAAGGATGTCCTGGGTCAAATGCCGTTAAAAATAGTACTTAGTAAACAGGCGGTGTAGCTTGCTTCATGGGTGGGGTACGCTGCTGAGCAGCACTAAATTCTACTAGGCCCAAAAGGATTTCCTGGGCTAGATGGCGTTAAAAATAGTACTTAGGTAAACAAGCGGTGTAGCTTGCTTCATGGTTGAAGTACGCTGCTGAGTAGCACCAAATTCTACTAGGCCCAAAAGAATTTCCTGGGCTAGATGCGTTACAAAATAGTAGTTAGGTAAACAGGTGGTGTAGCTTGCTTCATGGGTGAAGTACGCTGCTGAGTAGCACCAATTTCTACTAGGTCCAAAAGGATTTCCTGGGCTAGATGCCGTTAAAAATAGTACTTAGGTAAACAGGCGGTGGGTGGCTTGGCTACTCTGCTGACTAGCAGACACTGAAGCTTTGGAGCAGACCTCTGAATCCCAGGCCATAGTATGAGTAAACAACTCTGCAGACGACCCCACCCACCTGGAATTGACAATGGCAACGTCACCTAAAACTCAGCAAGGGGACTAAATAAAAGAGTCTCCATTTTTTCCCAAAATTCGGCCACAGACACCACTTAAGTGGCATCAATATCTCCAGAGTTTTTTAAAACGGTTGGTGAGGTGATTTTCAAAAATCATCAAGCTTTTAGTCTCCCCAAGATGACATAGGGGTAGAAAAGTCTTTGCGGATACAGGATTTGTTCATCTTGATGAACGTTAGTCTGTCTACAATGTCACTGGACAGCCGCGTGCGCTTATCTGTCAGCACACCACCAGCAGCGCTGATCACACGTTCAGAGAGAACGCTGGCTGCGGGGCACGACAAGGTTTCCAAGGCGTGAGTGGCGAGCTCAGGCCATTTTTCAAGATTGGAAGCCCAAAATGAGCAAGGGTCCAGTTCCACAGTTATGGCATCGATGTTAACTTGGAGGTACTCTTGCACCATCCTTTCTAGGCGTTGGCTGTGTGTCAGACTTCTTGTCTCCTGTGACCTTGCAAAGGATGGTCTAAAAAAATCTTGAAACGATTGGAAAAAATTGCTGTTACCACCATATACGATGTGACTGTTACGGTTTGAGTGATGACTCGATAGTCCCATGGTTGGCAAGTTAGAACTCAGAGATTCACTACATGCACCACTGGTGTTTTGTGGAAAAGCAGATGTTAGATTCCATAACAGTCTCTGCTGATACTCCTGCACGTGTGAATCCCTTTCTATGGCAGGAATTATTTTGCCAAATTTGCTTTTGTACCGGGGATATAAGAGTGTGGCAACCCAGTAGTTGGCATTACTTCAGATTCTGACAATCTGAGGTTCATGTTGCAAGTAGTGCAGCAAGAAGGCACTCATGTGTCTTGCGCATCCAGAAAGACCAAGTCCTTGTTGTCTTGGTGGTGGCGAGGTGAGAATCATGCTTCCTTTGTCTGCCCTCTCCCCCCCAACCTCGCACAACAGAAATTTGATCAAGGTCTCCCTCATCTGATGAGTCTTCCATGCCCAGCGCCAGTTCGTCCTCTACTTCTTTCTCGCCTCCTGCACCTTCCTCAACAGTTTGGCTGCTACCATGCACCCTCGGTAATACCTCTCCCCCAGCTTGCAATGCCAGCCGCCTTGGTGCTGTCAACCTTCTTGACCTTGGAAATATGATCCCTTCTGCATACGACTCCTCCTGTTCCACCAACTGTCTCCGAACACTGTGTAAGGTGTGCTCCAGCATGTAAATCACCGGAATGGTCATGCTGATAATGACATCGTCAGCACTAAACATCTTCCTTGCTATTTCAAAACTGTGCACAACTGTTATGGACCTGGTGGTTAGGAGCACCCGGAACGACCTGATGGTTAAACTAACACAGGACAAGCTCTGGGAAGTGGGAGCTCTGCTGACTGCAACCCCTAATCCTATCACACACACTAGAAATAGCCGTGGAGTGTATCTAACTCTGCCTAGACGCCTCTTCACAGCCTAAGAGCTAACTAGCCCTAGAGATAGAAAATAAAGCCTACCTTGCCTCAGAGAAATTCCCCAAAGGAAAAGGCAGCCCCCCACATATATTGACTGTGAGTTAAGATGAAAGTCACAAACACAGAAATGAAACAGGTTTCAGCAAAGGAAGCCAGACTTACTAAACAGACTGAGGATAGAAAAGGTATCTTTGTGGTCAGCACAAAAAACTACAAAAAGACCACGCAGAGTGTGTAAAAAGACCTCCGCACCGACTCACGGTGCGGAGGTGCCACTCTGCATCCCAGAGCTTCCAGCTAGCAAGGCAAAATCATGATAGCAAGCAGGACAAGAAAACATTGAACAAATAATTAACTAGCAGGGACTTAGCTTCTGCTGGAGTAGACATGTCACCAGAAAGATCCAAGAGCGAACTGAACCAGTACAAGAACATTGACAGCTGGCATGGAGTAACGATCTGAGTGGAGTTAAATAGAGCAGCCAGCCAAAGAATAAACTAAGTCACCTGTGGAAGGAACCTCAGAAGCAGCAGCTCCACTCACAGCCACCAGAGGGAATCCATGGACAGAACTCGCCAAAGTACCATTCATGACCACAGGAGGGAGTTCGATAACAGAATTCACAACAGTACCCCCCTTGAGGAGGGGTCACCGAACCCTCACCAGAGCCCCCAGGCCGATCAGGACGAGCCAAATGAAAGGCATGAACTAGATCGGCAGCATGAACATCAGAGGCAAAAACCCAGGAATTATCTTCCTGACCATAACCCTTCCACTTGACCAGGTACTGGAGTTTCCGTCTCGAAATACGAGAATCCAAAATCTTCTCCACCACATACTCCAACTCCCCCTCGACCAACACCGGGGCAGGAGGATCAGCGGAGTAAACCATAGGCGACACGTATCTCCGCAATAACGACCTATGAAACACATTATGGATGGCAAAAGAAGCTGGAAGGGCCAAACGAAATGACACAGGATTGAGAACTTCAGAAATCTTATACGGACCAATGAAACGAGGCTTAAACTTAGGAGAGGAAACCTTCATAGGAACATAACGAGACGACAACCAAACCAAATCCCCAACACGAAGTCGGGGACTAACACAGCGCCGGCGGTTAGCGAAACGTTGAGCCTTCTCCTGGGATAATGTCAAATTGTCCACCACATGAGTCCAAATCTGCTGCAACCTGTCCACCACAGTATCCACACCAGGACAGTCCGAAGGCTCAACCTGCCCTGAAGAGAAACGAGGATGGAAACCAGAATTACAGAAAAAAGGCGAAACCAAAGTAGCCGAGCTAGCCCGATTATTAAGGGCGAACTCAGCCAAAGGCAAGAAGGACACCCAATCATCCTGATCAGCAGAAACAAAGCATCTCAGATATATTTCCAAAGTCTGATTAGTTCGTTCGGTTTGGCCATTTGTCTGAGGATGGAAAGCCGAAGAAAAAGACAAATCAATGCCCATCTTAGCACAAAAGGACCGCCAAAACCTCGAAACAAACTGGGAACCTCTGTCCGAGACGATGTTCTCCGGAATGCCATGCAAACTAACCACATGCTGGAAAAACAATGGCACCAAATCAGAGGAGGAAGGCAATTTAGACAAGGGTACCAAATGGACCATCTTAGAGAAGCGATCACAAACCACCCAAATGACAGACATCCTTTGAGAGACAGGGAGATCTGAAATAAAATCCATGGAAATATGCGTCCAGGGCCTCTTCGGGACTGGCAAGGGCAAAAGCAACCCACTGGCACGAGAACAGCAGGGCTTAGCCCGAGCACAAGTCCCACAGGACTGCACAAAAGAACGCACATCCCGTGACAAAGAAGGACACCAAAAGGATCTAGCCACCAAATCTCTGGTACCAAAGATTCCAGGATGACCAGCCAACACCGAACAATGAACCTCAGAGATAACTCTACTAGTCCATCTATCAGGGACAAACAGCTTCTCCGCTGGACAACGGTCAGGTCTATCAGCCTGAAACTTCTGCAGCACCCGCCGCAAATCCAGGGAGATGGTAAACAAAATTACCCCCTCTTTGAGAATACCCGCCGGCTCAGGAACACCCGGAGAGTCAGGCACAAAACTCCTTGACAGGGCATCAGCCTTCACATTTTTAGAGCCCGGAATGTACGAAACCACAAAATCAAAACGGGAGAAAAACAGCGACCATCGAGCCTGTCTAGGATTCAACCGTTTGGCAGACTCGAGATAAGTCAAATTCTTGTGATCCGTCAAGACCACCACGCGATGCTTGGCTCCTTCAAGCCAATGTCGCCACTCCTCGAGTGCCCACTTCATGGCCAACAACTCTCAATTGCCAACATCATAATTGCGCTCAGCAGGCGAGAACTTTCTAGAAAAGAAGGCACATGGTTTCATCACCGAGCCATCAGAACTTCTTTGCGACAAAACAGCCCCTGCTCCAATCTCAGAAGCATCAACCTCGACCTGAAACGGGAGCGAAACATCTGGCTGGCACAAAACAGGGGCAGAAGAAAAACGATGCTTCAACTCCTGAAAAGCCTCTACAGCCGCAGAGGACCAATTGACCACATCAGCACCTTTCTTGGTCAAATCAGTCAACGGTTTAGCAACACTAGAAACATTAGCAATGAAGCGACGGTAAAAATTAGCAAAGCCCAGGAACTTCTGCAGGCTCTTCACAGATGTCGGCTGAGTCCAATCATAAATGGCCTGAACTTTAACAGGGTCCATCTCGATAGTAGAAGGGGAAAAAATTAAACCCAAAAATGAAACCTTCTGTACTCCAAAGAGACATTTTGACCCCTTCACAAACAAGGAATTCGCACGAAGGACCTGGAACACCATTCTGACCTGCTTTACATGAGACTCCCAATCATCCGAAAAGACCAAAATATCATCCGAATATACAATCATGAATCTATCCAGGTACTTTCGGAAGATGTCATGCATAAAGGACTGAAATACAGATGGAGCATTAGAAAGCCCGAATGGCATAACCAGGTACTCAAAATGGCTCTCGGGCGTATTAAATGCTGTTTTCCATTCATCGCCCTGTTTGATACGCACAAGATTATACGCCCCTCGAAGATCTATCTTGGTGAACAAACTAGCCCCCTTAATCCGAGCAAACAAATCAGACAGCAGCGGCAAAGGGTACTGAAATTTGACTGTGATCTTATTAAGAAGGCGGTAATCAATACAAGGTCTCAAAGAACAATCCTTCTTGGCCACAAAAAAGAACCCTGCTCCCAACGGTGATGACGACGGGCGAATATGACCTTTCTCCAAGGATTCCTTTACATAACTCCGCATAGTGGCGTGCTCTGGCACAGATAAATTGAACAGTCGGCGCTTAGGAAACTTACTACCAGGAATCAAATTAATAGCACCATCGCAATCCCTATGAGGAGGTAGGGCACTGGATTTGGGCTCATCAAATACATCCCGGTAATCCGACAAAAACTCAGGGACTTCAGAAGGAGTGGAAGGCGAAATTGACAGCAATGGAACATCACCATGTACCCCTTGGCAACCCCAGCTGGACACAGACATAGATTTCCAATCCAATACTGGATTATGGACCTGTAGCCATGGCAATCCCAAAACGACCACATCATGCAGATTATGCAACACCAAAAAGCGAATATCCTCCTGATGTGCAGGAGCCATGCACATGGTCAATTGAGTCCAGTACTGAGGCTTATTCTTGGCCAAAGGCGTAGCATCAATTCTTCTCAATGGAATAGGATACTGCAAGGGCTCCAAGAAAAAACCACAGCGCCTGGCAGACTCCAAGTCCATCAAATTCAGGGCAGCGCCTGAATCCACAAATGCCATAACAGAATAGGACGACAAAGAGCAAATCAGAGTAACGGACAAAAGAAATTTAGACTGTACCGTAGCAATGGTGGCAGACCTAGCGAACCGCTTAGTGCGCTTAGGACAATCGGAGATAGCATGAGTGGAATCACCACAGTAAAAACACAGCCCATTCCGACGTCTGTGTTCTTGCCGTTCAGCTCTGGTCAAAGTCCTATCACATTGCATAGGCTCAGGCCTATGCTCAGAGAATACCGCCAAATGGTGCACAGCTTTGCGCTCACGCAAGCGCCGATCGATCTGAATTGCCAAGGACATAGACTCATTCAGACCAGCAGGCGTGGGAAATCCCACCATGACATCCTTAAGGGCTTCAGAAAGACCCTTTCTGAAAATTGCCGCCAGGACACACTCATTCCACTGAGTAAGCACAGACCACTTTCTAAACTTCTGACAATATACCTCCGCTTCATCCTGACCCTGACACAAAGCCAGCAAGATTTTATCTGCCTGATCCACTGAATTAGGTTCATCATAAAGCAATCCAAGCGCCAGAAAAAACGCATCTACATCACGCAATGCAGGATCTCCTGGTGCACGGGAAAATGCCCAGTCTTGAGGGTCACCACGCAACAAAGAAATAATGATTTTTACTTGTTGAACGGGGTCACCAGAGGAGCGGGGTTTCAAAGCAAGAAACAGTTTACAATTATTTTTGAAATTCAGGAACTTAGATCTATCCCCAGAAAACAAATCAGGAATTGGAATTCTAGGCTCTAACATCGGATTCTGAACCACAAAATCTTGAATGTTTTGTACCCTTGCAGTGAGATGATCCACACAAGAGGACAGACCTTGAATGTCCATATCTACACCTGTGTCCTGAACCACCCAGAGGTTAAGGAAAAAGTAAGACAAAACACACTGCAGAGAAAAAAAATGGTCTCAGAACTTCTCTTATCCCTCTATTGAGATGCATTAACACTTTGGGCCAGCTGTACTGTTATGGACCTGGTGGTTAGGAGCACCCGGAACGACCTGATGGTTAAACTAACACAGGACAAGCTCTGGGAAGTGGGAGCTCTGCTGACCGCAACCCCTAATCCTATCACACACACTAGAAATAGCCGTGGAGCGTACCTAACTCTGCCTAGACGCCTCTTCACAGCCTAAGAGCTAACTAGCCCTAGAGATAGAAAATAAAGCCTACCTTGCCTCAGAGAAATTCCCCAAAGGAAAAGGCAGCCCCCCACATATATTGACTGTGAGTTAAGATGAAAGTCGCAAACACAGAAATGAAACAGGTTTCAGCAAAGGAGGCCAGACTTACTAAACAGACTGAGGATAGGAAAGGTATCTTTGCGGTCAGCACAAAAAACTACAAAAAGACCATGCAGAGTGTGCAAAAAGACCTCCGCACCGACTCACGGTGCGGAGGTGCCACTCTGCATCCCAGAGCTTCCAGCTAGCAAGGCAAAATCATGATAGCAAGCAGGACAAGAAAACAATGAACAAATAATTAACTAGCAGGGACTTAGCTTCTGCTGGAGTAGACAGGTCACCAGAAAGATCCAAGAGCGAACTGAACCAGTACAAGAACATTGACAGCTGGCATGGAGTAACGATCTGAGTGGAGTTAAATAGAGCAGCCAGCCAAAGAATAAACTAAGTCACCTGTGGAAGGAACCTCAGAAGCAGCAGCTCCACTCACAGCCACCAGAGGGAGTCCATGGACAGAACTCGCCGAAGTACCATTCATGACCACAGGAGGGAGTTCGATAACAGAATTCACAACACATAACGGTGCATAGGTCCCTGATCTGAGACAATTCCTGCAAAGTGATTTGCCCCAACTTTTGATCTCGTTGGCCCAGGCTATACGTCATAACGTATTGCACCAGGGCTCGTCGGTGCTGCCACAGTCGCTGCAACATGTGCAGAGTTGAATTCCACCGTGTGGGCACATCGTATTTCAGCCGGTGAACTGGCAGGCCCAACGACTTCTGTAGTCGTTGAGCTGTGGGATGCAAATGGCGGAAGTGAGCACACAGTGACTGTGCCCTCTGCAGAAGCCCATCTAGTCCGGGATAGTGGGATAAAAATTGATGGACAACCAGGTTCAAAACGTGAGCCATACAAGGCACGTGTGTGACATTGCCCCGGTGAAGGGCAGCACCCAGGTTTGCAGCATTGTCGCACACAGCCTTCCCTGGCTGCAGGACAAGTGGAGACAACCATTGATGGAACTCGGTCTCCAGAGCTTACCACAACTCATCAGCTGTGTGACTCACATTTCTCAGATATTTCAATGTAAAAACTGCCTGATGCCGTTGAGCCCTGGTGACAGCATAGTGAGGAGGTGTGCAGGATTCCTTCTGCGCAGTTACAACGCGGGTGGCATTACCAGACAGGCTTTGGGTGCAGGTGGAGGACCGAGAGGAGGTTGAGGAGGCAGAAGCAGTGGAGGAACTTCTAGATACAGAGGGTCAACGAGCAACTCATGGGGATGGCAAGACTCGGACAGCAGCCCCTTCTCCTGATGTCACCGTAGTTACCCAGTGCCCAGTCACCGACATGTAACGCCCCTGTCCATGTCTACTCGTCCAAGTGTCTGTGGTGAAATGCACCCTGTCACACACAGAGTATTTCAAGGAAGTGGTGATGTGTGTGACATGCTGGTGTAGCGCAGGCACAGCTTTCTTTGAGAAGTAGTGGCGTCTGGGCATCTGGTACTGGGGCACTGCAACGGACATAAGGTCTCGAAAATCCTCTGTGTCCACCAGGCGGAAAGGCAGCATTTCTGTAGCCAACAGCTTGCAGATGGAGAAATTAAACCTCTTAGCTTTGTCATGGCTAGGAGGAAATGGTCTTTTACTTGTCCACATCTGAGGGACTGAGGGCTGGCTGCCGTGTTTAGACGGAGTTGAGTAGGGTGTCAACGGCAAACTGCTGGTATGTGAGGAAGGTGCAGGAGGAGATGTTATGTTGCCTTGATCAAAATGTGGTGTCGATGTCGGAGAGCGCTCAACACCAGCAGGTGTTTCCACTTGCAAATTTCCTGACAACTTGTCAATCACACTGGCTGTTGCGGGTAAAGAGGTGGAAGGTCTGCATTCAAAACCATGTGTGACTGCTGTCCCCACAGTCAGAGGATGAAGAGGACGCGGATGCACTTGATGGGGTAGACGGTGGTTGACCCAGCCTACTAGGCCGCATTGTAGCACAGTGAGCTTCCCACTGCAACTTATGCCTCATATCCATGTGACGGTTCATGCATGAAGTACTCACGCTAGTGATTTTTTGGCCTCTAATGAGATTTTGTTGACAAATCTTACAGACAACATGAGTTGGGTCATCCTTTGCGATGTCAAAAAATGCCCAGGCTATGCAAGGCTTAGTGTTATGAACTGGTGGTTTAGGAGCAACATGGGACGGGCTCTGAAGGAAGTGGCACCTGTACTGACCGCAGTCCCTAAGCTCAACACAACACTAGAAGTAGCCGTGGGATGCTCCTGACACTCCCTAGGCACCTCGTCACAGCCTGAGAACTAACTACCCCTAAAGATAGAAACAGGAAAGCTATCTTGCCTCAGAGAAAATCCCCAAAGGATAGATAGCCCCCCACAAGTATTGTCTGTGAGTGGAGAGGGAAAATACATACACAGAATGAAACCAGGATGTAGCACAGGAGGCCAGTCTAGCTAGATAGGACAGGATGAAATACTGTGCGGTCAGTATAAAACACTACAAAAAAAATCCACACAGCGTTTACAAAAATCTCCTTATCTGACTAAAGGTGTGGAGGGTAAATCTGCTTCCAAGAGCTTCCACCTAAACTGAATTAATCCATACAGACGAGCTGGACAAAAACATAGAAAGCACAGAACAAATACAGTGGGGCAAAAAAGTATTTAGTCAGTCAGCAATAGTGCAAGTTCCTCCACTTAAAAAGATGAGAGGCGTCTGTAATTTACATCATAGGTAGACCTCAACTAAGGGAGACAAACTGAGAAAAAAAAATCCAGAAAATCACATTGTCTGTTTTTTTAACATTTTATTTGCATATTATGGTGGAAAATAAGTATTTGGTCAGAAACAAACAATCAAGATTTCTGGCTCTCACAGACCTGTAACTTCTTCTTTAAGAGTTTCCTCTTTCCTCCACTCATTACCTGTAGTAATGGCACCTGTTTAAACTTGTTATCAGTATAAAAAGACACCTGTGCACACCCTCAAACAGTCTGACTCCAAACTCCACTATGGTGAAGACCAAAGAGCTGTCAAAGGACACCAGAAACAAAATTGTAGCCCTGCACCAGGCTGGGAAGACTGAATCTGCAATAGCCAACCAGCTTGGAGTGAAGAAATCAACAGTGGGAGCAATAATTAGAAAATGGAAGACATACAAGACCACTGATAATCTCCCTCGATCTGGGGCTCCACGCAAAATCCCACCCGTGGGGTCAGAATGATCACAAGAACAGTGAGCAAAAATCCCAGAACCACGCGGGGGGACCTAGTGAATGAACTGCAGAGAGCTGGGACCAATGTAACAAGGCCTACCATAAGTAACACACTACGCCACCATGGACTCAGATCCTCCAGTGCCAGACGTGTCCCACTGCTTAAGCCAGTACATGTCCGGGCCCGTCTGAAGTTTGCTAGAGAGCATTTGAATGATCCAGAGGAGTTTTGGGAGAATGTCCTATGGTCTGATGAAACCAAACTGGAACTGTTTGGTAGAAACACAACTTGTCGTGTTTGGAGGAAAAAGAATACTGAGTTGCATCCATCAAACACCATACCTACTGTAAAGCATGGTGGTGGAAACATCATGCTTTGGGGCTGTTTCTCTGCAAAGGGGCCAGGACGACTGATCCGGGTACATGAAAGAATGAATGGGGCCATGTATCGTGAGATTTTGAGTGCAAACCTCCTTCCATCAGCAAGGGCATTGAAGATGAAACGTGGCTGGGTCTTTCAACATGACAATGATCCAAAGCACACCGCCAGGGCAACGAAGGAGTGGCTTCGTAAGAAGCATTTCAAGGTCCTGGAGTGGCCTAGCCAGTCTCCAGATCTCAACCCTATAGAAAACCTTTGGAGGGAGTTGAAAGTCCGTGTTGCCAAGTGAAAAGCCAAAAACATCACTGCTCTAGAGGAGATCTGCATGGAGGAATGGGCCAACATACCAACAACAGTGTGTGGCAACCTTGTGAAGACTTAGAGATCAAACGTTTTCTGTGTCATTGCCAACAAAGGATATATTACAAAGTATTGAGATGAAATTTTGTTTCTGACCAAATACTTATTTTCCACCATAATATGCAAATAAAATGTTAAAAAAACAGACCATGTGATTTTCTGGATTTTTTTTTCTCAGTTTGTCTCCCATAGTTGAGGTCTACCTATGATGTAAATTACAGACGCCTCTCATCTTTTTAAGTGGTGGAACTTGCACTATTGCTGACTGACTAAATACTTTTTTGCCCCACTGTAAGTCCACAACCCGTGGAGAGAAAAGAGCAAGCAAGGACTTAACTTTGCGGAACTGGTCAGGATATCAGGGAAATCCAAGAGAGATGTGAATCCAACCAGGAACCATTGACAAGTGGCACTGGCTGAAGAGAGAGCCAGGTATAAATAGCCGAGCAGAAAGACAATCAGTGGAAGCAGCTGCACCCTGCTAAATCCAAGGAGCAGCCATACCACTTAAAACCACCAGAGGGAGCCCAAGAGCAGAACTCACAAAAGTGCCACTTACAACAACTGGAGGGAGCCCAAGAGCGGAATTCACAACAGTACCCCCCACTTGAGGAGGGGTCACCGAACCCTCACCAGAGCCCCCAGGCCGATCAGGACGAGCCAAGTGAAAAGCACGAACCAAATCGGCGGCATGGACATCGGAGGCAACAACCCAAGAATTATCCTCCTGGACATAACCCTTCCACTTGACAAGATACTGAAGCCTCCGCCTCGAAAAACGAGAATCCAAAATTTTCTCAACCTCATATTCCAACTCTCCCTCAACCAACACTGGGGCAGGAGGATCAACAGAGGGAACAACGGGCACCACATATCTCCGCAACAAAGATCTATGGAAAACATTATGAATGGCAAAAGAGGCTGGAAGAGCCAAACGAAAAGACACCGGATTGATAATTTCAGAAATCTTATAAGGACCAATAAACCGAGGCTTAAACTTAGGAGAAGAAACCTTCATAGGAACATGACGAGAAGACAACCAAACCAAATCCCCCACACGAAGCCGGGGACCAACACATCGACGGCGATTAGCAAAACGTTGAGCCTTTTCCTGAGACATCAAATTGTCCACCACATGAGTCCAAATGTGCTGCAGCCTGTCCACCACAGAATCCACACCAGGACAATCAGAAGGCTCAACCTGCACCGAAGAAAAACGAGGATGAAAACCAAAATTACAAAAGAAAGGTGAAACCAAAGTAGTCGAACTAGCCCGATTATTAAGGGCAAACTCGGCCAACGGCAAGAAAGCCACCCAATCATCCTGATCAGCAGACACAAAGCATCTCAAATAGGTTTCCAAGGTCTGATTAGTTCGCTCAGTTTGGCCATTAGTCTGAGGATGAAATGCCGAAGAAAAAGACAAATCAATGCCCATCCTAGCACAAAAGGCCCGCCAAAACTGAGAACCTCTGTCAGACACAATATTCTCCGGAATGCCATGCAAATGAACCACATGCTGAAAAAACAATGGAACCAAATCTGAGGAGGAAGGCAACTTAGGCAAAGGTACCAGATGGACCATTTTAGAGAACCGGTCACAAACAACCCAAATAACAGACATCCTCTGGGAAACAGGAAGATCCAAAATAAAATCCATGCAAATATGCGTCCAGGACCTCTCAGGGACCGGCAAAGGCAAAAGCAACCCACTAGCGCGGGAACAGCAAGGCTTGGCCCGGGCGCAAGTCCCACAGGACTGCACAAAAGCACGCACATCGCGCGACAAGGAAGGCCACCAAAAGGACCTAGCAACCAAATCTCTGGTACCAAAAATCCCAGGATGACCAGCCAACACTGAACAATGAACCTCAGTAATTACCTTACTTGTCCATCTATCAGGAACAAACAGCTTCCCCACTGGACAGCCTGAAATTCCCGAAGCACCCGCCGCAAATCAGGGGAGATGGCAGAAAGAATCACCCCTTCCTTAAGAATGCCAACTGGCTCAAGGACTCCAGGAGAATCAGGCAAAAAACTCCTAGAGAGGGCATCAGCCTTAACATTCTTAGATCCCGGAAGATACGAGACCACAAAATCAAAACGGGAGAAAAACAGGGACCATCGAGCCTGTCTAGGATTCAGCCGCTTGGCCGACTCGAGGTAAATCAGATTCTTATGATCAGTCAAGACCACAACGCGGTGCTTAGCTCCCTCAAGCCAATGTTGCCACTCCTCAAACGCCCACTTCATAGCCAACAACTCCCGATTGCCGACATCATAATTGCATTCTGCAGGCGAAAAATTTCTGGAAAAAAAAGCACACGGTTTCATCAAAGAACCATCAGAATCCCTCTGAGACAAAACGGCCCCTGACCCAATCTCAGAAGCGTCAACCTCAACCTGAAATGGAAGAGAAACATCCGGCTGATGCAACACAGGGGCAGAAGTAAATCAGCGTTTAAGCTCCCGAAAGGCCTCAACAGCCGCAGAGGACCAATTCGTCACATCAGCGCCTTTCTTCGTCAAATCAGTAAGGGGCTTAACCACACTGGAAAAGTTGGCAATAAAACGGCGATAGAAATTAGCAAAGCCCAAAAATTTTTTGAAGGCTCTTCACAGATGTGGGTTGAATCCAGTCATGAATAGCTTGGACCTTAACAGGATCCATTTCCATAGACGAAGGAGAAAAAATAAAACCCAAAAAAGAGACCTTCTGAACTCCGAATAGGCACTTAGACCCCTTCACAAATAAAGCATTATCACGAAGGATCTGGAATACCATCCTGACCTGCTTCACATGAGACTCCCAATCATCGGAAAAAATCAAAATATCATCCAAATATACCACCATGAATTTATCAAGATAATTGTGGAAAATATCATGCATGAAAGATTGGAACACAGATTGAGCATTAGAGAGCCCGAATGGCATCACGAGGTATTCAAAATGGCCTTCAGGCGTATTAAATGCAGTTTTTCATTTGTCACCCTGTTTAATACGAACAAGATTATATGCCCCTCGGAGGTCAATCTTAGTAAACCAACTAGCCCCCATAATCTGAGCAAACAAATCAGAAAGCAAAGGCAAGGGGTATTGGAATTTGACCGTGATCTTATTAAGAAGACGATAATCTATACAGGGTCTCAAGGAGCCATCCTTCTTAGCAACAAAAAAGAAACCCGCTCCCAATGGTGACGAAGACGGCCGAATATGCCCCTTCTCCAAAGATTCCTTAACATAGCTCCGCATGGCGGCATGCTCTGGCACAGACAGATTGAAAAGCCGGCCCTTAGGGAACTTACAACCTGGAATCAAGTTAATAGCACAATCACAGTCCCTATGTGGAGGAAGGGAACTGGACTTGGGCTCATCAAATACATCCTGGAAGTCCGACAAAAACTCAGGGACCTCAGAAGAGGGGGAAGAGGAAATTGACATCAAAGGAACGTCACTATGTACCCCTTGACAACCCAACTAGTCACCAACATAGTTTTCCAATCCAGCACCGGATTATGTTCCTGTAACCATGGAAAACACAGTACAACAACATCATGCAGGTTATGCAACACCAGAAAACGGCAATTTTCCTGATGTGCTGGAGCCATGTACATGGTCATCTGCGTCCAGTACTGAGGTTTATCCTTGTCCAATGGTGTAGCATCAATGCCCCTCAAAGGAATAGGGCTCTGCAAAGGCTGCAAGGAAAAACCACAGCGCCTGGTGAATTCTAAGTCCATTAAGTTCAGGGCAGCGCCTGAATCCACAAATGTTATGACAGAAAAGGACAACAATGAGCAAATCAGGGTCACAGATAAAAGAAATTTAGGCTGTACAGTACTGATGGTAACAGACCTAGCAACCCTCCTAGTACGCTTAGGGCAATCAGAAATAACATGAGCAGAATCACCACAGTAAAAACACAGCCTACTCTGACGTCTGAATTCCTGCCGTTCTGTTCTAGTCAAAATCCTATCACATTGCATAGGCTCAGTACTCTGCTCAGAGGACACTGCCATATGGTGCACAGCTTTGCGCTCGCGCAGACGCCGATCAATCTGAATGGCTAGAGACATAGATTCGCTCAAACCAGTAGACGTAGGGAAGTGTTGTGAATTCTGTTATCGAACTCCCTCCTGTGGTCATGAATGGTACTTCGGCGAGTTCTGTCCATGGACTCCCTCTGGTGGCTGTGAGTGGAGCTGCTGCTTCTGAGGTTCCTTCCACAGGTGACGTAGTTTATTCTTTGGCTGGCTGTTCTATTTAATTCCACTCAGATCGTTACTCCATGCCAGCTGTCAATGTTCTTGTACTGGTTCAGTTCGCTCTTGGATCTTTCTGGTGACCTGTCTACTCCAGCAGAAGCTAAGTCCCTGCTAGTTATTTATTTGTTCATTGTTTCCTTGTCCAGTTGGCTATCATGATTTTGCCTTGCTAGCTGGAAGCTCTGGGATGCAGAGTGGCACCTCCGCACCGTGAGTCGGTGCGGAGGTCTTTTTGCACACTCTGCGTGGTCTTTTTGTAGGGTTTTGTGCTGACCGCAAAGATACCTTTCCTATCCTCAGTCTGTTTAGTAAGTCTGGCCTCCCTTTGCTAAAACCTGTTTCATTTCTGTGTTTGTGACTTTCATCTTAACTCAGTCAATATATGTGGGGGGCTGCCTTTTCCTTTGGGGAATTTCTCTGAGGCAAGGTAGGCTTTATTTTCTATCTTTAGGGCTAGTTAGCTCTTAGGCTGTGAAGAGGCGTCTAGGTCGTGATAGGTACGCTCCACGGCTATTTCTAGTTGTGTGATAGGATTAGGGGTTGCGGTCAGCAGAGCTCCCACTTCCCAGAGCTTGTCCTGTGTGAGTTTAACCATCAGATCGTTCCGGGTGCTCCTAACCACCAGGTCCATAACAGGGAAGCCCACCATAACATCTTTAAGGGCTTCAGAAAGACCTTTTCTGAAAATAGCAGGCAGTGCATCCTCATTCCATTTAGTGAGCACAGACCATTTCCTAAATTTCTGGCAGTATAATTCTGCCACTTCCTGATCTTGACACAGGGCCAACAGGGTTTTTTCTGCATGATCCACAGAATTAGGTTTGTCATACAATAATCCGAGCGCTTGAAAAAATGCGTCTACATTCAGCAATGCCGGATCCCCTGATTCAAGGGAGAATGCCCAGTCCTGAGGGTCACCACGCAGCAAGGATATGATGATTTTTACTTGCGGAATGGGATCACCAGAAGAACGGGGTTTCAAAGCAAAAAACAATTTGCAGTTAGTTTTAAAGTTCAAAAACTTGGATCTGTCCCCAAAAAACAAATCAGTAGTAGGAATTCTAGGCTCCAAAGCCGGAGTCTGGACAACATAATCTTGGATACTCTGTACTCTTGCAGCAACTTGATCCACACGAGAAAACAAACCCTGAACATCCATGCCAGAGCATAAATCCTGAACCACCCAGAGATCAAGAGGAAAAAAAAGAAAAAACAGCACAGAAAAAAAAATGGCTCAGAATTTTTTTTTCCTTCTTTTGAGATGCATTTAATTCATTTTTGGCCACTTGTACTGTTATGAAGTGGTGGTTTAGGAGCAACATGGGACGAGCTCCGAAGGAAGTGGTACCTGTACTGACCGCAGTCCCTAAGCTCAACACAACAATAGAAGTAGCCGTGGGATGCTCCTGACACTCCCTAGGCACCTCGTCACAGCCTGAGAACTAACTACCCCTAAAGATAGAAACAGGAAAGCTATCTTGCCTCAGAGAAAATCCCCAAAGGATAGATAGCCCCCCACAAGTATTGACTGTGAGTGGAGAGGGAAAAGACATACACAGAATGAAACCAGGATGTAGCACAGGAGGCCAGTCTAGCTAGACAAATAGGACAGGATGGAATACTGTGCGGTCAGTATAAAACACTACAAAAAATCCACACAGCGTTTACAAAAATCTCCTTATCTGACTAAAGGTATGGAGGGTAAATCTGCTTCCCAGAGCTTCCACCTAAACTGAATTAATCCATACAGACAAGCTGGACAAAAACATAGAAAGCACAGAACGAATAAGTCCACAACCCGTGGAGAGAAAAGAGCAAGCAAGGACTTAACTTTGCTGAACTGGTCAGGATATCAGGGAAATCCAAGAGAGATGTGAATCCAACCAGGAACCATTGACAAGTGGCACTGGCTGAAGAGAGAGCCAGGCATAAATAGCCGAGCAGAAAGACAATCAGTGAAAGCAGCTGCAGACTGCTAAATCCAAGGAGCAGCCATACCACTTAAAACCACCGGAGGGAGCCCAAGAGCGGAATTCACAACAGCTTAGAGCCCGTGCGATCTGAAGAGCCACCACGACTTCTGGTCTGAGGCACAGTTGGGGTTGAGGATGCAGTTGTTGACGTGCTTCCAGTACTCTGTCTCTGTCTAGGAAGGCACACCGTTACATCGTCGTCAGACTCGTCACTAGCATCCTCCTCCACCTCCTCTCCTGACCTCATGGACTGGCGGACTGGGGGTTGACAGTAAGTAGGGACTACAACCTTGTCATGATCATCCTGTTTTTTCTCACACCCGTCGTCCTCAGAGCCAACCTCTTCCTGCCCCGACCGAAAAGTCAAGTTTTCGTTCCAATCAGGTATCTCTGTCTCATCATCATCTTCCTCACTGTCTCCATCAACAGGAGTTACAGTTTGGGAACGAGGGTCTACATTATGCTCAGAACCTTCTTCATCTGGGCCTGAATCCGACTCACAAAGATTCTGGACATCAGTGCAGATCATTTCCTCGTCTGGATTCACAGAAGCTCTGGAGCATACCTCTGATTCCCAGGCTATAGTATGCGTAAGCAGCTCTACAGACTCAACCATGTGTGCTACCCCATGCTCAGATGGGCAGCTGGAGACTTGGGAGCTGAGATGAAGCAAGTGTGATTGGGGTGACTACTCTGAGAACTGGAGTAGTTGTGATGTTGAAGTTAACATGGAGGAGAGCCCACTTGAACGAGCACTTGATATCCGTTCAAGCACCTGATGTTTTTGTGCCTCCTCTGGAATTTTTGGCGATGCTTGTAGCGATGGTCATAAGAAAGGGATCATATCAGATTGTCCATGAAAAGAAGTAGACATCTTACTTTGGCTGGAAGATAGTCTTTCTTCTGCAGATGTTACTGTTGCTTTACCACCTACCCCACGGACACAACCTTTTTTGCCTTTCCAACACGCCTATTCCCTTTTCCACCAGCAGCAGGCCTTTTGCCACTCATTATAGTGTTTAACTAATTGGCAACTCTGTATCTGTAGTTGTTGGCACAAAAAACGATGGATGAAAACCGAGCAGAACTGAGTGGCCAAACTGTGGTACTAGGCCCAAAACTATTAACTGGATTAGATGCAGTGAAAATTGAGATACACAGATGGTATAGTTTGTTTCACAGGCGGGCTACTCTGCTGACGTGCAGACACTGCTCCTAGGCCCTAAACTATTAACTGGATTAGATGCAGTGAAAATAGAGATACACAGGCGGTGTAGTTAGTTTCACAGGCGGGCTACTCTGCTGACGTGCAGACACTGCTCCTAGGCCCAAAACTATTAACTGGGTTAGATGCAGTAAAAATTCAGATACACAGGCGGTGTAGCTAGCTTCACAGGCAGGCTACTCAGATGACTATCAGACAATTACACCAAATGCTGTGACAAACACTTGCACAGCACTGGCACAGACCTGCCTGGCAAACAGTGCTATGAACTGCTGTAACCTACCCTGAAAACGGCTGATATTACAACTAGTCCCGACTCCCTAAACCTATCTCTCTGACAATTTGCTCCAAAAAAACAATATTAGTCTGTATAGCGCTCACAGCAGCAGCGGTGCCGTCTAACACTAAGCTGCAGCAGTGAGGAAATGATGGTGACGGGGCAAATGGCTGGTTCTTATAGGGCAAGGACATGTGACATACACAGCCAATGACACATGCCCTTGCATCACATGCACATTGCTGTGTGTGTGCACTGCTGATAGACTGAGAGACTGCACCGCCCCACTGTAAATGCGGGAAAGAAAAAAAATGGAGATCGGCGTTATTTCAGCACAGATCTATCCCCCCCCGCCCCCGCCCACTATACACTGAAACAGTCTATTAGCAATGATAAACAGTTTTAATGTGCAAATCAAGCTAGGCTTTTGGTGAACGAACAGTTATCGAATAGAAACTCGGACAGCCAAATTTTAAGAAAATTGTTTGGGTTCGTCGAACGACTCGAACACCGCCCAAAACAGCTCGAATTTGAAATTGGCGGACAGTTTGACTCGAACACCGCTCATATTTAATAAAGAGGAAGCCCACACACTCTGTTAACCATTTATATCATGTAGTCACTATTGACAGCAGCATCTAAGGGGTTAAACAAATTTGGACGGTGCAAACAATGATTGTGACTGATACAGCTAGTTGTCAGCTATAGTGTATAGCGGACAGCTGCTGGATTGCCACCTGTATGGGGATGATATTCTCTTATATCTCAGGTCAGTTAAAAGACGTATTGGCGGTCATTAAGGGGTTAAAGCCATGACTGACACAGCTTGTCATGATGCCGTGATATATTCGTCATTGGCCGTTAAGGTGAAAGGGGACAGAAACAGGATAAAAATATTGATAAAAATATTACAATACATCACTTATTTGGTCTTTTGTGTAAAATCTGTAGTCGAGAGTGGCCTACATTGTAATATACTAAATAAATGAATAATGTATACATTCTAAAAGCTAAAATTCAGCAAAAATATGCAAAACAAGGCAATTTGCAAGAACTATTACATATCCATCTGGGAGCCATTTAAACATGCATAGTTAAGCATCTACTTTTTTTTTCCCCTTAACTTCCGTTTTGTAGAAGAAAGAAATTTAGATTTAAATTACAACTGGAAATTAGGCGCTGATTACATTGATTGGTATGAGCGCTGAATGAGAATGACTTGGTTGAGGTGTCAGATATGCAGATCTCATCATCTGAGTGACATGCTGAACTTACCACACCACTTTTAAATCAAGTTCCAAACTGATTGCATTGATGATGCCTCAAGTAAGATCATTAGCAGCTCAAGTATTTAGATTAATCTCTATTGTCTACATATTCATACAATTTAAGTTATGGAAGAATAGCCAGAAACTATTGTATAATCATGTGAAAATCACTTTGAAACATAAGATGTTACCGTTGCAAATATTTTCTAGCTCTGAGCAAGGGTCAATAGTAACACCTGTATTAACAAGTTTCTTATATAATGAAGAAAATGGCACTTTTTGTATTTACTGGAGACACTGACTTGCGAGTCCTACAGTACAGATTAGAGATGAGTAGTGTTGAGCGATACCTTCAGATATCCAGAAGTATCGGTATCGGATAGGATCGGCCGATATCCAAAAAATATCGGATATCGCCGATACAGTTACCCGATACCGATACCAATGCAAGTCAATGGGACACAAATATCGGAATGTAAATAAGCACTTTCTGTCCTTCTACATCCTGTTCCGGAGGGGGGAAGTGTGTGGGCGGTGCGTGGGCGGACACTGTGCGTGTCTGTGTGTGCGGGCGGGGTCTGTGCGGGCCTGCGGGGGATCTGTACCGGCCTCTCGGGGGACCGTACGGGCCTGCCGGGGGTCTGTGCGTGCCTGCCGGGGCTCCGTGCGGCGTGCCGGGGCTCTGTGTGTGCCTGCTGGGGCACTGTGCGTGTGTGCTGGGGCTCTGTGCGTGTGTGACGGTAGTGCGTGTGTGACAGTAGTAGTCCCATCATCCAGCTAATGTGTTGAATGAAAAACACATGCGCCTGCAAAAAACGTAAAATAATAAACCACATACTACCTGTCCGCCGTAGTCCAATTAATAACGAGAGTCCCATAACGATCTCCCCTGTAGAACAGTGACATCAGGTGATGTCACTGCTCTATAGGACCCTCAGTGACACACTGACAGGAGACTATGGCTCCTGCAGTGCATCACTGAGAGGTTACTATAGTTCATAGTCTCACTTTATGGCAATTGCTGCGTGGGAATATTTCTCACACAGCAATGCCAAAAGTGACACTAGGGACTATTTTTTTACAGCGGTGGAGGAACACAGTGCGGAAGGATACCTTCCTCCCATCATTGTGTTCCTGGAGCCCCTAGAGAGCGGTCACATCAGCTGATGCTGCCGCTCTCCACGGGAGATCGTTGTGGGACACTCATGGATTTCTACGGACAGGGAGTATATTGGTTGTTTGTTATTTTCATATTTTTTTTACAGATGACACTGGCTTCGGGGGACAAAGTGACAAGTAATGGTGAATATGTACTATATGTTTAATGTACTGTATGTCTGTATGTATGTATGTATTTTATGTAATGTATGAATGTACTGTATGTAGTATGTATGTAGTATGTATGTGGTATGTATGTATGTATGTAGTATGTATGTTTTTTTTTCATTCAATACATTAGCCGGATGATGGGACTACTACTTGCCCATTATTGGCTAATGTGTCAATCACTGTCTCTGTAAGACTTAGTCCCATCGGACGATGCCTGCACACACGCACAGAGCCCCGTCACACACGCACAGAGCCCCGGCAGCCTGCACAGAGCCCCGGCACGCTGCACAGAGCCCCAGGACGCCCGCACAGAGCCCCAGCACGCACGCACAGAGCCCCGGCACGCATGCACAGAGCCCTGGCACGCACGCACAGAGCCCCGGCAGGCCCGCACAGACCCCTGGCACGCCATACAGAGCCCCGGCATGCTGCACAGAGCCCCAGCACGCCCGCACAGAGCCCTGACACGCCGCACAGAGCCCCGGCAGGCACACACAGACCCCCCATGCTCATGCACAGACCCCGCCCGCACAAACACACACGCAGTCTCCGCCCACACTCCATTATAGTGCATCATTGCACTATAGGAACTTCCGATTTTGGTATCCGATATCGCAAAAGTATCGGAACTCGGTATCGGTATTCCGATACAGCGAATATCAGCCGATACCCGATATTTGCAGTATCGGAATGCTCAACACTAGAGATGAGCAAAAATATTTGCAATACTTTGTAGCCAGGCCACAACAGTAGACATTTCATTGGCCAAAACTCAAATGCCGGCATTCTTTGATGTTTTTCTAATTACAAGGCCTCTGTAATGTCACAGGTAGCACAGTGTCATCCCCTCCCAGGTACCATCCTTATCCTCGCCAGGGACACTTCTCCCTTTTTCTCTTGCATCCTAAGGTATCACCTGTCTCTATCTGCAGTATTATCTTTCCACTACTATAATTTCTCTTCTCTCCAATCTCTGCAAACAAAAGGTTGCAAGAAGCCACGGAAAAGACCCTTTAGTCTGTGTGCCCACAATGAGTTTTTTATGACTTTTTGACTTTGTGTATTTTCACTGCAGCTTCTTACCATCCCAGCAAGGTGGATGGGATTTATAGACACTGTGCTTCTATTCTATTCACATTAACCGACCTGCAGTAAGTGTTTAAAATCCAACCTGTCAATTTCCCTTGTAGGTATGTTGAGTTTTATGTGCAGATATTCCCCATAGACTTGCATTAGAAAACCCCAAGTAAAAAATTCACATGCATTTTTAGCACATTTCCTCACACTAAAAATGCATGTGGGATTTTATGTGATTATCAATACAAAGTAACACGTATTTGTAAAGATTTGTAAATACGCATCTAACAATTGTGATGTGCATTTGTATTCAGCTCCTCTTAGTCAATACTTTTTAGGACCACTTTTGCTGCAGTTACTGCTGCAGGCCTTTTAGGTTATGTCTCCACAAGCTTTGCACATCTAGAAACTAAAAGGTGAGCCCATTCATCTTTACAAAAGATATCTAGCTTAGTGAGAGTGGATGGAGACATCTGTGAACAGCAATTTCCGAGTCTTGCCACAGATTTTCAATGGAATTTAGGTCTGGATTGTGACTGGGCCATTCACACACCTGAATATGCTTTGCGCTAAACCAAAACATTGTAGCCCTGGCAGTAAGATTGGGGTCATTGTCTTACTGGAAGGTGAACAGACGCCTCACTCTCAAACTTTTGCAGCCTCTAACAGGTTTTTAGCTCCATCTATCTTCCCATCAACTCTGACCAGCTTTCTTGCCACTGCTGAAGAAAAGTATCCCCACAGGATGATGCAGCCACCACCATGTGTGATGGTATGGATAGTATTTTTAACCCCTTTCTGGCAATGGACATACTATTCCATCCATGTCACCTGGGACTTAATTCCCATGGACGGAATAGTATGTCCAAGGCGATCAGCTGCGATCATGGGCAGAGCACGGAAGATCGTGGCAGGGTGTCAGCTGATTCTCACAGCTGACTCCTGGCACTAAGTGCCAGGAGCGGTCACGACACTTTAACCCCAGGAACACTACAATCAAACATGATCAGCTGACAGCCCCTCTGCCTTTGGTTCGAAGACTCTGCGGCATGCAATGGGGTCCGGATCGCTGCCATGGAGACCCGATATCGTCATGACGACATCCGGGTCTCCAGACCTGAGAGACTTCTTGTCATGCGCAGTGATGACCAGGAAGTTTCGCAGGTCAGTGTAACAGAAGCTGCAGTGCTGAGTAGTGTTGAGCCACCTCCCTAGTGTTCGGGTTCAGTTCGGTTCGTCGAACAGGGAGGTGTTCGCCGAACTATCCGTCGAACGTTCGATGAACACCGTCGAACCCCATTAAAACCAATGGCAGGCAAACACAAACACATACAAACACATGGAAAACACATAGAAAACACCTGAAAAGGTGTCCAAAAGCTGACAAACTGCTCAGAAGACACAACAAACATGGAAAAGTCACAACTACATATACCGTATTTTCCGGATTATAAGGTGCACCGGATTATAAGGCGCACTTTCTATGAGCGCCTTATAAGCAATCTTGTTTCATATATAAGGCGCACTGGATTATAAGGTGCAGCGTTAAATAAACCATTGCTCAGACTGCAAGTCAAAATTTATTACACTTTTTAACAATAACTTGCAACTGGTTCAGCTGTAATTGCAAATCAAAACGTTTACCGTACTTTTTCAGTTCATTCCAGTTCATTCCTCCACCAGAAATTCATCAAATCCGTCATCTTCAGTGTCGGAGTTGAACAGTTGGGCGATTTCGGAATCAAGCATGGGGTCCTCCTCTTCATTATCCGAGTCGGTCTCGTTGCTGCTGCTAGGCTCTTCAGTGGTGATTCCAGCCTTCCTGAAAGCTCGGATGACACTGGAGACTGATACATTCTTCCAGGCATCCACGATCCACTGGCACATAGTGGCATAACTCGCACGGCGTTGCCTCCCTGTGTTGGTGAATGTGTGGTCACCTTCTGTCATCCAATGCTCCCATGCAGCTCGCAATTTAACTTTAAATGACCTGTTGATGCTGATATCTAGCGGCTGGAGCTCTTTGGTTAATCCACCAGGGATGACAGCAAGCTCCGAATTAGTTTTCTTCACTTGGGCTTTGACAGTATCGGTCACGTGGGCGCGCATCGAGTCACAGACCAATAGGGATGGGGATTTGTGAAAAAAGCCACCCGGTCTCTTGACGTAGACCTCCCTCAGCCACTCACTCATCTTCTCCTCATCCATCCAGCCCTTTGGGTTAGCCTTAATGATGACACCAGCAGGAAAATTTTCTTTAGGCAAAGTCTTCCTCTTGAAAATTACCATGGGTGGTAGTTTCTGGCCATTAGCCTGACAAGCGAGAACTGCAGTGAAAGATGACTTCTCATTTCCTGTGGTACGTATAGATATCGTACTGGTCCCTGTTTTCTCAACAGTACGGTTTACGGGGATATCGAAAGTGAGGGGAACCTCATCCATGTTAATAATGTGTTCTGGCTGGATATTCTTTTCATTTATCTTGGTTATGCAGTAGGTGCGGAAAATGGCCAGCTTCTCTTCATAATCCTTTGGTAATTGCTGGCACACAGTAGTTCTGGTGCGAATGGAGAGATCACGCCTTTTCATGAAACGAAAGCACCATGAAGGACCTCCTCGAAAGTCCTTGATCTCCATGTCACGTGCTAAAGCAGTGGCTTTGAGTCGAATAGAGACAGTGGAGACGCTTCTACCTGCGTTTCTCTGTTCCATAACCCACTGTTCTATTTTGTCCTCCAACTGTGGCCACCTTGCTTTGTTTCCTCGGAAACTCAGTTTGGTCTTCTTTACTTGGCGGAGGGCATCTTCTTGTATTCTCCACTTACGCACCATGGATTCATTAATGTTGAATTCTCTTGCAGCTGCCCTATTTTCATGCTCTATTGCATAACTTATAGCTTTAAGCTTGAAACCTGCATCATAAGCATGTCTCTTAACAGGAGGCATTTTTTGGGGTAGTGGGTATAGTTAACGCTAAAGCACAGATATATTGCAAGGATCCTGCACACAGAGCTGTAAGTATCACTCAGTGTGGCTCCTGACTACGGTGGCCGTAATGCTCAATCCATTTATGGATACTGTAAAAACCCAAGTGAAGAATAAATTCATAGGCGCACGGGGGGGAGGAGCATGGTGTGTGCTGTGGTATGCCGCCGCCGACCCCTGCCGCCCACGATAGAGGTAAAGGATCCTGTATGAACCTCTCTCTTTACTGTCGGGTTCATATATAAGGCGCACTGGATTATAAGGCGCACTTTCTATTTCTGAGAAATTCTCAACATTTTATGTGCGCCTTATAATCCGGAAAATACGGTAGTCATGCGAAAAGAAAAGAGGTGGAGGAGTAAAAGGAGGAGGAGACACAGATGTAGGCATGGCATGCCCTTCTAAAATCAAGAAAGGCTGGAGTAAAAATCTAAAATCAGCCTACCAACACCCAGACGTCTTGACAAAAAAAATCAAAGAAGGAATATCTTTAGGTAGAATGCTGGCGGGTCCATTCAGAACACTTTACTTAGAAGACATAGTGGTACCCCCGTTGGGAGTTGTGCCAAAAAATGAACCCAATACATTCAGACTAATCAACCATTTGTCATATCCAAGGGGCAGGTCAGTAAACAACAACATTGACGCGGAACGAAGTACAGTACTATGCACTGTACCTCCTTTGACAAGGCAATCAGGCTGGTCAAGAAGTTGGCAAGGGGCACCCTAATGGCCAAAACAGACATTGAGGGGGCATTCCGGTTACTACCTGTGCCTCCGAATAGTGTCCTCCCATTGGGCTGGTTCTGTGAAGGAGCATACAACATAGATCACTGTTTGCCCATGGGGTGCTCCATATCCTGCTCACTATTTGAGGCGTTTAGTTGCTTCCTTGAATGTGTCATCATGTTTGTAAGGCGGCACATATTATCCATTACGTCGATGACTTCTTATGCCTGGGCCCAAAAGATTTGCCACAGTGTGAAAAAACTCGATAGTCCACCTGTGAGAAGGAGAGAGTTGGAGAGAGAGTGGACACCCCAGAGCTGAAAGGTTAGAATGAGAAAGAAAGAATGGGGTGTAGCTTGCTTCATGTGTGGGGTACTCTGCTGAGTAGCAGAAATTGCTATTAGGCCCAAAAGGATTTCCTGGGCCAGATGCCGTTAAAGAATAGTACTTCGGTAAACAGGTGGTGTAGCTTGCTTCATGGGTGGGGTACGCTGCTGAGTAGCACTAAATTCTACTAGGCCCAAAAGGATTTCCTGGGATAGATGTCATTACAAAATAGTAGTTAGGTAAACACGAGGTGTAGCTTGCTTCATGGGTGGGGTACGCTGCTGAGTAGCACCAAATTCTACTAGGCCCAAAAGGATTTCCTGGGCTAGATGCCGTTACAAAACAGTAGTTAGGTAAACAGGCGGTGTAGCTTGCTTCATGGGTGGGGTACGCTGCTGAGTAGCACTAAATTCTACTAGGCCCAAAAGGATTTCCTGGGCTAGATGGCGTTAAAAATAGTACTTAGGTAAACAAGCGGTGTAGCTTGCTTCATGGTTGAAGTACGCTGCTGAGTAGCACCAAATTCTACTAGGCCTAATAGAATTTCCTGGGCTAGATGTCATTACAAAATAGTAGTTAGGTAAAAAGGAGGTGTAGCTTGCTTCATGGGTGGGGTACGCTGCTGAGTAGCACCAAATTCTACTAGGCCCAAAAGGATTTCCTGGGCCAGATGCCGTTAAAAATAGTACTTAGGTAAACAAGTGGTTGGTGGCTGACTACTCTGCTGACTAGCAGACACTAAAGCTTTGGAGCAGACCTCTGAATCCCAGGCCATAGTAGGCACATCCAGGAGGACCAAGTCCGTGTTGTCTTGGTGGTGGCGAGGTGAGAATCTTGCTTCCTTCGTCTGCCCTCTCCCCCCAACCTCGCACAACAGAAATTTGATCAAGGTCTCCCTCATCTGATGAGTCTTCCATGCCCAGCGCCAGTTCGTCGTCCACTTCTTCCTCGTATCCTGCACCTTCCTCAACAGTTTGGCTGCTACCATGTGATCTCGGTAATCCCTCTCCCCCAGCTTCCAATGCCAGCCGCCTTGGTGCTGCAAACCTTCTTGACCTTGGAGATATGATCCCTTCCGCATACGACTCCTCTTGTTCCTTCTCCTCCTCCTCTTGTTCCACCACCTGACTGCGAACACTGTGCAAGGTGTGCTCCAGCATGTAAATCACCGGAATGGTCATGCTGATAATGGCATCGTCAGCACTATACATCTTCGTTGCTATTTCAAAACTGTGCAGAAGGGTGCATAGGTCCCTGATCTGAGACAACTCCTGCAGCGTGATTTGCCCCACCTCTTGATCTTGTTGGCCCAGGCTATACGTCATAACGTATTGCACCAGGGCTTGTCGGTGCTGCCACAGTCGCTGCAACATTTGAATTCCACCGTGTGGGCACATCGCATTTCAGCCAGTGAACTGGCAGGCCCAATGACTTCTGTAGAGATGCAAGTCGTCGAGCTGCGGGATGCGAACGGCGGAAGTGAGCACACAGTGACTGTGCCCTCTGCAGAAGCCCATCTAGTCCGGGATATTGGGTTAAAAATTGTTGGACAACCAGGTTTAAAATGTGAGCCATACAAGGCATGTGTGTGACATTGCCCCGGTGAAGGGCCGCACCCAGGTTTACAGCATTTTCGCACACAGCCTTCCCTTGCTGCAGGTTGAGTGGAGACAACCATTGATGGAACTCAGCCTCCAGAGCTGATCACAACTCCTCAGCTGTGTGACTCACATTTCCCAGACATTTCAATGTAAACACTGCCTGATGCCGTTGAGCCCTGGTGACAGCATAGTGAGGAGGTGTGCAGGATTCGTTCTGCCCAGTTACAACGCGGTTGGCATTACCAGACAGGCTTTGGGTGCAGGTGGAGGACCGAGAGGAGGTTGAGGAGGCAAAAGCAGTGGAGGAACTTCTAGATACAGGGGATCGATGAGCAACTCGTGGGGACGGCAAGACTCGGACAGCAGCCCCTTCTCCTGATGCCGCCGTAGTTACACAGTGCACAGTCACCGACATCTAATGCCCCTGTCCATGTCTACTCGTCCAAGTGTCTGTGGTGAAATGCACCCTGTCACACACAGAGTTTCTCAAGGAAGTGGTGATGTTGTGTGCGACATGCTTGTGTAGCGCAGGCACAGCTTTCTTTGAGAAGTAGTGGCGACTGGGCATCTGGTACTGGGACACTGCAACGGACAAAGGGTCTCGAAAATCCTCTGTGTCCACCAGGTGGAAAGGCAGCATTTCTGTAGCCAACAGCTTGCAGATGGAGAAATTCAACCTCTTAGTTTTGTCATGGCTAGGAGGAAATGGCCTTTTACTTGTCCACATCTGAGGGACTGAGGGTTGGCTGCCGTGCTTAGACGGAGTTGAGTAGGGTGTGCCCGGCAAACTGCTGGTCTGTGAGGAAGGTGCAGGCGGAGATGTTATGTTGCCTTGATCATAATGTGGTGTCGATGTCGGAGGGGGCTGAACATCAGCAGGTGTTTCTACTAGCAAATGTCCTGACGACCTGCCAATCACACTGGCTGTTGCGGGTAAGGAGGTGGAAGGTCTGCATCCAAAACCATGTGCGACTGCTGTCCCCACAGTCACAGAGGATGAAGAGGAAGCGGATGCACTTGATGGGGCAGACGGTGGTTGACACGGCCCACTAGGTTGCATTGTAGCACAGTGAGCTTCTCACTGCAACTTATACCTCATATCCATGTGATGGTTCATGCATGAAGTACTCAAGCTAGTGATTTTTTGGCATCTACTGAGATTTTGTTGATAAATGTTACAGGACAACATAAGTTGGGTCATCCTTTGCGATGTCAAAAAATGCCCAGGCTATGTAAGGCTTAGAGGCCGTACGACCTGAAGAGCCACCACGACTTCTGGTCTGAGGCACAGTTGGGGTTGAGGATGCAGTTGCTGACGTGCTTCCAGTAATCCGTCTCTGTGCAGGAATGCGCACCATTACCTCGTCGTCTAACTCACCACTAGCATCCTCCTCCACCTCTGACCTCATGGACTGGCGGGCTGGGGATTGACAGTAAGTGGGGTCTTCAAACTTGTCATCATCATCTTTTGTGTTCTCATGCCCGTCGTCCTCAGAGCCAACCTCTTCCTGCCCCGACCGAAAAGTCAAGTTTTCTTTCCAATCAGGTATTTCAGTCTCATCATCATCTTCCTCATTGTCTCCACCAACAGGAGTTACAGTTTGGGAATGAGGGTCTACATTATGCTCAGAACCTTCTTCATCTGGGCCTGGATCCGACTCAAAAAGAATCTGGGCATCAGTACAGATCATTTCCTCGTCTGGATTCACAGAAGCTCTGGAGCAGACCTCTGATTCCCAGTCTATAGTATGCGTAAACAGCTCTACAGTCTCAGCCATGTGTGTTACCCCATGCTCAGACGGGCAGCTGGAGACTTGGGAGCTGTGATGAAGCAAGTGCGATTGGGGTGACAACTCTGAGGACTGGAGTAGTTGTGATGTTGAAGTTGACATGGAGGAGAGCCCACTTGAACGAGCACTTGATATCCGTTCAAGCACCTGATGTTTTTGTGCCTCATCTGGAATTTTTGGTGATGGTTGTAGCGATGGTCGTAAGCAAGGGATCATATCAGATCGTCCACAAAAAGAAGGAGACATCTTACTTTCGATGGAAGATGGTCTTTCTTCTGCAGATGTTACTGTTGTTTGACCACCTACCCCACGGACACAACCTTTTTTTCCCTTTCCAACACGCCTATTCCCCTTTCCACCAGTAGCAGGCCTTTTGCCACTCATTTTAGTGCTTAACTAATTGGCAACTCTGTATTTGTAGTTGTTGGCACAACAACCAATGGATGAAAACCGAGCAGAACTGAGTGGCCAAACTGTGGTACTAGGCCCAAAACTATTAACTGGATTATATGCAGTGAAAATTGAGATACACAGGCGGTGTAGTTAGTTTCACAGGCGGGCTACTCTGCTGACGTGCAGACACTGCTCCTAGGCCCAAAACTATTAACTGGGTTAGATGCAGTAAAAATTGAGATACACAGGCGGTGTAGCTAGCTTCACAGGCGGGCTACTCAGATGACTATCAGACAATGCTACTAGCCCAAAACGATTGGCTGACCTAGATTACACCCAATGCTGTGACAAACACTTGCACAGCACTGACACAGACCTGCCTGGCAATCAGTGCTATGAACTGCTGTAACTTACCCTGAAAAGGGCTGATATTACAACTAGTCCCGACTCCCTAAACCTATCTCTCTGACAATTTGCTCCAAAAAACACTATTAGTCTGTATAGTGCCCACAGAAGCAGCGGTGCCGTCTAACACTAAGCTGCAGCAGTGAGGAAATGGTGGCGACTGGGCAAATGGCTGGTTCTTATAGGGCAAGGAGGACATGTGACATATACAGCCAATGACACATGCCCTTGCTTGTGTGCATCACATGCACATTGCTGTGTGTGTGCGCTCTGCTGAGAGACTGCACCGCCCCAATGTAAATGCGGGAAAGAAAAAAAAATGGAGATCGGCGTTATTTCAGCACATATCTATCCCCCGACCGCCCCCCCCGCCCACTATACACTGAAACAGTCTATTAACAATGATAAACAGTTTTAATGTGCAAATCAAGCGAGGCTTTTGCTGAACGAACAGTTGTCGAACAGAAACTCGAACAGCCGAATTTTAAGCAAATTGTTCAGGTTCGTAGAACGACTCGAACACCGCCCAAAACAGCTCGAATTTGAGATTGGCGAACAGTTCGACTCGAACACCGCTCATCTCTAGTGCTGAGAGCCTCTATAGCATGCAGATCTGCATGCTATAGAAGCGATCAGCCTGCACAAAATGATTGTCCCATAGTGGGACAAAGTGTAAGGCCGGTGTCACATTAGCGAGTTTTACGGACGTATGAGAGGCGCAGAAAATATGCATTGCACATGGACCAATATATGCCAATGAAAGTCAATGGGGGCAAGAAAACTACAGATTACACACGGACCAACATTGTGACTTGCGAGAAATACGCAGCGGTGTTCTATAGAAAAGCCGGCAATTCAGTGCGGTGTATAGTAAAATCACACTGACAGGTTAGAATAGAATAGCTATAATAAATGTCTACACATAGTATAGGTGTATATATATATATATATATATATATATATATATATATATATATATATATATATATATATATATATATATATATATATATATATATATATATATATATATATATATATATATTGTAGCGTGGCTAAAGGGTGTCTAATCGATGGGAGATATGTCCCTTATAGATGGCTTGCTACTGTGATGTAACCATAGCTACCTATATGTGTTTCAGGACCTGTGGTGATGTCACAACCACATGTCTGGTCATGTGATGGGTTCTGGGTGTGGTTAGACATATAAAAGAAAGCCTAATGCTTAACACAGAGAGATATGTGTGGAGGTGAAATCCTCCTGAGTGTGTTACGGCTTCAGGACTGAGCCGGATGAACTGGACCCTTGTTTTTCTTTGCCTGACCCAAAGGCTATTTGCTTTCTGTTGTTTTGTCATATGGTTTATGGAGCAATAAACCCAGTGAACTTTAAAGGAACCTGCCTCCTGAGTGTCAGCCGTCGCAGCTGAGTGAGTGGAACCCCTACAATTGGTGGTAGACATGCGAGCAGCGTTCCCAGCGGAGAAGTGAGTTTATTTTTTGAATGTCCTGGGTCAAGGCTGTTGCAAGCCAGCAAGCATTGCCGGAGAAAATGGAGGACTTGCTGAAACACTTGGTCCAGCAGGAGCAAAGGCAGCAAGAGACCAACAGGCTGTTGATGCAGCAGGTACAACAGAGCCAGCAGCAGATGCAGCTTCTGGCAACCGCCATCCAGGGCAAGGCGAGCGCCCCAACCCCAGGTTTGGCTGATGACACCCACGTCCGAAAGACGGTAAGACGCGCATTGCAGAAAATGACTCCCGGGGATGATGTTGAGGCCTTCCTGACGGTGTTTGAGAGGGTCGCTGAGAGGGAAAAACTTCCGCCAGAGCAGTGGGCAGAGGTACTTGCGCCATACCTGACAGGAGAACCCCAGAAGGCGTACTATGATTTGACCTTGCAGGATGCCAAAGAGTATCACAAATTGAAAGCCGAGATTCTCGCACGTTTGGGGGTGACACTGACTGTCAGGGCACAGCGAGTTCACTCCTGGGGCTATCACCGGGACAAACCACCTCGTTCCCAAATGTTTGATCTGTTGCACCTGGTCCAGAAATGGCTGCAGCCAGAATCCTCTGCGCCTGCACAGATGGTAGAACGGGTGATGATGGATCGGTTTGTCCATTCCCTCCCGAGGCCTATACAGTCTTGGGTTGCCCAGGGTGATCCCCAGAATGCCGACGAGCTGATCGGACTGGTTGAGAGATACCAAGGGTTGGAAGGCTCCTTCGGGAGGCAGCCCATGCCGTACTGGGGGTCCCAGAAGGCAGCTGAGTCCCAAAAAGGGGTGGTGCGTCCAAGGTCACAAAGGGCGGGGGAGGTGGTGCCCAAGGTCCCCACGGGTGATATTATTTGTTGGAGGTGCCACAAGCCAGGACATATAGCTGCCCGTTGTTCCCAAACCACTGAGCAGATGGACTGCAGCATGGGACGCCGTTGTTCATACTATGCGTATCCAGCCTGTAGTGTGAACTCTCCATCTAACGAGGGACCTCAAGCGTGTCCCGTAAAGGTGAACGGTCGAGCAGTAACGGCACTGTTAGACTCGGGGAGCCTAGTGACCCTGGTGAGGGCCACTTTTCCTCTCCACCTGCTCCCAGGAAAGAAGGTCGGAGTGCGGTGCATACATGGTGATGCAAAGGACTACCCTATGGCCAGGGTGGACATTGAAACGGCATGTGGCACTGAGTCCCACATAGTCGGCGTAGTTCAGGACTTGTTGCACCCTATAATTATTGGCCGGGATTTCTGTTTGTTTTGGGATTTGTGGGGAAAAGGTTCTGAGCTCCCTGGCAGGGAACCAGTGAACCCTGGAAGGGTATCGCCACACCCAGAGGCAGACAGCTTTCCTTTTTGTGTTCTGGTTGGGGATGAGGAGGAAGTATCCCCTACATCTGACATTTTGGAGTTAGAAGTTACCGGTGAAAATTTTGGGACTGCCCAACATAGGGACCCCACTCTGAGGGAAGCCTTTAATAATGTCACAGTTATTGACGGGGTGGTACAGGAGCCGGGGGCAGACACAAGATTTCCCCATTTTCTGTTGAGGGGGGAGTTGTTGTACCGGGTCACGAAAATAAGGGAGGAGTTGGTAGAGCAGTTGATAGTGCCGGGTCCGTATAGACGGAAAGTGTTGGACATGGCCCATTCACACATCTTGGGTGGACACCTGGGGGTGGAAAAAACGCAGGAACGGGTTGTGCAGAGGTTCTATTGGCCTGGGTGTCACCGGGAAATAGTGAACTATTGCAGGTCCTGCCCTACATGTCAGCTAACTGCTCCCACTCCTCATTTCCGGAACCCCCTTGTGCCACTGCCCATTATTGAGGTACCGTTCGAGAGAATTGCCATGGACTTGGTCGGTCCCTTAGTTAAATCAGCTCGGGGCCATCAGTATATATTAGTCATCCTGGACTATGCCACACGCTATCCTGAGGCAATTCCCTTGAGAAATTCTTCCTCAAAAAGCATAGCCCGCGAGTTGGTCCATGTCTTTTCCCGGACAGGTCTGCCAAAGGAGATCCTGACTGACCAGGGTACACCTTTCATGAGCAAGGTGATGAGGGAGTTGTGCAAAGCCCTGAAGATCTCCCAGTTGAGGACCTCGGTGTACCATCCTCAGTCAGATGGCCTTGTTGAGAGGTTTAACAAGACACTAAAGAGCATGCTGAGAAAAGCTATAGAGAAAGACGGTAGAGACTGGGATTGTCTCTTACCCTATCTGATGTTTTCCATTCGTGAAGTTCCACAGGCCTCCACAGGGTTCTCACCGTTTGAGCTTCTATATGGCCGACATCCACGAGGACTCCTGGATATAGCCAAGGAAACCTGGGAGGCCGAAGTCACGCCCCACAGAAGCGTCATTGAGCATGTGGCCCTGATGCAGCAGAGGATTGCAAAGGTGATGCCGATCGTGAAAGAACACCTTCTCCAAGCACAAGAAGCTCAAGCCAGGGTCTACAACCGGTCTGCAAGAGTGAGGCAGTTCAATCCGGGAGACCGAGTTCTTGTGTTAGTTCCAACGGTGGAAAGCAAGTTCTTGGCCAAATGGCAAGGGCCATCTGAGGTTGTCGAGAAACTTGGTGAGGTAAATTATAAAATTCATCAACCAGGAAGACGGAAACCATTCCAAGTTTACCATGTCAACTTCATCAAGCCATGGCAAGATAGAGAGCCGACAGTAACTCCGTCATTGTTAAGCAACCCAGAAGGTGAGGTTGGAGCGGTTACTATAGCAGAGACGCTATCAAAGACCCAGAAACAGCAGTGCCGGGAGTTACTCCAGAAAAACAGGGACCTGTTTTCAGAATTGCCAGGATACACGAAGGTCATAGAGCACGAGGTCCTAACAGAGCCACATGTGCGGGTGAATGTGAAACCTTATCGTATTCCTGAGGCTCGTCGAGAAGTTATCTCCAAGGAAGTGGAGCGTATGTTGAGGCTTGGAGTCATTGAGGAATCCAAGAGCGGTTGGTCGAGCCCAATTGTCCTGGTCCCAAAACCTGATGGGGAGTGGAGATTTTGCAACGACTATAGGAAGTTGAATGAGGTCTCTAAGTTCGACGCATATCCCATGCCCCGAGTTGATGAGCTCATCGAAAGGCTTGGGCCCGCCAGGTACATAACCACCTTGGATTTGACGAAGGGGTATTGGCAGATCCCCATGGCACAGGAAGCCAAGGAGAAGACGGCGTTTTCTACACCAGATGGATGCTTCCAGTATGTCCGGATGCCATTTGGCCTACAGGGAGCTCCGGCCACCTTCCAAAGGGCTATGGATAGAGTCCTTGCACCCCACAAGGCATACGCTGCTGCGTACCTAGATGATATCGTCATCTTTAGCCCGGACTGGGAGAGTCATCTGGAGAAAGTCCAAGCGGTGTTTGATGCTATAAGAGAGGCCGGATTTACAATAAACCCGAAGAAGTGTGCATTGGGTAAAGAAGAAGCTAAGTACCTTGGATACATAGTGGGTCATGGAGAAATAAAACCCCAAATCAGTAAAGTGGAGGCAATTCAAACATGGCCAAAACCAGTTTCCAAGAAGCAAGTTAAAGCCTTCCTGGGAATCGTGGGATATTACAGGAGGTTCATCCCAAACTTCGCCACAATGGCGGCGCCTCTGACTGACCTGCTAAAAGGGACAAAATCAGTAATGGTTAAGTGGTCCGAAGAAACAGATTCAGCCTTCCAAGAAATGAAAGAGGCTTTATGTAAGCAACCCGTTCTGATGGCCCCAAACTTCAAGAAAGAGTTTATTCTTCAAACAGATGCCTCAGATGTTGGGGTGGGAGCAGTCCTTTCCCAAGAACTACATGGAGAGGAGCATCCTGTTCTCTATCTGAGTAGGAAGCTGTCCTCGTCTGAAAATAACTACTCAGTCGTTGAAAAGGAGTGCTTGGCCATAAAATGGGCAGTCGACACATTACGATACTATTTGCTGGGACGTAAATTTAGACTGATATCCGACCATGCCCCACTTAGGTGGATGAGGGAAACGAAGGGTAGAAATGCTAGGGTCACCCGTTGGTTCTTAGCCCTGCAGGACTTCTGTTTCCATGTGGAACATAGGGCCGGAAAGCTGCACGGTAATGCTGATGCCCTGTCAAGAATCCCTTGTCTAGTGGGAGAAAGTGCCAAGCCCCACGGCTTTAGGCAGAGGGGGGAGGTATGTAGCGTGGCTAAAGGGTGTCTAATCGATGGGAGATATGTCCCTTATAGATGGCTTGCTACTGTGATGTAACCATAGCTACCTATATGTGTTTCAGGACCTGTGGTGATGTCACAACCACATGTCTGGTCATGTGATGGGTTCTGGGTGTGGTTAGACATATAAAAGAAAGCCTAATGCTTAACACAGAGAGATATGTGTGGAGGTGAAATCCTCCTGAGTGTGTTACGGCTTCAGGACTGAGCCGGATGAACTGGACCCTTGTTTTTCTTTGCCTGACCCAAAGGCTATTTGCTTTCTGTTGTTTTGTCATATGGTTTATGGAGCAATAAACCCAGTGAACTTTAAAGGAACCTGCCTCCTGAGTGTCAGCCGTCGCAGCTGAGTGAGTGGAACCCCTACAATATATATATATATATATATATATATATATATATATATATATATATATAATATGTCAATGAGACATGCACACACACACACACACACACATATATATATATATATATATATATATATATATATATATATATATATATATATATATATATATATATATATATATAGCGCTGGATAGCAGAAAAGCCGGTAATTCAATTGACGGATTTTGCTATCTACTTCTCAAACCTGAAGGGATATGAGACATGGTTTACATACAGAAAACATTTTCATATCCCTTATTTTTTTACATATTCCTCACTACTGATGTTAGAAGTGTATGTGTGCAAAATTTGGGGACTCTAGCTGTTAAAATAAAGGGTTAAATTGCAGAAAAAACTGGCGTGGGCTCCCGCGCAATTTTCTCCGCCAGAGTGGTAAAGCCAGCGACTGAGGGCAGATATTAATAGCCTAGACAGGGGTCATGGTTATAGGACTCCCCTGGCTAAAAACATCAGCCCCCAGCCACCCCAGAAAAGGCACATCTGGAAGATGTGCCTATTCTGGCACTTGGCCACTCTCTTCCCACTCCCATGTAGCGGTGGGATATGGGGTAATAAAGGGTTAATGCCACCTTGCTATTGTAAGGTGACATTAAACCAGGTTAATAATGGAGAGGTGTCAATAAGACACCTATCCATTATTAAACCAACAGTAGTAAATGGTTAATAAAACACACACACATTATGAAAAAATGAAATAAAGACACAGGGTGGTGTAATAGTTTATTATACTCTCAATCCAATTGAAGACCCTTGTCACCTGAAACAAAGTTAAAATAAAAAAATCAACAATATCCCATACCTTCTGTCGTTCAGTCTTGTCCCACGCTGTAAATCCATCTAGAGGGGTTAAATAATTTTACAAGCAGGAGCCTGCTAATGCAGCCGCCCTTGCCTGTAAAAACTGGGGAATGAATGGAAAGCAGGGGAACGTAGCTACCTAGACTTGCGGTGCTGAGCCCCTTGCTGGCATAACCTCAGATGAACTCCAGCGTGAGAAAATATTCAGAAAAATTCCCACGCTCGAGTTCATCTGAGGTTATGCCAGCAGGGGGCGCAGCACCGCAAGTCTAGGTAGCTACGTTACAAATATTTGAGCACATGGATCCATTGTATGTCTGTTTTGCAAGCCGGCGAGAAAATCTCGCTGTACGGATGCCATATGGATTACATACGGAGGATGACATGGGCAAAATACGCTGCCACACCCTGCCTACGGATGACATACAGATCACTATTTTGGGAACATTTCTGTGTATTACGGCCGTAGTAAAAATTGGGCCATATTTTAATACGCCTAGTGTGATGCCGGCCTAATAGTAAGAATGAATTTAAAAAAAAAATGTAATAATTGTAAAAATATTTTTAAAAAATAAAAAATAATAAAAAATCTATAATTATTCCATCAATAAATAAATATTTGAATAAAAAAAAAATCTAAGCAATAAAAGTACACACATTTGGTATCGCTGTGTCCGAACCGACCGGACCTATAAAACTTTCCGACTAGATAACCCTTTTAGTGAACACCATTAAAAAAAAAACAAGGCAAAAAACCAAAGCTTTATCTTACCACCGAACAAAACGTGGAATAACACGTGAACAAAAAGACGGATATAAATAAACGTGGTACAGCTGAAAACATCATTTTGTCCCACAAAAAACAAGACATCATATAACTCCATCAACGGAAGAAAAAAGTTATAGCTCTCAGAATAAAGCAATGCAAAAATAATTATATTTTATATAAAATAGCTTTTATTGTATAAAAGTTCCAAAACATAAAAAATTATATAAATGAGGTAACCGCTTTATCAATTTTACCCCACGGAGAACGATATAAGTGCCCCCAAAAAAGAATTTCATGAATTGCTGTTTTGTTGCCTCACAAAAATCGGAATAAAAAGCGATAAAAAAAATGTCATATGCCCAAAAATATTGGGTTAGGGTTGGAATTAGAATTGGGGGGGTTTATACTATTTAGGCACATCAGGGGCTCTCCAAACTCGACATGACATCCGATCTCAATTCCAGCCAATTCTGCATTGAAAAAGTTAACTGGTGCTCCTTCCCTTCCGAGCTCTGCCATGCACCCAAACAGTGGTTTACCCCCACATATGGGGTAATAGCATACTCAGGACAAATTGGACAACCACTTTTGCGGTCTAATTTCTCCTGTTACGCTTGTGAAAACAAGAATTTGGAGCAAAAAAAAATCATTTTTGTTTTATTATTTTCACGGCTCTGCGTTATAAACTTTAGTGAAACACTTGGGGGGGTTCAAAGTTCTCACAACACATCTAGATAAGTTCCTTGGGGGTCTAATTTCCAATATGGGGTCACTTGTGGAGGGTTTCTACTGTTTAGGTACATCAGGGGCTCTGCAAATGCAACGTAACACCTGTAGGCCATATCAAAGTCTGCATTCCAAAACGGCGCTCCTTCCCTTCCGAGCCCCGACATGTGCCCAAACAGAAGTTTTCTCCCACATATGGGGTGTCAGTGAACTCAGGACAAATTAAACAACAAATTTTGGGGTCCAATTTCTCCAGATATCCTTGGGAAAATAAAAGAATGTGGTCTAAAAAAATGTGGGAAAAATTATGTTTTTATTTTCACCCCTCTACATTATAATATTTAGTGAAACAATTGAGAGTTCAAAGTGCTCACCAAACATCGAGAAGTTCCATAGGGGGGTCTACTTTCCAAAATGGTGTCACTTGTGGGGGGTTTCCACTGTTTAGGCACATCAGGGCTCTCCAAACGTGACATGGCGTCCAATCTCAATCACAGCCAACTTCGCATTGAAAAGTCAAACGGCGCTCCTTCCCTTCCGAGCTCTGCATGTGCCCAAACAGTAGTTTACCCCCACATATGGGGCATCAGCGTACTCAAGACAAATTGCACAACAACTTTTGGGGTTCAATTTCTCCTGTTATCCTTATGAAAATAAAAAAATTAAGGGCAAAAATACCATTTTTGTGAAAAAAATATGATTTTTTTTATTTTTACAGCTCTATATTATAAACTTCTGTGAAGCACTTGGGGGTTCAAAGCACTCAACACATCTAGATATATTCCCTGAGGGGTCTAGTTTCCAAAATGGTGTCACTTGTGGGGGGTTTCCACTGTTTAGGCACTATAGGGGCTCTCCAAACACAACATGACGTCCGCAAATTTTTACAGCAAATTTTGCATTGAAAAAGTGAAATGCACTCCTTTCCTTCTGAGCCCTGCTGTGCACCCAAATAGTGGTTTTCCCAAACATATGGGGTATCATCATGCTCAGAAGAAATTGCACAACAAATTGTATGATCCATTTGCTCTTTTTACCCTTGTAAAAGAAAAAAATATATATATTTTTTTATAAAAAATATATATATTTTTTTTATGAAAAAAACTTAAATGAGTATATTTTCTTTCCACATTCCATTAATTCCTGTGATGCACCTGTAGGGTTAATACACTTCTTGAGTGTGGTTTTGAGCACCTTGAGGTGTGAAATTTTTAGAATGGTATCACTTTTGGGTTTTTTCTGTATTTTCTGATGTGGTCCCTAAAAAAATTGTTTTGTAAATTTTGTTGCAAAAATTAGAAATAGCTGGTCAACATTTAACCCTTATAACTTCCTAACAGAAAAAATGATGTTTCAAAAATTGTGCTGATGTAAAGTAGATATAGGGGAAATATTATTTATTAACTATTTTGTGCGATATGACGCTCTGATTTAAGCGAGTTGGAAAATTACCAAATTTGCTCCGCATTTCTGATTTTTTTCAGATATAAACGTAAGTAATATCAAAGAAATGTTACCACTATCATGAAGTACAATATGTCATGAAAAAAAAAAAACAATTTCAGAATGACTGGGATCCACTGATATATTCCAGAGTTATGACCTCATAAAGTGACAGTGGTCAGAATTGAAAAAAATTACCAGGTCAGAAACGTGAATACAGGCTTTGGGGTGAAGGGGTTAAAGGCAGTAATCTTGCGGTAATGCATTATTACATTATACTGAAATGTAATTTGCTTGATTTTACAAAGACTTTATATACAAGTTTTAGCTACTGTGAAAAGAGAAGAAAGCAGTATTGGATATTATATTACTCAGCTTCTACTCTATAATTTTACATAAAGTTTTTGTTAAATATGACTTAGTGTGAATACTAGGCTCCCACTCTAAGGACATAGCATCCACAATATAAGTAAATGTTGCACTTTATACAGCGCATTTGTCAAGTAGGTGTATTTGAATATCAGAAAGAATTATGGATTGTGCTTTCTGATTGATAAGCTAATGAAAGAATAGGCATCCTCTATAGAGCAGTGCAAGTAGTATAACATGTTCAATTGCCTTAACATGCCATTATGTATTTCTTTAAAGAATAATGGCCTTACAATTCAGAAATGTTATGAAATTGTATAAGAAATCTTACAACTCTAAATTGGGACAGTCTGGTGTGGGCTCCCGCGCAATTTTCTCCGCCAGAGTGGGAAAGCCAGTGACTGAGGGCAGATATTAATAGCCTAGAGAGGGACCATGGTTATTGGCCCCCCATGGCTAAAAACATCTGCCCCCAGCCACCCCAGAAAAGGCACATCTGTAAGATTTGCCTATTTTGGCACTTAGCCTCTCTCTTCCCACTCCTGAGTAGCGGTGAGATATGGGGTATTAAGGGGTTAATGTCACCTTTTCTAATGTATGACATTAAGCCAGGTTAATAATGGAGAGATGTCAATAAGACACCTAGCCATTATTAATCCAATAGTAATAAAGTGTTTAAAATACACACACACATTATGAAAAAAGTATTTTAATGAAATAAACACATGGGGTTTTAATATCTTTATTGCACGACCCTCGTTCTTCTGAAAAAAATTGAAAAATAAAAAAACAACAATACCCCATACCTGTCCGCCGTACAGTCATATGTAAATCCATCTGAAGAGGTTAATTAAATTTACAACCAGGAGCCTGTTAGTGCAGCCGCCCCTGGCTGTAAAAACTGGGGAATGAATGAAATGCAGCTTTGTTGACTTGTGGTGCTGCACCCCCTGGTGGCATAAACTCATATGAACTCTAGTGTGAGAAAATATTCAGAAAAATTCCCACACTTGAGTTCATATGAGTTTATGCCACAAGTGGATGCAGCACCGCAAGTCTGCAAAGCTACATTCCCCTGCATTCCATTCATTCCCCAGTTTTTACAGCCAGAGGCAGCTGCATTAGCAGACTCCTGGTTGTAAATTTATTTAACCCCTTCAGATGGATTTACATCGTGGGACATGACTGTACGGCGGACAGGTATGGGATATTGTTGCTTTTTTATTTTTACATTTTTTTCATAAGAACGACGGTCGTCAGTTGGATTGAGCATGCAATAAAGTTATTAAAACCCCACGTGTTTGTTGATTTCATTAAAATACTTTTTTCATAATGTGTGTGTGTATTGTAAACCCTTTATTAGTATTGGATTAATAATGGATAGCTGTCTTATTGACATCTCTCGATTATTAACCTGGCTTAATGGCACCTTACATTAGCAAGGTGACATTAACCCCTTATTACCCCATATCCCACCGCTACACGGGAATGGGAAGAGAGTGGCCAAGTGCCAGAATAGGCGCATCTAACAGATGTGCCTTTGTTGTGGTGGCTGGGGGCAGATGTTTTTAGTCGGGTGGTGCCAATTACCATGGTCCCTCTGTAGGCTATTAATATCTGCGCTCTGTCACTGGCTTCCCCACTCTGGCGGAGAAAATTTGCGCAGAGCCCATGCCAGTTTTTTCTGTGATTTAACCCTTTATTTTAACACCTAGAACTCTCAAATTTTGCACACACACACACACACTACTAACATTGTTAGTGAGGAATATATACAAATATAACGGATATAAAATGGTTTACTGTATGTAAACCATGTCGCATATCCTGTCGGCTTTGATAAGCAAATAGCAAAAGCCGGCAATTGGATTACCAGTTTTTATGCTATCTAGCTCTGTACGAAATAGGTATGTATATATATATATATGTATGTATGTGTGTATATATATATATATGTATATGTATATGTATATATATATATATATATACATACAGCGCAGACCAAAAGTTTAGACACACCTCATTTAAAGATTTTTCTGTATTTTCATGACTATAAAAATTGTACATTCACACTGAAGGCATCAATACTATGAATTAACACATGTGGAATTATATACTTAACAAAAAAGTGTGAAACAACGGAAATTATGTCTTATATTCTAGGTTCTTCATAGTAGCCACCTTTTGCTTTGATGACTGCTTTGCTTTACAGTGCGGTGTACAGTAAAATCACACAGGGGACAATACAAATATCTTGCTGAGGATCTGTTTATACCAAGGAAGGTGACAGGCACAAGGGGGCATTCTTTGCGTCTGGAGGAGAGAAGGTTTTTCCACCAACATAGAAGAGGATTCTTTACTGTTAGGGCAGTGAGAATCTGGAATTGCTTGCCTGAGGAGGTGGTGATGGCGAACTCAGTCGAGGGGTTCAAGAGAGGCCTGGATGTCTTCCTGGAGCAGAACAATATGGTATCATACAATTATTAGGTTCTGTAGAAGGACGTAGATCTGGGGATTTATTATGATGGAATATAGGCTGAACTGGATGGACAAATGTCTTTTTTCGGCCTTACTAACTATGTTACTATGTTACATGTATACTATGTTATAGTATAGGGGTATATATATATATATATATATTAATATATCATACAGGGCTAGATAGCTTAAAAGCCGGTAATTCAATTTCCAGCTTTTCCTATCTCCTTCTCAAACCCGACATGATATGAGACATGGTTTACATACAGTAACCCATATCATATCCCTTTTTTTTGCATATTCCACACTACTAATGTTAGTAGTGTGTATGTGCAAAATTTGCCCGCTCTAGCTATTAAAAAATATTCTGAAAAGTTCCCAGGCTCGAGTTCATATGAGGACATCCAGCAGATGGCGCATCACCACAACTGAAGGTAACTACAGGTCATTGACCTACATTCCATTCATTGCACGGGGTTTTACAGGCAGGGGCGGCTGCATTAGCAGAGCTTCTGCTTGTAAAATTAGTTAACCCCTTCAGATGGTTGTACATCGTTGGACGTGACAGAATGACGGAAGGTATGGGATATTGTTGTTTTTTTATTTTCTTTTTTTTACAGAACGAGGGTCTTCAGGTGGATTACCAGTCTAATAAAATATTACAAAAACCTGCGTATGTATTTCATTAAAATACGTTGTAATAATGTGTGTGTTTTTTTAACCATTTCATACTATTGGATTAATAATGGATAGGTGTCATAATTGACACCTCTCCATTATTAATCTGGCTTAATGTCACCTTACAATGGCAAGGTGACATTAACCCTTCATTACCCCATATCCCACCGCTACACGGGAATGGGAAGAGAGTGGCCAAGTGCCAGAATAGGCGCATCTTCCAGATGTGCCTTTTCTGGGGTGGCTGGAGGCAGATGTTTTTAGCCAGGGAGGGGGGGTGCTACAATAACCATGGACCCTCTCCAGGCTATTAATATCTGCCCTCAGTCACTGACTTTCCCATTCTGGCGGAGAAAATTGCGCGGGAGCCCACGACAATTTTTTCCGCGATTTAACCCTTTAATAGCTAGAGCGGCCAAATTTTGCACATACACACTACGAACATTAGTAGTGTGGAGTATGCAAAAAAAAGGGATATGAGATGGTTTACTGTATGTAAACCATGTCTCATACCATGTCGGGTAATTGAATAACCGGCTTTTAAGCTATCTAGCGCTGTATGATTATATATATATATATATATATATATATATGTGTATATATATACATATATATACATACATACATACACACAGTATACAGTTAGGTCCATATATATTTGGACAGAGGCAACATTTTTCAAATTTTGGTTATAGACATTACCACAATGAATTTGAAACAAAATAATTCAGATGTAGTTGAAGTTCAGACTTTCAGCTTTCATTTGAGGGTATCCACATTAAAATTGGATGAAGGGTTTAGGAGTTTCAGCTCCTTAACATGTGCAACTCTGTTTTAAAAGGGACCAAAAGTAATTGGACAGATTAAATAATTTTAAATAAAATGTTCATTTAAAGTACTTGGTTGAAAACCCTTTGTTGGCAATGACTGATTGAAGTCTTGAACTCATGGACATCACCAGACGCTGCGTTTCCTCTTTTTTGATGCTCTGCCAGGCCTTCACTGCGGTAGTTTTCAGTTGCTGTTTGTTTGTGGGCCTTTCTGTCTGAAGTTTAGTCTTTAACAAGTGAAATGCATGCTCAATTGGGTTGAGATCAGGTGACTGACTTGGCCATTCTAGAATATTCCACTTCTTTGCTTTAATTAACTCCTGGTTGCTTTGTCTTTATGTTTTGGGTCACTGTCCATCTGTAGTATGAAACGACGACCAATCTGTTGTGCTGCATTTGGCTAGATCTGAGCACACAGTATGTCTCTGAATACTTCAGAATTCATTCGGCTGCTTCTGTCCTGTGTCACATCATCAATAAACACAAGTGACCCAGTGCCACTGGCAGCCATGCATGCCAAAGCCATCACACTGCCTCCACATTGTTTTACAGATGATGTGGTATGCTTTGGATCATGAGCTGTACCACGCCTTTGCCATACTTTTCTCTTTTCATCATTCTGGTAGAGGTTGATCTTGGTTTCATCTGTCCAAAGAATGTTCTTCCAGAACTGAGCTGGCTTTTTTAGATGTTTTTAAGCAAAACCAGTCTAGCCTTTTTATTCTTGATGCTTATGAGTGGCCTGCACCGTGCAGTGAACCCTCTGTATTTACTTTCATGCAGTCTTCTCTTTATGGTAGATTTGAATATTGATATGCCGACCTCCTGGAGAGTGTTGTTCACTTGGTTGGCTGTTGTGAAGGGGTTTCTCTTCACCATGGAGATTATTCTGTGATCATCCACCACTGTTGTCTTCCGTGGGCGCCCAGGTCTTTTTGCATTGAAGAGTTCACCAGTGCTTTCTTTCTTTCTCAGGATGTACCAAACTGTAGATTTTACCACTCCTAATATTGTAGCAATTTCTCGGATGGGTTTTTTCTGTTTTCGCAGCTTAAGCATGGCTTGTTTCACCTGCATGGAGAGCTCCTTTGACAGCATGTTTGCTTCACAGCAAAACCTTCCAAATGCAAGCACCACACCTCAAATCAACTCCAGGCCTTTTATCTGCTTAATTGAGAATGACATAACGAAGGGATTGCCCACACCTGTCCATGAAATAGCCTTGGAGTCAATTGTCCAATTACTTTTGGTCTCTTTAAAAACAGGGTGGCACATGTTAAGGAGCTGATACTCCTAAACCCTTCATCCAATTTTAATATGGATGCCCTCAAATGAAAGCTGAAAGCCTGAACTTCAACTGCATCTGAATTGTTTTGTTTAAAATTCATTTTGGTAATGTCTATAACCAAAATTAGAAAAATGTTGTCTCTGTCCAAATATATATGGACCTAACTGTATATGTTTTTACGATTTTTTGAGCACATGGATCCATTGTATGTCCGTATGTCGGTTTTGCAAGCCTGCGAGAAAATCACGCAGTACGGATACCATACGGATTACATACGGAGGATGCCATGCGCAAAATATGCTGACACAGCCTGCCTACGGAGGAGATACGGACCACTATTTTTATACGCTGAGTGTGAGGCCGGCCTCAGTATCAATCTGGTGTATGCTAGAGGGCAGAGAAATTGGCTCTGCAGAGCTCCTGTGTGAGGCAACACAGGTAAGCGGAGCCAAGTGTTATGAATTCTGTTGTCGGGCTCCCTCCTGTGGTCATGAATGGTACTTCGGCTGGTTCTGTCCATGGACTTCCTCTGGTGGGTGTTTCTGAGTTTCCTTCCACAGGTGACGAGGTTAATTCGTTAGCTGGCTGCTCTATTTAACTCCACTTAGATCTTTGCTCCATGGCACCTGTCAATGTTCCAGTATTGGTCTAGTTCACTCCTGGATCGTTCTTGTGACCTGTCTTCCCAGCAGAAGCTAAGTTCCTGCTTGTATTTTCTTTGGTTTGCTATTTTTCTGTCGAGCTTGCTATTTTTATTGTTGTCTTGCTTGCTGGAAGCTCTGGGACGCAGAGGGAGCGCCTCCGCACCGTGAGTCAGTGCGGAGGGTCTTTTTGCGCCCTCTGCGTGGTCTTTTTGTAGGTTTTTGTGCTGACCGCAAAGCAACCTTTCCTATCCTCAGTCTGTTCAGTAAGTCGGGCCTCACTTTGCTAAATCTATTTCATCTCTGTGTTTGTATTTTCATCTTTTCTCACAGTCATTATATGTGGGGGGCTGCCTTTTCCTTTGGGGAATTTCTCTGAGGCAAGGTAGGCTTTATTTTTCTATCTTCAGGGCTAGCTAGTTCCTTAGGCTGTGCCGAGTTGCATAGGGAGTGTTAGGAGAAACCCACGGCTATTTCTAGTGTGTGTGATAGGATTAGGGATTGCGGTCAGCAGAGTTCCCACGTCCCAGAGCTCGTCCTTTATTATCAGTAACTATCAGGTCATTCCGTGTGCTCTTAACCACCAGGTCCATTATTGTCCTGACCACCAGGTCATAACAGTACAGGTGGCCAAAAGTACTAATGCATCTCAATAGAGGGATAAGAGAAGTTCTGAGACCATTTTTTTTCTTTGCAGTGTTTTTTGTCTCTCTTTTCCCCTTTACCTCTGGGTGGTTCAGGACACAGGTGTAAACATGGACATTCAAGGTCTGTCCTCTCGGATGGATAATCTCACTACAAGGGTACATAACTTTCAAGATTTTGTGGTTCAGAATCCGATGTCAGAGCCTAGGATTCCAATTCCTGATTTGTTTTTTGGTGATAGATCTAAGTTCTTGAATTTCAAAAATAATTGTAAATTGTTTCTTGCCTTGAAACCTCGCTCCTCAGGTGACCCTGTTCAACAAGTGAAGATCATTATTTCTTTGTTACGTGGTGACCCTCAAGACTGGGCATTTTCCCTTGCGCCAGGAGATCCGGCATTGCGTGATGTTGATGCGTTTTTCCTGGCGCTTGGATTGCTTTATGATGAACCTAATTCAGTGGATCAGGCAGAGAAAATCTTGCTGGCTCTGTGTCAGGGTCAGGATGAAGCGGAGATATATTGTCAGAAGTTTAGAAAGTGGTCTGTGCTCACTCAGTGGAATGAATGTGCCCTGGCAGCAATCTTCAGAAAGGGTCTCTCTGAAGCCCTTAAGGATATCATGGTGGGATTTCCCTTGCCTGCTGGTCTGAATGAGTCTATGTCTTTGGCCATTCAGATCGATCGACGCTTGCGTGAGCGTAAAGTTGTGCACCATTTGGCGGTACAATCTGAGCATAGGCCTGAGCCTATACAATGTGATAGGACTTTGACCAGAGCTGAACGGCAAGAACACAGACGTCGGAATGGGCTATGTTTTTACTGTGGTGATTCCACTCATGTTATCTCCGATTGTCCTAAGCGCACTAAGCGATTCGCTAGGTCTGCCACCATTGGTACGGTACAGTCTAAATTTCTATTGTCCGTTACTCTAATTTGCTCTTTGTCATCCTATTCTGTTATGGCATTTGTGGATTCAGGTGCTGCCCTGAATTTGATGGACTTGGAGTATGCTAGGCGCTGTGGTTTTTTCTTGGAGCCCTTGCAGTATCCTATTCCATTGAGAGGAATTGATGCTACGCCTTTGGCCAAGAATAAGCCTCAGTACTGGACCCAATTGACCATGTGCATGGCTCCTGCACATCAGGAGGATATCCGCTTTCTGGTGTTGCATAATCTGCATGATGTGGTCGTTTTGGGGTTGCCATGGCTATAGGTTCATAATCCAGTATAGGACTGGAAATCTATATCTGTGTCCAGCTGGGGTTGCCAGAGGGTACATGGTGATGTTCCATTTTTGTCTATTTTGTCTTCCACTCCTTCTGAAGTTCCAGAGTTTTTGTCGGATTATCGGGATGTATTTGATGAGCCCAAAGCCAGTGCCCTACCTCCTCATAGGGATTGCGATTGTGCAATTAATTTGATTCCTGGTAGTAAGTTTCCTAAGGGCCGATTGTTCAATTTATCTGTGCCAGAACACGCCGCTATGCAGAGTTATATAAAGGAATCCTTGGGGAAAGGCCATATTCGCCTGTCGTCATCACCGTTAGGAGCAGGGTTCTTTTCTGTGGCCAAGAAGGATGGTTCTTTGAGACTTTGTATTGATTACCGCCTTCTTAATAAAATTACAGTCAAATTTCAGTATCCTTTGCCGTTGATGTCTGATTTGTTTGCTCGTATTAAAGGGGCTAGTTGGTTCATCAAGATAGATCTTCGAGGGGCGTATAATCTTGTGCGTATTAAACAAGGCGATGAATGGAAAACAGCATTTAATATGCCCGAGGGCCATTTTGAGTACCTGGTTATGCCATTCGGGCTTTCCAATGCTCCATCAGTATTTCAGTCCTTTATACATGACATCTTCCGAGAGTACCTGGATAAATTCCTGATTGTGTATTTGGATGAAATTTTGGTCTTTTCGGATGATTGGGAGTCTCATGTGAAGCAGGTCAGAATGGTGTTCCAGGTCCTTCATGTGAATTCCTTGTTTGTGAAGGGGTCAAAGTGTCTCTTTGGAGTTCAGAAGGTTTCATTTTTGGGGTTCATTTTTTTCCCCTTCTACTATCGAGATGGACCCTGTTAAAGTCCAAGCCATTTACGATTGGACTCAGCCGACATCTGTGAAGAGCCTGCAAAAGTTCCTGGGCTTTGCTAATTTTTATCGGCGCTTCATCGCTAATTTTTCTAGTGTTGCTAAACCATTGACTGATTTGACCAAGAAGGGTGCTGATGTGGTCAATTGGTCTTCTGCAGCTGTAGAGGCTTTTCAGGAGTTGAAGCGTCGTTTTTCTTCTGCCCCTGTGTTGTGCCAGCCAGATGTTTCGCTCCCGTTTCAGGTTGAGGTGGATGCTTCTGAGATTGGAGCAGGGGCTGTTTTGTCGCAAAGAAGTTCTGATGGCTCGGTGATGAAGCCATGTGCTTTCTTTTCTAGAAAGTTTTCGCCTGCTGAGCGTTATTATGATGTTGGTAATCGAGAGTTGTTGGCCATGAAGTGGGCATTCGAGGAGTGGCGTCATTGGCTTGAAGGAGCCAAGCATCGCGTGGTGGTCTTGACAGATCACAAGAATTTGACTTATCTTGAGTCTGCCAAACGGTTGAATCCGAGACAGGCTCGATGGTCGTTATTTTTCTCCCGTTTTGATTTTGTGGTTTCGTACCTTCCGGGCTCTAAGAATGTGAAGGCTGATGCCCTGTCAAGGAGTTTTGTGCCTGTCTCTCCGGGTGTTCCTGAGTCGGCGGGTATTCTCAAAGAGGGGGTAATTTTGTCTGCCATCTCCCCTGATTTGCGGCGGGTGCTGCAAAAATTTCAGGCTGATAGACCTGACCGTTGCCCAGCGGAGAAACTGTTTGTCCCTGATAGATGGACTAGTAGAGTTATCTCTGAGATTCATTGTTCAGTGTTGGCTGAGCATTCTGGAATCTTTGGTACCAGAGATTTGGTGGCTAGATCCTTTTGGTGGCCGTCTTTGTCACGGGATGTGCGTTCTTTTGTGCAGTCCTGTGGGACTTGTGCTCGGGCTAAGCCCTGCTGTTCTCGTGCCAGTGGGTTGCTTTTGCCCTTGCCGGTCCCGAAGAGGCCCTGGACGCATATTTCTATGGATTTTATTTCGGATCTCCCCGTCTCTCAAAAGATGTCGGTCATTTGGGTGGTTTGTGATCGCTTTTCTAAGATGGTCCATTTGGTACCTTTGTCTAAATTGCCTTCCTCCTCTGATTTGGTGCCATTATTTTTCCAGCATGTGGTTCGTTTACATGGTATCCCGGAGAACATCGTTTCTGACAGAGGTTCCCAGTTTGTTTCGAGGTTTTGGCGATCCTTTTGTGCTAGGATGGGCATTGATTTGTCTTTTTCCTCGGCTTTCCATCCTCAGACAAATGGCCAAACCGAACGAACTAATCAAACTTTGGAAACATATCTGAGATGCATGGTTTCTGCTGATCAGGATGATTGGGTGTCCTTTTTGCCGTTGGCTAAGTTTGCCCTTAATAATCGGGACAGCTCGGCTACTTTGGTTTCGCCGTTTTTCTGCAATTCTGGTTTCCATCCTCGTTTCTCTTCAGGGCAGGTTGAGTCTTCGGACTGTCCTGGTGTAGATACTGTGGTGGATAGGTTGCAGCAGATTTGGACTCATGTGGTGGACAATTTGACATTGTCCCAGGAGAAGGCTCAATGTTTCGCTAACCGCCGACGCTGTGTGGGTCCCCGACTTCGTGTTGGGGATTTGGTTTGGTTGTTGTCTCGTTATGTTCCTATGAAGGTTTCCTCTCCTAAGTTTAAGCCTCGTTTCATTGGTCCGTATAAGATTTCTGAGGTTATCAATCCTGTGTCATTTCGTTTGGCCCTTCCTGCTTCTTTTGCCATCCATAATGTGTTCCATAGGTTGTTATTGCGGAGATACGTGGCGCCTGTGGTTCCATCCGTTGATCCTCCTGCCCCGGTGTTGGTTGAGGGGGAGTTGGAGTATGTGGTGGAGAAGATTTTGGATTGTCGTATTTCGAGACGGAAACTCCAGTACCTGGTCAAGTGGAAGGGTTATGGTCAGGAAGATAATTCCTGGGTTTTTGCCTCTGATGTTCATGCTGCCGATCTGGTTTGTGCCTTTCATTTGGCTCATCCTGGTCGGCCTGGGGGCTCTGGTGAGGGTTCGGTGACCCCTCCTCAAGGGAGGGTACTGTTGTGAATTCTGTTGTCGGGCTCCCTCCTGTGGTCATGAATGGTAATTCGGCTGGTTCTGTCCATGGGCTTCCTCTGGTGGTTGTGAGTGGGGCTGCGGCTTCTGAGTTTCCTTCCACAGGTGACTAGGTTAATTCGTTAGCTGGCTGCTCTATTTAACTCCACTTAGATCTTTGCTCCATGCCACCTGTCAATGTTCCAGTATTGGTCTAGTTCACTCCTGGATCGTTCTTGTGACCTGTCTTCCCAGCAGAAGCGAAGTTCCTGCTTGTATTTTCTTTGGTTTGCTATTTTTCTGTCCAGCTTGCTATTTTTATTGTTGTCTTGCTTGCTGGAAGCTCTGGGACGCAGAGGGAGCGCCTCCGCACCGTGAGTCGGTGCGGAGGGTCTTTTTGCGCCCTCTGCGTGGTCTTTTTGTAGGTTTTTGTGCTGACCGCAAAGCAACCTTTCCTATCCTCAGTCTGTTCAGTAAGTCGGGCCTCACTTTGCTAAATCTATTTAATCTCTGTGGTTGTATTTTCATCTTTTCTCAAAGTCATTATATGTGGGGGGGCTGCCTTTTCCTTTGGGGAATTTCTCTGAGGCAAGGTAGGCTTTATTTTTCTATCTTCAGGGCTAGCTAGTTCCTTAGGCTGTGCCGAGTTGCATAGGGAACGTTAGGAGCAACCCACGGCTATTTCTAGTGTGTGTGATAGGATTAGGGATTGCGGTCAGCAGAGTTCCCACGTCCCAGAGCTCGTCCTTTATTATCAGTAACTATCAGGTCATTCCGTGTGCTCTTAACCACCTGGTCCATTATTGTCCTGACCACCAGGTCATAACAGCCAAGTAGCCGGTATTTATAAATAAATAGAGCTCCACAAATTAATAGGTCAAGCACAAAAACGTAAATAAACTCTAGTGCACAGGTATAGTATGCATGGATCAGAGTCACTAGGTAATAAGGAGTACTCCTCAAAGCATATGAACCATGTAAAGAGTGGCAATTCTGATCGATCAGCCAAAAAATGAAAATCTCCCCCTAGCCATGTGAAATGTTGTATTGTGCATATCTACTATATAATTGTCTAAGGGTCACTTCCATCTTTCTGTCTGTCTTTCAGTCTGTCACGGATATTCATTGGTCGCGGCCTCTGTCTGTCATGGAATCCAAGTCGCTGATTGGTCTCGCCAGCTGCCTGTCATGGCTGCCGCGACCAATCAGCGACAGCCACAGTCCGATTAGTCCCTCCCCTGCAGTCAGCGACCTGCACCCGCTCCATACTCCTCGCAGTCACCGCTCACACAGGTTTAATGCCAGTGGTAACAGATCGCGTTATGCCACGGGTAACTCACTCCGTTACCGCCACTATTAACCCTATGTGATCAAGATTTTACTATTGATGCTGCCTATGGATCGTCAATAGTAAAAAACATCTAATGTTAAAAATAATAATAAAAAAAATCATTATATGCTCACCTTTTGCGACGCCCCGGTGACCGATCCATGCAAGCGGCAGGTTCCGGTGCTGTGTATGGGAGAAGGACCTGCCATGATGTCACGGTCATGTGACCGTGACGTCATCACAGGCCCTGCGCGAGAAGGACCTGCCATGACGTCATGGTCATGTGACCACGACGTCATCGCAGGTCCTTCTCGTGCAGGCGCGCAAGGGTCTGTGATGACATCACGGTCACATGACCGTGAAATCGTGGCAGGTCCTTCTCGCGCAGGGCCTGTGATGACGTCGCGGCCATGTGACCACGACGTCATCACAGGTCCTGCGCACCTGCACGGGAAGGACCTGCCATGACGTCACGGTCATGTGATTGCGACGTCATTATAGGTCCTGCGTGCCTGCGCTTGAAGGACCTGCGATAACGTCACGTGTTGTGAATTCTGCTCTTGGGCTCCCTCCGGTGGTTATGAGTGGTAGTGCTGCTGTCTTTGGATCGAAGCATTTATCAGGTGTGTCCACTTGTTGCAATTTGGACTGGGCTATTTAGTCTTGCTTGATTCTTTAGTCAGTGCCAGTTGTCCATTGTTTTTTGGAGGATTCACATCCCTACCTGGTCTCTCCTGTTTTTGCTGTTCATTTCAACAAAGATAAGTTCTTGCTTGTTTTTGCTGTCCACATGCTGTGGACCTTATAGTTCAGTGCATGTTTCATGTTTTGTCTTGTCCAGCTTGGTCTGTGTAAGGATTTTTTCAGCCAAGCTGTATCTCTGGAGATGCAGATATACCCTCCATGTCTTTAGTCAGATGTGGAGATTTTGTATTTTCTGTGGTGGATATTTTCTAGTATTTTAATACTGACCACATAGTACTCAGTCCTATTCTTTCTGTTTAGCTAGAATGACCTCCTTTGCTAAATCCTGATTTCAGTCTGCGTATGTCTTTTCCCTCCCCTCTCACAGTCAATATTTGTGGGGGGTTGTCTATCCTTTGGGGATTTTCTCTGAGGCAAGATAGTTTTCCCGTTTCTATCTTTAGGGGAAGTTAGTCCTTAGGCTGTGTCGAGGTGTCTAGGGAGTGTTAGGTAAATCCCACGGCTACTTCTAGTTTTGGTGCTAAGTTCAGGGTCTGCGGTCAGTACAGGTTCCACCTTCTCCAGAGTACGCCTCATGCTGCTCCTAGGCCACCAGATCATAACAGTCACGGTCATGTGACCGAACTACAAGGGGCCCTCGGAAGGTGAGTATATGTTTATTTTTTAACCTGTGACATACGTGGCTGGGCAATATACAGGTCCTTCTCAAAAAATTAGCATATAGTGTTAAATTTCATTATTTACCATAATGTAATGATTACAATTAAACTTTCATATATTATAGATTCATTATCCACCAACTGAAATTTGTCAGGTCTTTTATTGTTTTAATACTGATGATTTTGGCATACAACTCCTGATAACCCAAAAAACCTGTCTCAATAAATTAGCATATTTCACCCATCCAATCAAATAAAAGTGTTTTTTAATAACAAACAAAAAAACCAACAAATAATAATGTTCAGTCATGCACTCAATACTTGGTCGGGAATCCTTTGGCAGAAATGACTGCTTCAATGCGGCGTGGCATGGAGGCAATCAGCCTGTGACACTGCTGAGATGTTATGGAGGCCCAGGATGCTTCAATAGCGGCCTTAAGCTCATCCAGAGTGTTGGGTCTTGCGTCTCTCAACTTTCTCTTCACAATATCCCACAGATTCTCTATGGGGTTCAGGTCAGGAGAGTTGGCAGGCCAATTGAGCACAGTAATACCATGGTCAGTAAACCATTTACCAGTGGCTTTGGCACTGTGAGCAGGTGCCAGGCCGTGCTGAAAAATGAAATCTTCATCTCCATAAAGCATTTCAGCCGAAGGAAGCATGAAGTGCTCCAAAATCTCCTGATAGCTAGCTGCATTGACCCTGCCCTTGATGAAACACAGTGGACCAACACCAGCAGCTGACATGGCACCCCACACCATCACTGACTGTGGGTACTTGACACTGGACTTCAGGCATTTTGGCATTTCCTTCTCCCCAGTCTTCCTCCAGACTCTGGCACCTTGATTTCCGAATGACATGCAAAATTTGCTTTCATCAGAAAAAAGTACTTGGGACCACTTAGCAACAGTCCAGTGCTGCTTCTCTGTAGCTCAAAAGTGGCTTTACCTGGGGAATGCGGCACCTGTAGCCCATTTCCTGCACACGCCTGTGCACGGTGGCTCTGGATGTTTCCACACCAGACTCAGTCCACTGCTTCCTCAGGTTCCCCAAGGTCTGGAATCGGTCCTTCTCCACAATCTTCCTCAGGGTCCGGTCTCCTCTTCTCGTTGTACAGCGTTTTCTGCCACATTGTTTCTTTCCAACAGAGTTACCATTGAGGTGCCTTGATACAGCACTCTGGGAACAGCCTATTTGTTGAGAAATTTCTTTCTGGGTCTTACCCTCTTGCTTGAGGGTGTCAATGATGGCCTTCTTGACATCTGTCAGGTCGCTAGTCTTACCCATGATGGGGGTTTTGAGTAATGAACCAGGCAGGGAGTTTATAAAAGCCTCAGGTATCTTTTGCATGTGTTTAGAGTTAATTAGTTGATTCAGAAGATTAGGGTAATAGGTCGTTTAGAGAACCTTTTCTTGATATGCTAATTTATTGAGATAGGTTTTTTGGGTTATCAGGAGTTGTATGCCAAAATCATCAGTATTAAAACAATAAAAGACCTGACAAATTTCAGTTGGTGGATAATGAATCTATAATATATGAAAGTTTAATTGTAATCATTACATTATGGTACATAATGAAATTTAACACTATATGCTAATTTTTTGAGAAGGACCTGTACTACGTAGCTGGGCAATATACTACGTGACTGGCCAATATACTACGTGGTTCTGTGCTGTATACTATGTCGCTGTGCAATATACTACGTGGCTCTGTGCTGTATACTATGTCACTAGGCAATATACTACGTCACTGGGCAATATACTACGTCACTGGTCAATATACTATGTCACTGGGCAATATACTACGTGCCTTGGCAATATACTACGTGCCTGGGCAATATACTAGGTGGCTGGGCAATATACTACGTGACTGGGCAATATACTACGTGACTCTGTGCTGTATACTACGTCGCTGTGCAATATACTATGTGGCTCTGTGCTGTATACTATGTCACTAGGCAATATACTACGTCACTGGGCAATATACTACGTCACTGGTCAATATACTATGTCACTGGGCAATATACTACGTGCCTGGGCAATATACTACTTGCCTGGGCAATATACTACGTGACTGGGCAATATACTACGTGACTAGGCAATATACTACGTCACTGGGCAATATATTACGTGGTTGGGTAATATACTACGTGGCTGGGCAATATACTACGTGGGCTGTGCAATATACTACGTGGCTGGGCAATATACTACGTGGCTGGGCAATATACTATGTAGCTGGGCAATATACTATGTGGCTGGGCAATATACTACATGGCTGGGCAATATACTTCGTGGCTGGGCAATGTACTATGTAGGCTGTGCAATATACTACGTGGACATGAATATTCTAGAATACCCGATGCGTTAGAATCGGGCCACCATCTAGTGTAAGATAACCAGCATGGCTAAAGGGTAACAGAGACAAATAGACCAGCAACCTGATATGATTTAGCAGCAAGACATGAATACAAGGAATCAAGATGAAAAGTAAAGATCAGGTTGCGCTGGCTTGCAGAGAAATGTGAGGCTAGAGGAAGGGATAAAGCCCCCATAAATGTAACTACCTGACAGGTTTAGAGGGCGCTCATGCGAGTAGCTGATAAGGGGCACACAGTCCCCTCATGGGGCAGGGGTGTGGGAAGACCCCACGCATATCGCTACTCAGAAGCAGCTTCGTCAGGGGAAAACAGAATCTTAGAATCAGTGGGATTCGTTGAAGTGTTCCAGAGTTATGATCACAAAGCGACACGGGTCAAATTTCGAAAATGTGGCTTGGTCATTAAGGTCAAAATTGATTCGTCAATAAGAGGTTAAGCAATAGATCATTTTATTACAATACATTCTCTTTACATCTGCATCTGCACACAGGTCCTAATTTCAGTACTAGGGAAAGGAGAACAGTCACACATGTAGCTATATTAAACCAGTGAAAATATCATTAAATCTCATGCAGTAATAAACATTAATTGGCCATATGGAACATTTTTATAGCTGACCTAAATTTTATGTTCACAACAGATTCCTAATCTTTTTTAAGGATTTACACAGTAATGTTCAATTTCAGAGTTCTCAGATCTGCCTTCACATCTGTTGTGATTACTGGAGAAATGACATTAATTTGTACAGAGATGTATATTTATAATGACAGCTAAAGGCAAGTAAAATTTATTTTTTTCTAAATTGTCAACATGCACTGACATTAGGATGATTAATGTATTTATTTTCTAGTCAAACATTTGACATAATCACAAATTACAGACTAGACTGTTAAACTGTCTCTCTAGCTGCAAAATACATGCAAGCAAACAGCCGTATTCTTCATGATGATAACACAGTGGCTGTAATTATGCAATGGGCACCGACTGTACCTCCACTTGCCTCCAATATTGACAAAGAATTTTTTATACCAAACTCTACACAAATATAACAAAGACAAAAATTGTGTCATATTTAATCAAAACCCTTAAAGTATGTGACACAATAAAGATAACGTTTTGGAGGAGAACATCCTGTGCCTGGGACATTTTGGATTATGGGTAAAAATTGTAGCGTTCAAGATCAGAGCTGATGTTTGTATCAGATCAACATTGAAACATGGGTGTCATGTACTATGCTTTGTCTTCTGCCACAACTTATGTAGTCCCTTTTGGAGTCTTTGGTGTAGCTGATTCTTCATGAATCATCAAAAGTAATCTTCAAAATTGATGTCAGGAAAAAAAAGCCTTGGAAGAAGGAGAGTTTTATGTTCTAGGTTTAATTTGAAACTTCTATACTTGATAGCTCTATAGAGTTGAAGCACTGAATGAGATGAGAAGGGAATGGGGGTGCAATGGTGTAGTGTTAGTATAGTCGAGTAATGGCGTAGTGTTAGTATAGTCGTGTAATGGCGTAGTGTTAGTATAGTCGTGTAATGGTGTAGTGTTAGTATAGTCGTGTAATGGTGTAGTGTTAGTATAGTCGTGTAATGGTGTAGTGTTAGTATAGTCGTGTAATGGTGTAGTGTTAGTATAGTCGTGTAATGGTGTAGTGTTAGTATAGTCGTGTAATGGTGTAGTGTTAGTATAGTCGTGTAATGGTGTAGTGTTAGTATAGTCGTGTAATGGTGTAGTGTTAGTATAGTCGTGTAATGGCGTAGTGTTAGTATAGTCGTGTAATGGCGTAGTGTTAGTATAGTCGTGTAATGGTGTAGTGTTAGTATAGTCGTGTAATGGTGTAGTGTTAGTATAGTCGTGTAATGGTGTAGTGTTAGTATAGTCGTGTAATGGTGTAGTGTTAGTATAGTCGTGTAATGGTGTAGTGTTAGTATAGTCGTGTAATGGTGTAGTGTTAGTATAGTCGTGTAATGGTGTAGTGTTAGTATAGTTGTGTAATGGTGTAATGTTAGTATAGTCGTGTAATGGTGTAGTGTTAGTATAGTCGTGTAATGGTGTAGTATTTGTATAGTCGTGTAATGGTGTAGTGTAAGTATAGCAGTGTAATGGTGTAGTGTTAGTATAGTCGTGTAGTGGTGTAGTGTTAGTATAGTAGTGTAATGGTGTAGTGTAAGTATAGTAGTGTAATGGTGTAGTGTTAGTATAGTAGTGTAATGGTGTAGTGTTTGCATAGTCGTGTAATGGCGTAGTGTAAGTATAGTAGTGTAATGGTGTAGTGTTAGTATAGTAGTGTAATGGTGTAGTGTAAGTATAGTAGTGTAATGGTGTAGTGTTAGTATAGTAGTGTAATGGTGTAGTGTTTGTATAGTCGTGTAATGGCGTAGTGTTAGTATAGTAGTGTAATGGTGTAGTGTAAGTATAGTAGTGTAATGGTGTAGTGTTAGTATAGTAGTGTAATGGTGTAGTGTTTGTATAGTCGTGTAATGGCGTAGTGTTAGTATAGTCGTGTAATGGCGTAGTGTTAGTATAGTAGTGTAAAGGTGTAGTATTAGTATAGTCGTGTAATGGTGTAGTGTTAGTATAGTCGTGTAATGGTGTAGTGTTAGTATAGTCGTGTAATGGTGTAGTGTTAGTATAGTCGTGTAATGGTGTAGTGTTAGTATAGTAGTGTAAAGGTGTAGTGTTAGTATAGTAGTGTAAAGGTGTAGTGTTAGTATAGTCGTGTAATGGTGTAGTGTTAGTATAGTCGTGTAATGGTGTAGTGTTAGTATAGTAGTGTAAAGGTGTAGTATTAGTATAGTCGTGTAAGTATAGTCGTGTAATGGTGTAGTGTTAGTATAGTCGTGTAATGGTGTAGTGTTAGTATAGTCGTGTAATGGTGTAGTGTTAGTATAGTAGTGTAAAGGTGTAGTATTAGTATAGTCGTGTAATGGTGTAGTGTTAGTATAGTCGTGTAATGGTGCAGCGTTAGTATAGTCGTGTAATGGTGTAGTGTTAGTGGTAGGTTGTATTCTATGTGTATTCTTTGATGTACTTTTCATTGGTTTAACTTCAATGTGTGAGAATAGATGATGAGTAATAACTACACTGTGTGCAGAATTATTAGGCAAGTTGTTTTTTGGATCACATACATGTTGGATCACATACATGTTGTCCTACTCCAAGCTGTTCAGGATTGAGAGCCAACTACCTATTAAGTAAATCAGGTGATGTGCATCTCTGTAATGAGGATGGGTGTTGTCTAATGACATCAAAACCCTATATAAGGTGTGCTTAATTATTAGGCAACTTTCTTTCCTTTGGCAAAATGGGTCAGAAGAGAGATTTGACGGGCTCTGAAAAATCCAAAACTGTGAGATGTCTTGCAGATGGATGAAGCAGTCTTGAAATTGCCAAACTTTTAAAGCGTGATCACCGAACAATCAAGCGTTTCATGGCAAATAGCGAACAGGGTAGCTAGAAGCGTGTTGGGCAAAAAAGGCGCAAAATAACTGCCCATGAATTGAGGAAAATAAAGCGTGAAGCTCCAAGATGCCATTTGCCACCAGTTTTGCTATATTTCAGAGCTGCAACGTTACTGGAGTAACAAAAACAAAAAGCACAAGGTGTGCGATACTTAGGAACATGGCCAAGGTAAAGAAGGATGAAAAACGACCACGTTTGAACAAGAAACATAAGATAAAACATCAAGAATTGGCCAAGAAATATCTTAAGACTGACTTTTCAAAGGTTTTATGGACGGATGAAATGAGAGTGACTCTTGATGGGCCAGATGGATGGGCCAGAGGCTGGATCAGTAAAGGGCAGAGAGCTCCACTCCGACTCAGACGACAGCAAGGTGGAGGTGGGGTACTGGTATGGGCTGGTATCATCAAAGATGAACTTGTGGGACCTTTTCAGGTTGAGGATGGAGTGAAGCTCAACTTCCAGACCTACTGCCAGTTTCTGGAAGACAACTTCTTCAAGCAGTGGTACAGGAAGAAGTCGGTATCGTTCAAGAAAAACATGATTTTCATGCAGGACAATGCTCCATCACATGCCTCCAACTACTCCACAGCATGGCTGGCCAGTAAAGGTCTCAAAGAAGAAAAAATAATGTCATGGCCCCCTTGTTCACCTGATCTGAACCCCATAGAGAACCTGTGGTCCCTCATAAAATGTGAGATGTACAGGGAGGGAAAACAGTACACCTCTCGGAACAGTGTCTGGGAGGCTGTGGTGGCTGCTGCACGCAATGTTGATCGTAAACAGATCAAGCAACTGACAGAATCTATGGAAGGAAAGCTGCTGAGTGTCATCATAAAGAAGGGTGGATATATTGGTCAATTTTTTTTTTGTTTTGTTTTTGCATGTCAGAAATGTTTATTTCTAAATTTTGTGCAGTTATATTGGTTTACCTGGTGAAAATAAACAAGATAGGAATATATTTTGCACGATCCCTGTGTGGCCTATTTATAATAAAAAAAAAAAAAAAAAAAAAAAAAGGTTCCTCGCATCATGTTCTCATACACTTTATGCAGTATTAGCCCTCTGTGTCTGTACTGCTACATACTTAGGCAGGTAACTGGTTCATGCAGCTTTACATGAACACCTGAGCCTTACACTATAGCTGGCCCGAATAGCTAAAGCAATTGTTACCATCCACCTCTCGTGTCTCCCCTTTTCCCCATAGTTTGTAAGCTTGCGAGCAGGGCCCTCACTCCTCCTGGTATCTGTTTTGAACTGTATTTCTGTTATGCTGTAATGTTTATTGTCTGTACAAGTCCCCTCTATAATTTGTAAAGCGCTGCGGAATATGTTGGCGCTATATAAATAAAATTATTATTATTATTATTATTATTATTATATTTGGTTTATATTAAGTTGCTTAATAATTCTGCACAGCAATAGTTACCTGCACAAACAGATATCCTCCTAAGATAGCCAAATCTAAAAAAAAAAAAAAACACTCCAATTTCCAAAGATATTACACTTTGATAATTATGAGTCTTTTGGGTTGATTGAGAACGTAGTTGTTAATCAATAATAAAAATAATCCTCTGAAATACAACTTGCCTAATAATTCTGCACGCAGTGTATGTTAACCGTAGGGAAGGTGTTCATAGTAGTGAAAAATGTAAATGTTAATTCCTCAAAAGACAAGAAAGGGGTGCTTTCTTAAAAAAGGACTTTGATTATATGATCAGAAGTGGCATTGATGATATTATAGGTGTTTACTATTAAATGATGTGTTGCTTTGTCTGGTACTGTGAAATAGGAATGACTGCTTCTTCCTATGGTAGTTTTTATATCTGAGAGATCCTGTGAAATACATTTCAGTGGATGAAAAAAGGGAGTTGACTGAGTTGTAATTTATGAATGAAATTGATAAATAAAAACAGAGCTGTGTGATTACAAATAATTCTGCCGCTCTCATCCTACAGCAATGCTATTGTTGGGGGAGGGTGTGTAGAGCAGTGGTGACAGTACAGTGGGATGAGCGCTGCAGTTGCAGAGGTGTTTGTAAAGACACACAGATCTGCCCCACTCCCCTGTCCCGCTTATATTCACAAGGAGATGCCAGCAGTGAGATCAGTGAGCAAAGCAGAGTTATGCTTCATTGCATACCTCACACAGAGAAAGCCAATTTTAAGTTTCTCTAGGGAAGTGTACTTTTTTTTCTCCATGCATGATGCTTCCTGCTTATAATTGGTTTAACATATTGCAGGGGAAAATGTAACTGCCCATGTAGAGGAAAGTGCTACAAAATGTACACTCTATATAGCATTTTACCCCATGTATGCAAGTGAATATATATATATATATAAATATATATATATATATATATACATACTAGATGGTAACCCTAAGGTTTTAGAATAATACATTGAATACACAGGATTCGGCAGGCCGTGACCAATTAGCGAAGCGTGGTTCAAATCCTGCGCCAATTCGCGGCCAGACCGCACCTGTCGCTGATTGTTCGCGGACGGCCATGTAGTATATAGCACAGCCACGTAGTATATAACAGCCCACATAGTAAATAGCACAGCCACGTAGTATATTGCACAGCCACGTAGTATATTACACAGCCCACGTGATATATTGCACAGCCCACGCAGTATATTGCACTGCCCAGAGTATATTGAACAGCCCACGTAGTATATAGCACAGCCCACACAGTATATTGTGCAGCCCACGTAGTATATTGCACAGCCCACGCAGTATATTGCACAGCCCACATAGTATATTGCACAGCGCACGTAGCATATTGCACAGCCCACGCAGTATATTGCACAGCCCACGTAGTATATTGCAGAGCCCACGTAGTATATAGCACAGCCCACGCAGTATATTGCACAGCCCACGTAGTATATTGCACAGCCCACGTAGTATATTGCACAGCCCATGTAGTATATTGCACAGCCAACGTAGTATATTGAACAGCCCACGTAGTATATTGCACAGCCCACGTACTATATTGCACAGCCCACGTAGTATATAGCAATGTGGGCATCATATCCCTGTTAAAAAAATAATTAAAATAAAAAATAGTTATACACTCACCTTCCGGAGCCCCCAAACCCAGGCAAAATGTTTACTGATGCTCCTCGCGCACTCCGGTCTCAAGGGTGCATTGTGGTCTCGCGAGATGATGACGTAGCAGTCTCGCGAGACAGCTACATCATCATCTTGCGAGATCGCAATGCATGGAGCGGTCACTGGGGCGTCGCAAGGAGCGGGAAAGGCCTGTTCTGGACCCGAGGGGCCGACGGACGGTGAGCATATAACTATTTTTTTTTTTTAATTATTTTTAACATTAGGTCTTTTTACTATTGATGCTGCATAGGCAGCATCAATAGTAAAAAGTTGGTCACACAGGGTTAATAGCAGCGTTAACGGAGTGCGTTACACCGCGGCATAACGCGATCTGTTAACGCTGCCATTAACCCTGTGTGAGCGCTGACTGGAGGGGAGTATGCAGCGGGCACTGACTGCGGGGAGGAAGGAGCGTTTACTGATCGGATTAATTATTTTTATATTTTGATAGATTGATCATTTCTGAGTAATACCAAATATGTGTTTTAGTTTTTTATTGTTTTGTTTTGAATGGGGTAAAAGGGGGTGAATTGAACTTTTATATTTTTGTTAATATTTTTAAAAACATTTGTTTTACACTTTTTACCTGCTTCAATAGTCTCCATAGGAGACTTGAAGCTGTGATCTTCTTATCACTTGTGCTACATGGAGCAGGGCTGAAGCCCTGCTATGTGTAGCAGAATTGAGCATCTGCTATGAATGCCGGCCACGGGGCGGCATTCATAGCAGATCAGCTATGACAAGTACAGAGGACTCATGCAGACCCTGGGTTGTCATGCCAAACCATCGGTGCCCAGTGATCATGTGACAGGGTGCCAATAGGTGGAGCTAATGACGCAATTCCAGCACCATCATGTTATATGCCACTTTCAGAGAATGACAGTGGCATTTAACATTATGACAGCCGTGGGTGTTATACCAGGTCTGGTTCCCGTACCTTTGCGGGGTCCCCGTTGGGACTCCTGTTCTGTGCCGGCTCCATGCTGTCCGGACGGGACCTCTGCTTATCCTCCCTCCTCTGCTCCCTGCCGTGCAGCCAGCAGGTCCTTGCGCTGTGTGCTAAGATCGCGTGCGCGCTCGCTCCCGGTCTCTTAAAGAGACAGCTCACATTTTTCAAATGGTGTTTGAATGATTGCTATTTCTAGTTCCTCCACCATAGGGAGGGTGCCGCAGCAATAAGTATCCTCAGCTGCTAACTTCCTGTTCCTGCTAGCATGTGCTTCTGTTCTGAAGTCTCTGTCAGTGCTTCGCTTACACTGTTTGTCTCCACAGATTATCTGCTACCTGTTACCTGGCTATTCTGGACGATCTCCAGTCTGCTTACTCCGGTTCCGTCTTGTCCCGCCATTCAGTCACCTGAACCTCAGGACAACGTCGGTACCACTGGAATCAGTCTCTACCCGTAAACCTGGTATCCACTGGTTAGCTCTACGTCACCTGCTAACCCTGTTTGTCCATCTGTCCGGTGGGTCAGCTACCACGAGTCCGGGGTCTAAATGGAGGTAGCACTTGTGTCCCCCAGGTGTCCCATTCTGACCCTGTTCGAGGGGTCTTACTATGGGTGTCTGAGGCTCAGATAGTCACGCCCCCTTCGGAGCCCCCCGGACCGGGGTCCAGAGGTTCCACGTTCTATGACAACGAATGTGAACTTTACCACCTGTGCCTCCGTCTCCATTCGTTACAGCGGGTGGATAGCGATTCCAGCCGTGGCTGTTAGGGGCACATAACATTTGATTAGATCAGCTGTCATGTGCTTTAAGAGTGATGGAGATTTGCTCCGCACACAGTTTACATCTGACTTTTGATTATGCTTTAAAGAAGCACTCCTCACATCAAAGTTCTTATCCTCTTAATATATTGCAGGCAACATATTATATAGCACTGTGTACTTACAATTGCTCATTTTGCATTTTTACTCAGCTGATTCTTCTCTTTTCCATTAGGTCTATGACATCACATGATTAGAAACTGACTAACTGAATCCTTCTAAGCTTCATGCAGAAACAGGATGTCTCTTTTCCTTGCACAAGTCACCCTCCTCTTCAACTCCTGACCCAGTTGCTCCGCTCCTCCCCCTGCCAGGGACTTTGCACTGACATACAAATGTAGTTCTAATGATACCTCATGCAGGGAAAATAGACTTTCTATTTCTACATAGATTTTATAAGGATTTAGCTAGTCAGCTTTAATCACATGATGTCATAGACCCAATGAAAAAGAAGAATCAACTGGGTAGAAGGACAAAATGAGCAATTGTAAGTACACAGTGCTATATAATATGATGATTGCAATACGTTGAGAGGATAAAAATGTTGATGGCAGTGCTTTAAGAACCTGAGCATCTTTATGGCAGCTCTGTTATGGCTTCACGTCATACTACTTTTGAGTGCACAGTTGTATATTTGGCTTTTTTTTAGATTCTGAATAACCAGTTTCTGAACCATAATTGAGAATATTTTTCTCGTTTTTTTTGTGATGTTGTACTGGATTCCGATAATACGCTGTCTCACAATCAAATTTTTCTGTATGCTTCTTACAATAAAACATATTTTTTCAATGTATGTAAATAAATTATTTTCTTAAACCTTGTTAAAATAAATCTAATTGACTGAGCTTAAAGTAATAATTAAAAAGTTTACATCTAGGCAAAAAGTACATTTTTAAAAGAATATTTAAGAGTTTTATAGGATGATAATAATAATAAAAAAAGCTTTATTTTGATTAATTACAGCCAAGACTAATCTGTGTTTGTTGCTAAGAGAAATGTATTTTGGCAGATGTTGTATGGGCAGATGGCTAATTACAACGCCGCAATAAATTGAGAATGACGTCAAGTCTTTAGCTTTTAAAAGCCTTCGCGAGCACAAGGAAAAGCTTGAAATTTGATATAAACATTTTAATTACTGCAACTTCATTATCACATTAGCAATGGGTTGTTTTCTATGAATTCTACTAGAAATAGGTTTTCTCTCAGAAATTATGAATGCAGTACGTTTTTAGTTTTAATAAATGTCATACACGCCTCTCCATTGCTAAGCCGTGGGCTTGATGTCATCGGACAATACAAATGTGACATCAACCCCACAAATATGAACCCCACTTCCAAGTGGGAAGAGCCGAGCATAGCACCAGAATTGGTGCATCTAATAGATGAGCCTTTTCTGGGTGGCTGCGGGTTGCTATTTTTAGGCTGGGGGGCAATATCCCTGGTCTCTTACCAGATTGAGAATACCAGCCGCCAGCTGTTTGCTTTTTTTTTTGCTATTTTTTTAATAGTTTAATAAAAACAGCTTTGGGACCCCTCTATTCTTGATAACCAGCCTTGCTAACACTGAAAAAGCAGGTTGCAGCTCCCAGCTGTGAGTTTTGCCTGGCTGGCTACCAAAAGTACAGGGAAACCGCTGATTTATTTATTTATAGAGCAGGCGGCGGGTGATGAATACTCTCATAAGCCAGCGCCAGCTCTCACTGTTATTAGCGGCGGCAGGTGTAGGCTGATGGGAGTAATAGTCCCATCAGCCTCCACTTGCTGTCACTGTTATCAGTTGAATATTATTCTTATCATTCTCCTCTGCTTGCTCTGATCTCCGGTAGAGCAGGGGAGAATAATGAGAGCGGTTGTCAACACCTGGCACCGGGGAACAGCACTACCTGTTCCACTGCCTCTCAGGTGCCAGTACTTATGGTACTGATGCGGCACATGGTTGCCACATGTGTGCTTCAAGTATTACACACATGAACACATACATCTGGTACTGGCTTTTCCGGAAATATCAGAAAATGTGAAACCGGCCTTATTTATAGTTTTAATCAAGAGCCAAAAAAGCAGTCCATGTAAGACCAATGAGAATCAACTCAGTAAAACCCAACCTTAATTTATATGCAGAGACCCATTAAGGCTATGTGCACACGTTGCGGATTAGCCTTAGGAATTTCTGGTGCGGATTCTGCCTCTCCTGGCAGAAAACAGCTGCGGATTTGTCACATTTTTTTGTGCGAATCCGCAGCGTTTTTTGCTGCGGTTTTTTGTGGATTTGCTGTGTTTTTTACCCCTGCGGATTTCTATAATGGAATGGGTACAAAAACGCTGCAGATCCGCAAAAAAGAAGTGACATGCTACTTCTTTTAAACCGCAGCGTTTCCGCAGCAGATTTTCCGCACCGTGTGCAGAGCTTTTTTTTTTCTCATTGATTTACATTGTACTGTAAATCAATTGCGGATCTGCAGCGTTTCTGCACCGCAAAAAATGCTGCGGATCTGCAGAGAATTTGCAACGTGTGCACATAGCCTAAAAGGGAACCTGATAGTAGATTTGTGCTACCCAAACCAGGGGAATCATGAATCAGACACTGGCTATGTTATTGCAGACCTCTACACTTTACTCTGAAATGTGGGAGCATTTTAGATAAAACAAACTTTGAAAAGCTGGCCATGACCTATGTGTCAAAGTCTCTCTGTATGTGTGTGTATAGGGAGAGACTAGTCAGCCTAAGGATGTATTCACACATCCATGGAAAATGTCAATATGCTGTCTTTTTTTAATGGACAGCACCGAAACTCCTTGAGTTATGGCAGATTCTGGAGCTCCAAATCGGATCACAATAGGACATGACCTGAGTCTCACTGATCTCATTCTTGGATTTTAATGGATGTCTAAATATATCCATTGTAATCAAAAAGTATGTGTGATTACCGCTAAAAAAATTGGAGAGCAAATGGACTTTTTACATGAATATATGAATGCTGCATTAGAAAGTGATGCAGGGTGAAGCCGCTGTGGACTGTCCTTGTCGTCCGAGACTCATAGACCCCATCTGGCTGCTTTGTTGGGAGTACCAGGAGTCAGACTCCCACCAATCTAATATTGATAATCTATCCTAAGGATAAGTCATTAACATGGAGAACTACTTCACACTATTCTACAACACAAATACATTCCAAGCTCATTATGAATGTAGCAATTAGAAATAAGTGGATCGTACTGCAGAAGACTGCGTTTCAATACTTTCACGCGCATTCAATTAGCGGTTCACAAAAGAAAATAATAACTTGCCGGTCACCATTTCCCACAATGCTGAAGCATCAGAGAGCAGACTAATGTATTTTTTTGTGTGGTTGTGAGGGCTTCCCCATAATGCCCTACATCTATGCAATTTTATGGATTTTCATATCTTGTATAGTGGTGGTCAGCGCCTGGGCCATCATAGATCAGAGGTTCCCAGTGGACAACAGTTTGAATAGCAGAGGCATTTTCCATCTCTAGTGTCACTAGGTAAGGCTACTTTCACACATCAGGTTTTTGCTGTCATGCCGATTCCGACGTCGCGCCGCAGCGACAGATCCAGCGTAAATTGTGAAAAACTGATGAAATGGATTCGTTTTTTTCGCTGGATCTGACTAGTGGAACCGGCAAAAAAATGGATCTGTTTCATCAGTTTTTCATCCATTTCGTACGTTTTCTATCCGTTTTTTGGCAGATCCGGTTTTTAAAAATGCCCATGGGAGGCTCCCAAACATGATTGGCTACTGAAAACTATATATATATATATATATATATATATATATATATATATATATATATATATATATATATATATATATATACACACACACACACACACACACACACACACACACACACACACACACACACACACACACACACACACACACACACACACACACATATATATATATACACACACACATATATATATATATATATATATATATATATATACACACACACACATATATATATATATATATATATATATATATATATATATATATATACACACACACACACATATATATATATATATATATATATATATATATATATATATATATATATATATACACAGTGTTGCTACAGCCCATCTGTGACAGGTTGTAGAGGAGCAAGTGATGTAGATGGAGGGCGTGATGGTGAACATTCTGAAGATTAATGTGGATTTCACTGTGGAGGCGAATAGTTTGAAAGCGATTGTTATGGAGAAGGAGCGAGAGAGAAAGCGCATTATGCGTCTGTGCCGACAACATTTGTGGATCCATCCCATCACTGCACAGACAATGACACGTGAGGTGTATTCTACACTGTACATGGAGCTACGTGGAAACCCTGAGAAGTTTTTCTCATATGTGCGGATGAAATCCGAGAACTTTGATCTATTGGTGGAATGAATTGGACACCTCATCCAAAGAAGTGACACATATTGCCGCTTCTCAGTTTCACCAGCGGAACGTCTGATGGTGACTCTTCGGTAAGCAATTTTTATTATATCTCCTCCTGTTAAAGCACACTTATAACTGTAATTTTGTTGCTGGTAGTTTTTAAGAATTATTTTTATTGTACCTCCTAATGTTATTGCTGGTATTTTGTACTCATTTATCCTTTTTTTCACAGATTCCTTGCAACTGGAGAATTCCTTTCGTCACTCTACTTCCAGTTCAGACTTGGGATTTCCACCATATCCCGAATTGTGAAGCTTGCCTGCCGTGCATTGTGGGACTCTGTACATGGCGCGTTTATACCACATCCCACAATGGAGAGTTGCCTGGAAATAGCGGAAAAGTTTCAACAAATCTGTTCGTTTCCCAATTGCTTGGGTGCAGTGGAAGGGAAACATATCCGCATTGTGAAGCCTGCTGGATCTGGATCAGAATATTTTAACTATAAAAAATATTTCTCCATTGTGCTCATGGCCATTGCTGATGTTGAATACAAATTTAAAGCAGTGGATATAGGGGCATATGGCCGGTCCAATGATTCACAAGTTTTCAAATTGTCTGTAATGGGGCGTCATCTCTATGGAAACACCTTCCAATTTCCCCCCCCCCCCCCCCCAAGACCGCTGCCTGACACCTCTGGGCCACCAATGCCATTTGTTTGTGTTTGGGATGAAGCCTTCCAACTATCGGAACACCTGCTAAAACCATTCTCCAGTAGTGGATTGACGCAAACTAAAAGAATTTTTAATTACCGCCTCACACAAGCACGGAGAATGGTACAGTGCACTTTTGGGATTCTGAGAACCAAATGGCGAGTTCTATTGACTGCTATCAACCTGAAGACTGACACTGCTGACGAGGTGGTGAAAGCTTGTGTGGTCCTGCACAATTTTGTGATATGCAAGGAACATATTTACATTGATGACCACTGTGAAGAAACCACCTTGCATGATTAGCAGAACATTAAGTATAGAAGTTCTGTGTCAGTTTCTAGAATGAGGGACAAATTTGCTGAATACTTTATTTCACCTCAAGGAAGAGTAGACTGGCAGGATGAGAGAGTTTGAAAATTTTCTCTTGGACCTTGTAACCAAAAGTCATTGACCTTCTTCAACCAAAGTATTTCACCTTCTTTACCCAAAGATGTGTAACTGGTTGGGTTTTCCCCAAAGTATTTTACCTTCTTTACCCAAAGTTATGTACCTGGTTGGGTTTTACCCAAAGAATTTTACCTTCTTTACCCAAAGTTGTGTACCCGGTTGGGTTTTCCCACAAAGTATTTTACTTCTTTACCCAAAGTTATGTACCCAGTTGGGTTTTACTCAAAGTATTTTACCTTCTTTAACCACAGTATTTTACCTTGTTTTAACCAACGTATTTAACCTTATAAATAAATGAAAGACAAAATGTTTAATCAATAAACTGTTTTTTTTTTTTACTAACCAATAAACTGTTTTTTTTTTATTAAGGAATAAACAGTTGTTTACTAGCAAAATATTAAACAAAAATAATGTCATAAATTTAAATAATGTGGGGTGGAGATAATGCTGGGGGGGCTGCCAGATTGGGACACTTCGACAATGGGAGTGTGGAGAGAGGAATGTGACGGTGATGGTGAAGGATCAATACGTAAAACAGGTGAAAGGGTGGAGAAAGAAAGAACGGGTGAACATGAAACCGGGAGTAGTATTGGGAATTTGGAAGATTTGAGGGGTGGAGTGAATGGATTGGGAGGCAGAAGAGGTGGTGGGAGGAGAAGAGGGTTGTGTTTGGGGCATGATGGGTGTTGAAGGAGACTGGTGGTAGTGGACAGGGCGTGGAAGCACGGATGATGTGGTTGGAAACTATTACGGGGGTGGATGTTAGTACGGGGGCAAAATGCTAGTACGGGGCAGGATGCTGGCACGGGGCAGGATGCTGGCATTGTATAGGAGGGGCAGGAAGGGGGCTTACGAGCTAACATGTGATAGAGCAGACTGGCACACTTGCATTACAGGCATCTGCTGGTCAGGAGATAGCTTATCTATGCGCTCGAGTACTGACTGGAAAAAGGAGTGGTTTGGAGATTTACCTGCATCTGAATGCATTTTTCCCAGGCGTGTTTGCAACTCAAGAATACTGTTACTGAGCAAATGAAATCCTGCGGTCGTTTGCTCAGAAAACAGTTTGAGACAGTTCTGGAAGGCTGCATTCAGATGCAAGAACTCAGATGAATAGCTCTTTTCCTGACCCCTCTGGCACGGAAGCCCAGAACCCACAGATGTTCTAGAAGTGGCAGCATCAGAGGGGTGGGGTAAAGGAAAAGCTATATCCTTACCAGCAGATTCATGCAGCGCAGTCGGCCACGATGCTCCAGCACTGGTGGATAGGACCGAAGGATCAAATGAGAGGGAAGGCTGGGAAGGCGCAGATGGGCCGGGACTGTCGAAGTGTCCCTCGGTGGCGAACTCCTGAGGGATCGCCCCAGAAGGGTTCAACACTGCAGGCTCCTGAGTGCTGCCAACGGTGCTGTAGAGTAATGAGAAAAAATATATAATTAATATATTGATTTTGCATGGCCCTGTCTAAAACAAAAAAGCGTTAGACATGTAAACATTTTTTATTAAAGGGGTGGGTAATATTTACTTTCTGCTCACCATCGTTGACCGGAGGAACGACAGGGCGTTTGCATATTTGTTCTTGCTCCTGCATCCTCCAGATCCACTCGGGGCCCACATCTCTTTGTTGAACTCCTTCTTGAAGCAATCCCTGACTGACCGCCACCGCTTGACAAATCTCTCGCCTGAAAAGTGAAAGCACAAATTGGTTAGTATACAACATTTTACATCCAGCAACATAACTGAACTGTGAATACTTACGCGCTTGATTCTGGGCCCGAACATCGAGGTCCTCCCAGTTGCCCACTAGTAGTTGGCATACTTGCTCCCTGAGTCAATGGGTCACAATTATATGTGTTGTGTGCAGTGTGATGTCGGTAATGATCTGTTTTTTCAGTGTTGTGTGTAGTGTGATGATGTGGTGCCGCGATGCATGCAAGAAACTTACCAATTGTGAGCCCAATCCAAGTATCTCTCCACCCCTTCGGTCTTCTTCTGGAAGCCCTTCTTCTGCTGCTGCAGCTTATACAAAAATTATATATACTGTTTATATATATATATATATATATATATATATATATGCATTTTTCTAATTTTGGATATAGACATTACCACAATGAATTTTAAACAGAGCAATTCAGATGCCGTTGAAGATCAGACTTTCAGCTTTCATTTGAGAGTATCCACAATAAATTGGATGAAGGGTTTAGTAGTGTCAGCTCCTTAACATCTGCCACCCTGTTTTTAAAGGGACCAAAAGTACCGTATTTTTCAGACTATAAGACGCACCGGACTATAAGACGCACCCAGGTTTTAGAGATGGAAAATAGGGAAAAAAAATATTTGAAGCAAAAAAGGTGGTAAAATATTTAATAACATAAACATACTATTATATGTGTTATTATATATAATAGTATGTTATGTTGGAAGCTGCGGGTACAAGATGGAGCTGTGGGACCAGTGTGGTGTCTGTAAAGTACTGTATGAAGATGCTGGAGGGTGAGTATAAGAATGGGGGCACAGGGCTTATATTTAATGCACCACTCCAACATTGAAAAATAACACTGGAGTGCTGCTTTGAGATCCTATTGAGAGAACTATATCTCCCAGCATGTCTTGCAGGACCTATGGCATGCTGGGAGTTATAGTTCACCACAGAAGTGGCAGAGTGCTTTATTGTGTGTTGTAGTGACTAACCTTTTAATTGTGGCAGCCAGCCACACTGGGGTGAGGTCAAATGCTGGAGCATCCCATCCCATGACACCACAGAGCGCTCCCTCTTATTGCCTCTTCACAGCACAGGAGTAAGCTTGGAGATTGTAGTGTGGTGTCTGCAGGACCTGTGATGACATCAGAAGAGGGAGGGCTCTGTGCTGCCATGTGATGCTCCAGCCCGCCCTCTTCATGACATCATACAGGTCCTTGTGCTGGAGCACTCAGCATCCAACACAGCCAGGCAGCCAGGTATGCAGGGATCTTGTCCCCTGCTGCTGCCTCCTCCACCAGACACACAGATCTCCCAAGCTGCTCCAGGAATCCAGCGCTGGGGAAGCCATGTGTGTCCCTGTGAAGGACTATTCATTTGCTGCTCCCGGCTCAAGGCTCAGCTGACAGGTGGGCAGGGAAGCAGCTAATGAATATTCACTGCACTTTAATAATCGGGACCATGTGGTTTCCTGCTGATTCCTGAAGCCCAGCAGGGACATTTTTTGGCCTCCTGCCTCCCAGTGCAATCCCACTCACTGCTGCCCCCTCCCCAAGTTACATCCCTACCATAAGACGCACCCACACTTTCCTCTCAAATTTGGAGGAAAAAAGTGTGTCTTATGGTCAGAAAAATATGGTAATTGGACAATTGACTCCAAGGCTATTTCATGGACAGGTGTGGGCAATCCCTTCGTTATGTCATTCTCAATTAAGCAGATAAAAGGCCTGGAGTTGATTTGAGGTGTTGTGCTTGCATTTGGAAGGTTTTGCTGTGAAGTAAACATGTGGTTAAAGGAGCTCTCCATGTAGGTGAAACAAGCCATTCTTAAGCTGTGAAAACAGAAAAAACCCATCTGAGAAATTGCTACAATTTTAGGAGTAGCAAAATCTACAGTTTGGTACATCCTGAGAAAGAAAGAAAGCACTAGTGAACTCATCAATGGAAAAAGACCTGGGCGCCCACGGAAGACAACAGTGGTGGATGATCGCAGAATAATCTCCATGGTGAAGAGAAACCCCTTCACAACAGCCAACCAAGTGAACAACACTCTCCAGGAGGTAGGTGTATCAATATCCAAATCTACCATAAAGAGAAGACTGCATGCAGAGGGTTCACTGAACGGTACAAGCCATTCATAAGCATCAAGAATAAAAAGGCTAGACTGCTAAAAAAAATCTAAATAAGCCAGCACAGTTCTGGAAGAACATTCTTTGGACAGATGAAACCAAAATCAAGATCTACCAGAATGACGCTCTGATGACGCGGGGGAGGGCTCCCAGAAGAAGACATGTCTGCTGCTGACTGTAGCTATCTGGCTGGACTGGCTCTGTGGCTGGCCTGGCTCTGTGGCTGGTAGCCTTGATTCCGCTGGCTGGCTGGCCTGGCTCTGTGGCTGGTAACTTGGCTACCGCTGGCTGGCTGGCCTTGCTCTGTGGCTGGTGGCCTTGATGTGGCTGGTGGCCTTGATTCCGCTGGCTGGCCTGGCCCTGTGGCTAGTAGCCAGACTTCCGTTGGCTGGCCTGGCTCTGTGGCTGGTAGCCTGGTTTCCGCTGGCTGGCTGGCCTGGCTGTGGCTGGTAGCCTTGATTCCGCTGGCTGGCCTGGCTATGTGGCTGGTAGCTTGGCTTCCACTGGCTGGCTGGTCTGGCTCTGTGGCTGGTAGCCTTGATTCCGCTGGCTGGCCTGGCTCTGTGGCTGGTAGGCTTGATTACGCTGACTGGCTCTGTGGCTGGTAGCCTGGCTTCTGCTGGCTGGCTTGGCTCTGTGGCTGGTAGCCTGGCTTCCACTGACTGGCTTGGCTCTGTGGCTGGCAGGCTTGCTCTGTGGCTGGCAGGTTTTCTGTGGCTGGCTGTCTTGCTGGCTGGTAATAAATGGATGGGGGCCTCACTGGCATTGTTTATATCTGTTTCCTGGGGGCTGGCCACTTGGATCTGAGCATGCTCAGACTAAAAAACCGGATGATCAGATCAGATCGTTTTTTTTCCAGATCCGACACATTCCGGCGCCCATAGACTTCCATTATAGCAAAAAGCCGAAAGCGCCACATCCGGCGCTTCCGGCTTTTTTGCCGCAGACAAAAAACATTACTGTAGATGTTTTCTCCAGACGCCGGAAACAAAATTTTAGCCGGATCCAGCCAAAACTGGAAGAAATGCAAGACCATGCGGCACAATCCGGCGCTAATACAGGTCAATGAGAAAAAAAAACGGTTCCGGCAGGAGATTTCGCCGGTTTTCCTACAAATAGCCGGAAAGTAATTACCAGCTTTTCAGTACTGATATTTACGAAAACATATTCAATGCAAATCAAACTTTCTGGGAAAATTTGTCAAAATTTTATAAGATACGGTCACCTGTAGTAAAAATCAACCATTTACACTATGGTAAAAAAAAATCTTAAAATACATTTTCAAATTCAGCAGAAAATGGTTTGCTGATTTAGTGTTTTTTGGGGGATGTTGATGGTTTGAAGGTTTAATTCTCTTTCTACTTAATTATGATAAGAAAACTCAGTAGGTGCCCTTGCCTTTGACAAGACAAGAAAGAATATTATTGCTAAATTGCAGGGAGATACAAAGGCTGCACTGCTGTGAGCCAACACCATTAGCCACACACTTTTGGCACCAATGCGCATCTCACATTGGTCTTTTCTGTCTATAAATTCTGCAACTAAAAACCTACGGGAAAGAATCTTTTAATGTGTTAAAACAGGAAATAATGGAGGGTTCACACCATGTTCCTCTCCTAGTTCAGCACCAAAGGCAGTAGCAGGAACAGGACAAGATGGAAGTGCATAACGGGAGGCCGTGGCCATGAGCCGGTGTCCCTGCTTGAGGAGGGGAGAAGAGTGCAGGGACACCGGCGTTACAATCTGTCAACTGTTGCAATTGACCTCTGAGAAAACACAACGTGTTCTTATGTGCACACACTATATGTCCGATTCAATAAAACTGGTGTTGAACAAGTAATGGACTGTTCTGCTGCCTTAATACCCCTAAAGACAACAATCGCGTAATATGTACAATAGCATGTGGTTTCATATGTAATATGAATAATGATGTGTGTCTTTCATGTTGTTTGATGGTAATGTACAGCATATAAGAATGTAAAGTGTTAATGCATAATGTGAGTGGTGTATAGTATAGGGTAAGCGCAGGGTTAGACCTGGGATAGTACTGTTCATATAGTTAAGTGACAACGGCATAGGACATAAGATAAGGACAATAGGTTTAGTCTATAGGATAGGACATAGATAATGGATAGAACTAGGCAAGTGGGTGGGGACTAGCGTAATTGAAAAGTGGGCACTTCCTGGTAGTGATTCAGATAGGGAAGTACAGTGACAAGGTCAAGTTCAAGAACAGTTGACTACTAGGGCTAGCATGTACCAGTTTTTCAAAGTAGTGGGAAGCCACACTGGAATCCCCAGTGGACCCTCCTGTCACGTCTGGAGCCCAATGTCTGGTATAGGGGCTGCCGGGCACATAGTGTCCTTTGGTGTACAGTGGAAGAAGGACAGGGACCCGTGTAGATGGAAGGTAATGGATCCCAGGTGAACTCCTGAAGTGGATAGGAAATCCCTGAGGCTGACAGTCAGTGGGCTTAGGAATAGTCCAGTGGTTCAGATAGGGAAGTACTGTGACAAGGTCAAGTTCAGGTGCAGTGGACTGCTAGGGTCAGCATGCGCCATCGTCCGAGGCAGTAGAAGGCCATACTGAGATCACTTGTGGACATTACTGCAACATTTGGAGCATAAGGCTCGGTCAGGATGTGGAATCACATGAAGGTAAAGTGGCTAGTCCTGGGTGCAGTGTTGGAGTGGACAGGAAATTCCTGAGTCAGTGGGCTAGTCCGGGAAGAATGAGTGGTAGGGCTGAAGATACAGTCATAGACAGGAGTAATATTTCTGTTGTACAAAATAGTGGTGTCACGAAGCAGCAGAGCTGAAGCGTGCAACCCCCACCAGGAGGCAATAGCGGGGAAAAAGGGCAGCACTCACACACACGTGGAACAGCGGAACAGCCACACGGGCGCCACAAGAAGGTAGAAGAGTCAGGCAAGCTGGGACGGCAACGGGCGGTCAACGCGGCAACAAAAGGGAAGAAATGGTACATAAGGTCATGAGCAAGCCAGAGAAGTCAGAGCCGGTTAGGAGCAGGAACAACAAAATGAGAGAGAACAAGACGGGTCAGAATCCAAGCTGAGTAAAGAACCAGGGGGACATCGCACGGAGGGTAGTTACTGTCATGATTCCAATGGCAGGGAATCACAAAAGGACAAGCACCAATGAGCTCTAGGGTGATGGAACCTGAGCTGACCGCGACCCTAAACCTGAACACACAAATAACAATAGCCGGGGAACGTGCCTACGTTGATCCTAGACGTCTCGCACCAGCCGAAGATCTAACTTCCCCTATTAGAAGAAACACAGACCTCTCTTGCCTCCAGAGAAATACCCCACAGAAATAGCAGCCCCCCACATATAATGACGGTGAAATGAGAGGAAGGCACATACACAGTATGAAAACAGATTCAGCAAAATGAGGCCCGCTAAAACTAGATAGCAGAGGATACAAAAGTAAACTGTGCGGTCAGCAAAAAACCCTTCAAAAAACCATCCTGTAATTACTTGAACTCATGTTCCAACTCATGGAACATGAGGAGCAATTACACCCCGCTAGAGCAACAAGCAGCAAAGAAACAATTAAATGCAAGCTGGACAAGACAAAAATAAAGCAAAACGTGGAACAAGAAAATCAAAAACTTAGCTTGTCCTGAAGATTACTGAAGCCAGAAGCTGAGGTAACAAAACACTCTGATAACCTTGATAGCTGGCGGGGAAATGACAAGAAAGCCCGGTTAAATAGGAAACTCCAAAATCCTAATAGAACAGGTGGACACCAGAGACAGCAGAACACAAATCACCCAGTACCATCAGTAACCACCAGAGGGAGCCCAAAAACAGAACTCACTACAGTACCCCCCCTTGAGGAGGGGTCACTGAACCCTCACGAGAACCACCAGGGCGACCAGGATGAGCCCTATGAAAAGCGCGGACCAAATCATCAGCATGAACATCAGAGGCAACCACCCAAGAATTATCCTCCTGACCATAACCCTTCCACTTGACCAAATATTGGAGTTTCCGTCTGGAAACACGAGAATCCAAGATCTTCTCCACAACATACTCCAATTCTCCCTCCACCAGCACCGGAGCAGGAGGCTCAAGCGAAGGAACAACAGGTACCTCATACCTCCGCAACAACAACCGATGGAACACATTATGAATAGCAAATGATGCCGGGAGATCCAAACGAAACGACACAGGGTTAAGAATTTCCAAGATCCTATAAGGACCGATGAACCGAGGCTTGAACTTAGGAGAAGAGACCTTCATAGGAACAAAACGAGAAGACAACCACATCAAGTCCCCAACACGAAGTCGAGGACCCACGCGGCGACGGCGATTAGCAAACTGCTGAGCCTTCTCCTGGGACAACTTCAAATTGTCCACCACATGACTCCAAATCTGATGCAACCTATCCACCACCATGTCCACTCCAGGACAATCAGAAGGCTCCACCTGACCAGAGGAAAAACGAGGATGAAACCCCGAATTACAAAAGAAAGGAGAAACCAAGGTAGCAGAACTAGCCCGATTATTAAGGACAAACTCGGCCAGCGGCAAAAAGGTAACCCAGTCATCCTGATCAGCAGAAACAAAACACCTCAAATAAGTTTCCAAGGTCTGATTAGTTCGCTCCGTCTGGCCATTCGTCTGAGGATGGAATGCAGACGAAAAGGACAAATCAATGCCCATCTTAGCATAGAACGTCCGCCAAAATCTAGACACAAACTGGGATCCCCTGTCAGAAACGATGTTCTCCGGAATCCCATGCAAACGAACCACGTTCTGGAAAAACAGAGGGACCAACTCAGAGGAGGAAGGCAACTTAGGCAAGGGTACAAGATGAACCATTTTAGAAAAGCGGTCACACACAACCCAGATGACGGACATTTTTTGAGAGACAGGGAGATCCGAAATAAAGTCCATGGAAATGTGCGTCCAAGGCCTCTTCGGGATAGGCAAAGGTGACAACAATCCACTGGCTCGAGAACAGCAAGGCTTAGCCCGAGCACAAACCTCACAAGACTGCACAAAAGAACGCACATCCCTCGACAAGGAAGGCCACCAAAAAGACCTGGCCACCAAGTCTCTAGTACCAAATATTCCAGGATGACCTGCCAACGCAGAAGAATGGACCTCGGAGATGACTCTACTGGTCCAACTATCCGGAACAAACAGTCTCTCAGGCGGACAACGATCAGGTTTACCCGCCTGAAACTCCTGCAAAGCATGTCGCAAGTCTGGGAAGACGGCCGACAAAATCACCCCATCCCTAAGGATACCAGTGGGCTCAGAATTTCCAGGGGAGTCAGGCACAAAACTCCTAGAAAGAGCATCCGCCTTCACATTCTTTGAACCTGGCAGGTATGAAACCACAAAATTGAAACGAGAGAAAAACAGTGACCAACGAGCCTGTCTAGGATTCAGACGCCTGGCAGACTCAAGGTAAATCAGATTTTTGTGATCAGTCAAGACCACCACACGATGTCTAGCACCCTCCAGCCAATGACGCCACTCCTCAAATGCCCACTTCATGGCCAAAAGTTCCCGATTACCCACATCATAATTCCGCTCAGCGGGCGAAAATTTTCTAGAAAAGAACGCACATGGCTTCATCACCGAGCAATCGGAGCTTCTCTGTGACAAAACCGCCCCCGCTCCAATCTCGGAAGCATCAACCTCAACTTGGAAAGGAAGCGAAACATCAGGCTGACGCAACACAGGAGCAGAAGAAAACCGGCGTTTAAGTTCCTGAAAGGCCTCCACAGCCGCAGGAGACCAATCAGCAACATCAGCACCCTTCTTAGTCAAATCCGTCAAAGGCTTAACAACACTAGAAAAATTAGTTATAAAACGACGATAGAAATTAGGAAAGCCCAAGAACTTCTGCAAACTCTTAAGAGATGCAGGCTGCGTCCAGTCACAAATAGCCCGAACCTTGACGGGATCCATCTCAATAGTAGAAGGGGAAAAAATATACCCCAAGAAAGAAATCTTCTGGACTCCAAAGAGACACTTTGAGCCCTTTACAAACAAGGAATTAGCCCGCAGGACCTGAAACACCTTCCTGACCTGCTGAACATGAGACTCCCAGTCATCAGAAAAAACCAAAATATCATCCAAATACACAATCATAAATTTATCCAGATATTCACGGAAAATATCGTGCATAAAGGACTGGAAGACTGAAGGAGCATTAGAAAGTCCGAAAGGCATTACCAAATACTCAAAATGGCCCTCAGGCGTATTAAATGTGGTTTTCCACTCATCACCTTGCTTTATTCGTATAAGATTATACGCACCCCGGAGATCAATCTTAGTGAACCATTTAGCCCCCTTAATGCGAGCAAACAAATCAGTCAACAATGGCAAAGGATACTGATATTTTACGGTAATCTTATTCAAAAGACGATAATCTATACAAGGCCTCAAGGACCCATCTTTCTTGGCCACGAAAAAAAAACCTGCTCTCAAAGGGGACGAAGATGGACGGATATGTCCCTTTTCCAAGGACTCCTTAACATAATCCCGCATAGCAGTATGCTCTGGCACTGACAGATTGAACAAACGACCTTTAGGAAATTTACTACCAGGAATTAAATCTATAGCACAATCGCAATCCCTGTGAGGAGAAAGCGAACTGAGCTTAGGCTCCTCAAAAACATCCCGATAATCCGACAAAAATACAGGAACCTCAGAAGGAGTAGATAAAGCGATAGAAATCGGAGGTGCATCATCATGAACCCCCTGACATCCCCAGCTTAACACAGACATTGTTTTCCAGTCAATGACTGGATTATGAGTTTGTAACCATGGCAGACCAAGTACTAGAACATCATGTAAATTATACAATACCAGGAAGCGAATCACCTCCTGATGAACGGGAGTCATACGCATGGTCACTTGTGTCCAGTACTGAGGTTTATTCATAGCCAAAGGTGTAGAGTCAATTCCCTTCAAAGGAATAGGGACTTTCAGAGGCTCCAGACTAAACCCACAGCGATTGGCAGATGACCAATCCATAAGACTCAGGGCAGCGCCTGAATCCACATAGGCATCGACGGAAATGGATGATAATGAACAAATCAGAGTCACAGACAGAATGAACTTAGACTGTAACGTACTAATGGCAACAGACTTATCAACCTTTTTTGTGCGTTTAGAGCATGCTGATATAACATGAGCTGAATCACCACAATAAAAGCACAACCCATTTTTCCGCCTATAGTTTTGCCGTTCACTTCTAGACTGAACTCTATCACATTGCATTGTCTCAAGTGCCTGTTCAGAAGACACCGCCAAATGGTGCACAGGTTTGCGCTCCCGTAAACGCCGATCAATCTGAATAGCCATAGTCATAGACTCATTCAGACCCGTAGGCGCAGGGAACCCCACCATAACATCTTTAATGGCCTCAGAAAGGCCATCTCTGAACTTTGCAGCCAGGGCGCACTCATTCCACTGAGTAAGCACTGACCATTTCCGAAATTTTTGACAATATATTTCTGCTTCATCTTGCCCCTGAGAGAGAGCTAATAAAGCTTGTTCAGCCTGAATCTCTTGGTTAGGTTCCTCACAGAGCAAACCCAATGCCAGAAAAAACGCATCCACATTAAGCAACGCAGGATCCCCTGGTGCCAATGCAAATGCCCAATTTTGAGGGTCACCCCGCAGGAAAGATATAATAATCGTAACCTGCTGAGCAGTGTCTCCAGAAGAGCGAGATTTCAAAGAAAGGAACAGCTTGCAATTGTTCCTAAAATTCAGAAAACTAGATCTATCTCCAGCAAAAAACTCTGAAATAGGAATTCTAGGTTCAGACATAGGAGCATGTACAACAAAATCTTGTATATTTTGAACCTTAGCAGCAAGATTATTCAAGCTGGAAGCTAAACTCTGGACGTCCATGATAAACAGCTAAGGTCAGAGCCATTCAAGGATTAAGAGGAGGGAAAAAAAAAAAATCAGCCAGGCTGCAATTAGGGCTAGGCAGCAACCTCAGAGGAGAAAAAAAAAAAAAACTTCCTCAGACTACTTTTCCTCCTACTTCAGCCCAAACATTTTTGGCCGGCTATACTGTCATGATTCCAATGGCAGGGAATCACAAAAGGACAAGCACCAACGAGCTCTAGGGTGATGGAACCTGAGCTGACCGCGACTCTAAACCTGAACACACAAATAACAATAGCCGGGGAACGTGCCTACGTTGATCCTAGACGTCTCGCACCAGCCGAAGATCTAACTTCCCCTATTAGAAGAAACACAGACCTCTCTTGCCTCCAGAGAAATACCCCACAGAAATAGCAGCCCCCCACATATAATGACGGTGAAATGAGAGGAAGGCACATACACAGTATGAAAACAGATTCAGCAAAATGAGGCCCGCTAAAACTAGATAGCAGAGGATACAAAAGTAAACTGCGCGGTCAGCAAAAAACCCTTCAAAAAACCATCCTGTAATTACTTGAACTCATGTTCCAACTCATGGAACATGAGGAGCAATTACAGTCCGCTAGAGCAACTAGCAGCAAAGAAACAATTAAATGCAAGCTGGACAAGACAAAAATAAAGCAAAACGTGGAACAAGAAAATCAAAAACTTAGCTTGTCCTGAAGATTACTGAAGCCAGAAGCTGAGGTAACAAAACACTCTGATAACCTTGATAGCCGGCGGGGAAATGACAAGAAAGCCCGGTTAAATAGGAAACTCCCAAATCCTAATAGAACAGGTGGACACCAGAGACAGCAGAACACAAATCACCCAGTACCATCAGTAACCACCAGAGGGAGCCCAAAAACAGAACTCACAACAAGTTACTAAGTCGGAGCGGGATACTGGGTGAGGACGGACACAAGGATACAGTACAGGGCAGAGGACGAATCAGGGTGTAATGGGGTCAGCTACTCTAGCCGAAGGCAGGAACTATACCTGACAAAGCCCACCGGCAGCAGTGGGGAGAAATAGCTGAACAGATACCAAAGAGACGCAGAGAAAGATAACCCACGCATGACCAGGCTGGGAAAAGATAACAGGTGGCAAAACTTGGCCTGGATCATGATAGTTGGAACTTTTAATGAATTTGACATATGGGCATAGCCATGCCTGTTTAGCTTCTTCCCACCTAAGTCCATTTTTGCACAGTTTCATCAAACTGCCCATGTTGCACATACATTTTCCTGGTGAAAACACTTTGATACATTACCCCCAACATGTGCATTCTGCACACTGTGACGTTATCAAAGAGGTGCCTCCAACATCTGATTTTGTAGGGACATAGCGCATTGGTAAGGAAAATGGTATCAATCGTCAATTTATTCTGCATGTTTCTAGGATGATTAACAAAGGAACACTGCAATGCAAAGTCATAACACTGTCACACCATAGGTTCAATATTGTTTTTTAGTAAGTAATTCAAACATTCACTGACAGAGCCTCTTGTGACACCTTATGTCTTCTTTATTTTTTACATGGGAGGAGACAATGATTGTATGGTAAGATTTTTCTACACAGGAAATGATCAAATAACGGCTTCAAAATGCAAACAAATCCCGTCCAGCAGATTCTCAGTAAACACTGTGCTGTGACATAACTTTTAAACTGTTAATTTATGCAATGCCCGTGGATCAATGTCAAGATTCAAAAAAATAATATTTCCAGAAATAATACTGTTCAGGACACTATATATACAGTGGGGCAAAAAAGTATTTAGTCAGTCAGCAATAGTGCAAGTTCCACCACTTAAAAAGATGAGAGGCGTCTGTAATTTACATCATAGGTAGACCTCAACTATGGGAGACAAACTGAGAAAAAAAAATCCAGAAAATCACATTGTCTGTTTTTTTATCATTTTATTTGCATATTATGGTGGAAAATAAGTATTTGGTCAGAAACAAAATTTCATCTCACTACTTTGTAATATATCCTTTGTTGGCAATGACAGAGGTCAAACGTTTTCTGTAAGTCTTCACAAGGTTGCCACACACTGTTTTTGGTATGTTGGCCCATTCCTCCATGCAGATCTCCTCTAGAGCAGTGATGTTTTTGGCTTTTCGCTTGGCAACACGGACTTTCAACTCCCTCCAAAGGTTTTCTATAGGGTTGAGATCTGGAGACTGGCTAGACCACTCCAGGACCTTGAAATGCTTCTTACAAAGCCACTCCTTCGTTGCTCTGGCGGTGTGCTTTGGATCATTGTCATGTTGAAAGACCCAGCCACGTTTCATCTTCAATGCCCTTGCTGATGGAAGGAGGTTTGCACTCAAAATCTCACGATACATGGCCCCATTCATTCTTTCATGTACCCGGATCAGTCGTCCTGGCCCCTTTGCAGAGAAACAGCCCCAAAGCATGATGTTTCCACCACCATGCTTTACAGCAGGTATGGTGTTTGATGGATGCAACTCAGTATTCTTTTTCCTCCAAACACGACAAGTTATGTTTCTACCAAACAGTTCCAGTTTGGTTTCATCAGACCATAGGACATTCTCCCAAAACTCCTCTGGATCATCCAAATGCTCTCTAGCAAACTTCAGACGGTCCCAGACAAGTACTGGCTTAAGCAGTGGGACACGTCTGGCACTGCAGGATCTGAGTCCATGGTGGCGTAGTGTGTTACTTATGGTAGGCCTTGTCACATTGGTGCCAGCTCTCTGCAGTTCATTCACTAGGTCCCCCCGCGTGGTTCTGGGATTTTTGCTCACCGTTCTTGTGATCATTCTGACCCCACGGGGTTGGATTTTGCGTGGAGCCCCAGATCGAGGGAGATTATCAGTGGTCTTGTATGTCTTCCATTTTCTAATTATTGCTCCCACTGTTGATTTCTTCACTCCAAGCTGGTTGGCTATTGCAGATTCAGTCTTCCCAGCCTGGTGCAGGGCTACAATTTTGTTTCTGGTGTCCTTTGACAGCTCTTTGGTCTTCACCATAGTGGAGTTTGGAGTCAGACTGTTTGAGGGTGTGCACAGGTGTCTTTTTATACTGATAACAAGTTTAAACAGGTGCCATTACTACAGGTAATGAGTGGAGGAAAGAGGAGACTCTTAAAGAAGAAGTTACAGGTCTGTGAGAGCCAGAAATCTTGATTGTCTGTTTCTGACCAAATACTTATTTTCCACCATAATATGCAAATAAAATGATAAAAAAACAGACAATGTGATTTTCTGGATATTTTTTTCTCAGTTTGTCTCCCATAGTTGAGGTCTACCTATGATGTAAATTACAGACGCCTCTCATCTTTTTAAGTGGTGGAACTTGCACTATTGCTGACTGACTAAATACTTTTTTGCCCCACTGTATATATATATATATATATATATATATATATATATATATATATATATATATATATATATATATATATATATATATATATATATATATATATATATATATCTAATATATAATTGCCTAGAATACTACTTCCTGCAATTTGTGCCAACTTCCTGTCCGGAGCTAATGTCCGGAGCTAATGTCCGGAGATAAGTGACGTCAACAGTGTCCAGTGTCTGATTGGTTGCCGCCTGCTGCGAGCGTCCAATCAGAAACGTGCCGTACTGTGACACACTCCGCCCGCCATTTTGGTGTGATTTTTGAATTTTTACCTCACAGCAAGTTTCTACTGCGTGGAGGCGGGCCCAGTGACGTTGCTCTTCAAGCTCCTGCCGAATTTCGTCAAAAAAATGATAAGACCATTTACCAAAACTATATATATTTAGTTGTGAAGTGGTTCAGTGACATTTTCACACCAATTTTGAACTTTTGTTTGGTGTTTTCTCCATATACTGCCTATTATTTTTGTTCTTTCTTACTATTATTTATTAATTGTATTATTCTTACATTTGAATAAATAAAGTATATATGGATTCTAGACTCCCGATTCTTTAGAATCGGGCTGCCATCTAGTATATATATATATATATATATATATATATATATATATATATATATATATATATATATATATATATATATATATATATATATATATATATACACACACAGTGGGGCAAAAAAGTATTTAGTCAGTCAGCAATAGTGCAAGTTCCACCACTTAAAAAGATGAGAGGCGTCTGTAATTTACATCATAGGTAGACCTCAACTATGGGAGACAAACTGAGAAAAAAAAATCCAGAAAATCACATTGTCTGTTTTTTTATCATTTTTTTTGCATATTATGGTAGAAAATAAGTATTTGGTCAGAAACAAACAATCAAGATTTCTGGCTCTCACAGACCTGTAACTTCTTCTTTAAGAGTCTCCTCTTTCCTCCACTCATTACCTGTAGTAATGGCACCTGTTTAAACTTGTTATCAGTATAAAAAGACACCTGTGCACACCCTCAAACAGTCTGACTCCAAACTCCACTATGGTGAAGACCAAAGAGCCGTCAAAGGACACCAGAAACAAAATTGTAGCCCTGCACCAGGCTGGGAAGACTGAATCTGCAATAGCCAACCAGCTTGGAGTGAAGAAATCAACAGTGGGAGCAATAATTAGAAAATGGAAGACATACAAGACCACTGATAATCTCCCTCGATCTGGGGCTCCACGCAAAATCCCACCCCGTGGGGTCAGAATGATCACAAGAACGGTGAGCAAAAATCCCAGAACCACGCGGGGGGACCTAGTGAATGAACTGCAGAGAGCTGGGACCAATGTAACAAGGCCTACCATAAGTAACACACTATGCCACCATGGACTCAGATCCTGCAGTGCCAGACGTGTCCCACTGCTTAAGCCAGTACATGTCCGGGCCCGTCTGAAGTTTGCTAGAGAGCATTTGGATGATCCAGAGGAGTTTTGGGAGAATGTCCTATGGTCTGATGAAACCAAACTGGAACTGTTTGGTAGAAACACAACTTGTCGTGTTTGGAGGAAAAAGAATACTGAGTTGCATCCATCAAACACCATACCTACTGTAAAGCATGGTGGTGGAAACATCATGCTTTGGGGCTGTTTCTCTGCAAAGGGGCCAGGACGACTGATCCGGGTACATGAAAGAATGAATGGGGCCATGTATCGTGAGATTTTGAGTGCAAACCTCCTTCCATCAGCAAGGGCATTGAAGATGAAACGTGGCTGGGTCTTTCAACATGACAATGATCCAAAGCACACTGCCAGGGCAACGAAGGAGTGGCTTCGTAAGAAGCATTTCAAGGTCCTGGAGTGGCCTAGCCAGTCTTCAGATCAAAACCCTATAGAAAACCTTTGGAGGGAGTTGAAAGTCCGTGTTGACAAGCGAAAAGCCAAAAACATCACTGCTCTAGAGGAGATCTGCATGGAGGAATGGGCCAACATACCAACAACAGTGTGTGGGAACCTTGTGAAGACTTACAGAAAACGTTTGACCTCTGTCATTGCCAACAAAGGATATATTACAAAGTATTGAGATTAAATTTTGTTTCTGACCAAATACTTATTTTCCACCATAATATGCAAATAAAATGTTAAAAAAAAACAGACAATGTGATTTTCTGGATTTTTTTTTCTCAGTTTGTCTCCCATAGTCGAGGTCTACCTATGATGTAAATTACAGACGCCTCTCATCTTTTTAAGTGGTGGAACTTGCACTATTGCTGACTGACTAAATACTTTTTTGCCCCACTGTATATGTATATATATATATATATATATATATATATATATATATATATATATATATATATATATATTACCAAAGAATTTGTGATTGCAATCATTTTCAGGAAGAAACTGAGTATTATCTGACAGAATTGCAGGGGTGTCAATACTTTTGGCCACAACAGTGTATCAGTGTATATATATATATATATATATATATATATATATATATATATATATATATATATATATATATATATATATATATATATATATATATATATATATATATATATATATATATATATATATATATATATCTACTATATAAAGCTGAATGTGTGTGTGTGTATGTATGTGTGTATGTCCGGGATTGGCATCTGCACTATCGCAGCTACAGCCACAAAATTTTGCACAGTCACACGTCTGGACCCCGAGAGCGTCATAGGCTATGTTGTGAGGTCAAATATTAACCCCGCGCTTTCCAATTCACCAAACAATTTTGCCCCTATCTACATAATGGGGAAAAAAGTGAAAGGAAAAGTGTTGGAGGCGTCGCAGCTACAGAAACAAAATTTTGCAAAGTCACACGTCTGGTCCCTGAGAGCATCATAGGCTATGTTGTGAGGCGAAATTTTAACCCCGCGCTTTCCAATTCACCAAACAATTTTGCCCCTATCTACATAATGGGGAAAAAAGTGAAAGGAAAAGTGTTGGAAGCGTCGCAGCTACAGCAACAAAATTTTGCACAGTCACACGTCTGGACCCCGAGAGCGTCATAGGCTATGTTGTGAGGTGAAATATTAACCCCACGCTTTCCAATTCACCAAACAATTTTGCCCCTATCTACATAATGGGGAAAAAAGTGAAAGGAAAAGTGTTGGAGGCGTCGCAGCTACAGAAACAAAATTTTGCACAGTCAGACGTCGGGACCCTGAGAGCGTCATAGGCTTCGTTGTGAGGTGAAATTTTAACCCCGCGCGTTCCAATTCACCAAACAATTTTGCCCCTATCTACATAATGGGGAAAAAGTGAAAGGAAAAGTGTTGGAAGCGTCGCAGCTACAGCAACAAAATTTTGCACAGTCACACGTCTGGACCCCGAGAGCGTCATAGGCTATGTTGTGAGGTGAAATTTTAACCCCGCGCTTTCCAATTCACCAAACAATTTTGCCCTTATCTACATAATGGGAAAAAATGAAAGGAAAAGTGTAGGAGGCAAATTGACAGCTACCAGATGTGAACAAGGGGGACTTAAAGAATGAGAGTGATGGCGCCAAAGAGTATATACCGGACAGTTGCTAAGGTGGGGCCTCGACATGGGATAATCACCACACACGGGGATATGAACACACACAAAATGCGCCACACACTACCACGTGCTTGAACACATATTACCCTCAGCACACATTTCACCACAAATACACCAACCTCGCCACATAAAAGTCAAAACACAAAAGTCGCCACTCAAAACTCGCCACGCGCAGAACTCGCCACATGCAAAAACTAGGCTCCTGCAAAACTCGCCACAAGTGCAAAATTCTCCTCATGAAAAACTCGGCACACGCAAAACTTGCACACGCGGAAAAATTGCCACATGCACAAAAGTTGCAACACATGCAAAAGTTGCCTCACATAAAACTTGCACATACTCAAAAGGCACCACACAATACTCGCAACGCGCAAAACTCGCCATGCACAAAACTTGCTGCACACAACTTGCTACACTAACCTGTCACATGCAACTCGACACACAAAAAGTTCCTACACGCATGTTGCTACACAAAACTCATCTCAGAAAAGTCGCTACATGCATGTCGCCACACGCAACTCAACACACACAACTTGACAAACGAAACTCGCCCTAAAACACACGCAAGTCTGGTATTATCCTTCAAAAATAAAAATCTGATTAATAAGCAGACAAACTACAACAATTGCACCATATAGGAAATACGGCAGCTGTCAGTCACATGACCTGTCTATTATGTGTATGTGTGAGCTAATATATACTGCCAGGGGGAGGGCTTCCTGTTGGCCGGGGATTTATCAGGCTGCCAATTTAGCTTACAAATACTGAGGTAAAAATACTGAGCAAATAACATGTGAACGAGGTCTAATACAGGAGGAGATGACACACAGGTATATACTATATACAGGGGAGATGACACACAGATATATACTATATACAGGAGAGATGACACACAGGTATATACTATATAGAGGAGGAGATGACATATAGGTACATATATATACAGGAGGAGATGACATACAGGTATATACTATATACAGGAGGAGATGACATACAGGTATATGCTATATATAGAAGATGACATGCAGATATATACTATATGCAGGAGGAGATGACACTCAGATATATACTATATACAGGGGAGATGACACACAGGTATATACTATATACAGGAGGAGATGACATACAGGTATATGCTATATATAGAAGATGACATGCAGGTATATCCTATATGCAGGAGGAGATGACACACAGATATATACTATATACAGGGGAGATGACACACAGGTATATACTATATACAGGAGGAGATGACATACAGGTATATACTATATATAGAAGATGACATTCAGGTATATACTATATATAGGGGAGATGACACACAGCAGGTATATACTATATACAGGGGAGATGACATACAGGTATATACTATATACAGGAGATGACATACAGATGTATACTATATATAAGGGAGATGACAAACATGTATATACTGAGGTGATGAGGTGAAAATGAGAGGTGTGAGGTGAAAATGAAAAGGTGTGAGTGCAAAATGAGGAGTGAGGAAAAATAGTGGAGTGATCAGAAAATGACAGATGTGAGGTTGAAATGACAAGTGTTAGGGGGAAATGAGAGGAATGAGGGAGAAAATGAGAGGTGTGAGGGAGAAAATGAGAGATGTGAGGGGGAAAATGAAAGATGTGATTGGAAAAATGAGAGGCGTGATGGGAAAATAAGAGAAGTGAGGTGCTATAACTAACCACAGATATTTACTATGCCCAGGCAACGCCGGGCTCTTCAGCTAGTTACTAAATAAAACAGATAACTAATGTCAAGGATCTCAGTGTAGAGTGGGTTGTTTTTCTTGTATATATATATATATATATATATATATATATATATATATATATATATATATATATATATATATATATATATATATATATATATGTATGGTAGACACATAAATTATACATATGATCACAGACAAATTTTCTACCGAAGAATTATCTTGATAGAAACAAATATGTGACATTCACTGGAACCTTCCCGATTAGTCATTTCACATCATCATCGCATTGTTTTGCATTTGAGAAATGCCAGATGACGACACTCAGTAAACTCATTATTTCCATATAAACTGGAAATAATCGCACCCAAGAACAGCTTCTATTTCATTGTAATCGTGATGACTGAAAATGATCCAAAAAGCACATGAAGCACACTACAGATGCAGGCCATGTGATGTGGTTTAAAAAAAAAACAAAAAAAAAAAAAACAGTGAAGTTTTGTGTTTTTTGTGTTGTGATTGAATAAAAAAAGAAAAGTATATATATATATATATATATATATATATATATATATATATATATATATATATATATATATATATATATATATATATATATATATATATATATATATATATATATATATATATATATATATAGATTCAAAGAAGCTTTATTGGCAGGCCCAAATACACATCAGTTATGCCAAAGCAAGTGTATAAAGGCAATAGGGATAGGGACTGTGGGGATGTTGGGTAGGAGCTGTAGGGAAGGTGGATGGGGGCAGATCCATTGTGGGGGCTATAGTCCATGGCATAGGGGAGGTGGATGGGGGTGGATCCATTGTGGGGGCTATAGTCCATGGCATAGGGGAGGTGGATGGGGCAGATCCATTGTGGGGGCTATAGTCCATGGCATAGGGGAGGTGGATGGGGCATATCCATTGTGAGGGCTATAGTCCATGGCATAGGGGAGGTGGATGGGGCAGATCCAGGGTGGGAGCTATAGTCCATGGCATAGGGGAGGTGGATGGGGCAGGTCCAGGTTGGGGGCTATAGTCCATGGCATAGGGGAGGTGGATGGGGCAGATCCATTGTGGGGGCTATAGACCATGGCATAGGGGAGGTGGATGGGGCAGATCCAGGGTGGGGTCTATAGTCCATGGCATAGGGGAGGTGGATGGGGCAGGTCCAGGTTGGGGGCTATAGTCCATGGCATCATAGTTCTCTTTCTTGCAGTCTATGACATTCGCTCACATACCGCGCTGCTATCTCAACTGCTCTCTCTTCTTCTCCCAGCAGGATATATGTTTTCTCTTCCTCCTTCATGGTGATGAAGTCTGGGAAGAGATGTGAGAGTCTCCTGAAGTGAGTGTCCCTCACTGCTGAGTATTTGGAGCAGTGTAGCAGGAAGTGGGTTTCGTCCTCTATGGCCTCCTGGTCACAGTGTTGGCACAGTCTTTCCTCCCTGGGCTTGTAGGTCTGCCTGTGTCGGCCACATTCGATGGCCAGACTGTGGGCACTGAGTCTATATCGTCTCAGGATCTGGTGGTCTCTGGGGTCCGGTAGTTTCTCCAGATATGGGGCCAGTCTGTAGTCTCTCTGTAGGCTCCGGTACATGGTCAGTTTCTGTGAGCTGATGATATAATTCTTCCAGTCACTGACATACCTCTCCTGGCCTTCGTCTGCCATCTTCCTAATTCCGGCTTTTGTCAGGTTGTTGTGATTGGTGTTCTGGTCCGGATGGGTTTGGCTGGGCTGTTCCGAGGGTTCTGGTTTTTCTGTTTCACCTACATGTATCAGGGCTTTATGGTGATGGGAGCTTGGATTGCTCCTATGCAGGTGAGCCCGGAATGACAGCGCCCTCTTTAGAACTGTTAGGTGTAGAGGGAATCTGCCCAGCTCGGCCCGACAGGCACTGTTGGAGGTGCTCCGATGGACCTGGAGAAGGTGCTTGCAGAATTCCAGGTGGAATATTTCTGTTGGACTGGAATCCCACTTTGACCAGTCTGGGTAGGTGTGAGGACCCCAGACTTCGCTGCCATACAGGAGGATTGGGGCGATGATGGAGTCGAAGATTTTTAGCCAGACCCTCACTGGTGGCTTCAGATGGTAGAGTGTCCTTCGGATGGCATAGAAGGTTTTGCAGGCCTTGTCTTTCAGGGTCTATATGGCTTGTTTGAAGCTCCCTGACCGGTGAATCTCTAGGCCCAGGTAGGTATATTTGTCTGTTCCTGTGAGGTCGTAGTTGTTGAGGATAAATGTTGGGTGTTGGTCTGATCTTCTCTTTCTCCTCTGGAACACCATGGTGTTGGTTTTCTTTAGGTTGACCGGTAGAGCCCAGGTGGAGCTGAATTTCTCTAGGATTTTCAGGTTGTCCTGGAGGCCTTTCTCGGTTGGTGACAGCAGCAGCAGGTCATCTGCATACAGCAGGAATTTCACCTGAGCGTCGTGGAGGGTGAGACCTGGTGCTGAGGAGGATTACAGGGCGGTAGCCAGCTCGTTGATGTAGATGTTGAAGAGCGTTGGCTTAGGCTGCAGCCTTGTCTGACTCCGCGGCTCTGCTGGAAATAAGCCGTTCTTTTGCCGTTCACACTCACGCTGCAGCGGTTCTCGGTGTAGGAGCTTTTGATGACATCGTAGGTCTTTCCTCCTATTCCACTCTCCAGCAGTTTCAGGAATAAGCCCGGGTGCCACACTGAATCAAAGGCCTTTTTAAAGTCCACAAAGCAGGCGTATATGTTCCCATTCTTTGTATTGTAGACGTGTCTCTGAATGAGGCTGTGCAGAGTATAGATGTGGTCAGATAGATAGATAGATAGATCGATAGATAGATAGATAGATAGATAAATAGGAACAGCATCAAATACTACCTACATATGAAAAAAACATTAAAAAAAAAAAATAACCAAAATGAAATTTTTTTTTTATATCATTTGTTTCATAGGATGGGACACCTGGGAAAAAGAAAGAAAAGAAAAATATAACTTTCAATCCAAAAGGATTCCCATATAAAGACAAATAAATGAACAATCAGGAGAAAAAACCTATGCACTGCATACCAACTCAAAGGAGGGGAGGAGATCGTGTTCGATTATTAAAAAAGAGGGAGCTGGAATGGATAATGAGATTAAACACACTCAGACCACATGGTCTAAATGTGGATTTTAAATTAAATCAACTTATCTAGAATGCAGTGCATAGGTTTTTTCTCCTGATTGTTCATTTATTTGTTTTTATATGCGAATCCTTTTGGATTGAAAGTTATATTTTTATTTTCTTTCTTTTTCCCCAGGTGTCCCATCCTATGAAACAAATGATATAAAAAATTTTTTAATTTTGTTTATTTTTTATTTTTTCTCCTTTTTTTATGTTTTCTTCATATGTTAATATTGATTGAACTGTATTGTTCGTTTCTTCTTCTATGGCAATGAAATGATCATAATAAAATTCTATTAGCAACTCTAAACTTCTGGACATTTGCTTGTATATGCACTAGAAGATAATTATTATATGGTGCCATTAATTTGTGGTCTTTTTGTGGTACATGCAGTGACATTGAGAAGCATGGGGGCTTACCCGCCTCCTGTTATCTCTATGTCTATGCATTGGAATGGGAGACCTGTTCACCATGGGTCTTCCCAGACCTAGTATCACTTTTACGGACTTATGTCCTGACCCTGTATTTTAGTGGCACTTATTTATCTGCTCTGTTAGAGAATTTCTTGCTGCAAGTTTTGATCTAAAATATTATACACTATGTCCATATAGAATAATTTGAGTCTATTACAAGGCTTTATTATTGTTTATTTTTTATTGGTTCCGTCTTTTGTATGCATATCTAGAATAACAATGTCATGCCTAATATGGCGCTTTGTCTTCAATATTGTTCAGCGCACTTATATATCTAAATACTGTTGGTTTTATTAAGTACAAGCGCTATTTATATATGGAGTGGGCATGTTATACCTCAGTTAAAATGGCGCCTTGCTCTCTGAATGCGTACTGCGCAACTGTGCGCCTAAGCATTGTGGGATTTGGACACAAACGTCACGGACATGCGCAGTCGATGCGCTAGGACGCCGAAGTTTCAGCATACATGAGGAATGTGTTTTTGTCAGTCTGATCTAATTTTGTTTCATGGGATGCGACACCTGGTTTTTGTAATTTATGTAATTGATCATTTGTGGAGTTTTTATGATTACTACACTTTATTCACAATATTTTGTATATATGAACTTTGAATCCTAAAAGATTTTCCGAATATGCACTGATGCACTTTATATTTCACCTGTCACTCATGCACTTTTTATCAGAATTTTATTATTATTTACAATGATTGTATTAATGAGAAATGTATGTGTTTCCTATAAAAACTAGTCAATTCTATGTATTCACTGCTTGAGAAAGGATACTATATCCGAAACGTTGCCATGCCGTTTGGGCAATAAAGTCCACTTTTTTTCAGTTTTTGTGCGGTTTTCCTTTTTTTTTACATATATATATATATATATATATATATATATATATATATATATATATATATATATATACACATATATAAGCTTAGGATCATAAAGAACAACATTTTAAAATCATATAGATAATATTACCAGTACTACTTTGTACGGTGAGCTGTGACAACAGACATCCGTTAGATTTGTTAAGGTAAATGAGAAGTCGAGCATGTGCATTCTAGCTTGAGTTTTAAAGGGGTTGTCTGGTCTAAAATTATAAGTCTGCAGTCACTCTATGTGACTGCAGACTTGTGGATCCTCATATATCGTGCTAGTGAGGATTCTCCGATGCCGGGAGTGAGCGGTGATGTGACCATGAGCATGTAATTTGCATACCTCCAGTCATATTTCGACTAGACTATATCCGGCCTCGCTCAATACACTTGCGTGTAGTCAGCACGTAACTGCTTGTATACAATAACATACTCATGGTTACATCCCCTCCTATAATGGTGCTGGAGAATCCTCACAACATACAGTCTGCGCGATGTGAGGACTTACAAGTCTGCAGTCATGCAGAGTGACTGCAGACTTGTAGTTTTAGACCAGGCAACCACTTTAAAGAGGACCTGTCACTATTTCAAAAGTTGACAGTTTTTCATCTTATTTTATTCTTATTACTCTCTTGAGCATATACAGTATTTTGTTTCCTGTTTTAAATCCGCCAATCGATTTCAGCGATCTGGCCATTTTTGTTTAGGAGATGAATCTGTTAATTTTCATGCTTTTTTTTTTACAAGGGGGCGTTACTCACAGGGTAATGCAAAGCAGTCTAAAGCCCCGCCCCCACGGAGTTCCCTGAGCAACACCCTTTTGGTAAAGACTATAAAAACTAGCATATCGGAGGTACTAAATAAAAGGGCCTAGATCTATGGAACTGTATGGTGGATTTAAAAAAAGAAAAAAACAGAATACTCAGTGGAGCAGCAGGAACCTGGCCACATCTGACCTGGTAACTGGCCCTCAATACTCACAGATGATTGTATCAGATGTAGTACACACTAGAAATGAGATTTTGTCGCTTCCAAACTGCACTAGTAAAATAATGGCTTGATCTGAAGTCTTTGCCATCAGCGCCTCCCTCTCATAAACACAAAGTTCTTGTATGGCTTGAAGTGCCATTGTATTGATGCTTCATTCGAGCTGATGCATTCCAGTATATCACATGCAACTGTACATATGAAAGCAAGCAAAAAGGAGGGTTAAATTATAATTCCCTCCATCTGGTCATTTACTTATCACTTGATTTACTTCTGATGCAGAAAGCAAATTGTGCTGATGTTTCCGTACAAGAATCAATCTGAATCCAGCTAAACATCTCCGCTGTATACTAATTGTAGGCGCCTAAGCACGGCATGCAGCTGGTCCAGAGATTTCCCCTGTAAGAATTTAATGCAAACTTACAATTAGACAAAATGTTCCATGAAAATTATGGTCTGTGATATTTTTGTTTTTCAATAGCACCCAATTCTTCTTTTAATTTGCACCATTTTTTAAAGTCTATTTTATACGTTTATCTGTTTTGTTTTCAATGTTCACCATTGAGCGAGGAAATTAGGGTTTCCAGATGCTTTGGGGCAGATTTAGCAGTTGCGACTTTTCTAAAAGCTGCAAACGTTGTCACAAATGTACTCCTGTGTCCCCCTGTAGTGATTTTATGCAAGTCACATACTTTGAGAGCATTTTTTAGGCCATTTTGCAAAACGTGGGACTTTTTGAACTAACAAGTCGCAAAAATTGTTACTATTTTTAACTTTGCACGAAATTCATGAACGATTTTGAAGAATATGGCACAAAAACAGCAATAAATACGCCCCAAAAGAGTGCAAAAAATAGGAAATTGATAAATAAAACTGCAAATAATGAATAGGGGCTTACTTTTTGTAGTCTATTGAAAGGCCAAGTGTACTTAAAGAGGATCTGTCACTAGCATACAATATTAAACAGGTCTTGGACTTTTTGAGGCTGATGTACTTACTTTGAAAATGAATATCATACTGATCATATAGTCCTTATATTAATGTAAATTGACAGAGCAGACAGTCAGTCATTGCATGTCTCCCATTTTTAATGTACCCTTTATTTATAATAAACGCTGATGGTAGATTCTAGGGGAAATCTTTGGCTAGCCTGTACATCTTAAAGGGAACATCTCACCTGAAAAAAAAATGCTATTGAACTGCAGATATGGGGTTATGAACCTGCCCGTTGCCGACATTTAGACCCACGCACCTGGGAAGAAATTAATTGTATGCTCATCCCCTCCCGCCGGGCCTCTCTGGTGTAAGGGGAAATCAAAAATATAACGTTTGGCACAGTGCGGGGATCCACCCACTCAGGAATAAACGGCGAAAAAAGTTCAGCTTTCCTTATCATGAAAACACAGCTCTGGAGCTTGCACCTCCAGGACCACCCAACACTGAATGAGCCAGAGAGCTGGGCATTTATCCTCTGGACTGCGCCCACTCTACAGCTGTTCACTCAACCCAGCTCTAAGCATGGCCGATTAACCCCTCTCAGCACTTAGTGTGCTGGAGTGTTATCCCAAGTTCATATCACTGAAGCTAACAACCGCAGTGATACATATCTCCCCTTCAGTACTTTGCCAGCGACATGCGGATGTATGTGCATGCATCGTTTTGACGCACCTGCCGTCCGCACAAAATGCAACTTGTTGCCTTCCCGTGCGGTCGGTGGGAGCGTCAAAACAATGCATCTGTATACATCCGCATGTCCAGCGTACCCAATGTTAACGATAGGTACACAGAATGCATGAAGATGTATGCGGAAGTAGGCAGGGCTTAACGGAGGACGTGCGCAGCCCTCCACAAAGCACCCGAACGCAAATGTGAATTTAGCTTTAAACAGTAATTTCTGTATTCTGGAGAGATTGAAAAAGTTTTTATATAGAAGGTGTCTCGCCCATTTTGGATTTTCCAGTTGCTACAGTATATAATCTGAAGGTAGCATGAGTTAGGGACTAAGACACTGATTTTATTGATGTGTCACTTATTAGGTTGTGTGCTCTCGTTTCATTACAATCAGTGTTTCATCAGCAGGAGATTATCCCTGCCTGACTAGCTGCCTTAGTGCTCCTGGTGCAACCCCGCCCGCCCCCACCACTAATTAGCAGCTTACTGTCAACATACAGTGTGCATAGAAATCTGCCAATCAGTGGTGTGGGCGAGGTTAGCTTTCTGAGCACTGCTACATCTACAGCAGAGAAAACTCTTGTTGTATTACAACTGTTTCACCCAGTAAACTAAGTGATACATTGCTGGAATAATGATCTCTCTCCCTACATTATGCTGCTCTGTTGGTGTAGCCAAAAACTGCTGATGATTTCCTTAAACAGACAAAATTAAGTAGAAGCACAAAGAGTGCTAATTGCATCCGCCACATGTACAAGGTGAGTATCACCAACTCAGGGGTTCTGCTGCTCTCTGAATTTCATGGACCACTTAGCCTTTCCTATAAACTGGAATAATCCAACAGTCCATACATAAAAGGCTCTCAGTGGTTGTATGAATTATTTTTACAACATTTGTATCACATGGGGTTTGTGGAGTTCCCTACTGAAGTCAGCCTTTTTGGAAAAATGTAGTTGCATAGTGGTAAAGAATTAGGGTGTAGTGTTGAGCGAGTGTGATAGTTACTCGAGTTTTCCGAGAATGCTCAAGTGCTCTCCGAGTATTTTGGCGTGCTCGTAGATTATGTTTGAGTCCCCGCAGCTGCATGATTTGCGGATGTTAGATAACCTGAACACATGCAGGGATTTCCTGTTTGTTAGGGAATTCCCACATGTATTCAGGCTGTCTAGCAGCCCCAAATCATGCATCTGCGGGGACTGAAACTTAATCTATGAGCACGCCCAAATACTCGGAGAACAGCCGAGCATGCTCGGAAAACTCGAGTAACGAGCACACTCGCTCATCACAATTAGGGTGTCCTCACCTTTTTAGGGCTGCTTAACACTTTGACACCTTTTTAGGGCTGCTTAACACTTTGACACCTTTTTAGGGCTGCTTAACACTTTGACACCTTTTTAGGGCTGCTTAACACTTTGATGCTAGAAAGCAACTATGAAGTCCTGATGTGTAACCCAGCTAGAATAGCTAAGGCTGTCCATAATTATTCTCACCAATATTTGAGAGGCTACATGGGGGATGAGGCTCTGTAAATTAGTGTGTACTCTCTTATTCTGTCACCATCATAATATAATTAAAGGGGTATTCAAGTTTGGAAGTTATTTCCTATACATTGAATAGGAAATAATTTCCAGATTGCTGGGGGTCAAACCACTGGGACTCCACAAGTGCAGCAATCTGCTACCTCCAGAGGTCCCATTACAAATGAATAGAGTGGCAGAACGCATGATCGACCGCCGTTCCATTCACACGGAACTCTTCAGAGCTCCAGTTCTTGGGATCGGTGGTTGGACCCCCAGTGATCAGAAAGTTATTCCCTAAACAAACACCTTTGCCTGAAAAATAATATGTCCAGACTTTTCAAAGGTAAAGAGGTGAATGTTTTGGTACATGATAAGTGAAAAACTAACAGCTCTGTTTCATGAGAGAGTGGCATACAGCCAATGACGGCAGGCCATGCGGCTGCCATGGGCCCGTGACCCAAAGGGTCACGGTGCAAGCATAGGAGCTGTACCCCCCACCCATTCATCTGTATCGCCATACTGAATGTTAATATAGTTGAACATAATGAAAAATAAAGTGTCAGCTGACGCTTACTCCTCCATCATTATTCCTCAGCTTCTAACGTCTCAGCGCGCGATGCCGCTATACATGGTGCCCACTACTTTGAGTTGTGCAGTGCTTCAGAAAACAAGCTACAGAGACTGGAGCAGCGGGGTAACGAGTATCGTGTTTTTTTCTTATGAATTGTGGTGGACATAATTGTATGGAGGACTATGGGGAGTGCATAATACTGTATCGAGGACTATGGGAAGTACAGTATACTGTATGGAGCACTGTGGGAAGTGAATTATGCTATGTGGAGGATTATGGGAAGTATATTACACTTTATGAAGGATTATGGGTAGTACATAATACTGTATGGAGGACTCTGGGGCTGAATTATACTTTATGAAGGACTATGGGGAGTGCATTATACTATATATAGAGGGCTTTATAATATATGTAGGTCTATGTGGAGGCCATTATAATATTTGGAGGGCTATGTGGGAGCCATTATGCATTATGGAGGGCTATGTGGGAGCCCTTATACTTTATGGAGGGCTATGTGGGAGCCTTTGAACTTTATGGAGGGCTATGTGGGGCCATTATACTGTATGTAAACAATTATACAGTGTGAAGGTTTGTGTGGGGTCCATCATGCTATGTGGAGATCTGTGTGGGGGCCATTATACGGTATTTTGAGGTGGGGTACAGAAGGGCCATCATACAGTGCGTGTGGAGGAACAGTGTTTGTATGACACTTTTGCCAAATAGAACTGCTATAGAGCTCCATGATTTTTATGTATGCCCCTAAGAGTGTATGGGTTCGAGTGTTTGGACTGCTTTGGCATTGGATAGAAGTCACATCCCTTATGCTATGCCTCCCATGTGCTTCATAAAAGCAATGTAAAAGCTACTAAAAGCAACTAAAATAACATTGAAAGCTTCTCCTAGAGAAATTCACTCCCCTGGCTCACTCTTTGGTACCCTTCCCTCTAACAATCCTCTATTACTTCTGACTTTCCCCTTTTGCTACTTTACACGTTTTTTCCACTGATATGTTTGACGAATGTGGTTAACATGCCCTCGAAAATCATGAAAAGATCTACCGCTGTGGGCCCACCACAGAGAAATATGCTTCAACTTTGTTACGAGTACTGTTGTTCAGGTCTGCTTCCATAAAATGCAAACTTGTGTAATTAACATCAAATGTAGAGCATCATATTGTAAACCATTACGTTATGCACTCTTTGTGTTTGCTTAGCTTTATCAAACTATTTTGTTTACCCTTGATTGTATCCAGATCCATTCAACATTTTCTGATTGCTTGCTTGTTCACCTGTATGATCTTAAACTTAACAAAAAGTTAAACCACAAAAAGGAAAGAATCTTCGTGTAGGTACTTGAAGGGGTCATCTAGTACTATATAAATTTTTACTGTGGGTCTAAGAACTAACAGTAGGTGGTTGCTCAGTGCAGATCTTTGCCGGCACAATCGGTCACTGACCGCTCCTGCCTGCAATTCTGCAGCTTCCGTTGACATCACATCTGCAGGGCAGCGGCTTCTTTTCCACTATGCTTTTTTGACAGGGGGTGACAGTCGATATCATGCTGATTACAAGAAGGCAGTTGTCAATCAGCATGACATCGGCAGTCATGACCTGTCGACAAAGCAGCCTGGAAGAAGAGCTGCTCTGTTGACGTGAAGCAGCCTAAACACTGGCAAGAGCGGTTATTTAACCCTTGAAAAACCTTTTAAATTAGAGATCACCCATTGCAAGTAAAATCCATCATTATCCTACCTGTTTAGTTCTCAGTTTGGACTCCTCCGATAAGTTGTTGTACGTGTAATGGGCTTGGGTCACTCCACAAAACAGGACGGCCACAATTCCTGCAAAGCAAGTTGTAGAATCTAATATGAAATCAATATGTCAGTGTTATAGAAAACAACCATCTTCAAGAGAAAAATCTACCAAATTGACATATATAGAGAGAGGTTCTGTTGAAGCACGGCTTTACCTGTTCTTTTCTTTTTTTATTATTTGTTGTACAAAATAAATGATTAGTTTTAACTCTCAGGCACAAAACACGACCTAACCTCTGCCCAGATGAGCACTAAAGCATATGATCATCTATCCAAAGCAGAAGCAAAAATGATGTGTTACTTCACACAAATAGCAACGGATTTTGTCTCCGCAAATGGCCTTCACCTAAAGAGCACATTTTTTATGAGCCCAGTAGTGATTTCAGTCCAGCAGCTGAATTTACGAAGGCTTTTTCCACACTACGTCTCAGACTCCTTTACTGAGATGTTTCTGTATGAAGCTAAAAAAAAACAGGATCCAGAGGAAACCCGGACAACTCATTTTCTGGCAGTGTCGGTCTTCAATTTCATATTCTAAATCCAAAAGCCATAGGCCAAAAGATCCCATTTTAACCAATCCAAAATAAAACATAACTCTTAATTGTTAAATTAAAAAATATGAGCAACTTGCACAAATCATATGTTAAGGTGCACATTAAAATTATACTCTGTTCCTTATTAGTCCTATCTATAAATGTATCCAAAGTGGTAATTTGACTTGTTACCCTGGTAAAGCCTGTAACAGTGAAACATGTTAGGAAGGCTCCTTTATTATTTTAATAGTGTGTTGTTCCTCTGGTCATAAGACTGTACAAAATAGGATACAATCTCTGATTAGTAGGTAATGGACAGAAGTCTTTTTGTTTTATGCTTGTTATACAAATTGAGGCTATTGGAGTTTTTACACTTATGTAGCTACAAATAGGGAGATCTGTCGTCAGTTATATTGCAATTGAATGACTCCACTAGCGTAGCAATTTGACCGCTTAGGATAAATAGACAGGACACCGGAACAGAGTGTAATCTTAATGTGCACCTTAACGTATAATTTTCACTAGTTAATCATACTTTTCATTTACATGTTAAAGTTAGGTTTATTTTTGGATTGGTTAAAATTGGACATTTTGGCTCTTGGATTTAAAATATTAGGTAATCCCTATTATAACATAGAGCAATTTCAGTGTGATGGTCATTAATATCAGACATAATAGCACAAAAGACTGTTAGGGCTAGCGGAACGCACCAAATAATGAGACAGATAGAGTATGGTGCGTTCGCAGCCCGGGGTCCACCGTGCAGAGATGGAATCTGCTGCCAAGTAATGAAGGACTATATGGCGGTACTCATAAGTATACACACGTGGGTTAGACTTCACCCAGCGTGAAGGAAGCGATCCTGTTGCGTCACAGGATCGCGGTACCGCACATAGAGCGCGAGCAAGTAGTCAGCTAACTCAACCCCAACTAGGATTGAAGTCCGATTAGACCCTTGCTGGCACAACACCGCAACTGGGTGTGTAAGGAAGCTAAATAGCAATATTAGGGCACAAGAGTGCATGCGGTGCCGCACTGACGAACGCCACTAACCACCCAGGCTTGGGTAAGGAAAGCACAGAGGAAGTGCACGGCGCCGTACTGGCGGTCACAGCAACCAGACGCTGTAATGTGTGATTTGTGCTGTAGGATAAGTCGGGCGCTAGAAAGCAACCATACACCTTCCGCGAACAGACATTCAATAGGGAAGGGGTATCCAAGGACGACTTGCACTCACAACAAACACATGTAAGCAAATGTACACTAGCGCATGGCCGTGCGGTCATGCGCAGTTTATATAGCTGCAGCACAGCAAGTGGCCACAGAAACTTTGCCCTTCCAAGACCTGCCAAGAGGACCAATGGAATGTGCTGCAGGACCTGAGCACATGCCCCTCAATCTCCAACGGGAGATCTTGCCCTGAGCATGCTCAGTGTGTGCAGACAAGGACTTAGTCCCAGAGAAGTCTGCTCGCTGCTGACCAGCACTGGCTTTAATGGCAGAAGCTGAAGAAGCAGCAGTAACTCTCTGTACAGAGTGAGACTGAGCAAGACGCTGGGACCGACGTCCCTGCTGAGCAGACTCCACTGCGGCTGGATAAGAATGGGAGACTGCAGCGGAGATGGCTCGAGATTCCCCCTGTGCAGAAGCGGGAACTCGAGACCTAACATTACCCCCCCTCCTAGGGCCCCCCCCTCCTTGGGCCTCGCTACGCTCGAAGGCAGCAATGAGCTGTGGGGCCCGAATGTTTTCAGCAGGCTCCCATGACCTGTCCTCTGGGCCATAACCCTTCCAATCCACCAGATAGAACTTTTTGCCGCGTACCACCTTGCACCCCAAAATAGCGTTCACCTCGTAATCGTCCGTAGATGAACCCGATGTCCCGGCAGATGACTCGGAAAACCGGGACATGTATACGGGTTTCAAGAGGGACACATGAAAGGTGTTGGTGATACCCAAGCGTGTAGGAAGAGCCAAACGGTAGACCACAGGATTAACCTGTTCGAGAACCTTGAAGGGACCCAAGTAGCGAGGAGCAAACTTAGTGGACTCAACTCGCAGCCTGATGTTACGGGCGGAGAGCCACACCAAGTCGCCAGGAGCAAAGGTCAGAGCGGGGCGCCGATGAACATCAGCGGAGGACCTCATTCTCTCCTTGGAGGCCCGAATGGCATCCTGCGTGCGGTCCCAAATGTCCTGTGCCTCCACAGCCCAGTCTGCCACCCTGGAGTCAGCAGAAGACACAGGCATGGGCACAGGAACACGCGGATGCTGGCCGTAATTTAGGAGGAATGGAGTCTGACCGGTGGAGTTGGCTACGGCATTGTTAAGTGCAAACTCTGCCCACGGTAGCAAGGATGCCCAGTCATCCTGCCTGGCAGAAACAAAATGTTGTAAATATGTGACCAAGGTCTGGTTGGCCCTCTCTACCAACCCATTCGTCTCGGGATGATATGCCGAAGAGAGATTCAACTCAATACTGAGTAGACGACAAAGCTCTCCAGAATCGAGACGCAAACTGGGGACCCCGGTCACTAACAATTTTGTCTGGCATACCGTGTAGGCGAAAGATATGCTTGACGAACAAGACAGCCAACGCCCGTGCAGAAGGTAGCCATGGAAGAGGCACCAAGTGCACCATTTTGGAAAAATGGTCGGTGATCACCCAGATGATGGTGCAGTTACGAGACTTGGGTAAGCCCACCACAAAGTCCATCCCGACCATCTCCCAGGGCCTGTCCGCCACCGGCAGAGGATAAAGCAAACCAGCTGGCCGTTGCCGAGGAGTCTTGTTCTTGGCGCAAGAGACACACGCCCGAACATACTCTGCGACATCACGAGCCATATGCGGCCACCAGTATGTCCTCGCCAGTAACTCAGATGTCCTTTTGGTACCAAAATGTCCACCCACCCTGGACGAGTGTGCCCAAGAGAGAACCTCCGGTCGCAAACTGGATGGTACGAAAGTCTTGCCCGGAGGCACAGACTCTAGCGAAACCGGGGCCACAGTTCTCAAGTTCTCGGTGGGGACAATAAGCCGAGGCTCCTCCTCCTCCTCCGCAGATGACACAACGGAGCGAGAGAGAGCGTCGGCCCGAATGTTCTTCTCCCCAGAAAGAAAATGGAGGGTGAAATGAAACCGGGAGAAGAATAAGGACCATCTGGCCTGGCGAGAATTCAACCGCTGGGCTGTCTGCAGGTACACCAAATTTTTATGGTCTGTGAAGACTTGGAAGGGAAAACGTGCTCCCTCCAAGAGATGTCTCCACTCCGAGAAAGCCAACTTCATGGCTAGCAACTCCCTGTCCCCGATGGAATAATTCCTCTCTGCTGGTGAGAAGGTCTTGGAGAAAAAGAAGCAAGGATGCTTCCGACCTTGAGCATCCTTTTGGAAGAGGACTGCTCCAGCACCAACAGAAGAGGCATCCACCTCCATGATAAATGGCTTATCAACATCGGGGCGATGTAGGATGGGAGCGCTAGCGAAGTGTGACTTTATAGAGTTAAAGGCCTTGGAGACCTCCTCAGACCACAATTTGGGATTTGCCCCCTTCTTGGTGAGGGCAACCAAGGGAGCTACCAAAGTTGAGAAGTGCGGAATGAACTGGTGATAATAATTAATGAACCCCATAAAGCGCTGCACCGCTTTAAGAGAATGGGGTTCCTGCCAGTCCATCACAGCCTGTAGTTTGGCAGGATCCATAGCCAATCCCTGGGCAGAGATGATGTAGCCTAGGAAAGGTAAGGACTCCTGCTCAAACATACACTTCTCCAACTTGGCATAGAGGGAGTTTGCCCGTAGGAGGTCGAAGACTTTGCAAACATCTCTCCGGTGGGAGTCAATATCTGGAGAGTAGATGAGAATATCATCCAGATAGACTACGACCGAGGTGGAAAGCATATCCCGGAAGATATCGTTCACAAAGTCTTGGAAAACGGCTGGGGCATTACAGAGCCCGAAGGGCATCACCAGATATTCATAGTGCCCATCCCTGGTGTTAAAAGCCGTCTTCCATTCGTCCCCCTCACGGATGCGAATCAGGTTGTAAGCACCCCGCAGATCTAGTTTAGTAAATATCCTTGCTCCCTGAAGCCTATCGAAGAGCTCAAATATCAAGGGCAAAGGATACTTATTTTTAACGGTGATGGCGTTAAGACCCCTGTAGTCTATGCATGGACGCAATTCCCCATTCTTCTTCTGCACGAAGAAGAACCCTGCCCCAGCAGGTGACACTGACTTCCTAATGAATCCTCTTGCCAGATTTTCCTGGATGTACTGTGACATTGCCTCCGTCTCCGGGAGAGATAGGGGATAGACTCGACCCCGGGGAGGCTCAGCACCAGGCAAGAGATCAATAGGACAGTCATAGGGGCGATGGGGCGGAAGGATCTCCGCCGCCTTTTTGGAGAACACGTCTGCATAAGACCAATACTGCTTGGGGAGAGAGGAAAGATCTGCGGGTACCTCTGTAGTAGCAACCTGAACGCACTCCCTCTGACACCTACCCCCACAAGATTCGCCCCATCCCAGGATTCTGCCAGAGGACCACTCGATATGAGGAGAGTGGTACCGTAGCCAAGGTATTCCCAACAGGACCTCATCAATTCCCTCAGGAATGACGAGCAGAGATATAATCTCCTGATGAGATGGCGACATGGACAGAGTAAAAGGGATGGTCTGGTGTGTTATCTGTGAGGGCAGTGTTGACCCATTCACCACTCGTACCGTTACTGGTTGAGCTAGCATAACCAGGGGTATTGCGTGACGTTGGGCGAAGGCAGAAGACATAAAATTGCCCTCCGCCCCAGAATCCACGCAGAGCTCTACCGAGTGGGAGAATGAGCCTATAGTAATTGTCCCCTTAAAGGACAATTTAGAGGCAAACGTCGCCGTGTCTAGTGTACATCCACCTACTACCACTAGACGCTGACGTTTCCTCGACCGCTGAGAACATCTGGTGGCTAGATGTCCTGACTGCTGGCAAACATGACAGACCTTGAGTGCACAAGCGGTCCGGGACTTAGATCCCGCTTGTGACACTTCCCTGGCCTCATGTGACTCAGGAACCAGGACCGGAGATTCCAGAGGTTTGGCGAAGGTAGGAGCCAGCCGAAACCTCTGCCTACACTGGGCTCGCTCTAACCTCAGCTCGTTAAAACGGAGGTCAATTCGAGTGGAGACAGTTATTAACTCCTCCAATGTGGCAGGAATCTCCCTAGTGGCCAGAGCGTCCTTAACGTGGTCAGCCAGGCCCCTCCAAAATATGGGGATAAGAGCTTTATCCGACCAATCCAGCTCAGAAGCTAAAGTGCGGAATTGGACGGCAAAATGACTGACCAAGGACTCACCCTGAGTTAATGCCAGCAGTTGGAGCGCAGTATCATGGGTGACATGAGGTCCTAAAAAGACCTGTTTCAGAGTGCTCAGAAACAGCGGAGCACTCTGCACCACATGATCGCCACGCTCCCACAGCGGCGTAGCCCATTCCAACGCCCTGTCCGACAAGAGAGACACTATAAATCCCACCTTAGCCCGCTCTGTGGGAAAACGTGCAGCCAGGAGCTCGAGGTGAATAGAGCACTGACTCACAAATCCCCTACAAAATTTGCTATCACCAGAAAATTTTTCTGGCAGCAGGAGGCGAGAAAATGTCGGAGCAGGGGTGGCAATGGACAGGGTTGCTGCAGCCACGCTAGCAGCCTGTACAGCAACTGCGGTAACATCCACAGCTGAGGTTGCGCTCTCAAGAGCCGCCAACCTACCCTCCAGCTGCTGGATATACCGCAAGGATTGCTGTTTGTCCGTCATTACTAGCCAGACCCTGGCGCTAGTGTAATGTTAGGGCTAGCGGAACGCACCAAATAATGAGACAGATAGAGTATGGTGCGTTCGCAGCCCGGGGTCCACCGTGCAGAGATGGAACCTGCTGCCAAGTAATGAAGGACTATATGGCGGTACTCATAAGTATACACACGTGGGTTAGACTTCACCCAGCGTGAAGGAAGCGATCCTGTTGCGTCACAGGATCGCAGTACCGCACATAGAGCGCGAGCAAGTAGTCAGCGAACTCAACCCCAACTAGGATTGAAGTCCGATTAGACCCTTGCTGGCACAACACCGCAACTGGGTGTGTAAGGAAGCTAAATAGCAATATTAGGGCACAAGAGTGCATGCGGTGCCGCACTGACGAACGCCACTAACCACCCAGGCTTGGGTAAGGAAAGCACAGAGGAAGTGCACGGCGCTATACTGGCGGTCACAGCAACCAGACGCTGTAATGTGTGATTTGTGCTGTAGGATAAGTCGGGCGCTAGAAAGCAACCATACACCTTCCGCGAACAGACATTCAATAGGGAAGGGGTATCCAAGGACGACTTGCACTCACAACAAACACACGTAAGCAAATGTACACTAGCGCAAGGCCGTGCGGTCATGCGCAGTTTATATAGCTGCAGCACAGCAAGTGGCCACAGAAACTTTGCCCTTCCAAGAACTGCCAAGAGGAACAATGGAATGTGCTGCAGGACCTGAGCACATGACCCTCGATCTCCAACGGGAGATCTTGCCCTGAGCATGCTCAGTGTGTGCAGACAATGACTTAGTCCCAGAGAAGTCTGCTCGCTGCTGATCAGCACTGGCTTTAATGGCAGAAGCTGAAGAAGCAGCAGTAACTCTCTGTACAGAGTGAGACTGAGCAAGACGCTGGGACCGACGTCCCTGCTGAGCAGACTCCACTGCGGCTGGATAAGAATGGGAGACTGCAGCGGAGATGGCTCGAGATTCCCCCTGTGCAGAAGCGGGAACTCGAGACCTAACATAGACTACACTATCATGTCCAACATAAGAGATGGACACTATCCAAAAAAAAGGTAAAATGGATTTCAAATTTGTCGACTCATTATACTCAATGCCTATTTGAATCTCATTTTTCTGAGCCTCAGACAGAAGTCCCTGATGGAGACAGCAAAGAGTCTTGAAAATAGCTTAAAGGGAACCCGTCACCCCCCTCTGGCTTTTTTTAATTAAAAGAGCCACCTTGTGCAGCACTAAGGCTGCATTCTGTCAAGGTGGCTCTTCTTTTGTGCTCCCTTCAAACGCAGCAATATTAATTTTTATAATTTGGCGCTATACCTTATGTCTGTCCTGGGGGCACGTCTTTTCCCCCGGACACAACCGCCTCCCAGCCATCAGTTAACCCTCCGTGCGCCTGACGCCGCCTCCTCTGTCTTCAGTAACGTACTCGGCACCTACATTGTGCTTTTCTTTTTCGGGCATGTGCCATTTGCGCTGCCCTTCGACTCACATCATATGCTGGAATTCATCATACCCGAGGCCCGAGATCCCGCCCCGCACTGTGAATAAATCAGAACACACTGCGGGGCGGGATCTCGGGCACATGCAGGTGCGAGATGAATTCAATCAGATGATGTGAGTCGAAGGGCAGCGCAAACAGCGCATGCCCGAAAAATAAAAGCACAGCGCAGGCGCCGGGTACATTACTGAAGATAGAGGAGGCGGCGCCAGTCGCACGGGGGGGGCTGACTGATGTCTGGGAGGAGGTTGTGTCCGTAGGAAAAGACATGCCTCCCGGACAGACTAAAGGTATGGCGCCAAAATTATAAAAATTAATATTAAAATATGGAAGGGAGCACAAAAAGAAGAGCCACCTGGACAGAATGCAGCCTTAGTGCTGCACAAGGTGGCTCTTTTAGTTAAAAACGCCAGAGAGGGGTGACAGATTCCCTTTAAGGGCTACAGAGAAAACCTATAGTAGACATGAACATAGTGATACAGTATGTGCTGCTACCAAAATAATAATCCATAAAAATCCAAGCCCAAAACAGAACTTAGCAAACCATTGGCAAACTAAACTTGCTAGGGATATCCCCCTTTCCTTGGGCGAGATATATACAGTACAGACCAAAAGTTTGGACACACCTTCTCATTTAAAGGTTTTTCTGTATTTTCATGACTATGAAAATTGTACATTCACACTGAAGGCATCAAAACTATGAATGAACATATGTGGAATTATATGCTTAACAAAAAAGTGTGAAACAATTGAAATTATGTTTTTTTATTCTAGGTTCTTCAAAGTAGCCGCCTTTTTAGGGTCATTGTCCTGTTGAAAAATAAATGATGGTCCAACTAAACGCAAACCGGATGGAATAGCATGCCGCTGCAAGATGCTATGGTGGCCATGCTGGTTCAGTATGCCTTCAATTTTGAATAAATCCCGAACAGTTTCACCAGCAAAGCACTCCCACACCATCACACCTCCTCCTCCATGCTTCACGGTGGGAACCAGGCATGTAGAGTCCATCCGTTCACCTTTTCTGCGTCGCACAAAGATCTCAAATTTGGACTCATCAGACCAAAGCACAGATTTCCACTGGTCTAATGGGCATTCCTTGTGTTCTTAAGCCCAAACATGTCTCTTCTGCTTGTTGCCTGTCCTTAGCAGTGGTTTCCTAGCAGCTATTTTACCATGAAGGCCTGCTGCACAAAGTGTCCTCTTAACAATTGTTGTAGAGATGTGTCTGCTGCTAGAACTATGTGTGGCATTGACCTGGTCTCTAATCTGAGCTGCTGTTTCCCTGCAATTTCTGAGGCTGGTGACTTGGATAAACTTATCCTCAGAAGCAGAGGTAACTCTTGGTCTTCTTTTCCTGGGGTGGTCCTCATGTGAGCCAGTTTCTTTGTAGTGCTTGATGGTTTTTGCCATTGCACTTGGGGACACTTTCAAAGTTTTTCCAATTTTTCAAACTGACTGACCTTCATTTCTTAAAGTAATGATGGCCACTCGTTTTTCTTTACTTGGCTGCTTTTTTCTTGCCATAATACAAATTCTAACAGTCTATTCAGTAGGACTATCAGCTGTGTATCCACCAGACTTCTGCACAACACAACTGATGGTCCCAACCCCATTTATAAGGCAAGAAATCCCACGTATTAAACCTGACAGGGCACACCTGTGCAGTGAAAACCATTCCTGGTGACTACCTCTTGAAGCTCATCAAGAGAATGCCAAGAGTGTGCAAAGCAGTCATCAATGCAAAAGGTGGCTACTTTGAAAAACCTAGAATATAACACATAATTTCAGTTGTTTCACACTTTTTTGTTAAGTATATAATTCCACATGTGTTAATTCATAGTTTTGATGCCTTTAGTGTGAATGTACAATTATCAAAGAGATGAAAATACAGAAAAATCTTTAACCCCTCTGTGACCTTAGACGTACTATCCCGTCGAGGTGCCCTGGGCTTATCTGACCCTGGACGGGATAGTACGTCATAGCCGATCGGCCGCGCTCACGGGGGGAGCGCGGCCGATCGCGGCCGGGTGTCAGCTGCTTATCGCAGCTGACATCCGGCACTATGTGCCAGGAGCGGTCACGGACCGCCCCCGGCACATTAACCCCTGGCACACCGCGATCAAAGATGATCGCGATGTGCCGGCGGTGCAGGGAAGCACCGCGCAGGGAGGGGGCTCCCTGCGGGCTTCCCTGAGCCCCCCGCAGCAACGCGATGTGATCGCGTTGCTGCGAGGGTCTCCTCACCTCCCTCCCTGCTCGAGCCCCGGATCCAAGATGGCCGCGGATCCGGGTCCTGCAGGGAGGGAGGTGGCTTCACAGAGCCTGCTTAGAGCAGGCACTGTGAAGGCTGCAGCGCTGCATGTCAGATCAGTGATCTGACAGAGTGCTGTGCAAACTGTCAGATCACTGATCTGTGATGTCCCCCCCTGGGACAAAGTAAAAAAGTAAAAAAAAAAATTTCCAAATGTGTAAAAAAAATAAAAAAAAATATTCCAAAATAATGAAAAAAAAAAAAAAATATTATTCCCATAAATACATTTCTTCATCTAAATAAAAAAAAAAAACAATAAAAGTACACATATTTAGTATCGCCGCGTCCGTAACGACCCAACCTATAAAACTGTCCCACTAGTTAACCCCTTCAGTAAACACCGTAAGGAAAAAAAAAAAAAAAACGAGGCAAAAAACAACGCTTTATTATCATACCGCCGAACAAAAAGTGGAATAACACGCGATCAAAAGGACAGATATAAATAACCATGGTACCGCTGAAAGCGTCATATTGTCCCGCAAAAAAAGAGCCGCCATACAGCATCATCAGCAAAAAAATAAAAAAGTTATAGTCCTGAGAATAAAGCGATGCAAAAATAATTATTTTTTCTGTAAAATAGTTTTTATCGTATAAAAGCACCAAACCATAAAAAAATGATATAAATGAGGTATCGCTGTAATCGTACTGACCCGAAGAATAAAACTGATTTATCAATTTTACCAAACGCAGAACGGTATAAACGCCTCCCCCAATAGAAATTCATGAATAGCTGGCTTTTGGTCATTCTTCCTCACAAAAATCGGAATAAAAAGCGATAAAAAAATGTCACGTGCCCAAAAATGTTTTCAATAAAAACGTCAACTCGTCCCGCAAAAAACAAGACCTCACATGACTCTGTGGACCAAAATATGGAAAAATTATAGCTCTCAAAATGTGGTATTGCAAAAAATATTTTTTGCAATAAAAAGGGTCTTTCAGTGTGTGACGGCTGCCAATCATAAAAATCCGCTAAAAAACTCGCTATAAAAGTAAATCAAACCCCCCTTCATCACCCCCTTAGTTAGGGAAAAATAAAAAAAAATGTATTTATTTCCATTTTCCCATTAGGGCTAGGGTTAGGGCTAGGGTTAGGGCTAGGGTTAGGGCTAGGGTTAGGGCTAGGGCTAGGGTTAGGGCTAGGGTTAGGGTTAGGGCTAGGGTTAGGGCTAGGGTTAGGGCTAGGGTTAGGGCTAGGGCTAGGGTTAGGGCTAGGGTTAGGGCTAGGGTTAGGGTTAGGGCTAGGGTTAGGGCTAGGGTTAGGGCTAGGGTTAGGGTTAGGGCTAGGGTTAGGGCTAGGGTTAGGGCTAGGGTTAGGGTTAGGGCTAGGGTTAGGGCTAGGGTTAGGGTTAGGGTTAGGGTTGGGGCTACAGTTAGGGTTGGGGCTAAAGTTAGGGTTAGGGTTTAGATTACATTTACAGTTGGGAATAGGGTTGGGATTAGGGTTAGGGGTGTGTCAGGGTTAGAGGTGTGGTTAGGGTTACCATTGGAATTAGGGTTAGGGGTGTGTTTAGATTAGGGTTTCAGTTATAATTGGGGGGTTTCCACTGTTTCGGCACATCAGGGGCTCTCCAAACACGACATGGCGTCCGATCTCAATTCAAGCCAATTCTGCGTTGAAAAAGTAAAACAGTGCTCCTTCCCTTCCGAGCTCTCCTGTGTGCCCAAACAGGGGTTTACCCCAACATATGGGGTATCAGCGTACTCAGGACAAATTGGACAACAACTTTTGTGGACCAATTTCTCCTGTTACCCTTGAGAAAATACAAAACTGGGGGCTAAAAAATAATTTTTGTGGGAAAACAAAAAGATTTTTTATTTTCACGGCTCTGCGTTATAAACTGTAGTGAAACACTTGGGGGTTCAAAGTTCTCACAACACATCTAGATAAGTTCATTGAGGGGTCTAGTTTCCAATATGGGGTCACTTGTGGGGGGTTTCTACTGTTTAGGTACATTAGGGGCTCTGCAAACGCAATGTGACGCCTGCAGACCAATCCATCTAAGTCTGCATTCCAAATGATGCTCCTTCCCTTCCGAGCCCTCCCATGCGCCCAAACGGTGGTTCCCCCCCACATATCGGGTATCAGCGTACTCAGGACAAATTGGACAACAACATTTAGGGTCCAATTTCTCCTGCTAACCTTGGAAAAATACAAAACTGGGGGCTAAAATATAATTTTTGTGGAAAAAAAATATTTTTTATTTGCATGGCTCTGCGTTATAAACTGTAGTGAAATACTTGGGGGTTCAAAGCTCTCACAACACATCAAGATGAGTTCCTTAGGGGGTCTACTTTCCAAAATGGTGTCACTTGTGGGGGGTTTCTACTGTTTAGGTACATTAGGGGCTCTGCAAACGCAATGTGACGCCTGCAGACCATTCCATCTAAGTCTGCATTCCAAATGGCGCTCCTTCCCTTCCGAACCCTCCCATGCGCCCAAACGGTGGTTCCCCCCCACATATGGGGTATCAGCGTACTCAGGACAAATTGGACAACAACTTTTGGGGTCCAATTTCTCCTGTTACCCTAGGGAAAATACAAAACTGGGGGCTAAAAAATAATTTTTGTGGGAAAAAAATTTTGTTTTATTTTTATGGCTCTGCATTATAAACTTCTGTGAAGCCCTTGGTGGGTCAAAGTGCTCACCACACATCCAGATAAGTTCCTTAGGGGGTCTACTTTCCAAAATGGTGTCACTTGTGGGGGGTTTCAATGTTTAGGCACATCAGTGGCTCTCCAAACGCAACATGGCGTCCCATCTCAATTCCTGTCAATTTTGCATTGAAAAGTCAAACGGCGCTCCTTCCCTTCCGAGCTCTCCCATGCGCCCAAACAGTGGTTTACTGCCACATATGGGGTATCAGCGTACTCAGGACAAATTGGACAACAACTTTTGAGGTCCAATTTCTTCTCTTACCCTTGGAAAAATAAAAAATTGGGGGCAAAAATATAATTTTTGTGAAAAAATATGATTTTTTATTTTTACGGTTCTGCATTATAAACTTCTGTGAAGCACTTGGTGGGTCAAAGTGCTCACCACACATCCAGATAAGTTCCTTAGGGGGTCTACTTTCCAAAATGGTGTCACTTGTGGGGGGTTTCAATGTTTAGGCACATCAGTGGCTCTCCAAACGCAACATGGCGTCCCATCTCAATTCCTGTCAATTTTGCATTGAAAAGTCAAATAGCGCTCCTTCCCTTCCGAGCTCTCCCATGCGCCCAAACAGTGGTTTACTGCCACATATGGGGTATCAGCGTACTCAGGACAAATTGGACAACAACTTTTTGGGTCCAATTTCTCCTGTTACCCTTGGTAAAATAAAACAAATTGGAGCTGAAGTAAATTTTTTGTGTAAAAAAGTTAAATGTTCATTTTTATTTAAACATTCCAAAAATTCCTATTAAACACCTGAAGGGTTAATAAACTTCTTGAATGTGGTTTTGAGCACCTTGAGGGGTGCAGTTTTTAGAATGGTGTCACACTTGGGCATTTTCTATCATATAGACCCCTCAAAATGACTTCAAATGAGACGTGGTCCCTAAAAAAAATGGTGTTGTAAAAATGAGAAATTGCTGGTCAACTTTTAACCCTTATAACTCCCTAACAAAAAAAAAAATTGGTTCCAAAATTATGCTGATGTAAAGGAGACATGTGGGAAATGTTACTTATTAAGTATTTTGTGTGACATATGTCTGTGATTTAATTGCATAAAAATTCAAAGTTTGAAAATTGCGAAATTTTCAAAATTTTCGCCAAATTTCCGTAATTTTCACAAATAAACGCAGGTACTATCAAAGAAATTTTACCACTTTCATTAAGTACAATATGTCACGAGAAAACAATGTCAGAATCACCAGGATCCGTTGAAGCGTTTCGGAGTTATAACCTCATAAAGGGACAGTGGTCAGAATTGTAAAAATTGGCCTGGTCATTAACGTGCAAACCACCCTTGGGGGTAAAGGGGTTAAATGCGGTGTGTCCAAACTTTTGGTCTGTACTGTACTTTCTGTGGATTCAAGTACACATACAAGAAGAATCTTGGGGAAATATAGCAGTCTCAACCTCTGTCTTGTCACTGTTTTATGATATATATATCATATATATAAAGCTGAATGTGTGTGTGTGTGTGTGTGTGTGTGTGTGTGTGTGTGTGTGTGTGTGTGTGTGTATGTCCGGGATTGGCATCTGCACCGTCGCAGCTACAGCCACAAAATCTTGCACAGTCACATGTCTGGACCCAGAGAGCGTCATAGGCTATGTTGTGAGGCGAAATTTTAACCATGTGCGTTCCAATTCACCAAACAATTTTGTCCCTATCTACATAATGGGGAAAAAGTGAAAGGAAAAGTATTGGAGGCAAATTGACAGCTGTCAGATGTGAACAAGGGGGACTTAAAGAATGAGAGCTCGCAGAAAAATTGCCACATGCACAAAAGTTGCAACACATGCAAAAGTTGCCTCACACAAAACTTGCACATACTCAAAACGCACCACACTTAAAACTCGCCATGTGCAAAACTTGCTGCACACAACTTGCTACACTAACCTGTCACATGCAACTCGACACACAAAAAGTTGCTACACGCATGTCGCCACACAAAACTCATCTCACAAAAGTCGCTACATGCATGTAGCCACATGCAACTCAACACACACAACTTGACACATGAAACTCGCCTTAAAACACACACAAGTCTGGTATTATCCTTCAAAAATAAAAATCTGATTAATAGGCAGACAAACTACAAGAGCAACAAATGTACCATATAGGTAATAGGGCAGCTGTCAGTCACATGACCTGTCTATTATGTGTATGTGTGAGCTAATATATACTGCAAGGTGGGAGGGCTTCCTGTTGGCTGGGGATTTATCAGGCTGCCAATTTAGCTTACAAATACTGAGGTAAAAATACTGACCAAATAACGTGTGAACGAGGTCTAATACAGGAGGAGATGACACACAGGTATATACTATATACAGGAGGAGATGACACACAGGTATATACTATATACAGGAGATGACACACAGGTATATACTATATACAGGAGGAGATGACTTACAGGTACATACTATATCCAGGAGGAGATGACACACACATATATACTATATATAGGAGGAGAGGACACACATACTGTATATATTATATACAGGGGAGATGACACACACATATATACTATATATAGGAGGAGAGGACACACATACTGTATATATTATATACAGGGGAGATGACACACAGGTATATACTATATACAGGAGGAGATGACACACTGGTATATACTATATACAGGGGAGATGACATACAGGTACATTCTAGATACAAGGGAGATGACACAGGTATATACTATATACAGGAGAGATGACACACACATATATACTATATACAGGGGAGATGACACACGTATATACTATATACAGGAGGAAATGACACACCAGTATATACTATATACAGGAGGAAATGACATATAGGTATATACTATACACAGGAGGAGATGACACACACATATATACTATATACAGGGAAGATGACACACAGGTATATACTATATACAGGAGGAGATGACCCACTGGTATATACTATATACAGACGAGATGACATACAGGTACATACTATATACAGGGGAGATGAGACACAGGTATATACTATATACAGGGGAGATGACTCAGGTATATTCTATATACAGGGAAGATGACACAAAGGTATATACTATATACAGGAGGAGATAACACACAGGTGCATACTATATACAGGAGGAGATGACACACAGATATATACTATATACAGGAGGAGATGACACACAGGTATATACTATATACAGGAGGAGATGACACAGGTATATACTATATACAGGAGGAGATGACACACAGATATATACTATATACAGGAGCAAATGACACACAGGTATATACTATATACAGGAGGAGATGACACACAGGTATATATTATATACAGGAGATGACATACAGGTACATGCTATATACAGGAGGAGATGACACAGGTATATACTAAATACAGCAGGGGATGACATACAGGTATATACTGTATTAAAGAGGAGATGACACATAGGTATATAGAGGAGGAGATGACATACAGCAGGTATATACTATATACAGGAGATGACATACAGGTATATACTATATTTAGGAGGAGATGACATACAGGTATATAGTATATACAGAAGAGATGCCATACAGGTATATACTATACACAGGAGGAGATGACACATAGGTATATACAATATACAGGAGGAGATGACATACATCAGGTATATACTATTTACAGGGGAGATGACATACAGGTGTATATACTATATACAGGAGATGACATACAGGTGTATATTATATATAAGGGAGATGACAAACATGTATATACTGAGGGGAAAATGAGAGGTGTGAGGTGAAAATGAGGGGTGTGAGGTGAAAATGAAAAGGTGTGAGTGCAAAATGAGAGGAGTGAGGGAAAATAGTGGAGTGATCGGAAAATGACAGATGTGAGGTCGAAATGACAAGTGATAGGGGGGGATGAGAGGAGTGAGGGGAAAAATGAGAGGTGCAAGGTAGAAAATTAGAGATGTGAGGGGGAAAATGAGAGGCGTGATGGGAAAATAATAATAATTTTTATTTATATAGCGCCAACATATTCCGCAGCACTTTACAATTAAGCGGGGACATGTACAAACAATAAATTCAGTACAAGTTAAGACAATTTAAACAGTGGCATTAGGGGTGAGGTGCCTGCTCGCAAGCTTACAATCTACAAGGAAATGGGGGGACACAATAGGTGAAAAGTGCTTGTTATTTCAGGTCTGGCAATTATAATAAATAGGGATTTTCATATAAAGCTGCATGATCCGGTCATCAGCCCGTGTGTTTAAGTGCAATAGTCAAGTATCAAGTGCATTTATCGTGTGCATGGAGGGTGTGGAGACAGATGAATAGTAGGGTGCAGATTCACCTGCAGATAATATTTGGAAGGAGGGAACAGGACAGAGTTAGTTTACTGAGTAGGTGATGTGGTATGCTTGTTTGAAGAGAGGGGTTTTTAAAGCGCGCTTGAATAGGTCGGGGCTAGGTATCAGTCTGATCGTCTGGGGAAGTGCATTCCAAAGAGCTGGTGCAGCACGAGAGAAGTCTTGGAGACGGAGGTGCGAGGTTCGGATTACAGGGGATGTTAGTCTTAGGTCATTTGTAGAACGGAGGGCACGTGTAGGGCGATAGATGGAGATGAGAGAGGAGATATAAGGCGGTGCATAACTGTGGAGAGCTTTGTGGGTGAGAGAGATAAGTTTATACTGGAACCTGTGGTGAATGGGTAGCAAGTGTAATGACTGGCACAAGATGGAGGCATCGATGAAGCGGCTGGACAGAAATATGACCCTGGCTGCCGCATTCAAGATGGATTGGAAAGGAGAAAGTTTGGAAAGAGGGAAACCGATCAGAAGAGAGTTGCAGTAGTCCAGACGAGAATGAATAAGAGCGACAGTAAGAGTCTTAGCAGTTTCAAAGGTGAGAAAAGGTCGGATTCTGGAGATGTTTTTAAGATGCAGGTGACAGGAGCGAGTGAGTGAGTGATTGGATATAGAGAGTAAAGGAAAGTTCGGTGTCGAATATGACCCCAAGACAGCGGGCATGCTGCTTGGGAGTTATGGTTGAACCCTCCAGGGTAATTTCGATGTTGGGTAGAGTGAGGTTAATAGAAGGGAGAAACACAAGTAGTTCAGTTTTGGAGAGATTTAGTTTCAGATAGAGGGAGGACATGATGTTAGAGACAGCAGACAGACAATCCTTGGTATTTTGAATTAGAGTGGGGGTGATGTCAGGGAAAGAAGTGTACAATTGGGTGTTGTCAGCATAGAGATGGTACTGGAACCCAAACCTGCTGATTGTTTGTCCAATAGGGGCAGTGTATAGAGAGAAAAGGAGGGGGCCCAGGATTGAGCCATGTGGAACCCCGATAGTAAGGGGACGAGGAGAGGAAGAGGAGCCGGCAAAAGATACAGTGAAGAAGCGGTCAGAGAGGTAGGAGGAGAACCAGGAGAGGGCTGTGTCCTTGAGGTCTATGGAGCGGAGCATAGTGAAAAGCAGCTGGTGATCCACAGTATCAAATGCGGCAGATAGATCCAGGAGAATCAGCAGAGAGCAATGACCTTTGGATTTAGCTGTTACTAGATCATTAGAGACTTTAGTGAGGGCAGTTTCAGTGGCTTGTACAAAGCGGAAACCAGATTGTAAGGGGTCAAGAAGAGAGTTATCCGAGAGATAGCGGATTAGACGGGAGTGGACCAAGCGTTCCAGGAGTTTAGAGATGAAGGAAAGGTTAGAGACAGGTCTGTAGTTAGCCGTGCAGTTCTGGTCCAGGGATGGCTTTTTAAGTAAAGGGGTAATGACGGCATGTTTAACCCCTTAGCGACCGCCGATACGCCTTTTAACGGCGGCCGCTAAGGGTACTTAAACCACAGCGCCGTTAATTAACGGCGCTGTGGAAAAAGTCCATAGCGCCCCCCAGAGGCCGATTTTCTCCGGGGTCTCGGCTGCCGAGGGTAGCCGAGACCCCAGAGAACATGATTCGGGGGTTTTTAACCCACCCCGCATTTGCGATCGCCGGTAATTAACCGTTTACCGGCGATCGCAAAAAAAAAAAGAAAAGCGATCTCTTTTTAATTTCTCTGTCCTCCGATGTGATCGCACATCGTAGGACAGAGAAAAGGGGTCCCAGGTGGCCCCCCAATACTCACCTAGCTCCCCCGATGCTCCTCGTGTCTCCCGGTGGGCGCCGCCATCTTCAAAATGGCGGGCGCATGCGCAGTGCGCCCGCCGGCCGGCACCGGGAGAATCTTTGGGGTCTCGGCTGCCGGGGGTAGCCGAGACCCCAAAGAGCATGATCGGGGTCGGTACTATCGACCCCTGTTTTGCGATCGCCGGTAATTAACCGTTTACCGGCGACGGCAAAAAAAAAAAAAAAAAAAAAAGTAAAGTGTAATTCTCTGTCCTCTGATGTGATCGCACATCAGAGGACAGAGAAATAGGGGGATTCGGGGACCCTAGCATACTCACCTAGGTCCCTGGATCCTCTTGCTGCTCCTCCTGGCCGCCGGCAGAAGAACATGGCGGACGCATGCCCAGTGCGACCGCCATCTGTCTCCATCTGCCGGCCGGCAGGAGAACAGCAGTTGGGGCTAAAATTAGGGTTAGGGGTAGGGTTAGGGGTAGGGTTAGGGGTAGGGTTAGGGGTAGGGTTAGGGTTAGGGCTAGGGTTAGGGCTAGGGGTAGGGCTAGGGTTAGGGCTAGGGTTGGGGCTAAATTTAGGGTTAGGGTTGGGGCTAAATTTAGGGTTAGGGTTGGGGCTAAATTTAGGGTTAGGCTTCTTTCACACTTACGTCGGTACGGGGCCGTCGCAATGCGTCGGCCCGACATACCGACGCACGTTGTGAAAATTGTGCACAACGTGGGCAGCAGCTGTAGTTTTTCAACTCATCCGCTGCCCAATCTATGTCCTGGGGAGGAGGGGGCGGAGTTACGGCCACGCATGCGCGGTCAGAAATGGCGGATGCGACGTACAAAAAAACGTTTCATTGAACGTTTATTTGTGCCGACGCTCCGCCAAAACACAACTGATCCAGTGCACGACGGACGCGACGTGTGGCCATCCGTCACGATCCGTCGGCAATACAAGTCTATGGGCAAAAAACGCATCCTGCGGGCACATTTGCAGGATCTGTTTCTTGTCCAAAACGACGGATTGCGACGGAATGCCAAACGACGCAAGTGTGAAAGTAGCCTTAGGGCTAGGGTTAGGGTTGGGGCTAAAGTTAGGGCTAGGGTTGGGGCTAAAGTTAGGGTTAGAGCTGGGATTAGGGTTAGGGTTTGGATTAGGGTTGGTATTAGGGTTAGGGTTGGCATTAGGGTTACGCTTGGGATTAGGGTTAGGTTTGGGATTAGGGTTAAGGTTAGGGTTGTGATTAGGGGTGTATTGGGATTAGGGTTAGGTTTGAGGTTAGGGTTGAGATTAGGATTAGGGGTGTGTTGGATTTAGGGTTTTGATTAGGGTTATGGTTAGGGTTGACATTAGGGTTGTTTTGGGGTAAGGGTTGTGATTATGGTTAGGGTTAGTGATTAGGATTATGGATCAGGTTGGGATTAGGGTTAGGGGTGTGTTGGGGTTAGGGTTGGAGCTAGAATTGGGGGGTTTCCACTGTTTAGGTACATCAGGGGGTCTCCAAACACGACAGCCAATTTTGCGCTCAAAAAGTCAAATGGTGCTCCCTCCCTTCTGAGCTCTGCCGTGCGCCCAAACAGTGGGTTACCCCCACATATGGGGCATCAGCGTACTCGGGATAAATTGGACAACAACTTCTGGGGTCCAATTTCTCTTGTTACCCTTGTGAAAATAAAAACTTGGGGGCTACAATATCTTTTTTGTGAAAAAAAAAATGTTTTTTTTATTTTCACGACTCTGCATTCTAAACTTCTGTGAAGCACTTGGGCATTCAAAGTTCTCACCACACATCTAGATAAGTTCCTTGGGGGGTCTAGTTTCCAAAATGGGGTCACTTGTGGGGGGTTACTACAGTTTAGGTACATCAGGGGCTCTGCAATCGCAACATAATGCCCACAGACCATTCTATCAAAGTCTGCATTCCAAAAAGGCGCTCCTTCCCTTCCGAGCTCTGCCGTGCGCCCAAACAGTGGTTTACCCCCACATATGGGGCATCAGCGTACTCGGGATCAATTGGACAACAACCTCTGGGGTCCAATTTCTCTTGTTACCCTTGTGAAAATAAAAACTTGGGGGCTACAATATCTTTTTTGTGAAAAAAAAAATATTTTTTATTTTCACGACTCTGCATTCTAAACTTCTGTGAAGCACTTGGGCATTCAAAGTTCTCACCACACATCTAGATAAGTTCCTTGGGGGGTCTAGTTTCCAAAATGGGGTCACTTGTGGAGGGTTTCTACTGGTTAGGTACATCAGGGGCTCTGCAAACGCAACATAATACCCGCAGACCATTCTATCAAAGTCTGCATTCCAAAACGGCGCTCCTTCCTTCCGAGCTCTGCCGTGCGCCCAAACAGTGGTTTAGCCCCACATATGGGGTACCAGCATACTCAGGACAAATTGGACAACAACTTTTGGGGTCCAATTTCTCTTGTTACCCTAGTGAAAATAAAAACTTGGGGGCTAAAAAATCTTTTTTGTGGAAAAAAAAAATATTTTTTATTTTCACGGCTCTGCATTATAAACTTCTGTGAAGCACTTGGGCATTCAAGGTTCTCACCACACATGTAGATAAGTTCCATGGGGGGTCTAGTTTCCAAAATGGGGTCTCTTGTGGGGGATTTCTACTGTTTAGGCACATCAGGGGCTCTCCAAACGCGACATGGCGTCCGATCTCAATTCCAGCCAATTCTACATTGAAAAAGTAAAACGGCACTCTTTCTCTTCCAAGCTCTGCGGTGCACCCAAACAGTGGTTTACCCCCCACATATTGGGTATCGACGTACTCAGGAGAAATTGCACAACAACTTTAGTGGTCTAATTTCTCCTGTTACCCTTGTGAAAATAAAAATTTGTGAGCAAAAAGATCATTTTTGTAGAAAAAATGCAATTTTTTTTTTCACGGCTCTACGTTATAAACTTCTGTGAAGCACATGGGGGTTCAAAGTGCTCGCCACACATCTAGATAAGTTCCTTAAGGGGTCTAGTTTCCAAAATGGTGTCACTTGTGGGGGGTTTCCACTGTTTAGGCACATCAGGGGCTCTCCAAACGCGACATGGCGTCCAATCTCAATTCCAGCCAATTCTACATTGAAAAAGTAAAACGGCACTCCTTCTCTTCCAAGCTCTGCGGTGCGCCCTAACAGTTGTTTACCCCCACATATTGGGTATCAGCGTACTCAGGAGAAATTGCACAACAACTTTTGTGGTCTAATTTCTCCTGTTACCCTTGTGAAAATAAGAATTTGTGGGCGAAAAGATCATTTTTGTGTAAACAAAAGCGATTTTTTATTTTCACGGCTCTACGTTATAAACTTCTGTGAAGCACTTGGGGGTTCAAAGTGCTCACCACACATCTAGATAAGTTCCTTAAGGGGTCTAGTTTCCAAAATGGTGTCACTTGTGGGGAGTTTCCACTGTTTAGGCACATCAGGGGCTCTCTAAACGTGACATGGCGTCCGATCTCAATTCCAGCCAATTCTGCATTGAAAAAGTCAAACGGCGCTCCTTCACTTCTAAGTTCTGCGGTGCGCCCTAACAGTGGTTTACCCCCACATGTGGGGTATTGGCGTATTCAGGAGAAATTGCATAACAAAATTTATGGTTACATTTCTGTTTTTTACACTTGTGAAAATAAAAAAAATGGTTCTGAATTAAGATGTTTGCAAAAAAAAGTTAAATGTTCATTTTTTCCTTCCACATTGTTTCAGTTCTTGTGAAGCACGTAAAGGGTTAATAAACTTCTTGAATGTGGTTTTTAGAACCTTGAGGGGTGTAGTTTTTAGAATGGTGTCACACTTCATTATTTTCTATCATATAGACCCCTCAAAATGACTTCAAATGTGATGTGGTCCCTAAAAAAAAATGGTGTTGTAAAAATGAGAAATTGCTGGTCAACTTTTAACCCTTATAACTCCCTAACAAAAAAAAATTTTGTTTCCAAAATTGTGCTGATGTAAAGTAGACATGTGGGAAATGTTATTTATTAACTATTTTTCATGACATATCTCTCTGATTTAAGGGCATAAAAATACAAAGTTTGAAAATTGCAAAATTTTAAAAATTTTCGCCATATTTCCGTTTTTTTCATAAATAATCGCAAGTAATATCGAAGAAATGTTACCACTAACATGAAGTACAATATGTCACGAAAAAACAATCTCAGAGTCAGCGGGATCCGTTGAAGCGTTCCAGAGTTATAACCTCATAAAGTGACAGTGGTCAGAATTGCAAAAATTGGCCTGGTCATTAAGTACCAAATTGGCTCTGTCACTAAGGGGTTAAATTAGGAGGGAAAGATACCTGAAGAAAGAGAGAGGTTAAATATTTTAGTCAGGTGAGCGGTGATCACTGGTGAGAGAGACTGCAGGGGAGGTGAAGGAATGAGGTCACTATTGCAGGCTGTAGGCCGAGCAGAAGTGTGGAGCTTGGAAACTTCTTCTTCTGAAACAGGCTCAAAGATGTCTAATAAGAGAAGTGAGGTGCTATAACTAACCACAGATATTTACTATGCCCATGCAACGCCGGGCTCTTCAGCTAGTGTGTGTATATATATATATATATATATATATATATATATATATACAGTGGGGCAAAAAAGTATTTAGTCAGTCAGCAATAGTGCAAGTTCCACCACTTAAAAAGATGAGAGGCGTCTGTAATTTACATCATAGGTAGACCTCAACTATGGGAGACAAACTGAGAAAAAAAAATCCAGAAAATCACATTGTCTGTTTTTTTAACAATTTATTTGCATATTATGGTGGAAAATAAGTATTTGGTCAGAAACAAACAATCAAGATTTCTGGCTCTCACAGACCTGTAACTTCTTCTTTAAGAGTCTCCTCTTTCCTCCACTCATTACCTGTAGTAATGGCACCTGTTTAAACTTGTTATCAGTATAAAAAGACACCTGTGCACACCCTCAAACAGTCTGACTCCAAACTCCACTATGGTGAAGACCAAAGAGCTGTCAAAGGACACCAGAAACAAAATTGTAGCCCTGCACCAGGCTGGGAAGACTGAATCTGCAATAGCCAACCAGCTTGGAGTGAAGAAATCAACAGTGGGAGCAATAATTAGAAAATGGAAGACATACAAGACCACTGATAATCTCCCTCGATCTGGGGCTCCACGCAAAATCCCACCCCGTGGGGTCAGAATGATCACAAGAACGGTGAGCAAAAATCCCAGAACCATGCGGGGGGACCTAGTGAATGAACTGCAGAGAGCTGGGACCAATGTAACAAGGCCTACCATAAGTAACACACTACGCCACCATGGACTCAGATCCTGCAGTGCCAGACGTGTCCCACTGCTTAAGCCAGTACATGTCCGGGCCCGTCTGAAGTTTGCTAGAGAGCATTTGGATGATCCAGAGGAGTTTTGGGAGAATGTCCTATGGTCTGATGAAACCAAACTGGAACTGTTTGGTAGAAACACAACTTGTCGTGTTTGGAGGAAAAAGAATACTGAGTTGCATCCATCAAACACCATACCTACTGTAAAGCATGGTGGTGGAAACATCAGGCTTTGGGGCTGTTTCTCTGCAAAGGGGCCAGGACGACTGATCCGGGTACATGAAAGAATGAATGGGGCCATGTATCATGAGATTTTGAGTGCAAACCTTCTTCCATCAGTAAGGGCATTGAAGATGAAACATGGCTGGGTCTTTCAACATGACAATGATCCAAAGCACACCGCCAGGGCAACGAAGGAATGGCTTCGTAAGAAGCATTTCAAGGTCCTGGAGTGGTCTAGCCAGTCTCCAGATCTCAACCCTATAGAAAACCTTTGGAGGGAGTTGAAAGTCCGTGTTGCCAAGCGAAAAGCCAAAAACATCACTGCTCTAGAGGAGATCTGCATGGAGGAATGGGCCAACATACCAACAACAGTGTGTGGCAACCTTGTGAAGACTTACAGAAAACGTTTGACCTCTGTCATTGCCAACAAAGGATATATTACAAAGTATTGAGATGAAATTTTGTTCCTGACCAAATACTTATTTTCCACCATAATATGCAAATAAATTGTTAAAAAAACAGACAATGTGATTTTCTGGATTTTTTTTCTCAGTTTGTCTCCCATAGTTGAGGTCTACCTATGATGTAAATTACAGACGCCTCTCATCTTTTTAAGTGGTGGAACTTGCACTATTGCTGACTGACTAAATACTTTTTTGCCCCACTGTATATATATATATATATATATATATATAATATAACGCTGGGAGCGTCACTCTGTCCGAAGCCTTTATAGACTGCGCAAGCGCCAGCGCAGTCTGGCCCCCACAGATTGACGCTCCCAGGAGATCTCGGTATGCGTAAACACTGAACGCACACCGCGATCTCCAACAGAGAAGCAGGGACCGCCAGGAGGGTAAGTATGAGCTATATTCACCTGGCCCCGTTCCACCGCTGCGCGCCGCCATCTTCCCGGTCCTCGGCCTGTGACCTTCAGTTCAGAGGGCGCGATGACGGGCTTAATGCGCGCCGGCGCCACCCTCTGACTGACCAGTCACAGCCAGAGGACCGGGAAGATGGCGGCGCGCAGCGGTGGAACGGGGCCAAGTGAATATAGTAAGTGCCGGGGGGCCTGAGCTGGCGGCGATACCGGCACCTGACCCCCACAGCGCGCTGGTGTCCCCGCCTGCTCAGGCCCCCCAGCACTCGGCGCCCAGTGACCATAGGTGAGTATGGTATTTTTTTTATTTATTGCAGCAGCATACGGGGCATATACAATGGAGCATCTTATGGGGCCATAAACCATAATGGAGCAGTGTACGGGGGCATATACAATGGAGCATCTTATGGGGGCCATAAACCTTTATGGAACAGCGTACGGGGCATACACTATGGAGCATCTTATGGGGGCCATAAACCATAATGGAGCAGTGTACAGGGCATATACTATGGAGCATCTTATGGGGGCCATAAACCATAATGGAGCAGTGTACGGGGGCATATACCATGGAGCAACTTATGGGGGCCATAAACCATTATGGAACAGCGTACGGGGCATACACTATGGAGCATCTTATGGGGGCAATAAACCTTTATGTAGCAGTGTACGGGGGCATATACTATGGAGCATCTTATGGGGGCCATAAACCTTTATGGAGCAGTGTACGGGGGCATATACTATGGAGCATCTTATGGGGGCCATAAACCTTTATGGAGCAGTGTATGGGGGCATATACTATGGAGCATTTTATGGGGGCCATCAACCTTTATGGAGCAGTGTATGGGGCATATACTATGGAGCATTTTATGGGGGCCATAAACCTTTATGGAGAAGCCTATGGGGCATATGGATGGGAGCAGCAAATTAAAGAACGGTGGCGCAGGATGGGAGCAGCACATGTCAGAATGGGGGCGCAGGATGGGAGCAGCACATGTCAGAATGGGGGCGCAGGATGGGAGCAGCACATGACAGGATGGGGACGCAGAATGGGAGCAGCACATGACAGGATGGGGACGCAGGATGGGTGCAGCACATGTCAGAATGGAGGCGCAGGATGGGAGCAGCACATGTCAGAATGGGGGCGCAGGATGGGAGCAGCACATGTCAGAATGGGGGCGCAGGATGGGAGCAGCACATGACAGGATGGGGACGCAGGATGGGAGCAGCACATGACAGGATGGGGGCGCAGGATGGAGCAGCACATACCAGGATGGAGACCATATACCAATATAAATGCTCGCCACCCGGGCGTAGAACGGGTTCAATAGCTAGTGTATATATATATATATATATATATATATATATATATATATATATATATATATATATATATATATATATATATATATATATATATATATATATATACACACACATACTATATGGTGGCCCGATTCTAACGCATCGGGTATTCTAGAATATGTATGTATATAGCAGCCACAGGCCACGTAGTATATGGGAGGCATGTAGTATATAGCAGACAAATAATGTGTGGCCTGTGCTATATACTATGTGGCTGCTATATACATGCATACATACATATTGTAGAATAGCCGATGAGTTAATACAGGCCACGCAGTATATAGCACAGCCCAAAAAGTATATATCACAGCCCACGTACTATACAACACAGCCCACACAGTATATAGCAGCCACGCAGTGTATAACACAGGGCACGTAGTATATAGCACAGCCCACGCAGTATATAACACAGCCCACGCAGTATATAACACAGCCCACGCAGTATATAACACTGTCCATGTAGTATATAGAAGCCATAGGGCACCATATCCCTGTTAAAAAAATAATTAAAATAAAAAAAAGTAATATACTCACCTGCCGGGGTAAGGCGAAGCTCTGGCGATACGCGCGCGGCTGCCGCCATCTTCCGTTCCCAGGATGCATTGCAAAATTACCCAGAAGACTTAGCAGTCTCGCAAGACCACTAAGTCTTCTGGGTAATTTTGCAATGCATCTCTGGGAACGGAAGATGGCGGCAGACGTGAGCGCATCGTCGGAGGACGGAAGGTGAGAATAGCAGGTTTTTTGTTTTTTTTAATTATTTTTAACATTACATCTTTTTACTATTGATGCTGCATAGGCAGCATCAATAGTAAAAAGTTGGGGACACAGCGGTAACGGAGTACATTACCCGCGGCATATCCACTCCATTTTTCGGTTGATGGGGGTTTGGGCTGCCTACTGAAGCTTAACGGGGCTAGTTGAGATGGCACATTAAAGGTGCGCCAGTCACATGGGGTTCACTGAAAGTTCAGACCATGCTGATGCCAGTGGTATCCATTTTTATCATTACCACCACCATGAAGAATACTCTGGAATAAGACATGGATGTGTATATATATTCAGATGACAGGTGATAGGCTTTCCACCTGTTGAGTTAGTGTGGAGTTGATGTGTTAAGTGGCAAGGGGAGAGAGGATTTATTTTTTGTAAAGAGACGTATGCATTAACTATGTGAGGACAATAAAGCTGGGTTTTGAAAAATGTTCCACTGAGTAGCAGACCTTCCCATGCCAACTTATCTAACCCAGAAGATGACTATAATGCTGTTCCAACCTAGTGCAGAATGGTACGTGTATCTCATATATCATCTAAAAATCACAATGCCTACAATTTGATGAACAAACAAGATGTCGCTACTTATCCAGTTGTTAAATCTTCAAGTCACAAGCGTTTTACAAATATATTCACAAGCCCCATAGGTAAGAACTATTTGAAGGCAAACCCGAAAGTGTTTGCATTGCTTAGTGATCTGCAGGAGTTTGCAGCTGTCGGGAGTGAGGCTAGGAACATGGCAATTGCTATATGAAGTAGTGTACCAATGGAGCAAAGCGCATCCTCAGCCAAAAACTCATCTAATGAAGTATTTTTAAACATCATTAACTTCAAACAGCTGCTGAAGAGCTACTGACAGCAGAGGGAATCATAGCATCCGCGTCCAGGACCGCACCGCTGGGATTCATCTCGCTGTGAGCGTCTTGATATGATAACATTAAGCAAGCAGCACCTTTGTGTTTTTTTTCTTTATTAGTATCATAGCTCTGTCTGTATTTCCTGAAAGGCTAATACCTCACATCATTGTATGGTAATTATATGTAACCTTGGCCAATACAAAGAGTAAATCATAAACGTCACAAATTGTCAAGAAGGCTACATTAAGTCCTAAGTGTGATGTGGAAAATCTACATATTGAGGGGAGAAGTTACACTTGAAGGACATGTTAGTAAATATAAATAACTAGCTGAAGAGCCCGGCGTTGCCTGGGCATAGTAAGTATCTGTGGTTAGTTATAGCACCTCACTTCTCTTATTTTCCCATCACGCCTCTCATTTTCCCAATCACATCTTTCATTTTCCCCCTCACATCTCTCATTTTCTCCCTCACACCTCTCATTTTCTCCCTCACTCCTCTCATTCCCCCCTAACACTTGTCATTTCGACCTCACATCTGTCATTTTCCGATCACTCCACTATTTTCCCTCACTCTTCTCATTTTGCACTCACACTTTTTCATTTTCACATCACACCTCTCATTTTCACCTCAGTATATACATGTTTGTCATCTCCTTTATATATAGTATACACCTGTATGTCATCTCCTGTATATAGTATATACTTGTATGTCATCTCCCCTGTATATAGTATATACCTGATGTGTGTTATCTCCCCTGTATATAGTATATACCTGTATGTCATCTCCTTCTATATATAGTATATACCTATATGTCATCTCCTCCTGTACATAGTATATACCTGTGTCATCTCCCCTGTATATAGTATATACCTGTATGTCATCTTCTATATATAGCATATACCTGTATGTCATCTCCTCCTGTATATAGTATATACCTGTAGGTCATCTGCTCCTGTATATAGTATATACCTGTGTGTCATCTCCTCCTGTATATAGTATATACCTGTATGTCATCTCCTCCTGTATATAGTATGTACCTGTATGTCATCTCCTCCTCTATATAGTATATACCTGTGTGTCATCTCTCCTGTATATAGTATATATCTGTGTGTCATCTCCCCTGTATATAGTATATACCTGTGTGTCATCTCCTCCTGTATCAGACCTCGTTCACACGTTATTTGGTCAGTATTTTTACCTCAGTATTTGTAAGCTAAATTGGCAGCCTGATAAATCCCCAGCCAACAGGAAGCCCTCCCCCTGGCAGTATATATTAGCTCACACATAGACATAATAAACAGGTCTTGTGACTGACAGCTGCCGTATTTCCTATATGGTACATTTGTTGCTCTTGTAGTTTGTCTGCTTATTAATCAGATTTTTATTTTTGAAGGATACCAGACTTGTGTGTGTTTTAGGGCGAGTTTCGTTTGTCAAGTTGTGTGTGTTGAGTTGCATGTGGCGACATGCATGTAGCGACTTTTGTGAGATGAGTTTTGTGTGGCAAGATGCGTGTAGCAACTTTTTGTGTCGAGTTGCATGTGACAGGTTAGTGTAGCAAGTTGTGTGCAGCAAGTTTTGCGCATGGCGAGTTTTGCGCGTGGCGAATTTTATGTGTGGTGCCTTTTGAGTATGTGCAAGTTTTGTGTGAGGCAACTTTTGCATGTGTTGCAACTTTTGTGCATGTGGCAATTTTTCCGCGTGTGCAAGTTTTGCGTGTGGCGAGTTTTCCATGAGGCGAGTTTTGCACTTGTGGAGAGTTTTGCGTGAGCCTAGTTTTTGCATATGGCGAGTTTTGCGCGTGGCGAGTTTTGAGTGGCGACTTTTGTGTTTCGACTTTTATGTGGTGAGGTTGGTGTATGTGTGGTGAAATGTGTGCTGAGGGTGGTATGTGTTCAAGCATGTGGTAGTGTGTGGCGCATTTTGTGTGTGTGTTCATATCCCCGTGTGTGGTGAGCATCTCTTGTCGTGGCCCCACCTTAGCAATTGTACGGTATATACTCTTTGGCGCCATCACTCTCATTCTTTAAGTCCCCCTTGTTCACATCTAGCAGCTGTCAATTTGCCTCCAATATTTTTCCTTTCACTTTTCCCCATTATGTAGATAGGGGCAAAATTGTTTGGTGAATTGGAAAGCGTGGGGTTAAAATTTCACCTCACAACATAGCCTATGACGCTCTCAGGGTCCAGACGTGTGACTGTGCAAAATTTTGTGGCTGTAGCTGCGACGCCTCCAACACTTTTCCTTTCACTTATCCCCATTATGTAGATAGGGGCAAAATTGTTTGGTGAATTGGAACGCGTGGGGTTAAAATTTCGCCTCACAACATAGCCTATGGCGCTCTCGGGGTCCAGACGTGTGACTGTGCAAAATTTTGTGGCTGTAGCTGCGACGCCTCCAACACTTTTCCTTTCACTTTTTCCCCATAATGTAGATAGGGGCAAAATTGTTTGGTGAATTGGAAAGCGCGGGGTTAAAATTTCACCTCACAACATAGCCTATGATGCTCTCGGGGTCCAGACGTGTGACTGTGCAAAATTTTGTGGCTGTAGCTGCGACGGTGCAGATGCCAATCCCGGACATACATACATACATACACACACATACACACACACATTCAGCTTTATATATTAGATAAGCAACTTTGTAATTACACTGAATTACTCATGTTGTATGGATACTGGCAGTATGACATTCGGAGACAGCGTGACCTATAGGCACAGTAAGTATGTGCTTATTGGCAGCCATGGGGTAAGGGAACTGTGGTGAAATATGTATATATCTATATGTGTATATCTATATGTGTGTAGTGACATATGTCTAGGGTTATATGTATATGTGTAACTAGCAGTAGTTGAACATCTGTCCTGGAACTGCAGGCCTCACAAAGTTCACAGCATACATATATTGAGAAGGCAGACTACTGTCTCCACTCTCGCCAGGGAGTCGTGCTGGGAACCAAGAAAAAGGGAAACATTTGACACCTCTTAGCTCTTTGAAGAGAGATCTCAATTACAGCCTGACACTATCTATTTGTGAGAACTTTTACACAGGGAATCTCAGAGCAAATAATATATTCTTTGGGGGAGCGGCCGTGGCCCAATCAAAAACAAGCAATTATGATATTAACCTGAGGGGCTGGTCTAGAAATCTGACCTCCAGAGAAATGCTATAAATTAGGCCTGTATACATAGAATCGTATTCACATGTGAGGGCAGCCTGGGAAGCTGATGTGTTCCACCAACTCCATATTCACCCCCCTCAGGGAGCAGAAAGCAGACTACAAAGTTAGATGATTTCTGTAAGTTGTCTCCTGTTTATTTTATACTGTTTTGCACACCTGTGTCTTTTTATTATATTTTTACACCTTTTTCTTACTGTAAGCACTGAACCTTTTTTGTATTAAAGTATAAAACTTTAACAGTTGAACCTCGTATGTTCTAAAGAATTAATACCCTTAAACTGCATGATCTTTATGAGTGGTAGACACTATTAGTAGTATTTCTGGGACTCATCGCCTGTGTATTTGGTGAGTGGTGGCAGCGTGTATGAGCGGGGTGTGTGGCCTGGTTGGTGTGGATTTATGCTCTCATTACAACATATGACAGAGGTTGAATGCTGGACTGAGAGAGGGGAGATAGATTAACCCTTGCAGGCACAACCCCAAGTCCAGTGCTGAGAGCAGGCACGTGACGAATTAGTGACACAACAGAGTGTGATCCGTCACAGGAACATTGATATATAAAAACACATTTAGGCCATGTATATTTATATATTAAACTAGATAGTGGCCCGATTCAAACGCATAGGGTATTCTAGAATATGCATGTCCACGTAGTATATTGCACAGCCCACGTAGTATATTGCCCAGCCATGTAGTATATTGCCCAACCACGTAGTATATTGCCCAACCACGTAGTATATTGCCCAGTCACGTAATATATTGCCCAGCTACGTAGTATATTGCCCAGTCACGTAATATATTGCCCAGCTACATATGTAACAGGTTAAAAAAGACTTAAAATAAAAAAATAAACATATACTCACCTTCCGAGGGGCCCCTTGTAGTCGTGGCGCCTGTGTGCGGTGCAGGCGGCAGCTTCCGGTCCCAGGGTTGGTATGAGGGAAGGACCTGTGATGATGTTGCGGTCACATGACCATGACATCATGGAAGGTCCTTCTCGCATAGCATCCTTGGCACCGGAGCCTGCTGCTTGCACTGCCGAGGTCACCGCGCACGTCAGAGGGTGAGAATAACTTTTTTTTTAATTATTATTATTATTTGCAACATTAGATCTTTTTACTATTGATGCTGCATACGCATCATCAATAGTAAAAAGTTGGTCACACAGGGTTAATAGCTGCATTAATAGAGTGTGTTACACCGCGGCATAACGCGGTCCATTAACGCTGCCATTAACCCTGACTGGAGGGGAGTATGGAGCGGGCACTGACTGCGAGGAGGAAGGAGCAGCCATTTTGCCACCGGACTGTGCCAGTCGCGGATTGGTCGTGGCAATGGTCGTGGGCGTTTTGCCACGACCAATCAGCGACTTGGATTTCCATGACAGACAGAGGCCGCGATCAATGACTATCCCGGACTCATTTATAATGTAGGCGTTAACTGTTCTGCAGAAACAGAAAAATGACACCCAAGAAGTCGTAAAGGAAAATCTGCTGGAACCTACGTTAGCCAGTCTCTTGGTACAGAAGAAGAGCAGTATTGTCAAGAGATGGCTCTCTACACCTTATTATCAGTGAACAGAAGCTGGAAACTTGGATCAGCTCAGTAGCTTCACTATATTCGTCTATATAGCAGAACATAAAGATTGCAGAGAAGTCTTAAAGGGAATCTGTCATTTGTTGTTTTGCTGAGTAATCTGAGAGCAGCATGATGTAAACACTGAGAGCCTGGGTCAAGTGATGTGCCCCTTACTGGGCTGTGCGCTGCTGTTTCAGTACAATTAATGTTTCAACAGGAGATTATCACTACAGGACTAGGTGCCTCACGCCCACCAGTAAACTGCTCTGTATAACCACATCCTCAAATGATTAGCAGCTTTCTGCCTATGCACAGTGTACACAAAAAGCTTCCAATCAGTGGTGTGTGCGGGGTAATACAGAGCTCAGCATTCAGAGAACTGCTAGATCTGCAGCTGAAAAAACAACAATTGTATCAACATGACAGCAAGCAGACCATCAAGTGACACATTGCTAGAATCAGGGTCTCAGCTCCTACATTATGCTGCTCTCAGATTACACAGCAAAGACCTGGTGACAGATTCTGTTAAAAATTCAGATTGCAGCATTGGGTTCTCGAATATTGCTCTTCACTTTTGGTCCCATACTGACCGGCTATCCAGGTGGGGATCACTTCAGACCTAATATTTAAAGCTATTTATGGGATTGTGTCCAGGACAATATACAGCCTGGTGAATGTAACCCTTACACGTGGATGGTTGAGTCTCTCATCACCCAGCCAATATTATATGGAAGTACCCTATTTTTTCCTTAAAATTGCAGCTTTTCCTCAATAAACATGCAGTCTCATGAGCATTGCTCATAACACCGCCTCCTCTATGGTGATAGCCTCTTCTGATGAATAGCAATATGTGTTCCACCTGCACCTTGGCAATACAGTCCGCAATGGAAGCCCTAAGGGATAATACCTGAAAATTAGGACACTATATTACGGACTACAGCATTTAATCAGAGCAGAAAGAAATTTTAAAGTCATATTTAAAGCATGGTCAACTTTATACACAGAGTCTAAGGTGTCAGCCATTCTGTGCCTATCAGCTCCTGAGGTGGTTATCCAGGACTATGTATTTTTTTCTACAATACTAAGCACTAACAGGCAGATAGTTGATACCTGCCCGTTGTGCCCGATACCAATCTCTGCCAGCACAGAGTGGTCACAGACTGCACCTGCCAGTGATTAAGCGGCTACACTTCTGCTCTACTTTGTTGATGCGGCCCAATTGCTAATGATATGATAATTAACAGCCAGCTCTCCGCTGCCTTACTGCGGGGAGCCGACTGTCAGTCAGCATGATGTCAGCAGTCACACTCTGTCGACAGAGCAGCCCGGAAGGAAAGCTGCTGTGTTGAAGTCGAGCTGCTAAAATGACAGCAGGAGTGATTAATCTGTAACATCTCTGAGCTGGCGCCGGATAGAAGTGGCAGGTAGTTGCATCTGTTAGCAACTAAATGTTTTTGCACCCTTAGTAAAAAAAAAATATATATATATATATATATATATATATATATATATATATATATATATATATATATATATATATATATATATATATTAGCCCCTTTTAAATCTGATGAAATTATGTTCCAGAGCTGCATTCAAGATTCTGCTTGGTGCATCCAATAGCACTTGAGTTACAAATACATCCTGTGACGCTAGTCACTTCTCACAGACAAGCTGGGTAATCAAAAGGTCCGAGGTCAGAAGCCAGGAGGGTACGTCAAAGACAGATGGGTGATACAAAACAATAGACAGGTCAATGTGCAGGGGTCAAAAGCCAGGAAGACAGTGGATCAAGCAGAGGGTCAGAGCAAACGGATTGTCATAAAAAAGTCCAAGGTCTGGCAGCAGTAGATCAGAGAACAGAGCAACAAGGCAATCTTACACCAGTGAGCATGAAGATACAATTGGCACTAGCCTGGGGCACAGAACTGGCTAAATAGCTAGGTAATTACCAGGAGACACCTGGATGAAGCTCAAGCAAGATCCAAACTCCAATTGGACGGCTAAACTGTCAATCAAGACGCTGCCAGCTCAGCACGCCTTAGCATCCAATTGGGCAACTGAGCTGTCCATCAAATACTGACAGATCAGCACGCCCTGGCTCTAAATTGGAAGACAGACAGTAATTCACTGCATCCAGACACACATCAGACAGAATAACAAATCTGCAGGTGGTTGGGCATCTAGGAAATAGCGACCACAATATTGTACAGTTTCACCTGTCTTTCACTAGGGGGACTTGTCAGGGAGTCACAAAAACACTGAACTTTAGGAAGGCAAAGTTTGACCAGCTTAGAGATGCCCTTAATCTGGTAGACTGGGACAATATCCTCAGAAATAAGAATACAGATAATAAATGGGAAATGTTTAAGAACATCCTAAATAGGCAGTGTAAGCGGTTTATACCTTGTGGGAATAAAAGGAATAGAAATAGGAAAAACCCAATGTGGCTAAACAAAGAAGTAAGACAGGCAATTAACAGTAAAAAGAAAGCATTTGCACTACTAAAGCAGGATGGCACCATTGAAGCTCTAAAAAACTATAGGGAGAAAAATACTTTATCTAAAAAACTAATTAAAGCTGCCAAAAAGGAAACAGAGAAGCACATTGCTAAGGAGAGTAAAACTAATCCCAAACTGTTCTTCAACTATATCAATAGTAAAAGAATAAAAACTGAAAATGTAGGCCCCTTAAAAAATAGTGAGGAAAGAATGGTTGTAGATGACGAGGAAAAAGCTAACAGATTAAACACCTTCTTCTCCACGGTATTCACGGTGGAAAATGAAATGCTAGGTGAAATCCCAAGAAACAATGAAAACCCTATATTAAGGGTCACCAATCTAACCCAAGAAGAGGTGCGAAACCGGCTAAATAAGATTAAAATAGATAAATCTCCGGGTCCGGATGGCATACACCCACGAGTACTAAGGGAACTAAGTAATGTAATAGATAAACCATTATTTCTTATTTTTAGGGACTCTATAGCGACAGGATCTGTTCCGCAGGACTGGCGCATAGCAAATGTGGTGCCAATATTCAAAAAGGGCTCTAAAAGTGAACCTGGAAATTATAGGCCAGTAAGTCTAACCTCTATTGTTGGTAAAATATTTGAAGGGTTTCTGAGGGATGTTATTCTGGATTATCTCAATGAGAATAACTGTTTAACTCCATATCAGCATGGGTTTATGAGAAATCGCTCCTGTCAAACCAATCTAATCAGTTTTTATGAAGAGGTAAGCTATAGGCTGGACCACGGTGAGTCATTGGACGTGGTATATCTCGATTTTTCCAAAGCGTTTGATACCGTGCCGCACAAGAGGTTGGTACACAAAATGAGAATGCTTGGTCTGGGGGAAAATGTGTGTAAATGGGTTAGTAACTGGCTTAGTGATAGAAAGCAGAGGGTGGTTATAAATGGTATAGTCTCTAACTGGGTCGCTGTGACCAGTGGGGTACCGCAGGGGTCAGTATTGGGACCTGTTCTCTTCAACATATTCATTAATGATCTGGTAGAAGGTTTACACAGTAAAATATCGATATTTGCAGATGATACAAAACTATGTAAAGCAGTTAATACAAGAGAAGATAGTATTCTGCTACAGATGGATCTGGATAAGTTGGAAACTTGGGCTTAAAGGTGGCAGATGAGGTTTAACAATGATAAATGTAAGGTTATACACATGGGAAGAAGGAATCAATATTACCATTACACACTGAATGGGAAACCACTGGGTAAATCTGACAGGGAGAAGGACTTGGGGATCCTAGTTAATGATAAACTTACCTGGAGCAGCCAGTGCCAGGCAGCAGCTGCCAAGGCAAACAGGATCATGGGGTGCATTAAAAGAGGTCTGGATACACATGATGAGAGCATTATACTGCCTCTGTACAAATCCCTAGTTAGACCGCACATGGAGTACTGTGTCCAGTTTTGGGCACCGGTGCTCATGAAGGATATAATGGAACTAGAGAGAGTACAAAGGAGGGCAACAAAATTAATAAAGGGGATGGGAGAACTACAATACCCAGATAGATTAGCAAAATAAGGATTATTTAGTCTAGAAAAAAGACGACTGAGGGGCGATCTAATAACCATGTATAAGTATATAAGGGGACAATACAAATATCTCGCTGAGGATCTGTTTATACCAAGGAAGGTGACGGGCACAAGGGGGCATTCTTTGCGTCTGGAGGAGAGAAGGTTTTTCCACCAACATAGAAGAGGATTCTTTACTGTTAGGGCAGTGAGAATCTGGAATTGCTTGCCTGAGGAGGTGGTGATGGCGAACTCAGTCGAGGGGTTCATGAGAGGCCTGGATGTCTTCCTGGAGCAGAACAATATTGTATCATACAATTATTAGGTTCTGTAGAAGGACGTAGATCTGGGGATTTATTATGATGGAATATAGGCTGAACTGGATGGACAAATGTCTTTTTTCGGCCTTACTAACTATGTTACTATGTTACTATGTTACATCCGTTACATTATATCTCAGCAAAAGCACAGTGAACGATGTTACTTTAGGGTAAGTAATGCAAAATATATTATTATATAACTATAGATACAAATTGTGTAACTGACTACGGACACTAAATACAGGGACATAAGCATAAAGCATTGTGTGACCATCGCCTACTTGGCGTAGATTGCCTTCTTAGACCATGTAAAAGGTGCTGAACCCCTGCTAGAAATTTGTGAGGATTCAGAATGATCTACTTGATCATTGGGAGCTTTAGTGTGTTCTGTAATGAGGTCCATGGTTTCCGAACAGCATATTTCTTGCTACATTTCTTACTATAATTTGCATAACATGTGTGTACAAGAAAAAGAATAATTCTAAAACTATGCTGAAATTTAACTTCGATAGAAAAGATGTGATGTGGAGAAGAATTCAGTAATATAGAAAAATACTAATAAAAAATAATATGTTTTCCATTTTATAGATACCGTAACTAATTTGGCCTATAACAAATACCCGTCCTCAAGAACTGCTGTAGTACAGGTACTTGTATTTATTCCACTGCAAATCAATTCACCAGGCGCTCGTGGCTGGCGGAGATTTGCAGAAGAGCAGATGTTAAATTGCTGCAAAAAGCCATAAACAAGCAGGCAGTTGACACATCAGCTGGACGCGCTTTGTGGCTTATGAGGGTTAAGTATTGTCAGAGGTCTCCTAAAATATGAATTGTAACAAGATCAGCGGCTCAATCTTACCATTATAGTTCATTTAGTCAGCTATGGAGGTCTCACCGGGGATGGCGGTAATTGCAGCCAGTGATGACATCATATGCTGTAGGACTGATCGCCATCTCACCGAGGGTCTGGCAGCTGGCTGACACAAGACGCAATCTGCTTACAGCCACTACGCACTCATCTGACTTTGGTAAACAGGATTTTCAGGGGCACTAGGATCATACATCACTTTATCTAATTACACCACGTAGAAAAGTTGGGATTTTCAAGCCTTTTTATAGTGAAGAAGAGTGCAGCAAAAACCAAACCTAAGAAGTGCCACATGCCACGTAAGAAACATTGAAGGAACTAGTAAAGGATATGGGGGCGCCTTTCACGGGTCATTTTTACTTATACTTAATTGCATGTATTTGGGGTTAAAAAAAAATCATTTTTGCAATTGGGTTTAATGAAAATGCTTCCAACCGTTGGCTTTTATAGTCTCTGTTTCCATTGTTGGCTGCTGGATGACGGTAAATGAGAATCCATCAGAGAAGCCATCTTATCTATCTTTTCTCAGCTTCTTTCTGGTGATTTCTGGTGATTTGTAACTAAATATTAAAACTTTGATGTGGTCTGGGGAGATAAATCAGCTTCAAGGAGCTCAGAAAAGACCTTTAAATATAGTTACAGGGTTTCCACATGTCAGAAGCTCACAGATGGATTCTTAGATACAGTAACTCTTTCTGCAGCCAGCAATAGAAACATAAGGTGTAGAAGGAAAACTAAAAATACAGTAATCTAATGAAGCACTCAATCTCCAAATTTTCCAGAGGAAATAAAGAGGTTTATTGATCTTTTAAAAATATAAGAAAAAGACTCAGGACATCCTGCAAAAACTTCTACACGTTTCGAACCTAGAATTATAGGAAAGAAACAAAATTAATATATTCCCTGCCATAAGTAAGTAAAGAACAAACGTGCATATAAATAACATAGGGTACTTAAAAAAAAAACACTGTTTTTGATTTTAGAAAAAAGGGTAAATATTATCCCATTCGGGAAGGTCTTAACCTCTAGTATTACGCTATGCGCACACGTTCAGGAATTTTCGCATTTTTTTCGCTATAAAAATGCAATAAAACCGCAAAAAAACCTATACATTAACCACTTTCTGACATTAGACTTACTATCCCGTCGAGTTGGGGTGGGCCCGTATGCCCACCGACGGGATAGTACGTCATAGCGATCGGCCACGCTCACGAGGGGAGCACGGCCGATAGCGGCCGGGTGTCAGCTGACTATCGCAGCTGACATCCGGCACTATGTGCCAGGAGCGGTCACGGACCGCCCCGGCACATTAACCCCCGACACACTGCGATCAAACATGATCGCAGTGTTCCGGCGGTATAGGGAAGCATCGCACAGGGAGGGGGATCAGGGATGTGTTTGGATTAGGGTTTCAGTTAGAATTGAGGTTCCCACTGTTTAGGCACATCAGGGCTCTCCAAATGCGACATGGCGTCCGATCTCAATTCCAGCCAATTCTGCGTTGAAAAAGTAAAACAGTGCTCCTTACCGTCTGAGCTCTCCCGTGCGCCCAAACAGGGGTTTACCCCAACATATGGGGTATCAGTATCAGGACAAATTGGGCAACAACTTCTGGGGTCCAATTTCTTTTGTTATCCTTGGGAAAATAAAAATTTGGGGGACTAAGAAAAAAACATGTTTGTGGGACAAAAAGGATTTTTTATTTTCACGGCTCTGCGTTATAAACTGTAGTGAAATATTTGGGGATTTAAAGTTCTCACAACACATCTAGATAAGTTCCTTGGGGGGTCTAGGTTCCAATATGGGCTCACTTGTGGGGTGTTTCTACTGTTTAGGTACATCAGGGGCTCTGCAAATGCAATGTGATGCCTGCAGACCAATCCATTTAAGTCTGCATTACAAATGGCGCCCCTTCCCTCCCGAGCTCTGCCATGTGCCCAAACGGTGGTTACCCCCCACATATGGGGTATCAGCGTACTCAGGACAAATTGCACAACAACTTTTGGGGTCCAATTTCTCCTGCTACCCTTGGGAAAATACAAAACTGGGGGCTTAAAAATTTTGTGGAAAAAAAAAGAATTTTTATTTTCACAGCTCTGCGTTATAAACTGTAGTGAAACACTTGGGGGTTCAAAGCTCTTACAACACATCTTGATAAGATCCTTAGGGGGTCTACTTTCGTAAATGGTGTCAGTTGTGGGGGGTTTCAATGTTTAGGCACATCAGGGGCTCTCCAAACGCAACATGGCGTCCCATCTCAATTCCAGCCAATTTTGCATTGAAAAGTCAAACGGCGCTCCTGCCCTTTTGAGCTCTGCCATGCACCCAAACAGTGGTTTACCCCCACATATGGGGCATCAGCGTAGTCAGGACAAATTGCTCAAGGTTTGGGGCACAATTTCTTCTGGTAACCTTGGGGAAATAAAAAATTGGGGGCAAAAAGTTCATTTTTGTGAAAAAATATGTTTTACTTTTACGGCTCTACATTATAAACTTCTGTGAAGCACTTGGTGGGTCAAAGTGCTCACCACACAACTAGATAAGTTCCTTAGGGGGTCTACTTTCTAAAATGGTGTCACTTGTGGGTGGGTTTCAATATTTAGGCACATTACTGGTTCTCCAAACGCAACATGGCGTCCCATTTCAATTTCAGCCAATTTTGCATTGAAAAGTCAAATGGTGCTCCTTCCCTTCCGAGCTCTGTCATGCCCCCAAACAGTAGTTTACCCCCACATATAGGGTATCCGGGTACTCAGGACAAATTGTATAACAACTTTTGGGGTTCATTTTCTCCTGTTACCCTTGGTAAAATAAAACAAATTGGAGCTGAAGTAAATTTTTTGTGAAAACAAATTAAATGTTCATTTTTTTAAACATTCCAAAAATTCCTGTGAAACACCTGAAGGTTTAATGAACTTCTTGAATGTGGTTTTGAGCACCTTGAGGGGTGCAGTTTTTAGAATGGTGTCACACTTGTTTATTTACTATCATATAGACCCCTCAAAATGACTTCAAATGTGACGTGGTCCCTAAAAAAAATGATGTTGTAAAAATGAGAAATTGCTGGTCAACTTTTAACCCTTATAACTCCCTAACAAAAAAATAATGTGTTTCCAAAATTGTGCTGATGTAAAGTAGACATGTGGGCAATGTTACTTATTAAGTATTTTGTGTGACATATCTCTGTGATTTAAGAGCATAAAAACTCAAAGTTGGAAAATTGCGAAATTTTCAAAATTTTCGCCATATTTATGCTTTTTTCACAAATAAACGCAGGTAATATCAAATAAATTTTACCACTTTAATGAAGTACAATATGTCACGAAAAAACAGTGTCAGAATCACCTGGATCCGTTGAAGCGTTCTAGAGTTATAACCTCATAAAGGGACAGTGGGCAGAAATGTGAAAATTGGCCCGATCATTACCATGCAAACCACCCTTGGGGGTAAAGGGGTTAAGCATCCTATTATTAGAATGCATTCTGCATTTTTTGTGCACATGCTGCGTTTTTTTCCGCGGCTGAATCACATTCTGGATCAAAATGCAGCATGTTCATTCTTTGTGCGGAATCGCGGGGATTCCACACACATAGGAATGCATTGATCCGCTTACTTTACGCATGTGGCTATGCCCACCATGTGGGAAGTAAGCGGATCGTGTGCGGTTGGTACCCAGGGTGGAGGAGAGGAGACTCTCCTCCAGGCCCTGGGAACCATATAATTGTTAAAAATAAATAATCATAAAAATCATGATATTCTCCGGCAGTCGTCCTCGGCTGTCTTCCCGCTCCTTGTGATGCTCGTGTTCCCAGTGATGCTTTGCGGCAATGACCTGTGATGACGTAGCGGTCTCGTGAGACCGCTACGTCATCTGGGGTCATTGCCGCTAGGCATTATTGGGAACGCGAGGATCGCGAGGAGCGGGAAGGCTGCCGGGGACGCCGGAAGGTGAGAGTATCATGATTTATTATTTTTAACATTATATATTTTTACTATTGATACTGCATAGACAGCATCAATAGTAAAAAGTTGTTCACACTTGTCAAGCACTATGTTTGACAAGTGTGACCAACCTATCAATCAGTTTTCCAAGCGATGATACAGATCGCTTGTAAAACGCTAGCATTCTGCATGCTAATTACGCTTGCAAAATGCTAGTGTTTACCGGGAAAACGCATGCCAATTCCGCATGTGTTTTTCCCATGGCAGGGAGTTTTGGAATTGCAGTGGAAATTCCGTACGTGTGCACATAGCCTTAAAATCCTACCATGTGTCAAAGCGTTGTCAATGTGAATAAAGGCCCAGCAGGACCAGGTCCCAACCATGGGAAGCTATAAACGTAATGCCCAGCTTAAAATAAGGGAGTCAAACCATTGTTGGCACCAAGTGCAAAAACCTAGAGCAAAACCGAAAGAAACTGGAGTATAACTTAGTACACCTGCAACGTGTAGGAGCATGTTCACACTGGCCACTATATACTGTTTTAGTCTTTTGTGAATAGAAGGCAAATGGTGCAAAATTTTTAATATAACCCAATTCCAAAATTGATTTTTAGAACCTAATAGTTGCATTTTGGTTAAAAAAAAAAATAATAAACATATCCTTTCAGATGTAATCAAACCAAAGAGACTGAAAGTGACAATCAGCAAAAAACAGACTACAAATAACAGATGCAGAAAGGAGAAGGCTGCAAGGCTCACTTTGTTTCTGCACTGTGTACAAGTGACTCTTGATGGGGTACACAGAACACTTAACGCTCTTGCATAAGGTCACAGAGCGATTGTGAATTGCAGAATTCAGAGACGAGAATGACTCAACCATTACGTTGCTTTGAGACGGCAGAAGAGAGCGGTAATAGGAGCCGAGGAGAGCAGGAAAAGGATGCTAGAAGGAGATTAAAAAGGCAACAAAGGTAATGTTCTGTGTTTTCCTCTAATTACACATGAAGAAATAACACATTTTAATTATACATTTGGAGTTGGTTAGTGTACTTGAAGCACTTGAAAATCTTTATTACTTTGCTGCAGAAGCATGGCTAAGAGGAGAGTTGGCTCATTGTGCTGAAAAGTAGCAAGCAAAGACTTCTAGTATTAGATGAGATGGATAAATATGCCGAGACTGATGGGAATAGACCAGTCTTCACTGTATCAGACTGTCCTAAAACTTAGAGGGAGTCTGTCAGCCCAATCTGACAGTATAAACTCAGTATGTAGCTTCAAAGTTTTTAGCCTCTTAATATATTGCAATCATCATATTACCGTATACAGCACGGTGTACTTATAATTGCTCATTTTACCTTTCTACCCAGTAAACTCTTCTCTTTTTTTTTTGCTCTATGTAGAAATAGGAAGTCTCTTTTCCCTGCAGAAATCATTCTCCTTTTCTACTTTTGACCCAGCTGCTTCCTCCTTCCCCCTGGCCAGGGACATCTGCATTGACTGGACTCATGCAGGGAATATAGACCTCCTGTTTCTACATAGAGCGTAATGGAAAACAAAAGAATCAGCTGGGTAGAAAGGCAAAATGAGCAATTGTAAGCACACCGCACTATATGATACATAAAACAGAAAAATTGCAATATATTAAGATGACAAAAACTTTGACGGGAGGAGTGCTTCCTCAATTTTGTAATCATTGCTTTGGTTCTGCAGAAACTGAAGATTGTTTTAATATGCTAATTAGGGTGCTCAGAGCACTCTCTGTGTGGCCAAGAGGCTCAGTACACTTTTCTGGTGATTGCTAGTGCTTGTTTGGAGAAAGCAGAGCCAGTTATAGACAAATTGGGGACCTGGGTGAAATTTAAAGTAGGGCCCCAATTCCGAAACATTCCACCAACAAGATTGTAACAGTCAAGGAATATACAACATTCGAAAATTTATCGTCTATTTGTACATCATACCTCACAAGCAGCAGAACAAAAAAAAATGATAAAAAAGTCATATGTTCCCCAATGAACTCCGCTAAGTTCCCTCTGGTTTCAGTGTCGATGCTCCAATGTCCCTGCTGCTCATTATTTACTTTACAGCTACAAGGTACAGCCACAAAATCACTGGTGCAATCAATAGTGAACACTGCGTGCAATGCTCATGGTCTAATGATAATTAAAGGGCCTGTGGCCAGCAAAACGGGTCCTGCAGCTCAAATACTGTGTTGCCTGAGAATCTGCTCAGGAGCCGAAGGAAAAGACATTGGAGGTCCCCACCCCTGCTCCTTACCTAGGTAACTGGCTACTCTGAAGGGGGGCCAGTAACCTAGGTAATTAGCAGGATTTTTAATAAGAGATACCGTATTTTGTGGATTATAAGACACTCCGGATTATAAAACACACCCCAAATTTTGAGGAGAAAAATAGGATGCAACCTTTTTTAACCCCTTCCCGACCTATGACGCCACGTAGGCGTCATGAAAGTCGGTGCCAATCCGACCCATGACGCCTGTGTGGCGTCATGGAAAGATCGCGTCCCTGCAGGCCGGGTGAAAGGGTTAACTCCCATTTCACCCGATCTGCAGGGACAGGGGGAGTGGTAGTTTAGCCCAGGGGGGGTGGCTTCACCCCCTCGTGGCTACGATCGCTCTGATTGGCTGCTGAAAGTGAAACTGCCAATCAGAGCGATTTGTAATATTTCACCTATTATAACGGGTGAAATATTACAATCCAGCCATGGCTGATGCTGAAATATCATCGGCCATGGCTGGAAATACTAATGTGCCCCCCCCCCAGCCCCCCGATCTGGCCGGTACACTGCTCCGGCTCCCCTCCGTCCAGTGCTCCGCTCCCCCCCGTGCTTTTGTCCGCTCCCCCCGTGCTCCAATCACCCCCCGTGCTCCAATCACCCCCCGTGCTCCGATCCACCCCCCGTGCTCCATTCCAGCCCCCCCGTGCTCCGTTCCACGCCCCCCGTGCTCCGTTCCACCCCTCCCGCGCTCCGATTCCCCCCCCGTGCTCCGATCCCCCCCCGTGGTCCCCCCCACCCCATCATACTTACCGATCCAGCCGGGGTCCCGTCCGTCTTCTCCCTGGGCGCGGCCATCTTCCAAAATGGCGGGCGCATGCGCAGTGTGCCCGCCGAATCTGCCGGCCGGCAGATTCGTTCCAAAGTGCATTTTGATCACTGAGATAGATTATATCTCAGTGATCAAAATAAAAAAAATAATAAATGACCCCCCCCCCCCCTTTGTCACCCCCATAGGTAGGGACAATAAAAAAATAAAGAATTTTTTTTTTTCCACTAATGTTAGAATAGGGTTAGGGTTAGTGGTAGGGTTAGGGGTAGGGTTAGGGTTAGGGTTAGGGGTAGGGTTAGGGGTAGGGTTAGGGGTAGGGTTAGGGCTAGGGGTAGGGTTAGGGTTTTGGTATGTGCACACGTATTCTGGTCCTCTGCGGATTTTTCCGCTGCGGATTTGATAAATCCGCAGTGCTAAACCGCTGCGGATTTATGGCGGATTTACCGCGGTTTTTCTGCGCATTTCACTGCGGTTTTACAACTGTGATTTTCTATTTGAGCAGTTGTAAAACCGCTGCGGAATCCGCACAAAGAAGTGACATGCTGCGGAATGTAAACCGCTGCGTTTCCGTGCAGTTTTTCCGCAGCATGGGCACAGCGATTTTTGTTTCCCGTAGGTTTACATTGAACTGTAAACTCATGGGAAACTGCTGCGGATCCTCAGCGTTTTCCGCAGCGTGTGCACATACCTTTAGAATTAGGCTATGTGCACACTGTGCGGATTTGGCTGCGGATTGGCCGCTGCGGATTCGCAGCAGAGTTCCATCAGGTTTACAGTACCAAGTAAACATATGAAAAACCAAATCCGCTGTGCCCATGGTGCGGAAAATACCGCGCGGAAACGCTGCGTTGTATTTTCCGCAGCATGTCAATTCTTTGTGCGGATTCCGCAGCGTTTTACACCTGTTCCTCAATAGGAATCCGCAGGTGAAATCCGCACAAAAAACACTGGAAATCCGCGGAAAATCCGCAGGTAAAACGCAGTGCCTTTTACCCGCCGATTTTTCAAAAATGGTGCGGAAATATCTCACACGAATCCGCAACGTGGGCACATAGCCTTAGGGTTAGGGTTATGGCTACAGTTGGGATTAGGGTTAGGGGTGTGTTGGGGTTAGTGTTGGAGTTAGAATTGAGGGGTTACCACTGTTTAGGCACATCAGGGGTCTCCAAACGCAACATGGCGCCACCATTGATTCCAGCCAATCTCGTATTCAAAAAGTCAAATGGTGCTCCCTCACTTCCGAGCCCTGACGTGTGCCCAAACAGTGGTTTACCCCCACATATGGGGTACCAGCATACTCAGGACAAACTGCGCAATAATTACTGGGGTCCAATTTCTACTGTTACCCTTGTGAATCAAAAAAAATGCTTGCTAAAACATAATTTTTGAGGAAAGAAAAATGATTTTTTATTTTCACGGCTCTGCGTTGTAAACGTCTGTGAAGCACTTGGGGGTTCAAAGTGCTCACCACATATCTAGATAAGTTCCTTGGGGGGTCTAGTTTCTAAAATGGGGTCACTTGTGGGGGTTTCTACTGTTTAGGCACACCAGGGGCTCTGCAAACGCAACGTGACACCCGCAGACCATTCCATCAAAGTCTGCATTTCAAAAGTCACTACTTCCCTTCTGAGCCCCGACGTGTGCCCAAACAGTGGTTTACCCCCACTCATGGGGTATCAGCGTACTCAAGAGAAACTGGACAACAACTTTTGGGGTCCAATTTCTCCTGTAACCCTTGGGAAAATAAAAAATTCTGGGCTAAATAATTATTTTTGAGGAAAGAAAACGTATTTATTATTTTCACGGCTCTGCATTATAAACTTCTATGAAGCACTTGGGGGTTCAAAGTGCTCACCACACATCTAGATAAGTTCCTTTCGGGGTCTAGTTTCCAAAATGCGGTCACTTGTGGGGGGTTTCTACTGTTTAGCCACATCAGGGGCTCTGCAAACGCAACGTGACGCCCACAGAGCATTCAATCAAAGTCTGCATTTCAAAACGTCACTACTTCACTTCCGAGCCTCGGCATGTGCCCAAACAGTGGTTTACCCCCACATATGGGGTATCAGCGTACTCAGGAGAAACTGGACAACAACTTTTGGAGTCCAATTTCTTCTGTAACCCTTGGGAAAATAAAAAATTCTGGGCTAAATAATTATTTTTGAGGAAAGAAAACGTATTTATTATTTTCACGGCTCTGCATTATAAACTTCTATGAAGCACTTGGGGGTTCAAAGTGCTCCCCACACATCTAGATAAGTTCCTTTGGGGGTCTAGTTTCCAAAATGGGGTCACTTGTGGGGGGTTTCTACTGTTAAGCCACATCAGGGGCTCTGCAAACGCAACGTGACGCCCACAGAGCATTCCATCAAAGTCTGCATTTCAAAACGTCACTACTTCACTTCCGAGCCCCGGCATGTGCCCAAACAGTGATTTACCCCCACATATGGGGTATCAGCGTACTCAGGAGAAACTGGACAACAACTTTTGGGGTCAAATTTCTCCTGTTACCCTTGGGAAAATAAAAAATTGCAGGCTAAGAGATCATTTTTGAGAAAATAATTTTTTTTTTTTTTTTTTCATGGCTCTGCGTTATAAACTTTTGTGAAGCACTTGGGGGTTCAAAGTCCTCACCACACATCTAGATTAGTTCCTTTGGGGGTCTAGTTTCCAAAATGGTGTCATTTCTGGGGGATCTCCAATGTTTAGGCACACAGGGGCTCTCCAAACGTGACATGGTGTCCGCTAATGATTGGAGCTAATTTTCCATTTAAAAAGCCAAATGGCGTGCCATCCCTTCCGAGCCCTGCCGTGCGCCCAAACAGTGGTTTACCCCCACATATGGGGTATCAGCGTACTCAGGACAAACTGGACAACAATATTTGGGGTCCAATTTCTCCTATTATCCTTGGCAAAATAGGAAATTCCAGGCTAAAAAATCATTTTTGAGGAAAGAAAAATTATTTTTTATTTTCATGGCTCTGCGTTATAAACTTCTGTGAAGCACCTGGGGGTTTAAAGTGCTCAATATGCATCTAGATAAGTTCCTTGGGGGGTCTAGTTTCCAAAATGGGGTCACTTGTGGGGGAGCTCCAATGTTTAGGCACACAGGGGCTCTCCAAACGCGACATGGTGTCCGCTAACAATTGGAGCTAATTTTCCATTCAAAAAGTCAAATGACGCGCCTTCCCTTCCGAGCCCTGCCGAGTGCCCAAACAGTGGTTTACCCCCACATATGAGGTATCGACGTACTCAGGAGAAATTGCCCAACAAATTTTATGATCCATTTTATCCTACTGCCCATGTGAAAATGAAAAAATTGAGGCGAAAATAATTTTTTTGTGAAAAAAAAGTACTTTTTCATTTTTACAGATCAATTTGTGAAGCACCTGAGGGTTTAAAGTGCTCACTAGGCATCTAAATAAGTTCCTTGGGGGGTCTAGTTTCCAAAATGGGGTCACTTGTGGGGGAGCGCCAATGTTTAGGCACACAGGAGCTATCCAAACGCGACATGGTGTCCGCTAACGATGGAAATAATTTTTCATTCAAAAAGTCAAATGGCGCTCCTTCCCTTCCGAGCCTTACCATGTGCCCAAACAGTGGTTTACCCCCACATGTGAGGTATTGGTGTACTCAGGAGAAATTGCCCAACACATTTTAGGATCCATTTTATCCTGTTGCCTATGTGAAAATGAAAAAATTGAGGCTAAAAGAATTTTTTTGTGAAAAAAAAGTACTTTTTCATTTTTACGGATCAATTTGTGAAGCACCTGGGGGTTCAAAGTGCTCACTATGCATCTAGATAAGTTCCTTGGGGCGTCTAGTTTCCAAAATGGGGTCACTTGTGGGGGAGCTCCAATTTTTAGGCACACGGGGGCTCTCCAAACGTGACATGGTGTCCGCTAAAGAGTGGAGCCAATTTTTGATTCAAAAAGTCAAATGGTGCTCCTTCCCTTCCAAGCCCTGCCGTGCGCCCAAACAGTGATTTACTCCCACATATGAGGTATCAGCATACTCAGGACAAATTGGACAACAACTTTCGTGGTTCAGTTTCTCCTTTTACCATTGGGAAAATAAAAAAATTGTTGCTAAAAGATAATTTTTGTGACTAAAAAGTTAAATGTTCATTTTTTCCTTCCATGTTGCTTCTGCTGCTGTGAAGCACCTGAAGGGTTAATAAACTTCTTGAATGTGGTTTTGAGTACCTTGAGGGGTGCAGTTTTTAGAATGGTGTCACTTTTGGGTATTTTCAGCCATATAGACCCCTCAAACTGACTTCAAATGTGAGGTGGTCCCTAAAAAAAATGGTTTTGTAAATTTCGTTGTAAAAATGACAAATCGCTGGTCAAATTTTAACCCTTATAACTTCCTAACAAAAAAAAATTTTGTTTCCAAAATTGTGCTGATGTAAAGTAAACATGTGGGAAATGTTATTTATTAACTATTTTGTGTCACATATCTCTCTGGTTTAACAGAATAAAAATTCAAAATGTGAAAATTGCGAAATTTTCAAAATTTTCGCCAAATTTCCGTTTTTATCACAAATAAACGCAGAATTTATTGACCTAAATTTACCACTAACATGAAGCCCAATATGTCACGAAAAAACAATCTCAGAACCGCTAGGATCCGTTGAAGCGTTCCTGAGTTATTACCTCATAAAGGGACACTGGTCAGAATTGCAAAAAACGGCAAGGTCTTTAAGGTCAAAATAGGCTGGGTCATGAAGGGGTTAATAAAATGGTGGTGATTCATATAATCCTTGTCTTTTATTGATTAACGGGGGGTGGTGGCTGCGGTGAAGCGGGTCTCAGGGTCACTTCTGCCGATGGCAGGAGTGGGGCGATGAGGCAGGCTGCAGGCTGGGATGAGGGGGTGTTTGGATGTGCAGCACGCTGCTGTGGGTGTCCGACGGTGCTGCGGGGAGTGTCTGGCGGTGGTGCGGGGGCTCTGCCGACATTTTGTGAAAGGCCAGAGCCCCCTGCAGTTCCATGGTTTCCTATACGGTGGACTCCAGGAAAATGTCTGCCGGGGGGCGGCGCATGCGCAGATGGAGATCTCGGCACCAAGATTTTGGGAAATGAGATCTCAGCGCTGATTACTAGCTCTGTAAAGCTGCCATTTTGACACCTCTACATGCTCCCAGGAGATTCCCCCCCTGTGGCTGAGTTCCTGTGATGAGATCAGGCAGATGCTCTATCCTTCCTGTGGAGACAATATATGGATTTAGGCTTAACCATTTGTTCTACTGACATTACTTAACCTTACAACTGTATACTTTCTTCACATCTTTGAACAAAAGATATTGTTTGAATGTCTTCATTTTGAATTTTTGAATTGTATTATTATCAATAATTATCTGCATTTGTCTAGATGCCAAATGAGAATCTGGCAGTCACAAGCACCCTGCTCTATATACAAATATTAATCATCAAAGGGAAAAAATTGTAGTTATTCTAGAAGTCCTGGAAAATGAAGGCTACTGCAGAATGATTGTAGTGAAATGAATATCATGGTGCCAACGTAGAGAAAGCAGATAAAAGCTTTTGAAAGGTCAAAACGCTTAACTCCCAATCAATTGTTACTTTTCGTTTGACATCTGGAAGTAAATCCTCCTGTGTTTGGATCGTAACTGCTGAGTAAGGAGTAAAGTGGAAGAGGCTGGGAATGATAAGAAGTTTACTTTCACTATATTTATTTACAGACGCATTTATCTAAAGGCGGAATTTCTTTATACTCTGTATTCTGAGCCAGCAACAATAATAAGCTCCACTCAAAAGAATTATTTACGTGAAAATGGATAGAGGCAGCGGAGCAGCAAACAATACTCGTGTTCATTTACTGTTAAACGGCATCTCTATTTACCTGCGGATGTAAATGAAAGTCATAAAGTATTAAAAAAAGAGTAAGGCAAAGTTCCGACCATGAGTATTTGCTGCAGTTTTGACTGCATAGTTTAGCTGACCAAAAAAAATAAACATTATTTTTAGAAATCTCATGACCACTGTGATTTTTTTACGCAGTGTTTTTGAAATTTGCAACATGTCAATTTCTCTTGGGGTAAAAATGCATTTTGTTTGAGGATTTTCTCCAAAACCGCACTGTGTTTCCACACTGAAAATGCTCTAGAAACGCATGGATTCTGCAAGTGACTTTATCACTAACATTTTAACGCAGATTTTGCAGCGTTTTTTCTGTATTTTCAGGATCAAAAAAGTTTAGCTTTGATGATGAGGTATTGCTGTAATTGTACTTAGCAATTCTACCACATGCGAAACTGCTTTAAAAAAAATTCCTGAATTGGTGGATTTTGCTCATTCTGCATTCAAAAATTAGAATAGAAAGCGACAAACTGTTATTTGCCCGAAAATGGTGGAAATAAAAACATCAACTCGTCCCACAAAAAACAACCCTTGTATGACTCCGTTGGCAGAAATATGGAAAAATTATAGCTCTCAAAATATGGTGATGCAAAACCGTCTTAGTGTAGGACAGCAGCCAAACAGAAAAAAACTATATAAATTTGGTATCGCTGTAATTGCACCGATTCAAAGAATAAAGTCATCTAATTGATTATATTGCACAAGGAATGGCGTAAAAAATGAATAAAACTAATTCTTAACCTGCAGTTGATTAGTTCATTCTGCCTCCCAAAGATCACAGTAAGTCTCGGCTCACATTTATCCTGCACTCTGTGCTGAGCGCTTACACCAGAGTTGGCATGTAAATCTTTAAAATAGGTGATTCAGATGGAGCCCCAGTGGAAGATTCTCTATAATGAGACAAATGGAGGCACTGTGGATGCTGTCTAGCCTGTGATCCGGCGGCATCCGTCTTTTTAGGCGTGCATAAAATCTAGGTGGACGACAGTTTTCTGCACTTCGGAAAATAAAGATGCCTCTGAGCAGAGGCTGGAAAGTTCAGAGTATTTCTGCTGTCTCATTAAAGTGAATGGATCGGTCCTGTGAAAGTAAGGTAATCTGGCATATATTAGGAGGTCCTGGACAGGAGATAAGCCCAAGGTCTTCCACATGTTTGAATAGGGCGCTCGACACTTGCCGACATTGGTCCTTAGGCTTACACGATGACTCATATAATTTCACTTAATGTACGGGGTCTTAATTCCTCAAGGAAGAGAAGACCTACCTTGCAGGAGATTAGGTCTCAGAAAGCAAAGGTAGTGTTTCTACAAGAGACACATTATGACCAAACAGACACATTTAAGTTCACACTAAATTCTTTTCCCCTGGCCTACTCTGCTTACAATGACAGTAAGAAGGTTGGAGTAGTGATTTTGTTGTATTCAGATTGGCCACTATAGGTGACTGAAGCTCATATTCAGGGGGCATATTTGAGGTGTTGGAAGCACTTCAGAAGGGTAAGCCAACCACTTCATGTAATATGTGTGCACCAAACATGTGTCTGATCCGTTTTTACAAAAGGTTCTCACCTTACTTCACAAATTGCATCTAACGGTACCAATAGTGGGTGGAGACTTTAACATGCCTTTTTCACAGGTTTTTAATAGACACTAATTAGGGGACAGTTTGCCTCCACAAAACCTAGTCAGGTTAGCGTTGCAATTTAGCAAATGGATTAGGGCCAACTCCTTGCCTCACAATACACATACATGAATAGATTATATATATATATATATATATATATATATATATATACACATATATACATATACATATATATATATTAACTTTTAGAATTTTGAAAAAGATGGAGATGGAACAAATCACTTGGTCCGATCATGCCCCAATTTTGTTGGACCGAAAGTCTTCTCAGCCATTAACTCGGCCAGCCACTTGCATCTGAATGAGTTTCTTTTCAAAGACTTCAACATTAGGAAAACTCTACTTGAGCATCTGACTTTTTCCACCTACATATGGGGCTCAGTTTCTTTTCTTTCAATGCTGTGGGAGGCTCATAAGGTAGTAATGAGGGCTCATTGTATAAAAGAGGGTTGCAAATTGAAAAAAAAAAAAGAACATAAACAAACTGCATCTCCTTCTCTGCAGGTTTTGAGAAGGGTGGTAGTGATTAGAAATAAGTTGAAAGACCTATCTATGCAAAAGGTAGAGAAACTACTTTTATACGCAAAGCAAAAATACTATGAAAAGGGCAATAAAGCGCATACACTATTGGCAAGGAAATTGAAGGAGAGGGCTTTGTCCTTGAATCCCCAAGCAATAAGCTCCTTCACAAACTGAACCACCAGTTCCCAAATATTTGGTAAATGCTTTGAATGATTGTCCCTTTAAACCAGATAGTCATACCATAGAAAAGAATTAATAAATAACATTTCCCTCATGTCTGCTTTACATCAGCACCATTTTTAAAATGCTCTTTTATTTTGTTAGCATTTAAGGAAGTTTAAAATTGTAGCAGTAAGTTTTCATTTTTTCAAGGAAATTTACAAAACTTATTTTTTTAGGGACCTCTCCAGATTTGAAGTGACTTTGGGGGACCTATATATTTAAAAAAAAACAAAAGTGATACCATTTTAAAAACATCACCCCCTGACATATTGAAAACTACTGTCAGGTAGTTTATTTACCCTTCAGTTGATTTTCAGGAATTAATGCAACGTGACATGACAGGAACGAAGAAATGTATTTTTACCACGTAAGGCTACTTTCACGCTAGCGTTTTTTGCAATACGTCGCAATGTGTCGTTTATGGGAAAAAACGCATCCTGCAAAGTTGTTAACATTAGCGACGCATTGCGACGCATTGACACACGTCGCAACCGTCGTGTGACAGTTGCGCCGTGTTGTGGCGGACCGCCGGGAGCAAAAAACGTTACATGTAACGTTTTTTGCTGCCGACGGACCGCCTTTTCCGACCGCGCATGCCCGGCCGGAACTCCGCCCCCACCTCCCTGCACCTTACAAGGGGTAGCGGATGCGCAGGAAAAATGCATCCGCTGCCTCCTTTGTGCGGCACATTCACTGCTAGCGTCAGAACCTCGGCCTGACGCACTGCGACGGGCCGAGTCCGACACTAGTGTGAAAGTAGCCTAAGTGATGCTAAGTTCTGAACAGGCCACTGTAGCCGTCAGACTCTAAGGCCGCTATTTGGCCATGAATTGCCATGGCGAACATCAGAACCACACAATCATGATTTCTGGGTGCTGATGGGAATAAAGAGGGAGAAGCCACACTCTGTTAACCATTTATATGATGTAGTCACTACTGACAGAAGCATCTAAGGGGATAAACAGATATGGATGGTGACAACACTGATCATGGCTGGTGCGCTGGTGCAGCAAGCTGTCAGCTATAGTGTAGTGGACAGCCGACAGCTGCTGGATTGTCACCTGTATGGGGCGGCTATTCTCTTATATCTCAGGTCAGTAAAAAGATGTATCGGCGGTTATTAAAGGTTTAAGGTTATAAGAATTTTAAAGTTTGAAAATTGGGAAATTTTCTAAATTTTTGCCAAATTTCCGATATTTTCACAAATAAACACACGTCATATCGAACAAGTGTTACCACTATCATGAACTACAATATGTCACGAAAAAACAATCTTAGAATCGTTGGACTCCGCTGAAGCGTTCCAGAGTTATTTACCTCGTAATGTGACAGTGGTCAGAGTGAAAAAAAAATGAGTCCCCGTCAGTAACCTACAAAGTTGCTCAGTCCTTAAGAGGTTCAAGTAAAATCAATCTACTATATAATTGTCTAAGGGTCACTTCCGTCTTTCTGTCTGTCCTTCTGTCACGGTTATTCATTCGCTGATTGGTCTCGCCAGCTGCCTGTCATGGCTGCCGCGATCAATCAGCGACGGGCACAGTCCGGAAGAAAATGGCCGTTCCTTACTCCCTGCAGTCAGTGCCTGTCGCCTGCATACTCCCCTCCGGTCATCGTTAACAGAGGGTTAATGCCGGTGATAACGGACCGCGTTATGCCGTGGGTAATGCACTTTGATACCGCCGCTATTAACCCTGTGCGTCCCCAACTTTTGTCTATTGACGCTGCCTATGCGGCATCAATAGTAAAAAATGTAATGTTAAAAATTATTTTAAAAAAAACAAACAAAAACCTGCTATACTCACTCTCCGTAGTCGCTCGCGCCGGCCGTCATCTTCCGTTGCAGGTTCCGGTGGCAAAGATGTTATGGGAGAAGGACCTGCCATGATGTCACGGTCATGTGACCGCGACATCATCACAGGCCCTGCGCGCCTGCACTAGAAAGACCTGCCATGACGTCACGGGCATGTGACCACGACGTCATCACAGGCCCTGCGCTCATACCAACCCTGGGACCGAAAGCTGCCGTGGACTTCAAGGGGCCCTCGGAAAGATGAGTATATGTTTATTTTTTATTTTTTAACCTGTGACAAACCTGGCTGGGCAATATACTACGTAGCTCGGCAATATACTACGTGACTGGCCAATATACTACGTGGCTCTGTGCTGTATACTACGTCGTTGTGCAATATACTACGTGGCTCTGTGCAGTATACTATGTCACTGGGCAATATTCTACGTAACTGGGCAATTTACTACATGGCTCTGTGCTGTATACTACGTTGCTGTGCAATACACTACGTGGCTCTGTGCTGTATACTACGTCACTGGGCAATATACTACGTGGCTGGGCAACATACTACGTGGCTCTGTGCTGTATACTATGTCACTGCGCAATATACTATGTGACTGGCCAATATACTATGTGGCTGGGCAATATACTACTTCGCTGTGCAATATACTACGTGGCTCTGTGCTGTATAATACGTCACTGGGCAATATACTACGTCACTGGGCAATATACTACGTGGCTATGCAATATACTACGTCACTAGGCAATATACTACGTAACTGGGCAATATACTACGTGGCTCTGTGCTGTATACTACGTCACTGGGCAATATACTACGTATCTGGGCAATTTACTACATGGCTCTGTGCTGTATACTACGTTGCTGTGCAACATACTACGTGGCTCTGTGCTGTATACTACGTCACTGGGCAATATACTATGTGGCTGGGCAATATACTACGTGGCTCTGTGCTGTATACTACGTCACTGCGCAATATACTACGTGACTGGCCAATATACTATGTGGCTGGGCAATATACTACTTCGCTGTGCAATATACTACGTGGCTCTCTGCTGTATACTACGTCACTGGGCAATATACTACGTCACTGGGCAATATACTACGTGGCTGCGCAATATACTACATCACTAGGCAATATACTACGTAACTGGGCAATATACTACGTGGCTGCGCAATATACTACGTGGTTGGGCAAATACTACGTGGCTGGGCAATATACTACGTGGTTGGCTATATACTACCTCACTGGGCAATATACTACGTCACTGGGCATAATACTACGTAGCTGGGCAATATACTACGTGTCTGGGCAATATACTATGTCACTGGGCAATATACTACGTGACTGGGAAATATACTACATGGGCTGTGCAATATACTACGTGGACATGCATATTCTAGAATACCCGATGCATTAGAATCGGGCCACCATCTAGTCTATTTATATTTGTACATTTAGTTTCAATAGAGATTAGTTTCCAGATTCTGCCTAGTAATTATGAAATCATATCTTTTAAATATATCACGTGGCTACAATAAACTATATGACCAAATCATTCCATTTCAATATCATTAATACAAAAGAGTCCATACAAATAGCTGAGATAATATTGCAATGTTTATATTAAGAAGAATGTAGTCATTGTATTCACTCTAGACATGGGAAGTAAAAGTGTCCCTCTCATCTCTACCTGACCACTGTAAGAACTAGAGGTTTGTGTTTTTTTTTCTTCTGGTGATTAAAGAACACTTTTAGTAGACTTATTTGTTTCCTCAATCTTTACAACTGGTGAATAAATGTCTGGTGTTTTAGCAGCCCAACATTCACTGACACTTGTCTTAATTAGCAATGCTGAACTCTCATGACACTTGTTTAAAGGGAATCTGTCACCAGATGTCACCTCAAGAGACTGAATCTAATGCACTTAGGTTACTGAGTGCCGCAGTTGTGACACAATCAGAGTTCTCAGAAGTAACATGCAGCAGAGCTGAGGAAGCTAACTCCACCCACAGCAGAGCTGAGGAAGCTAACTCCGCCCACAGTACAGCTCTCTATGTACATTGTCTATTGACAGTGAGATACTTATCAAAGACAGGGCCATCTGAATTTCTGCAACCTGGCCACTGAATCCTCTCTACAGACATCATTCCCTGATGCCATGTTATCCTAAGAAACCGTTTGGGGAACCAAATGATGTTGGGGAAATGCATCGGGGATGAATATGGCTAGAAATTTTGATGAGTAAATGCCAAATGTTTTTTTTTTTTTTTTTACCCATGCCATTTGGTTATTTTCAGTATGCTCAACACTTATTCCATCCTTTATCGGAAAATTCTTATGATGTATATGGCCCTACATTGAGTCTCTGGTGTTTTATTATTAACTAGCTGAAGAGCCCGGCGTTGCCTGGGCATAGTAAATATCTGTGGTTAGTTATAGCACCTCACTTCTCTTATTTTCCCATCACGCCTCTCATTTTCCCCATCACATCTTTCATTTTCCTTCTCACAGCTCTCATTTTCTCCCTCACACCTCTCATTTTCCCCCTCACTCCTCTTATTTTCCCCCTCACTCCTCTCATTCCCCCCTAACACTTGTCATTTCGACCTCACATCTGTCATTTTCCGATCACTCCACTATTTTCCCTCATTCCTCTCATTTTGCACTCACACCTTTTCATTTTCACCTCACACTTCTCATTTTCACATCAGTATATACATGTTTGTCATCTCCCTTATATATAGTATACACATGTATGTCATCTACTGTATATAGTATATACCTGTATGTCATCTCCCCTGTATATAGTATATACCTGCTGTGTCATCTCCCCTGTATATAGTATATACATGTATGTCATCTCCTCCTATATATAGTATATACTTGTATGTCATCCCCTCCTGTATATAGTATATACCTGTGTGTCATCTCCCCTGTATATAGTATATATCTGTGTGTCATCTCCTCCTGTATATACCTGTATGTCATCTCCTCCTGTATATAGTATATACCTTTAGGTCATCTGCTCCTGTATATAGTATATACCTGTGAGTCATCTCCTCCTGTATAAAGTATATACCTGTATGTCATCTCCTCCTCTATATAGTATATACCTGTGTGTTATCTTCCCTGTACATAGTATATATCTGTATGTCATCTCCTCCTGTATTAGACCTCGTTCACACGTTATTTGGTCAATATTTTTATCTCAGTATTTGTAAGCTAAATTGGCAGCCTGATAAACCCCCAGTCAACAGGAAGCCCTCCTCCCTGGCAGTATATATTAGCTCACACAAACACATAATAGACAGGTCATGTGACTGACAGCTGCCGGATTTCCTATATGGTACATTTGTTGCTCTTGTAGTTTGTCTGCTTATTAATCAGATTTTTATTTTTGAAGGATAATACCAGACTTGTGTGTGTTTTAGGGCGAGTTTCGTGTGTCAAGTTGTGTGTGTTGAGTTGCGTGTGGTGACATGCATGTAGCGACTTTTGTGAGATGAGTTTTGTGTGGTGACATGCGTGTAGCAACTTTTTGTGTGTCGAGTTGCATGTGACAGGTTAGTGTAGCAAGTTGTGTGCAGCAAATTTTGCGCATGGCGAGTTTTGCGCGTGGCGAGTTTTATGTGTGGTGCCTTTTGAGTATGTGCAAGTTTTGTGTGAGGCAACTTTTGCATGTGTTGCAACTTTTGTGCATGTGGCAATTTTTCCGCGGGTGCAAGTTTTGCGTGTGGCGAGTTTTCCCATGAGGTGAGTTTTGCACGTGTGGCGAGTTTTGCGTGAGCCTAGTTTTGCATGTGGTGAGTTTTGCACGTGGCGAATTTTGAGTGGCGACTTTTGTGGTTCGACTTTTATGTGGCGAGGTTGGTGTATGTGTGGTGAAATGTGTGCTGAGGGTGATATGTGTTCAAGCACGTGGTAGTGTGTGGCGCATATTGTGTGTGTTCATATCCCTGTGTGTGGTGAGTATCCCATGTCCGGGCCCCACCTTAGCAACTGTACGGTATATACTCTTTGGCGCCATCGCTCTCATTCTTTAAGTCCCCCTTGCTCACATCTCGCAGCTGTTAATTTACCTCCAACACTTTTCCTTTCACTTTTTCCCCATTATGTAGATAGGGGCAAAATTGTTTGGTGAATTGGAAAGCGTGGGGTTAAAATTTCACCTCACAACATAGCCTATAACGATCTCGGGGTCCAGACGTGTGACTGTGCAAAATTGTGTGGCTGTAGTTGCGACGCCTCCAACACTTTTCCTTTCACTTTTTCCCCATTATGTAGATAGGGGCAAAATTGTTTGGTGAATTGGAAAGCGTGGGGTTAAAATTTCACCTCACAACATAGCCTATGACGCTCTCAGGGTCCAGACGTGTGACTGCAAAATTTTGTGGCTGTAGCTGCGACGGTGCAGATGCCAATCCCGGACATACATACACACACACACATACACACACACATTCAGCATTATATATTAGACTAGCTGAAGAGCCCGGCGTTGCCTGGGCATAGTAAATATCTGTGGTTAGTTATAGCACGTCACTTCTCTTATTTTCCCATCACGCCTCTCATTTTCCCAACCACATCTTTAATTTTCCCCCCTCACATCTCTCATTTTCTCCCTCACACCTCTCATTTTCTCCATCACTCCTCTCATTCCCGCCTAACACTTGTCATTTCAACCTCACATCTGTCATTTTCCGATCACTACACTATTTTCCCTCACTCCTCTCATTTTGCACTCACACCTTTTCATTTTCACCTCACACCTCTCATTTTCACCTCAGTATATACATGTTTGTCATCTCCCTTATATATAGTATACACCTGTATGTCATCTCCTGTATATAGTATATACCTGTATGTCATCTCCCTGTATATAGTATATACCTGCTGTGCGTCATCTCCCCTGTATATAGTATATACTTGTATGTCATCTCCTCCTATATATAGTATATACCTGTATGTCATCTCCTCCTATATATAGTATATACCTGTATGTCATCTCCTCCTATATATAGTATATACCTGTATGTCATCTCCTCCTGTATATAGTATATACCTGTGTGTCATCTCCCCTGTATATAGTATATATCTGTGTGTCATCTCCCCTGTATATAGTATATACCTGTGTGATCTCCTGTATTAGACCTCGTTAACACGTTATTTGCTCAGTATTTTTACCTCAGTATTTGTAAGATAAATTGGCAGCCTGATAAATCCCCAGCCAACAGGAAGCCCTCCCCCTGGCAGTATATATTAGCTCACACATACACATAATAGACAGGTCATGTGACTGACAGCTGCTGTATTTCCTATATGGTACATTTGTTGCTCTTGTAGTTTGACTGCTTATTAATCAGATTTTTATTTTTGAAGGCTAATACCAGACTTGTGTGTGTTTTAGGGCAAGTTTCGTCTGTCAAGTTGTGTGTGTTGACTTGTGTGTGGCGACATGCATGTAGCGACTTTTGTGAGATGAGTTGTGTGGCAACATGCGTGTAGCAACTTTTTGTGTGTCGAGTTGCATGTGACAGGTTAGTGTAGCAAGTTGTGTGCAGCAAGTTTTGCGCATGGCGAGTTTTGCGCGTGGTGAGTTTTATGTCTGGTGCCTTTTGAGTATGTGCAAGTTTTGTGTGAGGCAACTTTTGCATGTGTTGCAAATTTTGTGCATGTGGCAATTTTTCCGCGTGTGCAAGTTTTGCGTGTGGCGAGTTTTCCATGAGGTGAGTTTTGTACTTGTGGCGAGTTTTGCGTGAGCCTAGTTTTTGCATGTGGCGAGTTTTGCGCGTGGTGAGTTTTGAGCGGCGACTTTTGTGTTTCGACTTTTATGTGGCGAGGTTGGTGTATGTGTGGTGAAATGTGTGCTGAGGGTGGTATATGTGTTCAAGCACGTAGTAGTGTGTGGCGCATTTTGTGTGTGTGTTCATATCCCCATGTGTGGTGAGTATCCCATGTCGGGGCCCCACCTTAGCAACTGATCAGTATATACTCTTTGGCGCCAGCGCTCTCATTCTTTAAGTCCCCCTTGTTCACATCTGGCAGCTGTCAATTTGCCTCCAACACTTTTCCTTTCACTTTTCCCCATTATGTAGATAGGGGAAAAATAGTTTGGTGAATTGGAAAGCGCAGGGTTAAAATTTCACCTCACAACGTAGTCTATGATGTTCTCAGGGTCCAGACGTGTGACTGTGCAAAATTTTGTTGCTGTAGCTGCGACGCTTCCAACACTTTTCCTTTCACTTTTTTCCCCATTATGTAGATAGGGGCAAAATTGTTTGGTGAATTGGAACGCGCGGGGTTAAAATTTCACCTCACATCGTAGCCTATGACGCTCTCAGGGTCCAGACGTGTGACTGTGCAATATTTTGTTGCTGTAGCTGCGACGCTTCCAACACTTTTCCTTTCACTTTTTTCCCCATTATGTAGATAGGGGCAAAATTGTTTGGTGAATTGGAACGCGCGGGGTTAAAATTTCACCTCACATCGTAGCCTATGACGCTCTCGGGGTCCAGACGTGTGACTGTGCAAAATTTTGTTGCTGTAGCTGCGACGCTTCCAACACTTTTCCTTTCACTTTTTTCCCCATTATGTAGATAGGGGCAAAATTGTTTGGTGAATTGGAACGCGCGGGGTTAAAATTTTGCCTCACAATATAGCCTATGACGCTCTCGGGGTCCAGACGTGTGACTGTGCAAAATTTTGTGGCTGTAGCTGCGACGGTGCAGATGCCAATCCCGGACATACACACATACACACACACACACACACACACGCACATTCAGCTTTATATAGTAGATTTTCTAGGAAAAGAAAGGTCGAGCCATCCCTGAGCGGGGGCGTCATTGATGTATTTGATCCCAGTATACCAGCCAGACACAGACCCCTCTGCTTCATCGCGGGGGCCCGATTGTTGCCATGGTGACCTGATGTCATCATGACAACAACCAGGTCACCAGGCTGTAGCAAGTTAGTTAGATCATGTGCAGTGTATCACCAATGCTTCGGCATTGCTATGCTTTATAACTGAAATCAGACTGCTGGAAGTAAAAGTCCCATAGTGGGACTAAGTAAAAAATATTTAAAAAATTGTAAAAAATTAAGAAAAAAAAAAAATCACAAAAAAATGAAAATATATACACAGCTCTGGCAAAAATTAAGAGACTACTGCAAAATGTTCAGTTTGTCAGACTTTCCTCTTTATAGGTATACTTTTTGAGCAAAATGTAAATTGTTCTTTTAGTCTATAAACTACTGACAACATGTCTCCGAATTTCCAAGCAATAAATTTTGGTTTTTTTCTGAAGAGGAGAAATGGTCAAAATTAAAAAAAAACAAAAACAAAACAGTGCTTTCAGACCTCAAGTAATGCAAAGAAAACAAGTTCATAATCATTTAGAAACAACAATACTAATGTTTTATCTCAGGAATAGTTCAGAAATCAATATTTTGTGGAATAACCATGATTTTTAATCACAGCTTTCATGCGCCTTGGCATGCTGTCCACCAGTCTCCCACACTGCAAAAATGTCAGCAGTTCTTCTTTGTTTGATGGCTTGTGACTATCCATCATCCTCTTGATTACATGACAGAGTTTTGATGTGGTGGTCTCTTAATTTTTGCCAGAGCTATATATTGCACCCATAAATATTTTTATGGAAAAAAGTAAACAAAAAAGTACACATATTTGGTATAGCCGCATCTGGACCGCATCTGGAACAGCCCACCCTATAAAATGTCACACTAGTCAACCCCTTCAGTGAATACATTTAAACAAATAAATAAAAAACAATTAAAAAAAACTATGCTTTATCATCATGCCACTGAACGAAAAGGAGAATAAAACGAGATCAAAAAGACAAATGTAAATAAAAATGGAATAGCTGAAAACGTTATCTTGTCCCGCAAAAAAAACTGTTCATACAGCTCCATCAGTGAAAAGATTAAAAAGTTATAGCTCTTAGAGTAATGTGATGCAGAAATAATATTTTTTTCTTTACAAGAAAGCGATCAAAAATTGTACATGCCCAACAATGGTACAAATAAAAACCTCAACTTGTCACACAAAAAAAAAACAAGCTCTCAAATGATTCTGATGGAAGAAATAAGGAAAAATGATAGCTATCAAAATATGGTGATGCAAAAATTGATTAGTTTAGTGTGTGACAGCAGCCAAACAGAAAAAAAAAAGCTATAAATCTGGTATTGCTATAATCACACCGACCTGAAGAATAAAGTTGTCTAATCACTTCTACTGTACTAGGAACGGCATCAAAATAAATAAAGTCAATTGTTCACTGTTGATTTGTTCATTCTGTCTCCCAAAGATTGCAGTATGGTTTGGCTCACATTTATCCTGCGCTGAGCGCTTACTCCGGGGTTTCTGTATACATCTCTGAAATACATGATTCCAATGGAACCCCCAGAGGAAGATATCCTATAATGAGTCAGATGGAGTCACTGTGGATGCAATCTGACCTGTGATCCGGCTGTGTCTGCCATTTTAGGTGTGCACAAAAGCGCAGTCTGCCACATTTCTGTGCAGTTCTGAAAAGGACAAAAATTAACAGAGACCATACAGTAGCTCTGCTGCATCATTATAGTGAATGGATCCCTTGGGGGGTTCACCTTAATCACATAACTCACATATTTAGATGGAAACCACAAAGTAAGTGCTCAGCGTAGAGCGTCGGATAAATGTGATTCCAAATATTATGTAAAATGTGCGTAGCAAAAGCTTCAATCCACAAAATGCAAGCCCCCACTCAGGTCCATCATATGTCACTAGAAATATAGGGGCTTCCACACTACTTGACACACAAAGGCTCTGCTAATGCTAAATAGCTTCTCATCCCCCATAAGAAATTCTGCGCTCACAGATCCAAATGCCCCCTGCTTTCTAAGCCCCACTGTGTGCCTAAACCACATTTAGTGTCCACATGTTTGTCATTTCTGTAGGTATGAGAGCCCGACTAATTCACGGGTGCGTGTCTCCAGAAGCATGAGCTGTGCACCACAACGTACTGGGCTCTGCAATGTACTGGTCGCTACAATGTACTGGTCACGATAATGTACTGGTCACGATAATGGCAGTTTGCAATTTTCACTCAGCAACATTCACTGCAACTTGTTTCTGGAAAACATTCATGGAGTTAAAACCGTCACTACACTTGCAGATAAATTCCCAAAGGGGTATAATTCAAAATGGAATCACTTGAGGGAGGATATTGCTCTTCTAGCACGTAGAGGCTCAGAATATTGAGTCTGCAAACTATTCTAGGTAAATCTGGCCTCTAAGAGGCAAATAGACTGCCGTCCCTCCTGAGTCTCGCTGTGTGGCTAAGCAGCACTGCACCGCCATAAACAGTGTATCTCCACGTTCAGAAGAAATTGCTAGACACACTTGTGGTGTCATTGTGATTAAGAACCAAGAGGAAAAAAAAGACCTCTGAGAATTAACTTTTATTGATATATTAAAAATCAACCTTGACTTAAAAAATGGTGTAATATAGAAGTATCTGGGCCAGCAGTGAATGTGTAGTAACCTATAATATAGGGGCTAGTCTCTCCCTAGAAGAGCCCTATGAGATCGCCCTACCTGTCAGTGGAGGGGTGTGTGCGTGGCTAGTTCGACCCACCCATCTCTCATAACTAGCCATGCCAGTCTCCCTTGCTAAACAACACAATTAACTTGTTGGACTACAGGTCCCAGAACATCCTTACTTCAGGCTGACAGTGCAGAGTGTCTTCCTCTGCGACACACATTCCGGACCTTCACAATAACGCTGGACTTTATCTCATCACCACAGTTACTGTATTCCTGCAATTGCCATGCATTTCTATGGCCTCAATACGCCTCCATGCGTATTCTGGGGAGATCATACAGCGCCCCCTACCTGTAATAGGTGTCACTGCATCACACCATCTAAATACCGCGATTGATATCGATTGCAACATTTAGGAGGCTGTTCGATCGGCATCCCTGCGACATCATCACAGATGCATGCAATGCATTATACCAAGAATCAGAGTGATAAAAGTTTGAAGTACCAACGAGGTATCAAGTAAAAAAAGATTAAAAAAAAAGGAAAAAATATATATTTTTAAAAATCACAAAATAAAAATAAAAATATTATACACATATACATGTCATTTTCTATAAAAACAAAAATAAAGAAAAAAAAGCGCATAAATTTGGTATATCCAAATCTGTATTGACTTGATCTATAAAACTGTCACACATTTTTTTAACATCATAAGGAAAAAAATAAAAATGAGGCAACTAGGCTATACTTTTACATCATACTGCAGAACAAAAAGTGACAAAATGCTAACGCTGAAAACACCATTCTGTCCTGCAAAAAACAAGCAACCATGCAGCTTTATCAGAGGAAAACAACATATGCCTCTCAGAATAGAGCAATGCAAACCCAACTCTTTGTCAACTAGTCCAGCAAAAAACATGCCAAAACATGACCGTCGACAGAAATGGAGATATAAATGAAAAACCCTGATGTAAGTGCTCAGTGTAGAGCACAGGAAAAATGTGATCCAAAATGTTATGTAAAATGTTTCCAATGAAAGCTTCAACTCAATCCACAAAAAAAGAAGTCTCCACTCAATTCCATCTTCTGTTAATGGAAATAAAGGGGGCTTTCATGTTACTGGCAATACAAAATGTCCGGAAAAATGAAATAGCTTCCCCCCAAAAAATTTATCGAATTCTGAGCTTCCAAAGCCAAATGTCCCCATCCCTTATGAGCATCACTGTGCGTAAACCACATTTAGCATCCACATTTGGCATTTCAGTAGTACTTAACATGTGTTCAAGTCTCTAGAAGCATGAGCTGGGCATAATATGATGGGCACTACAACGTACTGGGCATTACAATGTAACAGTAACAATGTAACATCCTGCTACTAGTTTCTGGAAAACAACCATGGAGTTAAATCGTCAATACACCTGTAGATAAATTTCCAGAGCGGTATAATTTCCAAAATGGGGACACTTGAGGGGCTATATGTATGGAGTCCACAATATATTCTAGGAAAATTTGTGCTCCTAGAGTCAAATAGCATCCTTCCCATTAGAGTCTCTCTGTATCGCTAAGCAGTGCTGTACAGTTACATATGGGGTATTTCCACATTCAGCAGAAATTGTGATACAAAATTTGGTGCCATTTTTACCCACTTCTTGTGTGAAAATGTGAAATCTGGGGTTAAAACTAAATTTTGGGGTTACAAATGAAATTATTTTTTCTTTTTCTTCACTGACCAATAGTATAAAATACTGTGACACACAAATGGTGTCATTATGATCACTGCACGCTCAGATGAATTCATTGAGAGGTGTAGTTTGTAAAATGGGGTCACTTATGGGGGGATCTGCTGTTCTGACATCTCTGGGGCTCTTCCAATGGGTCATCGTCCCCGCAAACATAACATTAAAATCTGCACTATGATATGGCGACATTCCCTTCTAAGCTTTGCACTGTGCCTCTAAAGTTTTTCCCGATCACCATTCAATCAACATCTGAACTCCAATATGGTGATTCTTTCCTTGTGAGTTTTGCATTGGCGTACTCAGGAGAAATTGCATAAAAATGTTACTGTTCAATTTCTCCTATTCTCCCTTTTTAGAATTAAAAACTTAGGGCCAAAGAAACATTTTACTGAAAAAAAAAAATGATAATTTTCCACTGACATAGCCCAATGTTATAGAATTTTGTGACTTGCCTGAGGCTTAAAAATGCCCGTGATACCCCCAGATGAATTCTACAAGAAGTCTAGTTCCCAAAATGGGCTCACTTGTGGGCGATTCTGCTGTTTTGGCATGTCAAGGACTTTTCAAATCTGACATGACATCTTAAATCTATTCGAGCCAAAATTGTGCTCCAGAATCCAATTGCCACTTCTTTCCTGCCAAAACAGCAGTTTTACACCACATATGAAGTATTTGTGTACTCTGGAGAAATTGCACAACAAATTCTATGATCCATTTTCTTCTGCTACGCTTGTGAAAATGAAAAACTTGGGGCTAAAGCAACATTTTGTGGGAAAAATTATTTTCTTTCATTTTCACGGTTCGACATTATAAAATTCTGTGAAGAGTCTGGGTTTCTACTGTTTTAGGCTGGTTTCACACTTGCGTTTCAAAACGCATGCGTTAAAAAAAAAAAGCATGGTGAAAAAACGCATGTAAACGCGTGCAAACGCTGCGTTTTTTTGACGCATGCGTTTTTGCATGTGGTGAAAAAAATGCGGCATTTTGACGCGTTTACATGCGTTTTTTCATGCGTTCGCGTTTTTTAAACGCATGCAGATAAATGTGTGACAGCTGCCAATCATCAAAATAAAGTAAAAAACCCACTATAAACAGAAAGCTAGGGTTAGGGGTAGGGTTAGGGGTAGGGATCCTAACCCTAACCCTAAAGGGATCCTAACCCTACCCCTAACGGGATCTTAACCATAACCCTACCCCTAAACCTACCCCTAACCCTACCCTTAAAGGGATTAGGGCTAGGGGTAGGGTTAGGGGTAGGGTTAGGGTTAGGGGTAGGATCCCTTTATCAATTTTATGGTGTGGGGTGGCTTATGTATTTTTTAAAAGAAACGCATGCACAAAAAACTCATGCGTTCCCATTGACTCCAATGTGTTTTTTGACCCCCAAAAAACGCATGAAAACGCATGTGGGTTTTTGTGTCCAAAAAACGCCTCTCAAAAATACTACAAGTTGCATTTTTGAAAATGAACGCATGCAGTAAAAAAACGCATGCGATTGAAAACGCGAACAAACGTGTACACAAAAAAACGCATGCGTTTTCAATGTTAAATATAGGGGAAAAACGCATGTGTTTTTTGTGCAAAAAACGCTGCAGACAAAAACGCAAGTGTGAAACCACCCTAACCCCTTAGTGACAGAGCCAATTTGGTACTTAATGACCGAGCCGATTTTTGCAATTCTGACCACTGTCACTTTATGAGGTTATAACTGGAACGCTTCAACGGATCCCGCTGATTCTGAGATTGTTTTTTCGTGACATATTGTACTTCATGTTAGTGGTAACATTTCTTCGATATTACTTGCGATTATTTATGAAAAAAACGGAAATATGGCAAAAAAAAATTTAAATTTGGCAATTTTCAAACTTTGCATTTTTATGCCCTTAAATCAGAGAGATATGTCACAAAAATAGTTAATAAATAACATTTCCCACAGGTCTACTTTACATCAGCACAATTTTGGAAACAAAATTTTTTTTTGTTAGGGAGTTATAAGGATTAAAAGTTGACCAGCAATTTCTCATTTTTACAACACCTTTTTATTTTAGGGACCACATCACATTTGAAGTCATTTTGAGGGGTCTATATGATAGAAAATAACGAAGTGTGACACCATTCTAAAAACTACACCCCTCAAGGTTCTCAAAACCACATTCAAGAAGTTTATTAACCCTTTACGTGCTTCACAGAAACTGAAACAATGTGGAAGGAAAAAATGAACATTTAACTTTTTTTTGCAAACATTTTAATTCAGAACCATTTTTTTTATTTTCACAAGTGTAAACACAGAAATGTAACCATAAATTTTGCTATGCAATTTCTCCTGAATACGCCAATACCCCATATGTGGGGGTAAACCACTGTTTGGGCGCACCGCAGAACTTGGAAGTGAAGGAGCACCGTTTGACTTTTTCAATGCAGAATTGGATGGAATTGAGATCGGACGCCATGTCACGTTTAGAGAGCCCCTGATGTGCCTAAACAGAGGAAACCCCCACAAGTGACACCATTTTGTAAACTAGACCCCTTAAGGAACTTATCTAGATGTGTGGTGAGCACTTTGAACCCCCAAGAGCTTCACAGAAGTTTATAACGTAGAGCCGTGAAAATAAAAAATCGCATTTGTTTACACAAAAATTATCTTTTCGCCCACAAATTCTTATTTTCACAAGGGTAACAGGAGAAATTAGACCACAAAAGTTGTTGTGCGATTTCTCCTGAATACGTTGATACCCCATATGTGAGGGTAAACCACTGTTTGAGTGCACCGCAGAGCTTGGAAGTGAAGGAGCGCCGTTTTACTTTTTCAATGTAGAATTGGCAGGAATTGAGATCGGACACCATGTCTCGTTTGGAGAGCCCCTGATGTGCCTAAACAGTGGAAACCCCCCACAAGTGACCCCATTTTGGAAACTAGACCCCCCATCGAACTTATCTAGATGTGTGGTGAGAACTTTGAATGCCCAAGTGCTTCACAGAAGTTTAGAATGCAGAGTCGTGAAAATAAAAAATATTTTTTTTTCAACAAAAAAGATTTTTTAGCCCCCAAGTTTTTATTTTCACAAGGGTAACAGGAGAAATTGGACCCCAAAAGTTTTTGTCCAATTTATCCCGAGTATGCTGATGCCCCATATGTGGGGGTAAACCACTGTTTGGGCACACGGCAGAGCTTGGAAGAGAAGGAGCGCTGTTTTGGAATGCAGACTTAGATAGAATGGTCTGTGGGCGTTACGTTGCGTTTGCAGAGCCCATGATGTATCTAAACAGTAGAAACCCCCCACAAGTGACCCCATTTTGTAAACAAGACCCCCCAAGGAACTTATCTAGATATGTGGTGAGAACTTTGAATGCCCAAGTGCTTCACAGAAGTTTAGAATGCAGAGTCGTGAAAATAAAAAATATTTTTTTCCACAAAAAAGATTTTGTAGCCCCCAAGTTTTTATTTTCACAAGGGTAACAGGAGAAATTGGACCCCAAAAGTTGTTGTCCAATTTATCCCGAGTACGCTGATGCCCCATATATGGGGGTAACCCACTGTTTGGGCGCACGGCAGAGCTCAGAAGGGAGGGAGCACCATTTGACTTTTTGAGCGCAAAATTGGCTGTCGTGTTTGGAGACCCCCCTGATGTAACTAAACAGTGGAAACCCCCCAATTCTAGCTCCAACCCTAACCCCAACACACCCCTAACCCTAATCCCAACCCGATCCATAATCCTAATCACTAACCCTAACGATAATCACAACCCTTACCCCAAAACAACCCTAATGTCAACCCTAACCAAAACCCTAAATCCAACACACCCCTAATCCTAATCTCAACCCTAACCTCAAACCTAACCCTAATCCCAATCTATATATATAATTGCCTAAGGGTTTTTCCGTCTGTCTGTCTGTCTTTCTGTCTGTCTGTCTTTCTGTCTGTCTGTCTGTCTGTCCTGGAAATCCCGGCTCTCTGATTGGTCGAAGCCGCCAGGCCTCGACCAATCAGAGACCGGCACAGCATCGACGTAGAAATCCCGCGTCTCTGATTGGTTGAGGCCGCCAGGCCTCGACCAATCAGCAACGGGCACAGCGACGATGATGTCATAAAGGACGTAGAAATCCCGCGTCTGATTGGTCGAGGCCCCCAGGCCTCGACCAATCAGCAACGGGCACAGCGACGATGATGTCATAAAGGACGTAGACATCTCACGTTTCTGATTCAGCGACGGGCACAGTATCGATGTAGATGTCATAATGGTTGCCATGGCGACGATGATGTCATAAAGGTTGCCTCGACCAATCAGCGACGGGCACAGTCTGCCGCGAATTCTCGAATCATCATTGTCCATATACTACGGGGACATGCATATTCTAGAATACCCGATGCGTTAGAATTGGGCCACAATCTAGTACACCCATAATCACAACCCTAACCTTAACCCTAATCCCAAACCTAACCCTAATCCCAAGCGTAACCCTAATGCCAACCCTAACCCTAATACCAACTCTAATCCACACCCTAACCCCAAATCTAACCCTAACTTTAGCCCCAACCCTAGCCCTAACTTTAGCCCCAACCCTAACCCTAAGGCTACTTTCACACTTGCGTCGTTTGGAATCCGTCGCAATCCGTCGTTTTGGACAAAAAACAGATCCTCCAAATGTGCCCGCAGGATGCGTTTTTTTGCCCATAGACTTGTATTGCCGATGGATCGTGACGGATGGCCACACGTCGCGTCCGTCGTGCACTGGATCAGTTCTGTTTTGGCGGACCGTCGGCACAAAAAACGTTCAATGTAACGTTTTTTTGTACGTCGCGTCCGCCATTTCTGACCGCGCATGCGTGGCCGTAACTCCACCCCCTCCTCCCCAGGACATAGATTGGGCAGCGGATGCGTTGAAAAACTACATCCGCTGCCCACGTTGTGCACAATTTTCACAACATGCATCGGTATGTCGGGCCGACGCATTGCGATGGCCCCGTACCGACGTAAGTGTGAAAGAACCCTAACCCTGAATTTAGCCCTAACCCTAACCCTAAATTTAGCCCCAACCCTAGCCATAACCCTAGCCCTAATCCTAGCCCTAACTTTAGCCCCAACTGCTCTTCTCCTGTCGGCCGACAGATGGCGATAGATGGCGGGCGCACTGCGCATGCGCCCGCTATTTTCTTTTCCCCGGCAGCCAGGAGGAGCAGCAGGAGCATCCAGGGACACCGGTGAGTATGATAGGGTCCCCGAATCCCCCTATTTCTCTGTCCTCTGATGTGCGATCACATCAGAGGACAGAGAATTACACTTTGATTTTTTTTTTGCGGTCGCCGGTAAACAGTTAATTACCGGCGATCGCAAAACAGGGGTCGGTAAAACCAACCCCGATCATGTTCTTTGGCGTCTCGGCTACCCCCGGCAGCCGAGACCCCAAAGATTCTCCCGGTGCCAGCCTGCAGGCGCACTGCGCATGCGCCCGCCACTTTGAAGATGGCCACGAGGAGCACCGGGGGAGATAGGTGAGTATCGGGGGGCTACCTGGGACCCCTTTTCTCTGTCCTCTGATGTGCGATCACATCGGAGGACAGAGAAATTAAAAAGAGATCGCGTTTTGTTTTTTTTTGCGATCGCCGGTAAACGGTTAATTACCGGCGATCTCAAATGCGGGGTCGTTAAAAAAACCCCGAATCATGTTTTCTGGGGTCTCGGCTACCCCCGGCAGCCGAGACCCCGGAGAAAATCCGACTCTGGGGGGCGCTATTTACTTTTTCCACAGCGCCGTTAATTAACGGCGCTGTGGTTTAAGTACCCTTAGCGGCCGCCGTTAAAAGGCGTATCGGCGGTCGCTAAGGGGTTAAGCAAATCAATGGCTCTGTAAACTCAACATAGCATCCTCTATCAATTCCTGACAATTTTGCACTTCAAAAGTCAAATGGTGCTCCTTCTCTTCCAAGCCCTGCTGTGTGCCAAACAGTAGTTTTCCACCACATATGGGGTATCGGCGTACTCAGGAAAAATTGCACTAAAATATGTATGGTCCTGTTACACGTGTGAAAATGGCAAACTTGGGGCTAAAGCAACACTTTTGTAGGAAAAAATACAATTAATTTCTGTGAAGCACTTGAAGGGTTTATAAAACTTCTTGATCGTGCCTTTCATTACTTTGAGGGATGCATTTTGAAATGGAGTCATTTTTAAGTATTTTTTGGTATATATGTCCGTCAAAGTCACTTCAAATGTGATGTGATCCCTAAACAAAAATCTGTTCTGTAAGAGAAATTGTTGATAAATAGCGATGAGCTAATATATTTGTTACTCGAGATTTCTCGAGCACGCTCGGGTGCCCTCCGAGTATTTTTTAGTGCTCGGATATTTAGTTTTCATCACCGCAGCTGAATGATTTACATCTGTTAGCCAGCATAAGTACATGTGGGGATTCCCTAGCAACCAGGCAACCCCCACATGTACTTATGCTGGCTAACAGATGTAAATCATTCAGCTGCGGCAATAAAAACTAAATTTCCGAGCACTAAAAAATAATCGCAGGACATCCGAGCGTGCTCGGGAAATCTCGAGTAACGAGTACATTCGCTCATCACTATTGATAAACTTTTAACCCTTCTAATTCCTAACAAAAAAAATTATGCTTCAAAGATGATGCTCATGTAAAGTAGACATGTAATAAATTTTATTTATGAATTATTTTGTGTGATATAACTTATGTTTAAGGGCATAAAAATCAAAAGTTTGAAAATTGCAAAATGTTAACAATTTTTTTTCAAATTTTCGATATTTTCATAAACGCAAATCATATCAACCTAAATGTACAACTATTATTATTATTATTATTATTATTATTATTATTATTTATTTATTTATATAGCACCATTAATCCCATGGTGCTGTACATGAGAAAGCGGTTACATACAGAGTTATATCGTTTACAGTAAACAAGTTTACAGTGACAGACTGGTACAGGGGGAGAGGACCCTGTCCTTGCGGACTTACATGTCCCCATAAAACCCATGCCCAAATAAACACTCTGGAGACAGATTTAATTTAAAGTGGAAATAAAATGGCCGTGCGGTTTTATTCAGGGTTACATAAAATACCATAAAATACTTCCAATAAATAAACTTCCGATATAACATATTTAAAAATTCTCCAAAAATTCCAAATGTCCAAATCCAACCATACATGGGTGATTTATCCCCACAATTAAAACCACACGACAGTAGGAACGATGACATAAAGGGAGGGAGGGTGGGCTCTTTGTTGCTCTTGCGCCAGCAACTGAGGTAATGACAGCTGTCAGTCAGATCTGTAAATAAATAAAAACCGCCAAAACGCTCTCCACCAATGAAAATGCTGGAAAATTAGCGCTCAAAAACTGGAAAAAACCAGTCTGTCACGAATCCACAGATTCTGACTGAAATTTACATTCCCATAAAACTGAGGAAAAAACTATTATAATAAGCTCAATGCAGGGTCCATGGGGACATGAGACCCCCGCTTTATTTATTTTCAGTTTACGCGGGGGGGCTTACATGTCCCCATAAAACCCATGCCCAAATAAACACTCTGGAGACAGATTTAATTTAAAGTGGAAATAAAATGGCCGTGCGGTTTTATTCAGGGTTACATAAAATACCATAAAATACTTCCAATAAATAAACTTCCGATATAACACATTTAAAAATTCTCCAAAAATTCCAAATGTCCAAATCCACCCATACATGGGTGATTTATCCCACAAGGCCAAGACTAACAGAGTCGAGGCCCCCCCAAACCACACAGCCATTTTTCAACTATGTTGCCCAAGTTCAGATTAAAAATGTCAAGTCCTATGTTGGACAAGTGAACCAAATCTTGTCTAAATAGACCAGGTAAAAACCCCTCCAAATCCACATGCCTAAAGGAAAAGCCTCCTAGAAGGGGAAAAAATTTAATCATTTCACGGTTCACCCTTTTACGAATCTTATCCATAAAAGCAAATTGCTGTTGCTGCCAAAAGAGTCTGGGAATGACCTCGGAAAAAACGAGGCAAGAAAAAGGAAAATTTTGTTTCAGAAAAATAAGATCGGACCGCATGGCCGCCAATAAATTATGCGTATTGATCTTCCCGAGATCATTCCCAGAAAGATGAATAATTATTAAATCCGGGTATGGAAATTTCAACAAACAATTTTTTAGCTCAGACACCAAAGAAGCCCACTTCAGTCCACGGATGCTATGCCAGTAAACCTGCGTAATGGAAGGGTTAAAGGACAGATTCTCCGAGTAACAACGCTGACTAGCCCTCTTCTGGGCCAAGAAAATAAAGGAATGGCCAACAATCCAAACAATATTTGGACCTAAAAGAAAATAAATAATTAGTCAGCATATAAATTATGTCGAACGTACAGTTTAAAGTGATTCGATTCCCATCTTCCCATTTTTTTAATTCTGGCATCAGATAAGCCGGCTCTAGAGGCTTCCGTAGCCGCACCTATCCTAAACGAATGAGAGGAGATCCTGAGGTGACTCTTACCCAAAAAAGATAAACATTTTTTCAAAATAAAATTGAACTGGAATACAGTGACTGGGGTTTCATCTTTATGCAAAAACAACGAGCCCTGCACCGCAGGCCTAACCACAATGCATTTGGAAAAATTAAAAACTGGGCAAATAGTTTTGTCACCAAAAGATTTCAAACAGATTTCATTACCTCTTCCCATTTGATCCGTTTTAGAACTTCTAATAAACACCAAAAGAAAGGAGTCAAAAATTTTAACGTCCTCCAGCCTGAGCCCGGATGGCTCAGCTTTCTTATAAGACACTATCTCGCCGACTCTAAGAGCTCCAAAAAAACAAATTGAGAAAATGGCGTTAAGCAACAGTGCTTTCTCCGGATTTGAACAAACATTAATCAGTACAGAACAAATGTTTCTTAGCAATGACAGGGAAATGGGACGTCTGGAATCTGGTACAAAATTATTTCGTTTTAGGCCCTTCAAGAATTGTTTGACTAGAAAAAGGTCAGTCAACGCAGATTCCCCGTGGACCTTCAGGAAAAAGGAGACTCCTGCGAAGCATTTCGCTACCGCAGAGTAAGATAAATTCTTCTTCAGTAAAGATTCCGCAAATTGCAGAGCAACAAAAGGGTCGGAAGTCAATGCATTAAACCCGTGAAGAACACAAAATTCAGTCCATTTTTTCCATGCGGCCGAGTAGTCGGCCCACGATCGTTTGGACAGGGAATTTTCAATAAAATGCTGAACTAAGCTGAGATCACGTCCCAAACTGATGGAGGACAATGGGTCGCTTCCTTATCTGCTAGTGGAACCTGTTGGGAAAAATTAATCCACTGACTATTCAATAACATCTCAGTTAACGATTTAAATTTGCTAGAGCCCACTTTCGCCTTCAGCCATACGTTGTTTTTCAAACATAGAAAAACCAGTTGTCTCAAAATCTTTGCGGCCTGACGATTCTTTGAAGATAGAGTGTTGATGGCAAAAACGACTGCTTGGTTAGAGGATAACAACAGGATTCTTGAATTTTGCAAGTTTTTGCCCCAGATGAAGATAATTGAAAAAATTGCAAAAAGCTCTAAGAGCAGGGAATTATTCATGACCCTGATAATATCAGAATCATCGGGCCAATTCAAGCGAACCCAATGAGATGAACATACTAAGCTGACACCTAAGGAAATATCCGCGGAGAAAACCAGAGGAATAGAATCCGCATTGATAAAAGGAGATTGTAAAACAGATTTACCATTAAAATCGGACAAAAATGTCAGCCAAATTCTAGCGTCCTCCTTGAGCTCAGAGCGAACTCGAATGTGGCATTTAGGTGAAGAAAAGCCTTTGGTGGCTTCGTAAAGACTCCTAGAAAACACTCGGCCCATTGGAATTACCCGAAGAGCAAAGTTCAGCAGGCCTAGAAGCGCCTGCAGATCTTTGAGAGAGATTTTATCCTTAGACAAAAATTCAGAAAGAGAAGCACGCAGTTTGGCAACCTTATCCTCAGGAAGAATAGCTTCCATTTTTACAGAATCGATTGTGATGCCTAAAAATTCAATTCGATTACAAGGGCCAACCGTTTTATCCTTCGCGATAGGAACGCCAAAATGAGAGCACATCCGAAAAAATGTGTCCAGGGTAGCCTGACATAAAGGTGAATGAGGAGGACCTATGAAAAAGGAAATCATCCAGGTAGTGCAGTATCTCGGCTTCCTCACAGCTGGATTGCAAAACCCAATGCAAAAAAACGGAAAACGTCTCGAAGTAAAAGCATTACAATGAAAAGCCCATTGGGAGGCATTTATCGAAAAAAAAGCAGCCATCAAAATGAGTTAAAACCCATAGGGTGAACTGGTAGAATCCTAAAAGCCGATTTAATATCGGATTTCGCCACTAAGGCAAACGAACCGAATTTCCTTAGCAAATCCAATGCACCGTTGAAGGAAGAGTAAGACACTGAACAACATTCCTTATCAACTTCATCATTTAAAGATTGGCCTGGCGGATACGAAAGATGGTGAATTAAATGAAATGAACCGGAATCTTTTTTAGGTACGACCCCCAGAGGTGAGATGCGAAAATTTAAAAAGGGGGGGGGGACATAAAAGGGCCAGCCACCCTACCTAATTCTAACTCATTATGGATTTTTTCCCTAGCAACTTCTGGAAAAGCAGAAACGGAGGATAAATTCTTTACGATAATTCAACCCTTCCCCTTGAATTGGGGAACATGAAAACCATCATAAAAACCCTCAAACAAGAGATGACTACTCTCCTTGTTTGGGAATCTGTTTAGCCAGTGAACCATATTTTCCAAAATCACCGGAGTCCGGGCCTTTTGGGTTAGGTTCCTTACTTGCAGATTGCTGGGCTGCCTGCTTCTTAAAACATTTGGACATCGGATGGGCATTACCGCAGAAGGAGCACTCGTGCCTAAACCGGCAATTATTGCTCCATTTGCAAAAGGATTCGTTAAAGGCGAAGCAGACGCCTCTTTTAGGAAAGGAATTAACCGTTTGCCTACTCGCGACTTGTCTTGACGGCAGCATGAGGTTAATCCACAACCCGATATCTTTCGTACCCCATTTAACCTCAGGGTGAACAGATAGCTTGTGCCTAAAAGCCTCATCATAGTGAAGCCAAGCAGAGCCGCAGAAATTTCTATAAGCTTCTAGGATAATATTGACGTGCTGAAACAAGCTACTGCAAAGATTAGGGGATTTCTCCCCCAAAACTGCAGCGTATATAGCAAAGGCTTGTATCCAGTTGTTAAACGATCTAATGTTACGCCTACTATCCTCAGAATCCGCTCTGTCCTCTTTTTTTTCAGTCTTCGGGGGCTGATCTCTGCGAGGGATAAGAGAAAATATATCGATATAATTATTGTTCCAAATAAGCTCCTTAACCGAGGAACTTAAATGGAAACCAAGTGGAGACAGCTCACAAGTTAGAGCCTCTTTAAAAGGATTTAATGGGATGGAAGCTATAGAAGGTGTATCGATACGCATAGAGTCAATAGTGATCTTAGGAACCGATAAGGGAAGGGGAGGGGGAGTGGGTACAACATCCCCTAGAGCTTCACACACTACTGATTTAATAAAATCCTTCAATTCACTATTAAGTAAAATTTGATCGATGTTCTCACCCCTGTCAGGCTGGACCTCCCGGCGATGCTCACCAGAAATGCCTGCACTCAAGCCCATAGGATTAGGCGAGCGCAGCTCTCTGAGGGAACTTGATTGAAGATCCTCTTCTTCTTCTGAGGACTGTGCTGCAGCCGCTGGAGCCGACCTTCCCTGCAAGTCCGATGCAAAGATGGCCGCTCTGGAGAGAGAGCAGGAGGGGACCGCAGCGCTTTTACGGCCCTGCCCCACTCCTGCCTTTCCGGCTGCTTGAGATGACGTTGCCGGTTCATCCAGGGAGCGACGACCGACGTCTCTCGCCGGGCTGCGGGACTTCGCTGAGGTGCAGCGTCGCGGTTTCTTTCCGGCGTCACGTTGGCTGCGCTTGGGCGCCGGGGAATCCGACGCTGCAGCTGAGACCGACCTAGACCTCCTGGAGCGCGATACAGCGCTCGACGCTGGCTGGGCGGCAGGTACCGGGCTTGAAAGCGGGGGGAAGGCCTCCGGTTCGGTAGTAGGAGGGATAACTTCAGCGCCCACCTGCGTTTCCTTCATTGCCAGGCAGCTTTTTAGCCAGTCTAAGCCATCCTGGCCCCCTGCCCTAGCTAAAACTTCCTGGACTAGCTTCTCCATGGCAGCGTGGTACCTCTTCGTTGCTCTTGCGCCAGCAACTGAGGTAATGACAGCTGTCAGTCAGATCTGTAAATAAATAAAAACCGCCAAAACACTCTCCACCAATGAAAATGCTGGAAAATTAGCGCTCAAAAACTGGAAAAAACCAGTCTGTCACGAATCCACAGATTCTGACTGAAATTTACATTCCCATAAAACTGAGGAAAAAACTATAATAATAAGCTCAATGCAGGGTCCATGGGGACATGAGACCCCCGCTTTATTTATTTTCAGTTTACGCGGGGGGGCTTACATTCTATGGGATAGTGGGGAAGAGGCAGAGGGTAGGGGGCAAGGCGGCGGCTCTGGTGATGGCTCTGGCGATGGCGAGGCGGCAGAATGGTTATTGCAGGCTGCAGGCTTTCTTGAAGAGATGAGTTTATAGGTTCCGTCTGAAGGATCCGAGGATGGTGGATAATCGGACGTGTTGAGGCATGGAATTCCAGAGGATGGGGGATATTCGGGAGAAATCTTGGAGGTGGTTGTGTGAGGAACGAATAAGTGTGGAGGAGAGTAGGAGGTCTTGGGAGGATTGGAGATTACATGAGGGAAGATATTGGGAGATTAGTTCAGAGATATAGGGAGGGGACAGGTTGTGGATGGCTTTGTAGATTAGTGTTAGTAGTTTTAACTGGATTTGTTGGGGAAGTGGGAGCCAGTGGAGGGATTTACAGAGGGGAGAAGCAGGGGAGTAGCGAGGAGAGAGGTGGATTAGCCGGGCAGCAGAGTTGAGGACAGACTGGAGCGGTACAAGAGAGTTAGCAGGAAGGCCACGGAGGAGGGTGTTGCAGTAGTTGAGGCAGGAGATGATGAGGGCATGCACAAGAGTTTTGGTAGATTGTGGGCTGAGGAAGGAACGGATTCTGGCAATATTTTTGAGTTGGAGGCGACAGGAGGTGGCAAGAGTTTGGATGTGCGGTTTGAAGGACAGGTAAGAGTCGAGAGTTACTCCGAGGCAGTGGATTTCAGGTGCGGGAGAGAGCGTGATGCCGTTTACCATTATAGACAGATCAGGTAGAGGGGATACGTGAGATGGGGAAAGATGATGAGTTCGGTTTTGTCTACATTGAGTTTTAGGAAGCGAGAGGTGAAGAAGGAGGATATGGCTGACAGACACTTCGGGATTCTGGACAGCAGAGAGGTGACATCTGGGCCAGAGAGGTAGATCTGAGTGTCGTCCGCATACAGGTGATACTGGAAGTTATGGGACTTTATGAGTTGTCCTAGGCCAAGGGTATAGATTGAAAAAAGTAGGGGCCCTAGGACAGAGCCTTGAGGGACTCCAGCAGAGAGAGGGTGGGATGAGGAGGTGGTGTGGGAGTGGGAAACGCTAAATGTGCGGTCAGAAAGGTATGAGGCAATCCAGGACAGGGCAAGGTCTTTGATGCCAAGGAAAGAAAGAATCTGTAGCAGTAGGCAGTGATCGGCTGTGTCGAAAGCAGGGGACAGGTCAAGAAGGAGGAGGATGGAGAACTGTCTGTTAGCTTTGGCTGTAAGTCATTAGTAATTTTTGTCAGGGCAGTTTTGGTGGAGTGGTGGGGGTGGAAGCCAGATTGGAGGTTGTCAAGGAGAGAGTTAGATGAGAGGTGGGAGGAAATTTGAGCATAGACATGCTCAGGAGTTTTGAAGCAAACGGGAGCAGTGATGAGGCGGTAGCTGGGCATAGCAGTTGGGTCATGGTTAGTTTTTTTGAGGATGGGTGTGCTGGTGGCATGTTTGAAGACAGAGGGGAAGGTACCAGAAGATAGCAATAGGTTGAAGAGATGGGTTAGGGCTGGAATGAGCATGTTAGTGAGGTTGGGGAGCAGGTGGGAGGGGATGGGGTCAAGTGCACAGGTGGTGAGGTGTGATTTGGAAAAGAGGCAAGTAAGCTCTCCTTCAGTGATGTTGGAGAGGGAGGTTATTAGGGAAGGGCAGAGGTCTGGTATATGGAGTGGTTGGGGTGGTGGAACACTTAGGGTTTGCCTTGTTTGGTCGATATTGTTTTTGAAGTAGGTGGCAAAGTCCTCGGAGGAGATGAGGGGAGTTGGAGGTGGCAGTGGTGGGCGGAGGAGGGAGTTAAATATGCTGAATAGTTGTTTTGGGTTGTAGGATAGTGAAGATACAAGGTTAGTGAAATAGGTCTGTTTAGTGGAGGTGAGGGCTAATTTGAAGTCAAATGTAGCTTGTTTGAAAGCTGTGAAGTCGTCTGGCAGGCGGGTTTTTTCCCAACACCGCTCCGCAACCCTGGATGCTTGTCGAAGTTTTTTTGTGAGATTGTTATGCCAAGGTTGCCTATTGGTTTGTCGCACCGTGCCATGCATGAGAGGGGCGACTGAGTCTATGGCTGATGTGAGAGTGGAGTTATAGAACGCGGTGTCGCTGTCCATGTCGTGGAGTAAAGATATGGAGGACAGGGGTAGGAGAGAGTCTGAGAGTCTGTGAATGTCTAGATGTGTGAGGTTTCTGCAAGGATGTGGTAATGGCTGGACATGGGGTGCAGGTGAGGAGGACAAGGATGAGAAGGTGAGTAGATGGAGGTCAGATAGGGGGAAGGGATAGGTTGTGAGATTAGATAAGGAACAGAGGCGGGTGAAGATGAGGTCTAGCGTATGTCCGTCTGTGTGGGTCGCTGTGGAGGACCACTGAGTGAGTCCAAAGGATGAAATAAGGGCCAGTAGCTTGAAGGCTGCTGGTTGGCTGGTTTCAGTAGGGATATTAAAGTCACCCATGATGATGGTGGGGATGTCATCGGAGAGGAAGTGAAGAATTGGTCGATGAAGGCAGTGGCTGAGCCCAGTGGTCGGCATATGACAGCCATTTGGAGATTGGAGGGAGCGTAGATACGGACAGAGTGAACCTCGGAAGAAGGGAGGATAAGGGAGGGTGGGGGTTGGATAGGGTTGAAAAAGCAGTTTTTAGAAAGAAGGATATCCACTCCTCCACCATGTCTGTAGCCAGAGCGAGGAGTGTGGGTAAATTCGAGGCAACCGTAACTCAGTGCTGCAGGCGAGGCCGTGTCAGGGTGGGTCAGCCATGTCTCAGTGAGGGCCAGGAAGGAAAGGTTGCAGGAAGTAAAGAGATCGTGGATCATGTGGAGCTTGTTGCATATAGAGCGGTCATTCCAAAGTGCCCCAGAGAGAGGAAGCAGGGGGGTGGGGGTCAGTGGCACAGATTTTAAGTGTGAGGGGTTGCGATAGTTTCTCATAGTGTGAGAAGGATAGGGTGAGGATTAGTGATGAATGAGGTGGGGGTGGAGAAAGGGAAGCAGGTGGGTGAAGGAGAGTGATTGGCTTATATTATGTTTTGGTAATAGAGGTCTGAGGTTAAAGAGCAGGTCTGCAGATGAAGCAATGTGGGGGGGTAAGAGAGAGGGGAGATAGTTATGTGGTTTGAGGGTGCGAGGGTATGGGGTTAGTGGAGGACAGTGAGGATTAATGGAGCAAAACTTTGGGGGAAATGTGAGCATGGTTAAAGAGCAGGGGAGAAAAGAAAGGCAAGTAAATTTAGATGGCAGTGATTAGTCTTACCGTCTGGCCTATTTCTGGACTATTTCTGATATTTTAAGTGTATCATCTAAAATATATGTCTCTTGAAATTATGTCACATCTGACTAAAGTCAGATCTGACCCGCTCCATGCAACTTATACCATTCAAATGACCAAGAAATGAAGCCAGGTGAGAGAGGGAGGGGAGGAAGGAAGTGGAGAACAGTCCACAGCAGGGGACAATTGTCACGCAGTTTACGGCGATAAAGGGGCAGGACGGTGTAATGGAATCCGCACCTGTCCCTGCCACTATAAGGGGCCCTGGCTTCCCCTTATCTAAGGGGTACCTATGAAGGTTAGGAGGCCTGAGCCGCCAGCGTATCCCTGTCTCCTGTGCAGGCCCTATCAGTGACCCCCTCTCCCCCCAAGAGAGGTGGACTGCACCAGTGTATAAATATCACCATAACAGAGTATACAGACAAGGAAAAGGAAAACCACACTTAGCTTAATGCTGCAAGGCACAGCACAGCAGGAAGAAACACCAGATACAACGGACACAGCTGTAGAACAACAGTTCCCAGCTAGCTCCTACTCCCGGCTTGGTCGCTGAAGAATGAACTAACACCGACAGTCAGCTGATGAACCAGGTGACCTCTTAAAGGATGGAGGGAGTGGTCACCACGAACATCAGCCGACCCAGCACCAATGCAATAACATCAGCGGCCACCGGGGGGGAAAAAACTGCATTAACCCCCGATGACCAGAAAGGAAAAGAGGTCTTAAACTGAGGCAACCAGATCTGCCAAAAATCCAAAATTGGATTGTGACAACAATTAGCAGAATGCAGTTAATACAACATTTGACTACCAAAGATGAAGACAGATGCAGGATAAGATCCAAAGATGGGGCTAGGTGTGAGGAGCACAGACATGTCAATATGCAGTCAGAAAAATTTTCAGAATGATACAGGAATTAAAGTCAGGAAAAAGAAGCAGCGTACCACTTAGAGCAGAGGGAGATAAGTCCATGGGATTCAGGGGTGCAGTGGCTATTCCAGAGTAGGAGATAGTTCAGACAGTATGAAGACTGTATGACAGAACAAAAATCTCAGAATCAGTGGGATCCGTCGAAGCGTTGTAGAGTTATTTGCTATTTGTTATTAAGTGATCCTGGCCAGAATTGGAAAATTTGGCCTAGTCTTGAAGGTGAAAACAGGCTCGGGGGTGAAGGGGTTGAGGACACAAGGCTGAATAACAGGAACAGTATAATTAACTGCTTTTCATACATTTTATATAAAGCGGTACATTATATAATTCTAATTAGATAATAATACTGGTTACAATAAGCCCCATCATAACATGTATCAGCAATATCAGATAGTTAGCTGAATTAATTCTGCTCAATATTAAACTGTGAAGGAAAAGTGAAGTAGCCACACTTTTCCACTCCGCATGACCTCAATATTATGTAGCAATGTGACGTTCCGCACCCCCTAGGGACATGTAAGGTCAGCTTGACATAGTTTTACACAGACCCACCCCTGTCCACATGGGTCCAGGGAGGTACAGGGAGTGAGAGATGGTGGGCCACTTATTAAACCTAACAGGGCATTTCTGGTGACTACCTCTAGAATTCCAATAGTGTGCAAAGCAGTTATTAAAGCAAAAGGTGGCTACTTTGAAGAACCTAGAATATAAGACATATTTTCAGTTGTTTCACACTTTCTTGTTAAGTATATAATTCCACATGTATTAATTCATAGTTTTGATGCCTTCAGTGTGAATGTACAATTTTCATAGTCATGAAAATACAGAGAAATCTTTAAATGAGAAGGTGTGTCCAAACTTTTGGTCTGTACTGTGTGTATGTATATCTATATATATAATTGTCTAAGGGTTATTCCGTCTGTCTGTCTTTCTGTCTGTCTGTCTTTCTGTCTGTCTGTCTGTCTGTCCTGAAAATCCCGCATCTCTGATTGGTCGAGGCCGCCAGGCCTCGACCAATCAGAGACCGGCACAGCATCGACGTAGAAATCCCGCGTCTCTGATTGGTTGAGGCCGCCAGGCCTCGACCAATCAGCAACGGGCACAGCGATGATGATGTCATAAAGGACGTAGACATCCCGCGTCTCTGATTCAGCGACGGGCACAGTATCGACGTAGATGTCATAATGGTTGCCATGGCAACGATGATGTCATAAAGGTTGCCTCGACCAATCAGCGACGGGCACAGTCTGCCGCGAATTCTGGAATCATCATTGTCCATATACTACGGGGACATGCATATTCTAGAATACCCGATGCGTTAGAATCGGGCCACAATCTAGTATCTAATATATAATTGCCTAGAATACTACTCCCTGCAATTTGTGCCAACTTCCTGTCCGGAGCTAATGTCCGGAGCTAATGTCCGGAGCTAATGTCCGGAGATAAGTGACGTCAACAGTGTCCAGTGTCTGATTGGTTGCCGCCTGCTGCGAGCGACCAATCAGAAACGTGCCGTACTGTGACACACTCCGCCCGCCATTTTGGTGTGATTTTTGAATTTTTACCTCACAGCAAGTTTCTACTGCGTGGAGGCGGGCCCAGTGACGTTGCTCTTCAAGCTCCTGCCGAATTTCGTCAAAAAAATGATAATACCATTTACCAAAACTATATATATTTAGTTGTGAAGTGGTTCAGTGACATTTTCACACCAATTTTGAACTTTTGTTTGGTGTTTTCTCCATATATTGCCTATTATTTTTGTTCTTTCTTACTATTATTTATTAATTGTATTATTCTTACATTTGAATAAATAAAGTATATATGGATTCTAGACTCCCGATTCTTTAGAATCGGGCTGCCATCTAGTATCTAATATATAATTGCCTAGAATACTACTTCCTGCAATTTGTGCCAACTTCCGTGGCTTTGTCCGGAGCTAATGTCCGGAGCTAATGTCCGGAGCTAATGTCCGGAGATTAATTGCCTAGAATACTACTTCCTGCAATTTGTGCCAACTTCCGTGGCTTTGTCCGGAGCTAATGTCCGGAGCTAATGTCCGGAGCTAATGTCCGGAGCTAAGTGACGTCAACAGTGTCCAGTGTCTGATTGGTTGCCGCCTGCTGCGAGCGACCAATCAGAAACGTGCCGTACTGTGACACACTCCGCCCGCCATTTTGGTGTGATTTTTGAATTTTTACCTCACAGCAAGTTTCTACTGCGTGGAGGCGGGCCCAGTGACGTTGCTCTTCAAGCTCCTGCCGAATTTCGTCAAAAAAATGATAATACCATTTACCAAAACTATATATATTTAGTTGTGAAGTGGTTCAGTGACATTTTCACACCAATTTTGAACTTTTGTTTGGTGTTTTCTCCATATACTGCCTATTATTCACTGACTGTTATACTGAGAGACTGCCGTTTATTAACCTCTTCTTTGCCACATTGGGTATATTGCTCTATTATTTGCCACATAAGGACATTGTCCATTATTGCCCAGCAATTTCTCTGCAATATAAACTGCCTATTTATTAATATCTGCATTCCTGCAAAGAACTATTGCCTATTATTAACTGGCTATTTTCCTACTACCTGACACTGCCTCTTATTAACCTGTTGTTTGCCACCACCACGCTTAAAGCTGTTTAGCTTAGCCAACATGAGCTCTAATAGTAAGGATACTAATGACACAGAGCCCAAAGCTGCTGATGGCGCACGTAAGATTAGGTCTGATAGAAAGTATACTAATAATGCAGAGCAAAAAGACGCCGATGCCGCATGTAAGCGCAAACAGCGTGCTAACAAGAGTACAGAGGATAGATGCAAGCGCATGGACACTGTTAAGTATACTAATGACACAGAGTCCAAAGCTTATGATAGCGCACGTAAGATCAGGTCTGATATAAAGTATGGTAATGATGCAGAGCGAAAAGCTGCCGATGCCGGACATAAGCGCAAACAGCGTGTTAACAAGAGTACAGAGGATGGATGCAAGTGCCTGGATACTGTTAAGTATACTAATGACACAGAGCCCAAAGCTGCTGATGGCGCACGTAAGATCAGGTCTGATATAAAGTATGGTAATGATGCAGAGCGAAAAGCCGTCGATGCCGCACGTAAGCGCAAACAGCGTGTTAACAAGAGTACAGAGGATAGATGCAAGCGCCTGGATACTGTTAAGTATACTAATGACACAGAGTCCAAAGCTGCTGATGGCGCACGTAAGATCAGGTCTGATATAAAGTATGGTAATGATGCAGAGCGAAAAGCCGCCGATGCCGCACGTAAGCGCAAACAGCGTGCTAACAAGAGTACAGAGGAGAAGTTGTCGTCTGATGTCTTTCATCCCTCCCCTCATAAGCATGTTCATGGATCCTGTGTAACTGTACCTTTAAATAACAAGAATTGTCAAGAGCTGGTGAGTGCAGCCATTTTTTGTTCTTTCTTACTATTATTTATTAATTGTATTATTCTTACATTTGAATAAATAAAGTATATATGGATTCTAGACTCCCGATTCTTTAGAATCGGGCTGCCATCTAGTATATATATATAATCATGGTCAGATATGCAAATAAAATAGTGGTAGGACAAAGGGTATAAACAGAACACATGGTCAGTTACCGGTTAGATGGAAGACCTGGCTTGCTGGGGCGGGACTGCTACATAGGAGGCTTGTGTTCCGCTCGGTGTGTGACTTGTCCTCTGCGATGTTCTTGTGACCACCCAGAGGAAAAAGCAATGGAAAATGCTGCACACGAGTATTTAACCCTCTGAGTCACTCCCCTCCTGCCCTCTTGGCTGAACCTTAATTTTCTACCCTGGAGGTTTGGAGATAAATCTCTCAAAATCTATGAAAGATCATAACTCCTTTATGGGTGGTCTACGGCAGCGGTTCTGGCTCCATCGGATCTGACCGGGCCCCTGCTACTCATAGAGACTAAACACAATTTTGCCACCCAGCTGCTAGTGGCTGTTCTATTTATCTCCTTCCCTGTGTGTGTTAGAATGACTTGAGACCCAGGCAGGAGCTTGCCATGGTCTGGGGATATCGGAAATATATACAATGAACAGCTAGGATGTATAGTATGTCCATAACTCCTTTATGAAATCTTAGCTGGTTTCACAAAGGACTCAGGATATATGGCTTGGATCCACGGGAGAGTCTTCCTGTAGAAGGTTGCATAGCAGCTAGCTAGGTGTGTGTGTATGTGTGTGTGTGTGTGTGTGTGTGTGTGTGTGTGAAGTCCTTTGAAGCTGGCCAGGTGTCAGGTTACCACAACATGTGCTGAAGGATTTTTTTTTTACAATACCATGCCCAATAGTATACAGATGATTGACATGGAATTATGTCTCAAATATTCTTCACATAACCGATAAAATTAATAATGGCGTAAAATAATAATTCTAATATAAATAATATTGAGCATGATTCATTTAATCTGATTGGTTTGGCTCTCCGCAACAGTCCCACTCTCTCGTGTTCGCTCAGGAAAATTAATTGCCCACCTCTACACTACTATCTTATTTATCAGTGGATGTGCGGCACTGATGGCATCACGTCTACAGATACTTGTCAGGTTTTGTGCCATGGGCAGGTATCGAGCACCTGAAAAAGTGGGACGGGGTGCATGATACTTACATTCTACTAAAATATAGGCTATATATATGTCATAGGGTTATTTATGTTCAATTCCACATCGAGAGTTGAGTGACGCCAGAAGTTATCCTTTAATATTCACATTTTATTATAATGAAAGTCAACGGCATATGGACGTAAGCATATGGGTACATTTTTGCATATATTGACAAAAAAAGAGAAAATATGTTCCCTTTCTTAAAAAAAATCCATCAAACAGATGGTAACTGTTAATCAATTCAACAAAGCACACAGTTGGCATATGGTTGCATCATAATTTGCAGTGTAATATTTTTATTTAAGAAGGTGAGGTACATGGTGTAAATGTAGCCCAAATGTAAGAAGTTATCTATAACATACCTTTTCTAAATTATCAGATTACTTCTACCTTACTTAGAAGTTATACTAGAGAGCTTCACAACTGCATGATTGATTACTTATCTGAATCTAGGCAACGAAAAACTAGGAGAATCTATAGCATCCTCTCCAAGCTGGTCGAATTAATGAGCAGAGAAGTTAAGTCTATGTATATAAATGACCCACTAATGAATCCCTTAATCAAAATGGAATTCATTCTCACCCCATGAATCTTTTGGAAACTGCAGAAACGCCTGTGTAACTTCTAGTAGAGAGCAAACTATGATAATGCAATTGTCATACCTGTAAATTCTAAGTAAAGAAGTTTTAAGATCTTGTGGTGGATACACTAATCACCAGGAATCCCGCAGCTAACACACTTAGTGATGAATGGGGGATCAGAGAGTGTTCATATGTCAGTGCTAGATTTCCTTCCATGTCCACCACAGCGGAAGCTGAGAATTGCACATTGAATTCAATAAGCACTCACTGCAAAGTACGGGCAGCGGCACTGGGCTATGCATGTACAAAGCTATTCTCCACTAAAAGCATTGTTTGAAGGGTTGAATACATTTGCACACATAATGGAGCTTGATACATATGTTTATGACCCAATTTGTAAGGAATCTAACAAAACACCTACATATGACATCTTGCAAGGCTTGTGAATCTCCACTGGGGTCCTACAAAAATCATAATAGTTAAGAATTCCCTATCATATTATTTAAAGATTGTTTTCTAAACTAGTCAACTCTTAACATTTCTAATATGAATATTTTGCAAATGTGATTTTTTTTCTTAGAAAAATGGCCATTACTGGGACACATAAGTTTGGTTTTCTCTAACTCATGCCTTTATGTCAGTACAAAATTTGAGTTTTGTTAAAGGGAGGGACATCAGAATTTTGCAAAAGGGGCCATGTATATCCAAGTATGTGTGCAAAGAAAAAGGTTGTGCACACACTGTACTCACACACTATACACACAGTGTAATCACACACACACACTACTCACACACATACACACTAATCGCACACACTGTACTCACACACACACTGTACTCATACACACACACTATACTCACACACACAGTGTAATCACACACACACACACACACTACTCACACACATACACACTAATCGCACACACTGTACTCACACACACACTGTACTCACATACAGCTAAAAAATAAGGAAAATGTTTTGATATGGCTTACTAACAAGAAACAACATAAAATACCTAACACCCTAACATATACAGCCAAAGAAACATCATGTAGTGGTCAAATAATGTTCTTCATTTATTTAGCACTAGCTGAAGAGCCCGGCGTTGCCTGGGCATAGTAATTATCTGTGGTTAGTTATAGCACCTCACTTCTCTTATGTTCCCAATCACATCATTCATTTTCCCCCTCACATCTCTCATTTTCGCCCTCACACCTCTCATTCCCCCCTAACACTTGTCATTTCAACCTCACATCTGTCATTTTCTGATCACTCCACTATTTTTCCTCACTCCTCTCCTTTTGCACTCACACCTTTTCATTTTCACCTCATCACCTCAGTATATACATGTTTGTCATCTCCCTTATATATAGTATACATCTGTATGTCATCTCCTGTATATAGTATATACCTGTATGTCATCTCCCCTGTATATAGTATATACCTGCTGTGTCATCTCCCCTATATATAGTAAATACCTGAATGTCATCTCCTTCTATATATAGTATATACCTGTGTGTCATCTCTCCTGTATATAGTACATATCTGTGTGTCATCTCACCTGTATATAGTATATATCTGTGTGTCATCTCCCCTGTATATAGTATATACCTGTGTGTCATCTCCTCCTGTATTAGACCTCGTTCACACGTTATTTGCTCAGTATTTTTACCTCAGTATTTGTAAGATAAATTGGCAGCCTGATAAATCCCCAGCCAACAGGAAGCCCTCCCCCTGGCAGTATATATTAGCTCACACATACACGTAATAGACAGGTCATGTGACTGACAGCTGCCGTATTTCCTATATGGTACATTTGTTGTAGTTTGTCTGCTTATTAATCAGATTTTTATTTTTGAAGGCTAATACCAGATTTGTGTGTGTTTTAGGGCGAGTTTCGTTTGTCAAGTTGTGTGTGTTGAGTTCTGTGTGGCGACATGCATGTAGCGACTTTTGTGAGATGAGTTTTGTGTGGCAACATGCGTGTAGCAACTTTTTGTGTCGAGTTCCATGTGACAGGTTAGTGTAGCAAGTTGTGTGCAGCAAGTTTTGCGCATGGCGAGTTTTGCGCGTGGTGAGTTTTATGTCTGGTGCCTTTTGAGTATGTGCAAGTTTTGTGTGAGGCAACTTTTGCATGTGTTGCAAATTTTGTGCATGTGTCAATTTTTCCGCGTGTGCAAGTTTTGCGTGTGGCGAGTTTTCCATGAGGTGAGTTTTGCAATTGTGGCGAGTTTTGCGTGAGCCTAGTTTTTGCATGTGGCGAGTTTTGCGCGTGGTGAGTTTTGAGCGGCGACTTTTGTGTTTCGACTTTTATGTGGCGGGGTTGGTGTATGTGTGGTGAAATGTGTTCTGAGGGTGGTATATGTGTTCAAGCACGTGGTAGTGTGTGGCGCATTTTGTGTGTGTGTTCATATCCCCATGTGTGGTGAGTATCTCATGTCGGGGCCCCACCTTAGCAACTGATCGGTATATACTCTTTGGCGCCATCACTCTCATTCTTTAAGTCCCCCTTGTTCACATCTGGCAGCTGTCAATTTGCCTCCAACACATTTCCTTTCACTTTTCCCCATTATGTAGATAGGGGAAAAATAGTTTGGTGAATTGGAAAGCGCGGAGTTAAAATTTCACCTCACAACATAGCCTATGACACTCTCAGGGTCCAGACGTGTGACTGTGCAAAATTTTGTTTCTGTAGCTGCGACGCCTCCAACACTTTTCCTTTCACTTTTTTCCCCATTATGTAGATGGGGGCAAAATTGTTTGGTGAATTGGAACGTGCGGGGTTAAAATTTCACCTCACAATATAGCCTATGACGCTCTCGGGGTCCAGACGTGTGACTGTGCAAAATTTTGTGGCTGTAGCTGCGACGGTGCAGATGCCAATCCCGGACATACACACACACACATACATACACACACATGCAGCTTTATATAGTAGATAACATCCCTTTGTGTACTTCCCTGATAACACAGATGTCAATCATACAGTTTTAAAACATAATTATTCTGATTTCTTCATCATTCCTTAAGAAACCTGTCTATTCTAAACTGTAGGAATGATTGATTTATATCATTAGCCCTCTGTGTCTGTACTGCTACATACTGGTTCATGCAGCTTTACATGAACACCTGAGCCTTACACTATAGCTGGTCCGAATAACTATAGCATTTGTTACCATCCACCTCTCGTGTCTCCCCTTTTCCTCATAGTTTGTAAGCTTGCGAGCAGGGCCCTCACTCCTCCTGGTATCTGTTTTGAACTGTATTTCTGTTATGCTGTAATGTCTATCATCTGTACAAGTCCCCTCTATAATTTGTAAAGCGCTGCGGAATATGTTGGCGCTATATAAATAAAAATTATTATTATTATTATTATTTATATGGTAAATTTCCCCAAGAGCACACAATGACTGTAATACACCAAACTGCAAAACTGTTGGCACAAATCATATCATATTTCATTATTGTAAATTCTGTTGGAAACATAATTACATTAAACTAATTAACTTAGATGTAGAGGGCCTGAAAATACTACCTTTGGGTAATCCACATTTATTTTATTCCAGTGTCTGCTGTCTGCATACTATTTTATTTTAGACCCAATGAAGCTAAAATACCTACAATGAAAATTCATCTCAGAATAGCTGTTGTGGCAGGGTCACTGGCACTGTATGTGAGGGGAAATATGTGGCACAAAGATTGCTTTTTTCCATGATCTAGAAATCCATACGTTTCTCTCCAGCATGATATGTGCTGAAGGGGTTAATCAGCCATTATAAGGGACGGGTTTTTAGGTGAGTAGGTGAGAGATAGGCGCAACGCCTAGTCACCATATCTCCACCTCAAGGCAGTGGCTGGGAAGTTAAATCTTGAGCCACTGTTTTTCTTTCTCTGTTGTGTCTTTGGAGGGTAAAGACTCCAGACGTGGCTCCAGGAAGACTTGAGGACTTTGGATGTTACCTGTGGGTGATTCCTGGAGGAAAATTGACTCTATTTGGACTTTAACGTTGTTCTGTTTTGCCATTAGGCCACATTTACTTTGTTAAAGCCTGTTACAGTTTATGCTGTGCTCTAATAAACCAACCAAGTCAGTCGACCCCTCACACTGTATAATTCTGATATTTAAAAGAACTCAACATATAAAATGTCCATTTTAATAATAAACACAATATACAAACGAGAAACACTCCATAGTGCAAATACTCCACATCACCATAAGGTAAAGATAGTAATTATGTTACTCACCATTGGTAGTTGTACTAATCTGGGCACAAAAATGTAATATGGCATAAAGCAGGGGTGGGGAACCTCAGGCCCATGAGCCGTTTACAGTTGCCCCCAGGCAGATTCTCGGGGACTGCAGTGCTTGTGTCAGTGGCTGCTTTTGACTACTGCTGACCCTTTAATTTCTTATTACTCTGCGAGCACGGACATGCAGCGTTCACCATTGTACGCAGTGGCATGTGCAATGAAGGAGTACATTCTCCCGCTAGCCAGTGCCAGTGTCAAGACAAACTTTGTGGGCAGAGCTAAAGCGAGAAGCGCTCCTGTTCCGCAGGAAACAGCAGCGTCAGTGTCTCCTGTGATATCTATATCGCAGCCCCAGCAAATTTTGTGATGTATATGCCGCAGCCTTAGGTCTCCACCACAGCCTCATGTCTGCTGTGATGTATAAACAGCATCCCCATGTCTCCTGTGAAGTAAATGCCAGACTCAGCATCTCCAGTAATGCATATACCGCAGCCCCAGTGTCTCCTGTGATGTCTAAGCTGTAACTCCATGTCTACTGTCATGTATATACTTCAGCCGTGTCTCCTGTGATGTCTATGCCACAGCTCCATGTCTCCTGTGAAGTATATATCGCAGCCCCACATCTCCTGTGATGTATATACTGCAGCCCCATGTCTCCTGTGATGTACAGTATATACCGCAGCCCGATGTCTCCTGTGATTTATATACAAAGCAGCTCAATTTCTCCTGTAATGTATTTACCGCAGCGTCTCCTGTGATGTCTATACCGCAGTCCCAGCATCTCCTGGGATATCTATACAGGTGCCTCGGTGTCTTCTGTGATGTATATGCCGCAGACCCAACTCTCCTGTGATGTATATATCGCAGACCCCATTGTCACCTGTGATGTCTATGCCGCAATCCCAGGAGTTTCCTATGATGTCTATACTGCAGCCCGATGTCTCCTGGGATGCATATAATGCAGCTCCATGTCTCCTGTGATACATATACCACAGCTCCATGTCTCGTGTGATGTATATACCGCAACCTCATGTCTCCTGTAATGTATATGCTGCAGCCCCAGCATCTCCTGTGATGTCTATACTGCAGCCCCCATTTCTCCTGTGATGTATATAACGCAGTCGCATGACTCCTGTGATGTACATAGAACAGCCGCATGTCTTCTGTGAAGTATATACCACAGCCCCATCGTCTTCTGTGATGTCTATGCCGCAGTCCCAGTCTCCTGTGATGTCATGCCATAGCCCCAGTCTCCTGTGATGTCTGTGTTGCAGCCCCATGTCTCCTGTGATGTATATACTGCAGTCCCATGTCTCCTGTGATGTGTATACTGCAGCCCCAAAGTGTCTCTTCTGCTGTCTATGCCTCAACCCCATTTTTCCTGTGATGTACATACAGCAGCCCAATGTCTGCTGGGATGTATATACCAAAGCCTCACATCTACTATGATGTATATACCGCAGCCCATGTCTGTTGTGATGTATATCTTGCAGCCCCATGCAGATCTGTCACCAGGAATTTCAGGGCCCCATACTGGCACAATTTCCGGGCCCCCTTGAGACTCCGCCCAGGCTCCACACTAGCCTTGCCTCCACCTCAGCTCTGTCTCCATCCCTCAAACCTTCCACAATCCTACTGCACACTCATGGAAAAACTCCACTTCTGGACCATGTCCTCACCAATCACACATTAACAATTCCCATCGAACATCATATCACACACATAGCCATCAGCTTTGGCCAAAAGATTTTTTAAGTCTGCCACCACAACAAGGTATCGATAGGTAAGAAGGAGTTAGTGGATGATTTCCGTGCTGCCGACAGGATTAAGACACACATCCCAGTGTAGTAAATTAAAATGATGGTTTATTTCGAGACATTTTAACATACCAGGTTACAACTTCAGGAAAAACCACATGTATAACAAGACAGCAGGAGTATCACTTATATCGGTTAAAATTTTGAATGTGAGTGCCAAAACACCGAAACACATGACCAAATGTCATAGTTCATTCGAATCTCACATGATACGACATGACATACAAAGACTTTAGTGAACTTCATTATATTACAATTATGTCGATTAAAACTGCACAATATAAAAATATAAAACATTATTTTAAAAATAGGAATCTCAAGTGGAACCGTGAAGAAAGAAATGCTGCAGCGGATTTAACAAGAGGAGGCTTCCAAGGGAGCCCTTGTGCGATGAACCCTGAGGAAGACTGAATGACTAAAGTGTAATTAACCATTAGGCTATCTCATCTGAAGGAAACTTCTATTAATTAATAATTCACATGGTATAGCCGTTGTGGCAAAAATGAATGAAATAAAACATTATTTATTATTTTAATGAATTTTAAAATAAATTAAAATTAAATTAAATATGAGTGCGTTCACATCTTTATTAATTTGAACAGAGGAAGAAAAGGGAAAACGTAAATTAGTGGCACCATGAGAATTAAACAATAGTTGTTTAAAAAATAGATTGATAAAAGTTTATTGAGAGTTTTACTTAAGACAATAAATAAGTGGGACGGTGACGTGTAGTGTAAAAATTCATAGAACTGTGTGAGAAAGGAGTATCATTGGGAAACAATGGTACACATATTAGTTCACATGAGGATCGAAGTGGGTGCAGGAGCACTGGTTGAATAGGAGAGTCAGGGAACGATCGAGTGTGCTGTATCGTGTCTCAGAGCCGTGATCAGGACAAAAGGCATGACAGGAGGAGACCGTCAAAACACTGGGTGGTTCCAGCATTGCGATTAGAGGAATAAAGGCAAACCAGAGTTTATTGGAGATAATGTGGCAAGCAATACTGAATAGGATTAGCAGAAAGAGCCAGAGCCATTGGACATGAGAGGAACATCGTAAGTTCAAAAAAAAAAGAGATGATAAGGGTGAGAACATGACTAATTGGTTATTTCAGGGAGGGCAAACACATTCATCATGAAATGGTGAAGGATTTTAAGATATGTGCACAAGATGTGCTCCATTCGGTAGTGCTATAGACACATTGAAGAGAGGAAAACACTTGATGATTTAGAGAAGGTATCCTTTTAAATTAGGTAGGTTCTTTTGGCAGGGTCCTAATGTACTCTAACCTATTAAACAGTTCTTAAAATACCCAATATGCTTTTTAGGAATATATTTCTTTATTTTTCTTTAACCCCTTCATGACCCAGCCTATTTTGACCTTAATGACCTGGCCGTTTTTTGCAATTCTGACCAGTGTCCATTTATGAGGTAATAACTCAGGAACGCTTCAACGGATCCTAGCGGTTCTGAGATTGTTTTTTCGTGACATATTGGGCTTCATGTTAGTGGTAAATTTAGGTCAATAAATTCTGTGTTTATTTGTGATACAAACAGAAATTTGGCGCAAATTTTGAAAATTTCGCAATTTTCACATTTTGAATTTTTATTCTGTTAAACCAGAGAGATATGTGACACAAAATAGTTAATAAATAACATTTCCCACATGTCTACTTTACATCAGCACAATTTTGGAAACAAAATTTTTTTTTGCTAGGAAGTTATAAAGGTTAAAATTTGACCAGCGATTTCTCATTTTTACAACGAAATTTACAAAACCATTTTTTTAGGGACCACCTCACATTTGAAGTCAGTTTGAGGGGTCTATATGGCTGAAAATACCCAAAAGTGACACCATTCTAAAAAATGCATCTCTCAAGGTGCTCAAAACCAAATTCAAGAAGTTTATTAACCCTTCAGGTGCTTCACAGCAGCAGAAGCAACATGGAAGGAAAAAATGAACATTTAACTTTTTAGTCACAAAAATTATCTTTTAGCAACAATTTTTTTTTATTTTCCCAATGGTAAAAGGAGAAACTGAACCACCAAAGTTGTTGTCCAATTTGTCCTGAGTACGCTGATACCTCATATGTGGGGGTAAACCACTGTTTGGGCACATGGTAAGGCTCGGAAGGGAAGGAGCGCCATTTGACTTTTTGAATGAAAAATTATCTCCATCGTTAGCGGACACCATGTCGCGTTTGGAGAGCCCCTGTGTGCCTAAACATTAGAGCTCCCCCACAAGTGACCCTATTTTGGAAAATAGACCCCCCAAGGAACTTATCTAGATGCCTAATGAGCACTTTAAACCCTCAGGTGCTTCACAAATTGATCTGTAAAAATGAAAAAGTACTTTTTTTTTTCACAAAAACATTATTTTCGCCTCAATTTTTTCATTTTCACATGGGCAATAGGATAAAATGGATCCTAAAATTTGTTGGGCAATTTCTCCCGAGTACGCCGATACCTCATGTGTGGGGGTAAACCACTGTTTGGGCACACGGCAGGGCTCGGAAGGGAAGGCGCGCCATTTGACTTTTTGAATGTAAAATTAGCTCCAATTGTTAGCGGACACCATGTCGCGTTTGGAGAGCCCCTGTGTGCCTAAACATTGGAGCTCCCCCACAAGTGACCCCATTTTGGAAACTATACTCCCCAAGGAACTTATCTAGATGCATATTGAGCACTTTAAACCCCCAGGTGCTTCACAGAAGTTTATAACGCAGAGCCATGAAAATAAAAAATAATTTTTCTTTCCTCAAAAATTATTTTTTAGCCTGGAATTTCCTATTTTGCCAAGGGTAATAGGAGAAATTGGACCCCAAATGTTGTTGTCCAGTTTGTTCTGAGTACGCTGATACCCCATATGTGGGGGTAAACCACTGTTTGGGCGCACGACAGGGCTCGGAAGGGAAGGCACGCCATTTAGCTTTTTAAATGGAAAATTAGCTCCAATCATTAGCGGACACCATGTCACGTTTGGAGAGCCCCTGTGTGCCTAAACATTGGAGATCCCCCACAAATGACCCAATTTTGGAAACTAGACCCCCCAAAGGAACCAATCTAGATGTGTGGTGAGGACTTTGAACCCCCAAGTGCTTCCCAGAAGTTTATAACGCAGAGCCATGAAAATAAAAAAAATAAATTATTTTCTCAAAAATGATCTTTTAGCCTGCAATTTTTTATTTTCCCAAGGGTAACAGGAGAAATTTGACCACAAAAGTTGTTGTCCAGTTTCTTCTGAGTACGCTGATACCCCATATGTGGGGGTAAACCACTGTTTGGGCACATGCCGGGGCTCGGAAGTCAAGTAGTGACGTTTTGAAATGCAGACTTTGATGGAATGCTCTGCGGGCGTCACGTTGCGTTTGCAGAGCCCTGATGTGGCTAAACAGTAGAAACCCCCCACAAGTGACCCCATTTTGGAAACTAGACTCCCAAAGGATCTAATCTAGATGTGTGGTGAGGACTTTGAACCCCCAACTGCTTCACAGAAGTTTATAATGCAGAGCCGTGAAAATAATAAATATGTTTTCTTTCCTCAAAAATAATTATTTAGAACAGAATTTTTTATTTTCCCAAGGGTTACAGGAGAAATTGGACCCCAAAAGTTGTTGTCCAGTTTCTCCTGAGTACGCTGATACCCCATGTGTGGGGGTAAACCACTGTTTGGGCACACGTCGGGGCTCAGAAGGGAAGTAGTGACTTTTGAAATGCAGACTTTGATGGAATGGTCTGCGGGCGTCACGTTGCGTTTGCAGAGCCCCTGGTGTGCCTAAACAGTAGAAACCCCCCACAAGTGACCCCATTTTAGAAACTAGAACTTATCTAGATATGTGGTGAGCACTTTGAACCCCCAAGTGCTTCACAGACGTTTACAACGCAGAGCCGTGAAAATAAAAAATCATTTTTCTTTCCTCAAAATGATGTTTTAGCAAGCATTTTTTTTATTTTCATAAGGGTAACAGGAGAAATTGGACCCCAGAAATTGTTGCGCAGTTTGTCCTGAGTACACTGATACCCCATATGTGGAGGTAAACCACTGTTTGGGCGCACGTCGGGGCTCGGAAGTGAGGGAGCACCATTTGACTTTTTGAATACAAGATTGGCTGGAATCAATGGTGGCGCCATGTTGCGTTTGGAGACCCCTGATGTGCCTAAACAGTGGAAACCCCTCAATTCTACCTCCAACACTAACCCCAACACACCCCTAACCCTAATCCCAACTGTAGCCATAACCCCAATCACACCCCTAACCACAACCCTAATTCCAACCCTAACCCAAAGGCTATGTGCCCACGTTGCGGATTCGTGTGAGATTTTTCAGCATCATTTTTGAAAAATCCACGGGTAAAAGGCACTGCGTTTTACCTGCAGATTTACCGCGGATTTCCAGCATTTTTTGTGCGGATTTCACCTGTGGATTCCCATTGAGGAACAGGTGTAAAACACTGCGGAATCCGCACAAAGAATTGACATGCTGCGGAAAATACAACGCAGCGTTTCCGCGCAGTATTTTCCGCACCATGGGCACAGCGGATTTGGTTTTCCATAGGTTTACATGGTACTGTAAACCTGATGGAACACTGCTGCGAATCCGCAGCGGCCAATCCGCTGCGGATCCGCAGCCAAATCCGCACCGTGTGCACAGCCTAATTCTAAAGGTATGTGCACACACTGCGGAAAACGCTGTGGATCCGCAGCAGTTTCCCATGAGTTTACAGTTCAATGTAAACCTATGGGAAACAAAAATCGCTGTACACATGCTGCAGAAAAACTGCACGGAAACGCAGCGGTTTACATTCTGCAGCATGTCACTTGTTTCTGCGGATTCCGCAGCAGTTTTACAACTGCTTCAATAGAAAATCGCAGTTGTAAAACCGCAGTGAAATGCGCTGAAAAACCACGGTAAATCCGCCATAAATCCGCAGCGGTTTAGCACTGCGGATTTATCAAATCCGCTGCGGAAAAATCCGCAGAGGACCAGAATATGTGTGCACATACCGAAACCCTAACCCTAACCCGAACCCTATTCATATTCTAACCTTAGTGGAAAAAAAAAAATTCTTATGGGGGTGACAAGGGGGGGGGGGGGGGGGGGGAAGTCATTTATTATTTTGATCACTGTGATAGATTATATCTCAGTGATCAAAATGCACTTTGGAACGAATCTGCCGGCCGGTAGATTCGGCGGGCGCACTGCGCATGCGCCCGCCATTTTGGAAGATGGCGGCGCCCAGGGAGAAGACAGACGGACCCCGGCAGGATCGGTAAGTATGATGGGGTGGGGGGGAGCTTGGGGGGGGGATCGGAGCGCGGGGGGGTGGAACGGAGCACGGGGGGGTGGTTGATGCACGGGGGGTGGATCGGAGTGCAGGGGGGTGGGATTGGAGCACGGGGGGTGATTGGAGCACGGCAGGAGCGGAGCACAGGACGGAGCGGTGCATAGGACTGATCGGAGGACTGGGGGGGGGGGGCGATCGGTGGGGTGGGGGCACATTAGTGTTTTCAGCCATGGCCGATGATATTGCAGCATCGGCCATGGCTGGATTGCAATATTTCACCAGTTTTAATAGGTGAAATATTACAAATCGCTCTGATTGGCAGTTTCACTTTCAACAGCCAATCAGAGCGATCGGAGCCACGAGGGGGTGAAGCCACCCCCCCTGGGCTAAACTACCACTCCCCCTGTCCCTGCAGATCGGGCGAAATGGGAGTTAACCCTTTCACCCGATCTGCAGGGACGCGATCTTTCCATGACGCCACATAGGCGTCATGGGTCGGATTGGCACCGACTTTCATGACGCCTACGTGGCGTCATGGGTCGGGAAGGGGTTAAGGTAATGTGTTGTCATACGACGGCGACATGCGCTCCGACGTCAGCATCCAGCCTCTGATTGGCTTGCGACTGTTAACTAATGCCACCGGTTTCCTGCACGGCAGTAGATTTTAACTGAATGTGTATCCATGAACGCACGTTCAGTTATTGAATCAGACAAATCCTACTCCTGGAGCCCGGTGAACAGAAGCAAAAAAAGTTGGGGGCCTGGGGCTTCTGCACACCGGTCCCCATACGCCAATAAGGACTATAATGCACTGATTGATGGTGGCTCTGGTTGCATGTCTCCTTTTACAGCAGTCTTCTTTTCCCCTATGCAATGTATAGATCTCTCACTGCTTGAGTTAAATAAATATGACAGCAGTGACAGATTTTTTACTGTGGGAGACCAGAAGTGTAATCTGCACCTGTATTCGGTATGACTTACTGCTGCAACATTAGGGGTAAGTTAATTAAATGTTTGTCCAAATACAGCAGAGTAATTTTCAAGTTGATAATTTTTTGTGGCCTCTGTCGGAAGGTATAAATATCCAAATAGCACGTTGGCAGTAAAAAGATTCCCCACCCCTGGCATAGTAGATTAACACTCCAGATAGAACCAAATCCAGATTGCTTTTCCAGTAACGTCAAAATATTGATATCAATAGAAACATGAAACTCGGTTTGCATTTTTATTGGAATAAATATTTTAACGTTACCAGAAAAGGAACCTGGACTTGGTTTTATCTGGAATGACAGTGGTCACTGATAACCAAAACTTTTTCTTGGTATCTATTTGAAATCCATTTTAAAATTTGGCAGAGATCAAAATTTGAAAAAGGATTATATAGCCACTATACAGCCATTCTGATTTTCAAAGTAAGTAAACCATTCTCATCAGGTCTAAGAGATATAGTTACAATCTGCTTTAAAAGTGACCAGTGACTTATTAGATATTTTTCTAAACTTTGTAATGCATTTCTGAGGTAGTTTGATTGCCAATTCTTATCCTCTTAATATATTGCAGTCATCGTATTATAGAGCACGGTGTACTTACAATTGCTTTTAGTTAGTTCTTCTCTTTTTTCTGCTCTATGTAGAAACAAGAAGTCTCTTTTCCCTGTATAAATCTTTAACTCCTGACCCAGCTGCTCCCTGGTATCCTCTACCAGGGACTTTTGTAGTGACTGATGAGTCAAACAGGCAAAAGATACATCCTGTTTCTACACAGAGCTTGGAAGGGTTCAGCTAGTCAGTTTTTAATCACATGATGTCAGAGACCTAATGGAAAAGAGAAGAATTAGCTAGGTAGAATGGGAAATTTAGCAATTGCAAGTACACAGTGCTATATAATATGATAATTACAATATATTAAGAAGATAAAAACTTTGATGGGAGGAGAGCTTCTTTAACCCATTTCTGCCATTAGACGTACTATTCCGTCCGTGGGGTGGGCTTTACTTCCCAAGGACGGAATAGTACGTCATAGGCAATCGGCCACGCTCACGGGGGGAGCACGGCCGATCGCGGCCGGGTGTCAGCTGCTTATCGCAGCTGACATCCGACACTATGTGCCAGGAGCGGTCACGGACCGCCCCCGGCACATTAACCCCCGGCACACCGCGATCAAACATAATCACGATGTGCCAGCGGTGCAGGGAAGCATCGTGCAGGGAGGGGGCTCCCTGCGGGCTTCCCTGAGACCCCCGCAGCAACGCGATGTGATCGCGTTGCTCCGGGGGTGGCCTACATTCCCCCCTGCAGCAAGTCCCGGATCCAAAATGGCCGCGGATCCGGGTCCTGCAGGGAGGGAGGTGGCTTACCAAGTGCCTGCTAAAGGAAGGCACTTGGTAACGCTGCAGCACTCTGAGACAGATCGGTGATCTCTCAGAGTGCTGTGCAAACTGGCAGATCACCGATCTGTATTGTCCCCCCCTGGGACAAAGTAAAAAAGTTCAAAACAAATTTTACAAGGGTGTAAAAACATTTTTTTAAAAAATCCTAAATAATGGGAAAAAAAAATATTATTCCCATAAATACATTTCTTAATCTAAATAAATAAAAAAAAACAATAGGCTGTGTTCACACGTTCCGTTTTTTTCGCAGTTTTTTCGCGTTTTTTCCCAATAAAAACGCTATAAAACCGCAAAAAAAAACGCATACAATAAGCATCCCATCATTTAGAATGAATTCCGCATGTTTTGTGCACATGATGCGTTTTTTTCCGCAAAAAAAACGCATCAGGCACAAAATCCGGACATGCTCTATCTTTTTGCGGTTTTTTTGCGGATTTCCCACTCCAAAATGCATTGGGAAGTGTCCGGAAAAAACCGCGGCAAAAACGCGTCATAACCGCGGCAAAAACGCGTCAAAACCGCGGCAAAAACACACGCGGTTTTCTTGCGGATTTCATGCAGAAAATGTCCGGAATTGTCAGGAATTTTCTGCATGAATTCCTGAACGTGTGCACATAGCCTAAAAGTACACATATTTAGTATCGCCGTGTCTGTAACGACCCGACCTATTAAACTGTCCCACTAGTTAACCCCTTCAGTAAACACCGTAAGAAAAAAAAACAAGACAAAAAACAACGCTTTATTATCATACCGCCGTACAAAAAGTGGAATAACACGCGATGAAAAAGACGAATATAAATAACCATGGTACCACTGAAAGCGTCATCTTGTCCCGCAAAAAACGAGCCGCCATACAGCAACATCAGCAAAAAGTAAAGAAGTTATCGTCCTTAGAATAAGGCGATGCAAAAATAATTATTTTTTCTATAAAATAGTTTTTATCGTATAAAAGCGCCAAAACATAAAAAAAGATATAAATGAGATATCGCTGTAATCGTACTGACCCGAAGAATAAAACTGCTTTATCAATTTTACCAAACGCGGAACGGTATAAACGCCTCCCCCAAAAGAAATTCATGAATAGCTGGTTTTTGGTAATTCTGCCTCACAAAAATCGGAATAAAAAGCGATCAAAAAATGCCACGTGCCCGAAAATGATACCAATAAAAACGTCAACTCGTCCCGCAAAAAACAAGACCTCACATGACTGTGTGGACTCAAATATGGAAAAATTATAGCTCTCAAAATGTGGTAACGCAAAAAATATTTTTTGCAATAAAAAGCGTCTTTCAGTGTGTGACGGCTGCCAATCATAAAAATCCGCTAAAAAAAGCTATAAATAAAAAATAAAACCCCCCTTCATCACCCCCTTAGTTAGGGAAAAATCAAAATATTTAAAAAATGTATTTATTTCCATTTTCCCGTTAGGGCTAGGGTTAGGGCTAGTGTTAGGGCTAGGGTTAGGGCTAGGGTTAGGGCTAGGGTTAGGGCTAGGGTTAGGGCTAGAGTTATGGTTAGGGTTAGGGCTAGGGTTAAGGCTACAGTTAGGGTTAAGGCTACAGTTAGGGTTAAGGCTACAGTTAGGGTTGGAGCTAAAGTTAGAGTTAGGGTTTGGATTACATTTGCGGTTGGGAATAGGGTTGGGATTAGGGTTAAGGGTGTGTCTGGGTTAGAGGTGTGGTTAGGGTTACCGTCGGAATTAGGGTTAGGGGTGTGTTTGGAGTAGCGTTTCAGTTATAATTGGGGGGTTTCCACTGTTTAGGCACATCAGGGGCTCTCCAAACGCGACATGGCGTCCGATCTCAATTCCAGCCAATTCTGCGTTGAAAAAGTAAAACAGTGCTCCTTCCCTTCCGAGCTCTCCCGTGTGCCCAAACAGGAGTTTACCCCAACATATGGGGTATCAGCGTACTCAGGACAAATTGGACAACAACTTTTGGGGTCCAATTTCTCTTGTTGCCCTTGGGAAAATACAAAACTGGGGGGCTAAAAAATAATTTTTGTGGGAAAAAAAAGGATTTTTTATTTTCACGGCTCTGCGTTATAAACTGTAGTGAAACACTTGGGGGCTCAAAGTTCTCACAACACATCTCGAAAAGTTTGTGGGGGGTCTAGTTTCCAATATGGGGTCACTTGTGGGGGGTTTCTACTGTTTAGGTACATTAGGGGCTCTGCAAACGCAATGTGACGCCTGCAGACCATTCCATCTAAGTCTGTATTCCAAATGGCGCTCCTTCCCTTCCGAGCCCTCCCATGCGCCCAAACGGTGGTTCCCCCCACATATGGGGTATCAGCACACTCAGGACAAATTGCACAACAACTTTTGGGGTTCAATTTCTCCTGTTACCCTCGGGAAAATACAAAACTGGGGGTTAAAAAATAATTTTTGTGGAAAAAAAATTATTTTTTTATTTTTACAGTTCTGCATTATAAACTTCTGTGAAGCACTTGGTGGGTCAAAGTGCTCACCACCACTCTAGATAAGTTCCTTAGGGGGTCTACTTTCCAAAATGGTGTCACTTGTGGGGGTTTCAATGTTTAGGCACATCAGTGGCTCTTCAAACGCAACATGGTGTCCAATCTCAATTCCTGTCAATTTTGCATTGAAAGGTCAAACGGCGCTCCTTCCCTTCCGAGCTCTCCCATGCGCCCAAATAGTGGTTTACCCCCACATATGGGGTATCAGAGTACTCAGGACAAATTGGACAACAACTTTTTGGTTCCAATTTCTTCTCTTACCATTGGGAAAACAAAAAATTGGGGGTGAAAAGATAATTTTTGTGAAAAAAAAATGATTTTTTATTTTTACGGTTCGGCATTATAAACTTCTGTGAAGCACTTGGTGGGTCAAAGTGCTCACCACACCTCTAGATAAGTTCCTTAGGGGGTCTACTTTCCAAAATGGTGTCACTTGTGGGGGGTTTCAATGTTTAGGCACATCAGTGGATCTCCAAACGCAACATGGCGTCTCATCTCAATTCCAGTCAATTTTGCATTAAAAAGTCAAATGGCGCTCCTTCCCTGCCGAGCTCTCCCATGCGCCCAAACAGTGGTTTACCTCCACTTATGGGGTATTGGCATACTCAGGACAAATTGTACAACAAGGTTTGGGGACCATTTTCTCCTGTAACCCTTTGTAAAATAAAACAAATTGGAGCTGAAGTAAATTTTTTGTGAAAAAAAGTTAAATGTTAATTTTTATTTAAACATTCCAAAAATTCCTGTGAAACACCTGAAGGGTTAATAAACTTCTTGAATGTGGTTTTGAGCACCTTGAGGGGTGCAGTTTTTAGAATGGTGTCACACTTGGGTATTTTCTATCATATAGACCCCTTAAAATGACTTCAAATGAGATGTGGTCCCTAAAATAAAATGGTGTTGTAAAAATGAGAAATTGCTGGTCAACTTTTAACCCTTATAACTCCCTAACAAAAAAAAATTTGGGTTCCAAAATTGTGCTGATGTAAAGTAGACATGTGTGAAATGTTACTTATTAAGTATTTTGTGTGACATATCTCTGTGATTTAATTGCATAAAAATTCAAAGTTGGAAAATTGCGAAATTTTCAAAATTTTCGCCATATTTCCGTTTTTTTCACATATAAACGCAGGCAATATCAAAGAAATTTTACCACTATCATGAAGCACAATATGTCACGAGAAAACAATGTCAGAATCACCAGGATCCGTTGAAGCGTTCCAGAGTTATAACCTCATAAAGGGACAGTGGTCAGAATTGTAAAAATTGGCCCAGTCCATAACGTGCAAACCACCCTTGGGGGTAAAGGGGTTAAAGATATCAGCAGTGTCCTTATTGGGACAATCTAGATTCCCTATCAGTATGTCTTTGGAGTGTAGAAGGAAACCAGAGAACCTGGAGGAAACCCACGCAAACATGGGGAGAATATACAAACTCCTTGCGGATGTTGTGCTTGATGGGATTTGAACACAGGATCCAAGAACTGTAAGTCAACAGTGCTAACCGCTGAGCCACATTACTGGCATAGGTTGCTGTTCTTTTCCTCATCATGCTTTACACTGCAGCTCTGTATCTCACATTAAAGGGATTGTCCCCTACTAGGACAACCCCTTTCTGATCTAAATGTTTGTCCCCGTGAAAATAAAAACAGTTATACTCACTTACCTTGTCGGTGATGATCCAGTGGTGTCGGCACTCGAGTTCAAGGGGCTCACGTGAGGTTGATATGACTGTCCCCGCCTGCAGATGTACGTAATCAAGAGGGGGTAAGAACTGGGGCTGTCCGCTAACTTCCTCTTGATTATTAATATGTCCAAAAGAGGGGACAGTGACGTCAGCGCTGATTGGAGGCCAGGCTCACGTCATAATAACCACAAGTGTGGCCTAGGAATGCGACTGCTGACACTGCTGGATCGTCACAGGCACGAGAGGTGAGGGCATTTTTATTTTCACATGGTCAAACATTCAAATAGGGAAGGTGTTGCCCTAATAGTGAGGACAACCCCTTTAACTTCTGTGTAAAGATTGAGAACATTACAGCCTTAACAAGACGTGTCCTGAAGAATGGCAGGCTGACCCAGAGAGCACAACTTCTTTCTGCATAACCAAGATTGTCAGTAAGACTTCTTTCACATTTGCGTTCGAAACCGCAACATTTAATCCGCATCCGCAAGTGTAGGAAAAACGCATAGAAACACGTACAAACGCAACATTTTTAGAGGCATGCGGGAACGCATGCGTTTAATAAAATGCCACGTTTTCACGCTTCTCCATGCGTTTTGTCATGTGTTTGCGTTTTTTGTGCGCATGGTGGAAAATTTTACAGGAGAAAAATTTAGATAACCAGACACCGCCAATGGGACTACAGAGGTCGTGTATTATGGGATATCTATATATAGACCCTAGGACTGCTGAAATCTAACAGTGTGCTACTGTATCCTGATGGATCTTCGCATGGAGAGCTTTTATTCCAACCTGTATTTAAGCATTAGTTTCTTGCCTGTGCGTTTGCTTGGGAACAACATAGAAATCGTGAAAGATGGAGAAGAACACGGCGTAGGCGTTTTTGGGGACACCCCATTATCAAACTACGTGAGAGCCGTGGAGCCTATCACACGCTGTATGGCGAGCTTAATGCCAACTCAGCCAAATTCCCAGAATATACAAGGATGTCGCAAGACTCTTTCCAGGATTTGCTTGCTTGTGTCCAAGGAGCCAGCCGGAGACAGGACACCCAGCTCCGTAGAGCAATCCCACCAGAGGAACGTCTGCTGGTTACATTAAGAAACGTAACAATTCTAAACAAATGCCAGTCCTAATTTTGGTTGTTCTGACATGTAGTCTTTGTATTTTAAATGATGTCTTTAGCAGAACAGCACCATAAATAGAATTGAGTGTTAATTTTTTTAAAATGTATTTTATTACAGATTTCTGGCAACCAGAGAGAATTTATCATCCCTCCACTTCCAATACCGGCTTGGAATTTCCACCCTGTCCGGAATAGTTGCGGGCACCTACTGGGCTTTGTAGAATGTTCTCCGGGATGAGTTTATACCCCTACCCACCGTGGACATGTGGATTGAAATTGCTGAAAAATTCCGGAGTGTGTGTGATTTCCCCAACTGTTTAAGAGCGGTGGATTGAAAGCACATCCGCATTATCAAACCAGCCAGAACAGGATCGGAGTACGTCAACTATAAAAAAATATTTTTCTGTTGTGCTCATGGCAATAGCAGATGCGGACTGTCGCTTCATCGCCGTTGACATTGGAGCTTTTGGCCATGGCAACGATTCCCAGACTTTCAAGAACTCGGATATGGGGCGCCGTGTGTATAGCAAAAATTTTAATTTTCCACGGCCACGACCTCTCCCCAACACTCAAGGTCCACCGATGCCATTTGTTATGGTTGGGGATGAGGCCTTTCAGATGTGTGAAATCCTACTGAAGCCATATTCCAGTCGGGACTTGAACCACACTAAAAGGATCTTTAACTACAGACTGACCAGGGCCCGAAGAACAGTAGAGTGCACATTTGGGATTCTAGTCTCAAAATGGCGCATTCTTGCAACAGCCAATAAATCTAAAAATGGAGACAGTCAATGAGGTGGTCAAAGCCTTTGTGGTTCTCCACAATTACATAATGGCTAAGGAGCAACCCAACATTGAACGGGATGAACCAGTTGGAAACCCATTGCCAGATTACAGCATCACCCGCTGCGGTCAACTGCTGAAGTTGGCCACATGCGGGACCAATTTGCTGCCTTTTTTGATTCTGATATTTGACGTGTGTCACGGCAGGACAATGTTGTGTAAATGTCCTGTTGGGATTTGGTCTGTAACAGTTATTTTTTTAAATGTTCCTAATAGTTGTTGTTAATAAACTTTATTTTTTGGTATCTTGACCGTGTCTCCTATGTATTTCCTCTACAAACCAAGGCTGTCGTCACACTAGCAGTATTTGGTCAGCATTTTACATCAGTATTTGTAAACCAAAACCAGGAATGGGTGATAAATGCAGAAGTGGTAAAGATGTTTCCATTATACTTTTCCTCTAATTGTTCCTCTCCTGGTTTTGGCTTACAAATACTGATGTAAAATACTGCCCAAATACTGCTAGTGTGACGGCAGCCTTAGGTTGTTAGTGGTAAGGTTGTTGACGTCATTGCGTCCTGATTCTGTTCTGCAGTATCTATTGGACGCAGACTGAAGAGACGATGGCTGTTTAATACAAAACAGATCTATACTAATCAAGTCAGGTGTCAGAAATAGTGAATTCATGATGCACATATAACAGCCTCATGAATTCACTATTTCTGACACATGGCCAGGTGAGCATAGATATGCCTTGTATGACTGCCATCGTCCCTTCACTTAGTGTGAAATAGATAACGTAAACAGAAGAGAAAATGGAGGTTATACAAGGCAGTTCTCCACTCACCAGGTCAGGTGTCCTAACTAATGAGTTTTTGGACACCTCACCTGTTGAGTATAGTTCTGCATTGTATTGCCGTCATTTTCTGTTCAGTCTGCAACACTAGTCACAGACTAAGCAGAAGGAAGAGATTATGGAGAAAATACAAGTATAAATTTTTTGGCCCACCTCATATCTCTATACTAAAGACACGCAAAGCTGCAGTGTTGTACTTGTTAACTACTGGAGTTATGATGTGGCCAAAAAATAAAGTGTGCGGCGCAGTGTTTTATTTGGCGCATGGTGTGTTGCCGGCGGCGAAATTGGCGAAACACAATTAACCAAACATTTTTGGGGGCAAAAAACATTATTATTTATTTTGTTAACAAAAAAAAAAAATAACTGTGCCTGCTTGGGGTAGAGTGCTGGAAATGGGGGGTATGTAGCTGTGAAGCTTGACTAACTGTGGATGAAGCAGGGGTGGCAGGAGAAGGGGCAATTTAGTTACTGGGGTCTGGCAGATCGGGGATGGGGCTCGACACAAGAGAGGGCTGAGACACACTTGAAGGGTGAGATAAACCTGACATTACAGACACATTGGGAGGTGAGGGGGAGGAATAGAAATAGTCCGCTTTTTTTGTTCCTCTTTTGGGATCAGCGCTGCGGTCTGGGGAGCCTCGGCAGGCTCATTTCTTGCGGCCTGGTCATGCTGGCCGAACTGCCAGAGTCTTTGTCCCGCTGCTGCTGCTGCATGGTTGCGGTAGCAGCTTGGAAGGCCATGCAAGGGTCGTGCTGCATCGTGGTGGCGGAGCGGAAGGCCATGCCAGGGTCCTGCTGCATCGTGGTGGCAGAGCGGAAGTCCATGCCAGGGTCCTGCTTCATCATGGTGGCGGAGCGGAAGGCCATGCCAGGGTCCTGCTGCATGGTGGTGGCGGAGTGGAAGTCCATGCCAGGGTCCTGCTTCATCATGGTGGCGGAGCGGAAGGCCATGCCAGGGTCCTGCTGCATCGTGGTGGCGGAGCGGAAGGCCATGCCAGGGTCCTGCTGCTGCATGGTGGTGTCAGTGCAGGAGGTCCAAGCAGGAGCAGCAGTTGTCATGGTGGTGGCGGTGGGCTGTCCTACAGCACTCGGCATGGTGGTGGTGCTGTAGTGGTGTCCTGCAGTACTTGGAGTGGAGGTGGCTGTGCAGTGGCATGCAGCAGAGGTCAGCGTTAAGGTCAAGCGTGACAGTGTAGGCACAGGTGGCAATGCCGCCACTGTCTGCTGAAAATACTGACTCTGCTGCATAGTCTGCACGTAAGCAGTATTGCATGCCTGCATGACACTAAGCTGGAGATCAGGAGTAAGGTGTTCCGACATGCCCTGCTCAATTTGGTTAAAAACATGATGTGCTGACCTCTGGAGGTCGGCTTTTGCTTGGTCAAGGCTTTTGGTGACCTCCTGGATACGTGTATTCATATGGCTAATGGCAGTATCCAGTCGGTCACCCAAAGATTTGTGTCCATCGTGAAAAACCGAGCTCAAGTACAAAAACTCGGGCATGAGTGACCTGTCCGATGCCCTCTGCTGCTGCCGGGAGGAGCCCAAAAAAAGGGGCAGAGGCAGAGGACTGGGAGAGGGGAACACCTGATGGACCAGCTTCCTCGTCTCCAGTTAGTGTGGCAGGCCCACTTGCTGCAGCTCTGCAGGATGACTGGGACGGGTCCGTGACTGTCTGATAAAGGGCCGCTCCAGAACCTGGGTCAACAGTGCTGCTTCATGTGCCGGGGAAAAAGGACAAGAAAATAATACCAAAAACTTAAAAAACACCAACTCCTGTTGAATAGAAACATACAGATTATGGCAATACAACACAACCTAATACACCGGAAAAATACTTATGTTCTCTGGGCAAGGACCGGTCTTAAAAATGCCAGAATGCGGTGGTATTTATACTTTCGGATCCTTGCTCCAAGAACCACTGGGAACACGGCTCTCTTGACGCAGGTCCTTGTTGAAGCGGTCCTTCATCGAACGCCAACGTGTTTTGACTTTGAGCACTGTTGAAAAAAAAAAAAAAATGGTTAGACAATAGACTTTTAGCCATGCTCACACAACTGTGTGTGATGAGAGAAACTCCTGAGTTTCTGTCATCACACACAGCACGGCCAAGGTCTCTGCTACTTCACGCCGCATTGCAATACTTACAAAATGCATTTTGGACCCGAGTCAGGGCGTTGTCCCAGCCATCCCACATCGCTTTGGCCACATCATTCCATAGCCGCCCGATCGTCACGTTGTCCGAGTGCTGTGGAACCCGGGTGTCCCTCAACGGGACTCGCTCATGGACCAGGGAGATGAGGATATCGTTGTCAATGAGGTCCTCATCCCGTTCTGGAACCTAAAAAATAAATGAAGACATTAATGTTGGATACATTAACATAAGGAAAAGCTCCCAGGCTTTCTAGGTAATTTCCCACGATCTATGAACAGCCAGCAGAGGGCGCCTCACCGCAAATGAAGCTAAATATAGCTCATTGATCTATATTTAGACTCATTCTCCGGGGTTTTGCAGCGAGGAGCAGCCTGCATTAGCAAAGCTCCTTGCTGCAAACTGTTTTAACCCCTTCAGAAGGATTTACATCGTTGGACGTTACAGATCTGCGGAGGGTAAGTATATTGTTGGTTTATTATGTTTTTTCTTTCACAGAACGAGGGTCTTCAGTGACTGGATTGGGCGTAGAATAAAATACTCCAACAACCATTGTTTTTATTTCATTAAAATAATTTTAAATATTGTGTTTGTCTTTTATTTAACCCTTTACTACAATTGGATTAATAATGGATAGGTGTCAAAATTGACGCCTCTCCATTATTAATTAGGCTTAATGTCACCTTACAATAGCAAGGTGGCATTAACCCTTCATTTCCCCATATCCCACCGCTACACGGGAATGGGAAGAGAGTGGCCAAGTGCCAGAATAGGCGCATCTTCCAGATGTGCCTGTTCTGGGGTGGCTGGGGGCAGATATTTTTAGCCAGGGGGGGCCAATAACCATGGACCCTCTCCAGGCTATTAATATCTGCCCTCAGTCACTGGCTTTACTACTCTTGGCGGAGAAAATTGCGCGGGAGCCCACGCCAATTTTTTCCGCCATTTAACCCTTTATTTTAAGAGCTAGAACGGCCAAATTTTGCAGATACACACTACTGACATTAGTAGTGTGGAATCTGCAAAAAAAATGGAGAGAAGACATGGTTTAGTGTATGTAAACCATGTCTCAAATCATGTCGGGTTTTAGGAAGGAGAAAGAAAAAGCCGGTAATTGAATTACCGGCTTTCAAGCTGTATAGCGCTGGAATAAATATTAATATATATACATATATGTGTCTAATGACATATATATATATATATATATATATATATATATATATATAGAGAGAGAGAGAGAGAGAGAGAGAGAGAGAGAGAGAGAGAGACAGTATATATATATATATATATATATTTTTTTTTTTTTTTTTTTTTTTTTCTTTTTGGGACACATGGATCATTTCTATAGCGGTATGTCGGTTTTGCAAGCCTGCGAGAAAACCACGCAGTACGGATGCCATACGGATTACATACGGAGGATGCCATGCGCAAAAAACGCTGACACACCCTGCCTACGGAGGAGCTACGGACCACTATTTTCGGGATATTTCAGCGTATTACGGCCGTAATATACGGACCGTATTTTCATACGCTGAGTGTGAAGCCGGCCTATGGATGTAAAATACTGACCACATGAACATGGCCTAAGGCACACTTGCACTTTGCGTCACTTTGGACAGCTTTCCATCTCGCACACTTACCAGACACTTTCACGTGTTATTACAGACTTGCTGTTCTTTTCTAGGCACCTTATACCTTTATGATATAAAATGAAAGCCTACTTTAGAAGTGATTGTCTCGCTGAATTGTGCAGTCTTGCACTGTCAGGGTAATCTTTGTCTTGTTGTATAAATGGCATGCTTATCAATTCTCCCATGAAATCAATTGAATTTTGCGGTGATTAACACAACATTCATTCTGATAAGAGCAATGTTGGTACAGAGTCAAGGCAATTAAGAATAACACACAGAGCAGACTGCAATTATCTAGGTGTGCTGTATCGGTAATTTACTGTTTTGTGCTTTTAGCGTCAAATCTAAAAAAAAAAGGAGTTTGAACAGTTCCAAGGTTAATAGTAACTAGCTCTTAGCAGCATTACTGGAGCATGAATGTAGGAGAGCGGAGGAACAGGCGAGCAAACTGAAATTGATGGCTCCCATTAACATCTGCAGGACAAAAAGACGCTTTCCATTCATTCCCAGAGCCATTACCCCCATCAAATCTGACGAGACACATTCTCCAAATGGCTCTTTTAATATCCAAACAATCAATATGGAAGTTTAATGTATAGCCTGTGCTGTCAGTTACAGATTGCCAGCTCAATGCATAATTCCTCAGACAATTGGATTGCTTTCAAATCACGCTTGTCTGCAAAATATAATGGAAGTATCTCTCATCATAGAGAAATGAAGCATAAGAGATCTTGTCCCAATGTGTAAGGCTGTGTGCCCACATTGCGTTTTTTAAGTGTTTCTGCCGCGTTTTTCCGCTGTGGAAACGCTTAAAAAACGCTAACAAAACCCATCCCATTAATTTTAATTGCATTCCGCAATTGCTGTGCCCATGCTGCGTATTTTTTTTCCGTAGCGGAATCGCATCGTGGAATAATATGCAACATGTTCATTAATTTTGTGGAATCGCGGCGATTCCGCCGCAATAGACTTTTATTGGAAAAAACGCTTGAAAAACGCATGAAAAACGCATCTAAATCCGCATGTGTTTTCCTTGGCAAGGGTCTGGTTTTGATGCGGAAAAATCTGCTTCTATTCTGCAACGTGGGCACATAGCATTACATGTCTGAATGTTATCACTGGAAGCTCGTGAGGATCAACTTCCAAGAGAAGCAAATTGTGTTCATCGGGATCCCTGCTCTCATGATTGGCGATAGTCCATGTCATCATTCTCCCATTGCCCTAAATCAGTGGTGGGCACCTGCCTAAAATCCTACCCATACCATCATTAGAGGGACATACTTTCTGCAAGGCCAAAGAGAGTGGTCACCTAGGACTTATTTGTGATGTGGATGGTGGGAAGCAAGTCAAGCAGCAAAAGTACATCGGTAGTAGTGGCAAGCTCAGGACCTCCGTAAGGTATGATTTCCATAAGGTATGACCTCCATGAGTAGTTTACTCATTGTACAAAGATTCAGGAAAACTGTATAGCAAAAAACAAAGGTGGAAACATCTTGTGATGAAAGTGATAGTCCACTAACCTGACAGCCACAAGGACTCACCATATGTATCTGCTCGGTGTAACCCCTGCTGTTATCGAGAAATGCAGCTCTCAAAATCCTCAACATGAAGACACCTAAATAGCCAACAGCTTAGCCGAAACGCCAGGGTTTAGATGTGTCCTTGCCCAATCGTTACCCTGGTGGATGCACCATATCCAGCCGCCTTCTACTGGAGTCTACTGGAGCCTGGGAGGACAAATGCTGGCCAGAGTCACCTCCAGGACCTCCATTGTTACCCAAATAAGAAAAGAGACGGGCAGATAACGAGAATTTCTAAACAATCAACAGGTAAGACAGTGCCCTAATTATAGAAGAATATTAATTGACAGATATAACCCCATGTATATAACATGGATAAAGCAAATACCTTATAAACAGGAAAACACAAAGCTAAAAAGCATATTTCACCTACATAAAACATTCATAAATCTCACTATTATATCCTGCAGACCAGGAACAATGGAATGAAAAGTAGTCCATCACCGAGGTAATAGCAGGGTGTCACAGATCTTTCTGTGCCGCTTACAGCCCTTTAGCCTTTGCTTTCAGCAAGTTCCCTCTGCCCGTACTGTATGTTGGCGCAGTCCTGCTGTACACTGCCCTAATTAAAGACGGCACAGCACCCTGGAGCAACGCCTGAGCTGCAGAAATGGCGCACATAATCCATGATTTACAGCCAAAGTTTAACACTGCACAGTGATATATGACATTCTCCAACACTTCTCCCCACACTCAGCCGGACGGTCTCATTGCATTTTTATCTCTGTAGTATAAACCTGTGAATCAGAACACACTGGGAATAACATGCATTTGTTTCTAATCCAAAATTCTAGGTGCATGTCTTGCAATATCTTCTATTAAAGGAACCATCACCACGTGTCTACTGTATAATCTGAGAGCAGCATGGGCTAGGGCAGAGACCCTGATTCCAGTGATGTGTCACTTACTGTAGTTTTGGTAAAAAATCACTGTTTTCTGTGCTCCAGATCTAGTAGTTCTCTGAATGCTGAGCTCCGTATAACCCTGCCCACAACACTGATTGGCAGCTTTCTCTGTACACTATGCATAGGCAGAAAGCTGCTAATCAGTCGTGGGGGTGGGCTTACACAGACCAAGAGGATTACATGGACCAAGACAATAAGTCCTCTAGTGACAAACTCCTGTTGATAAAACATTGATTTTTATTGAAAAAAAAAAAAACAGCAAGCAGCCCAGTAATTGCCACATTACTGGAATCAGGGTCTCTGGCCCAATATCATGCTTTTCTCAGATTACATAGCAAAAAACCTGACATACTCTTTTTAATAGAAGTGACAGGAACAAAACTTCCATTCTAAAGCACTGATGTATAATAGAATAGACAAATAATGAAATGTTGAAATTAGGGAATGTGATGTTACATGAGTAAATGCAATTTTAAGACAAGGCGACTGTGGATATTAAACGACCTCCAATCAGTTATATAAAAACGAATCAGAGGTAATTTAATGGCCTGTTTATATAGGCAGATCCGCAGCCTAAGTGAACAGAATGATCATTAATTCCATCGTATGTGCTCATAGCAGATCATTATTATTGGCAGCACATCACCTGCTCAGAACGAGGATTTTAATGCAGCTATTATTGGCTTGTATTAATGTATCTGCCTATATTGATTGCTGATCAGTGATATAACAAGTCGACCAGCAGCCTTGTGATCGTCTGATCCCCAGTTAGCAGCACATAGACTGTGTACACGATGGGAAGTGATGTTTACAGCAAACATCCATTATTACAGTACAAGAGTGGCAATAAATAGCCGTAAATTGAGTTGTTTATTGTCTTTACTATTCATTGATGCAAATGTACTAATTGAGGGATTGATATCACATTTACTACAATCCATGGACAAAAAAAAACGATCATTTTTGCGGGTACTTTTATTATACAGTTATTCTGAACAATTGTGCGTATAGATTTACAAGACAATAGTCCCATGAGGCGCTGGCCACTTTTATATATTCACAAAGCCACCGAAACAAGAAGGGATGTGGGTTAAGTGAGGACTCATGTTGGCCACATACTGTAGTCGCAGGTCCCCAGGGAGGGATACATATCTGTTAGACATTGCTGCTATATCTTGGGAAAAGGCCAGACATGTCTCCTTTGAGAATACTCCTTTAAAGGATTACTATAATTTGGTGTATGTTGCCCCGGTTCTGTCTGCCATGTTTCTTATGTGTGTTAGGTTGAAATAAGACATAATTCAGAAACAAGTTTGGCGATTTGAACAAACTGTGTAAATTCAGCCAAAACCATGCGGTGGGATTTTCCAGGGCAAATGGACCAAAAACACAATGTTTAATGTTGGCTTGCACGCCCCAACAAGCAGGATTGGACTGTCCTAAACATACAAGTTTGTGTTTAACCCCTTTACCCCCAAGGGTGGTTTGCACGTTAATGACCAGGCCAATTTTTACAATTCTGACCACTGTCCCTTTATGAGGTTATAACTCCGAAACGCTTCAACGGATCCTGGTGATTCTGACATTGTTTTCTCGTGACATATTGTACTTCATGATAGTGGTAAAATTTCTTTGATAGTACCTGCGTTTATTTGTGAAAAAAAACGGAAATTTGGCGAAAATTTTGAAAATTTTGCAATTTTCAAACTTTGAATTTTTATGCAATTAAATCACAGAGATATGTCACACAAAATACTTAATAAGTAACATTTCCCACATGTCTCCTTTACATCAGCATAATTTTGGAACCAATTTTTTTTTTTGTTAGGGAGTTATAAGGGTTAAAAGTTGACCAGCAATTTCTCATTTTTACAACACCATTTTTTTTTAGGGACCACGTCTCATTTGAAGTCATTTTGAGGGGTCTATATGATAGAAAATGCCCAAGTGTGACACCATTCTAAAAACTGCACCCCTCAAGGTGCTCAAAACCACATTCAAGAAGTTTATTAACCCTTCAGGTGTTTAATAGGAATTTTTGGAATGTTTAAATAAAAATGAACATTTAACTTTTTTACACAAAAAATTTACTTCAGCTCCAATTTGTTTTATTTTACCAAGGGTAACAGGAGAAATTGGACCCAAAAAGTTGTTGTCCAATTTGTCCTGAGTACGCTGATACCCCATATGTGGCAGTAAACCACTGTTTGGGCGCATGGGAGAGCTCGGAAGGGAAGGAGCGCCATTTGACTTTTCAATGCAAACTTGACAGGAATTGAGATGGGACGCCATGTTGCGTTTGGAGAGCCACTGATGTGCCTAAACATTGAAACCCCCCACAAGTGACACCATTTTGGAAAGTAGACCCCCTAAGGAACTTATCTGGATGTGTGGTGAGCACTTTGACCCACCAAGTGCTTCACAGAAGTTTATAATGCAGAACCGTAAAAATAAAAAATCATATTTTTTCACAAAAATTATATTTTTGCCCCCAATTTTTTATTTTTCCAAGGGTAAGAGAAGAAATTGGACCTCAAAAGTTGTTGTCCAATTTGTCCTGAGTACGCTGATACCCCATATGTGGCAGTAAACCACTGTTTGGGCGCATGGGAGAGCTCGGAAGGGAAGGAGCGCAGTTTGACTTTTCAATGCAAAATTGACAGAAATTGAGATGGGACGCCATGTTGCGTTTGGAGAGCCACTGATGTGCCTAAACATTGAAACCCCCCACAAGTGACACCATTTTGGAAAGTAGACCCCCTAAGGAACTTATCTAGAGGTGTGGTGAGCACTTTGACCCACCAAGTGCTTCACAGAAGTTTATAATGCAGAACCGTAAAAATAAAAAATCATATTTTTTCACAAAAATTATATTTTTGCCCCCAATTTTTTATTTTTCCAAGGGTAAGAGAAGAAATTGGACCTCAAAAGTTGTTGTCCAATTTGTCCCGAGTACGCTGATACCCCATATGTGGCAGTAAACCACTGTTTGGGCGCATGGGAGAGCTCGGAAGGGAAGGAGCGCCGTTTGACTTTTCAATGCAAAATTGACAGGAATTGAGATGGGACGCCATGTTGCGTTTGGAGAGCCACTGATGTGCCTAAACATTGAAACCCCCCACAAGTGACACCATTTTGGAAAGTAGACCCCCTAAGGAACTTATCTGGATGTGTGGTGAGCACTTTGACCCACCAAGGGCTTCACAGAAGTTTATAATGCAGAGCCATAAAAATAAAACAAAATTTTTTTCCCACAAAAATTATTTTTTAGCCCCCAGTTTTGTATTTTCTCTAGGGTAAGAGGAGAAATTGGACCACAAAAGTTGTTGTCCAATTTGTCCTGAGTACGCTGATACCCCATATGTGGGGGGGAACCACCGTTTGGGCGCATGGGAGGGTTCGGAAGGGAAGGAGCGCCATTTGGAATGCAGACTTAGATGGAATGGTCTGCAGGCGTCACATTGCGTTTGCAGAGCCCCTAATGTACCTAAACAGTAGAAACCCCCCACAAGTGACACCATTTTGGAAAGTAGACCCCCTAAGGAACTCATCTTGATGTGTTGTGAGAGCTTTGAACCCCCAAGTATTTCACTACAGTTTATAACGCAGAGCCATGCAAATAAAAAATATTTTTTTTTCCACAAAAATTATATTTTAGCCCCCAGTTTTGTATTTTTCCAAGGTTAGCAGGAGAAATTGGACCCTAAATGTTGTTGTCCAATTTGTCCTGAGTACGCTGATACCCGATATGTGGGGGGGAACCACCGTTTGGGCGCATGGGAGGGCTCGGAAGGGAAGGAGCATCATTTGGAATGCAGACTTAGATGGATTGGTCTGCAGGCGTCACATTGCGTTTGCAGAGCCCCTAATGTACCTAAACAGTAGAAACCCCCCACAAGTGACCCCATATTGGAAACTAGACCCCTCAATGAACTTATCTAGATGTGTTGTGAGAACTTTGAACCCCCAAGTGTTTCACTACAGTTTATAACGCAGAGCCGTGAAAATAAAAAATCTTTTTGTTTTCCCACAAAAATTATTTTTTAGCCCCCAGTTTTGTATTTTCCCAAGGGTAACAGGAGAAATTGGTCCACAAAAGTTGTTGTCCAATTTGTCCTGAGTACGCTGATACCCGATATGTGGGGGGGAACCACCGTTTGGGCGCATGGGAGGGCTCGGAAGGGAAGGAGCATCATTTGGAATGCAGACTTAGATGGATTGGTCTGCAGGCGTCACATTGCGTTTGCAGAGCCCCTAATGTACCTAAACAGTAGAAACCCCCCACAAGTGACCCCATATTGGAAACTAGACCCCTCAATGAACTTATCTAGATGTGTTGTGAGAACTTTGAACCCCCAAGTGTTTCACTACAGTTTATAACGCAGAGCCGTGAAAATAAAAAATCTTTTTGTTTTCCCACAAAAATTATTTTTTAGCCCCCAGTTTTGTATTTTCCCAAGGGTAACAGGAGAAATTGGTCCACAAAAGTTGTTGTCCAATTTGTCCTGAGTACGCTGATACCCGATATGTGGGGGGGAACCACCGTTTGGGCGCATGGGAGGGCTCGGAAGGTAAGGAGCATCATTTGGAATGCAGACTTAGATGGATTGGTCTGCAGGCGTCACATTGCGTTTGCAGAGCCCCTAATGTACCTAAACAGTAGAAACCCCCCACAAGTGACCCCATATTGGAAACTAGACCCCTCAATGAACTTATCTAGATGTGTTGTGAGAACTTTGAACCCCCAAGTGTTTCACTACAGTTTATAACGCAGAGCCGTGAAAATAAAAAATCTTTTTGTTTTCCCACAAAAATTATTTTTTAGCCCCCAGTTTTGTATTTTCCCAAGGGTAACAGGAGAAATTGGTCCACAAAAGTTGTTGTCCAATTTGTCCTGAGTACGCTGATACCCGATATGTGGGGGGGAACCACCGTTTGGGCGCATGGGAGGGCTCGGAAGGTAAGGAGCATCATTTGGAATGCAGACTTAGATGGATTGGTCTGCAGGCGTCACATTGCGTTTGCAGAGCCCCTAATGTACCTAAACAGTAGAAACCCCCCACAAGTGACCCCATATTGGAAACTAGACCCCTCAATGAACTTATCTAGATGTGTTGTGAGAACTTTGAACCCCCAAGTGTTTCACTACAGTTTATAACGCAGAGCCGTGAAAATAAAAAATCTTTTTGTTTTCCCACAAAAATTATTTTTTAGCCCCCAGTTTTGTATTTTCCCAAGGGTAACAGGAGAAATTGGTCCACAAAAGTTGTTGTCCAATTTGTCCTGAGTACGCTGATACCCCATATGTTGGGGTAAACCCCTGTTTGGGCACACAGGAGAGCTCGGAAGGGAAGGAGCACTGTTTTACTTTTTCAACGCAGAATTGGCTGGAATTGAGATCGGACGCCATGTCGTGTTTGGAGAGCCCCTGATGTGCCGAAACAGTGGAAACCCCCCAATTATAACTGAAACCCTAATCTAAACACACCCCTAACCCTAATTCCAACGGTAACCCTAACCACACCTCTAACCCTGACACACCCCTAACCCTAATCCCAACCCTATTCCCAACTGTAAATGTAATCTAAACCCTAACCCTAACTTTAGCCCCAACCCTAACTGTAGCCCCAACCCTAACCCTAATCCTAGCCCTAGCCCTAACCCTAACCCTAGCCCTAACCCTAGCCCTAACCCTAGCCCTAACCCTAGCCCTAACCCTAGCCCTAGCCCTAGCCCTAACCCTAGCCCTAACCCTAGCCCTAACCCTAGCCCTAACCCTAGCCCTAACCCTAACCCTAGCCCTAACCCTAGCCCTAACCCTAGCCCTAACCCTAGCCCTAGCCCTAACCCTAGCCCTAACCCTAGCCCTAATGGGAAAATGGAAATAAATACATTTTTTTTTATTTTTCCCTAACTAAGGGGGTGATGAAGGGGGGTTTGATTTACTTTTATAGCGAGTTTTTTAGCGGATTTTTATGATTGGCAGCCGTCACACACTGAAAGACCCTTTTTATTGCAAAAAATATTTTTTGCAATACCACATTTTGAGAGCTATAATTTTTCCATATTTTGGTCCACAGAGTCATGTGAGGTCTTGTTTTTTGCGGGACGAGTTGACGTTTTTATTGAAAACATTTTTGGGCACGTGACATTTTTTTATCGCTTTTTATTCCGATTTTTGTGAGGAAGAATGACCAAAAGCCAGCTATTCATGAATTTCTATTGGGGGAGGCGTTTATACCGTTCCGCGTTTGGTAAAATTGATAAATCAGTTTTATTCTTCGGGTCAGTACGATTACAGCGATACCTCATTTATATCATTTTTTTATGGTTTGGTGCTTTTATACGATAAAAACTATTTTACAGAAAAAATAATTATTTTTGCATCGCTTTATTCTCAGGACTATAACTTTTTTATTTTTTTGCTGATGATGCTGTATGGCAGCTCTTTTTTTGCGGGACAATATGACGCTTTCAGCGGTACCATGGTTATTTATATCTGTCCTTTTGATCGCGTGTTATTCCACTTTTTGTTCGGCGGTATGATAATAAAGCGTTGTTTTTTGCCTCGTTTTTTTTTTTTTTTTCTTACGGTGTTTACTGAAGGGGTTAACTAGTGGGCCAGTTTTATAGGTCGGGCCGTTACGGACGCGGCGATACTAAATATGTGTACTTTTATTGTTTTTTTTTTTTTATTTAGATGAAGAAATGTATTTATGGGAATAATATTTTTTTTTTTTTTTCATTATTTTGGAATATTTTTTTTTATTTTTTTTACACATTTGGAAATTTTTTTTTTTACTTTTTTACTTTGTCCCAGGGGGGGACATCACAGATCAGTGATCTGACAGTTTGCACAGCACTCTGTCAGATCACTGATCTGATAGGAGTGCAGGCTGCTTCACAGTGCCTGCTCTGAGCAGGCTCTGTGAAGCCACCTCCCTCCCTGCAGGACCCGGATCCGCGGCCATCTTGGATCCGGGGCTCGAGCAGGGAGGGAGGTGAGGAGACCCTCGCAGCAACGCGATCACATCGCGTTGCTGCGGGGGGCTCAGGGAAGCCCGCAGGGAGCCCCCTCCCTGCGCGGTGCTTCCCTGCACCGCCGGCACATCGCGATCATCTTTGATCGCGGTGTGCCAGGGGTTAATGTGCCGGGGGCGGTCCGTGACCGCTCCTGGCACATAGTGCCGGATGTCAGCTGCGATAAGCAGCTGACACCCGGCCGCGATCGGCCGCGCTCCCCCCGTGAGCGCGGCCGATCGGCTATGACGTACTATCCCGTCCAGGGTCAGATAAGCCCAGGGCACCTCGACGGGATAGTACGTCTAAGGTCACAGAGGGGTTAATAGGATATTGTGGAGAAATATGGGAAAGGAACACTCAACAAAGGAAAGAATAATGAAATGAGAGAAACATAGTTGCCCTTCCTACTTCTTAGTTTGAAGCATTTTCTGCATAATCCTGAAACAGTGAGTGCACAATTCATCAAACCTTTCAAGCCAGAAATTGAAGAGGTGGCTAAACTTTGCGACTTTTGGCGTTTTCAATTTGTCCCAGCTCATTCTAAATGGGTGGAGATGGTGCAGGACAGGGGCGCGCCACAACGGCTTGTCTTAGTCATGATGAGCTGCAGCGTTCCGTACTCATGAAATCTCGCTCTGGTTCCTGGCATAGCGCTATAAGGTGCTCCTCTTCATATATCCGGAGTGTCTGAGGACCCAACCCCTCCCCCCCCACAATCAGCATGAATTGGGGGGGAACAATTCTGACCTCAGTCTTACAATCTTGATGAAATTGGCTCTCAGTCTTAGAATCTTGATGA